>NW_026126515.1:15062500-16290659 GCF_943737965.1 Phodopus roborovskii | reverse complement strand
TCATTTCTATTCTTTCAAATAATCCTATAATATGAGAATTATCATCCTCATTTTGTAGCGGAAAATAAATTATTCTCAGTCATTCCTGTAATTCATATAACTATCAAATAATAGAGTCAGTATTTGGCTATTTGTGTTTGATTTCAAAGACAATATTTTTCATTTTATACTCGTTAATCCTTAAAACTCAATGCATGAAAGAGGATGAGAGTGAACAACCTTACTAGCATCAAAAATTTATTGTTGGTATTCATGTACTGTATCAGCTGGCAAATATCATTTATACAACTTTTCATAGCATCTCTGTGAATTTGGCAAGTAAATGTAAACTTAGCATTTTCATTTCTCAGAAAGAAGTTACTGAGGCAAATACAATTCATTCCTTCTCTTTTGTGTTCTGGTAAGCTAACTAGTCACTAGGGCTGGTTTACCCTTAGGCCTGAGGTGGACATCACAGTGTGTGTATTGAATGTGGAATGAGAGAGTATAGCTTCTCAACTGTAGAATACCACTTAATCATCTTCCTGTTATATGTTTTTTTAATCTCTAAATTGCATATCATTGCAACTTTCCAACTGGGGATTGTAAAAGATCAGACTACATTAAGCTTTATAATTCAGTGAGCACAGTTCTTGTCACATTGCAGGTGCTCAGGGAATTATTGCTATTTTTTAACAACTTATATTCTTATGACAATACCCTGCTTTAGGAAAATTAATTGTTCCTCTTCTAGCTTGTCATAAAAGCAGTCAAGATAATAATACAAAGAGAATGTGTAGAGTGGGCACATCTATAATACAATAGTTACACTAACCTTGCATACTCAGTTGTTTGCATAGTGGACTGTCAACATAGATCAGGCTTACCTAATGCTTTTTTTTTTCTGTGCTTGGATACTTGTAGATTATAAAGCTTAGTTTATCAGAAAGAAAAGAGTGAATGTTCCTTATGTTACAATAGCTTTTGTAGGAGCTGGGTTAGGGCTGAGAAAGCTATCTCCAGCAACCTGGGGATTTCAAGCTTTACATAATTTGAGGTTAGTATATTTTTCTTACATAAAAGATCAGTTTGATACAGTACACTAGTATATTCATTTTATTTACATCTGTAAACCCATTATTCTTCAAAATGTATTTACTTTTATGCATCTTTTGGGATGTTTTTCACATGAAGGACTTTTTTATTTATAATTATGCAATTTGCATTCATAAAGAATAAATTGAAATCAAGAAAAAAATATCACACAAATTGCTGTGTGTGTAATAAGTTGTCCACAGATGTACTGTTTACTTCTGTGGCAGGCGGGCATGCTAGAAGCAATGATAGGAGGTGAAAACAAAATTGTTGCTACAGGGATTGCAAAGACATCAATTCCCTCTAAAATTTTTCTTTTCTTTGCCTCTCTCTCTACCTCTCTGTTGTTTTGATCTAAATATTAAATAATGTGCATCCTTTTACTTTGTGTATAGGAGAAATACTTGCTCATTTTTGTTTTCAATAGTCCTCTGTAGGTATTTGCTTTCTGTGTCCCTTCCTCCACCTTCTCCTCCTCCTTGTCCTTCTTCTTCTTCATATGTGAGAATTGTTTCTGAAAAAACATGCATTGTGTACTTAATCTTCACTCTCTTAAAGTGACAACTGAAGAAAACTTCTAATATGTGATTTTAGCCTTGGGAATAAGACGCAGGTAATAAGAGGTTTATACTCTCCACCAAGAGTCAAATATAAACTAAATGACCAGAAAAAAAAGCAAAACAAAGTAGCAGCACTCAAACTCCAGTAAAATGAACAAACACTAAGGACAGCAACATCAGTTGTGTGTGAGTATGGTGTTATAGTTGCATGTGCTTGCACAATTTTCCCTTTCCTTCATGGAAAAATCATTTTGTATTTTATTATGATATTTCATCAGACAAAGACTCTTTATCTAAATCATTACCACATTTTGTGACTGGTTTTCTTGAACAACTGAAACCTAAATTTTGCATGAGTAAAAGTAGACACTGGTCCCAATTATTAGGGGTGGATTAGAAGGAAGGGTGGGAGAGGGAACTGGGATCAATATGTAAATTAGAAAAATGAAAAAAATAGACAAAAGTTTTTCTGATTTTTTTCATTTGAAAAATATCAAATTCATTACTTTTATTTTTTGAACCATTCATTTTACTTTAAGAAACTTTTATAACAATGTTGTGAAATCATAATATGATTTATCATTTCCCATGCTCCCTTTCCTCCTTCTAACAACTCCCTGTATGAACACTTTTAGCTCTATATGAAATCCATGGCCTCTTTTTATTTAAACTTTATTACATATACATATTCTTATATCATTTTCTAAATAAATAAATACCTCTTACTCAGTCCATGTAATTGTTCATATACACCTCAGGGCTGTTATTAGATAACCAATTGGGAGCCTCTTAATTTTACTATAGAGAATTTATAATTTGGACCACCTTCTTGTGGGACTCAATTGTTTTAAACACATCATAGAAAATACCTTTTTTTGTCTTGGGACACAGTTCAGGAGTTAAGAGCAGAAGATCCATGTTTAGGTCTCGGTATCCACATGGAGGTTTAAACCATCTAGAACTCCAGTTCCAGTAGATTAGACTTCTATCAGCACCAGACATGCATGTGGTAATACAAGCAAGGAAAACACTTACGCACATAAAATAAATCTAAAAGAAAACCCCAGAACATATTTTCTTGTTGTCCTACTTGTTGTCCCAGTTTAAAAGTGAACATGGGAATTATTCAAATGCTTATTTGCCTTTTCATAAATTAATTTAGGAAGTGCCAGTTGCATGTTCTCCATTATCCTGTCTTCATCTATGTTATAGAGAAGAATAATACTGTCTCCTACTTAAGACTTTATTCATGAGTAAAACAACCTTGATTATAATTTCACCAGTCTATCTTTTCATCTATAGAGCAACTGTATTTGAACATGGTCATACTTCCTAGAAGAAGCAACAAGATAGCCCATATGTGAATACATCATTAGCTATTTAATGATACATAAGTACAAAGATCTTCCACTCAGGTTGTACTTATTTGAAATTATTCCAAATGGTTAGCATCTAATAAAGTAAGCCAATAAATTGCACTTACTTTGGTGGAGAAATATCTTGAATAACAGAATCAAAAATCCCTTTGATTTTTCCCAACTTCTATTTTTATGCTCTTGGCCACAAAGGAATAAAGTATATAAACACCAAAGATTCATGGGCCAAATCCCAATGCTTTATATAAGAAGTAGCCCAAATATATTTTGAATAAAGTACTGTAATAAAATTTTAGCATCATGAATAGTATATAATCATCACATCATCTAGATAAATAATGATGATTTTAGGTTAAATTTAAATCACATTCCCCTGCACATGTGCATGAAACAAAGGTGAAGATAACTGTTCTTATTTTCATTTCTGCTCATAAAATTCTAATTTAGATTTATGATTGATTATATTACTATGTTTATCCATTAGTTTGTAAGCAGTTTTCAGTTGGTTGCTGTTCTTTTAGATCAGGAATCCTTAAACTTCATTTTCAGGATTTGAGATTTCTTTTAAGTGGCCTTCACGTGTATAGAATTGCTATGGAATTCATCAGTGTAGCCCCAAAGAAGGTTATCATGACGTTAATGACTAATCCTTGCATAGTATCTATAGTTTTCCTGTGTACACTAATTAAAAGAAATGCTGTTTCAACTATAGATTTAGAAACAGTCAGAACATATAAAATACACTGGTGCTTTTCTGTGTTTCATTTATCTGGAGAGCATGAAAAGCTTGAACTGTCAAGTGGTAATCAAGATCTAGTGTAACAGAATTAGGTCCTGATGCATCCTCCAAAGAATAGTTTTATTACTAATGGAATGAAACTTCTGAATTAAAAAAAAACCCAGAAAACAACAACAATATCCAGGGACAATACATTGTGAGGTTATCAGAGGAACACTTCCACCAGTAAATTTATTTCTCCCTCTTTTCATCAATGTTCTTGAAGAATGGCTATGGACAAAACAACCACACAGTTCAGTTGTGGCTCAAAGGATATTGCTTTCTCCATGAGGTAACATACAGTAGTCCTGGTTTAACAGATAATTTACAACCTATTCTGTATTCTGAGACTGGGATTCTTTTGACTCAATATATAAATGGGTGGACAATATCAAAGATTTAAAGTCTCAGAATACAGAATAGGTTTTTAATTTTGCTAAGTTTGGATATTGGTATGAATAACCATACAGAATGTTGAGTAAAAAAAAATGAATTGGAGAGGTGATGTGGTGATATCTTGCTTGTACAAATAAAGACTGCCTGAGGGTCAGAGAATGGAAGCTTACTACTAGCTAACCATAGACGTCTGGAGATCTGTACAGAGAGACAAGAAGTGAGGTCATTAGGCAGAAATAGGATATAAGCAGGGAGAAACAGGAAATCACTCTCTTGTCTGATGAGATGCCAAGGAAGTAGGGTGTGCCATGTCTTGCTCCTTCTCCCAAATCTCTCAGCATTTCCCTCTATATCTGGTTCAACATTTTATTAACTAGACAGACCCATTAAGAACTCCATTTAAAGGTGGTCTTCCTCAGGTCAAAAGCAGTATTATGTGGACTGAGCATGTTATATACATATATATATATATATATATATATATATACGTATATATACGTGTATACACATACATATGTGTATATATATATATGTGTATACACGTATATATACGTATATATATATATATATATATATATATGTATACACACACACACACACACATATAATGATGGTTATTGAAAACAGGGGCCATAAATTGGAAGAGGGGAGCAAGGAGATGGGTAGGGTTTGAGGGAGGAAGGGGAAGAGATATTGTAATTGTAATATAGAAAACTAAAATACAAAAACAAATAAATAAACAAAAGTAATGAAAGAATGATAGGTGATGGATAAATGTCTCTCTTGGTTGGTCTTTCCTGGAGTTCACAGAGAGGAAAGTACAAGAATCTAGAGAAACAAGTTATTTTCATCTACTTATCAGACTAGTTCAGTTTCAGCAACTGTTACTATTCAATTAAAATTTAGAACCATTACAGAATTGAACTCTAACATATGTCATTCCAAATGTATATTTGGCCTCTAATTAATATGAACCTCCTGAAATGTACATACTATACAACACCATTTTTCCTGTGATGCTGATCATTTTTTAGCTCTCTTTCTGTATAGGTACTTTCCAAATATCATACAACTAATTATCCTTACTGGAGATAGATTATAATTCATCATCTATTTAAGGCAAAAATACTGATAAAAATGTTGTGACTTTCAGCTAAAGCAGGGAAATGGCCCCAATAAACTAGGAAAAAATGGATCATTTTTTCATCTAGTAATAGTAAAAGTTGATTGTGTTGAATGTTGATAAATCTCTGAGACTTTGAGCAGCTTCTCAAAAAATCAGAAGCCCATTCATCACTTGTTAGCATTCTAAATTTCTTACATGTTCTTATTCTGCTTAATATGTTGATCTTCAGTTATATTTATTTACATTCACATTCTATGTTTGTTATTTATTATGACTGAATCAAACCCATATGCTAATAGACCTCATGCCCATTTATCTGTTTCTGGACTTCTACACTGATTCCATACTTTGACTTTTGCAGTATTCTGAAAGAAATGTGGACATGTGGACATTTCTGAAGTATTCTGGCTTAGATTCATTTGGGTATATTCTCAGGATTTATATAGTTAATCATAGGGCAATTCAATTTTGTTGTTGTTGTTCAAGTTGTTTTTTTTCCACAAAACTCCAAAGTAATGTTCACTCTATTTTCAATCAATAACAACAATCCAAATAATGAAAGACAAATTCTACTAGTCCTTAAAAATATTTTTGTTTGTGACATGATTTGCCAATTTCTGTGTTCTCAGATTAATGGAACACAAAAGGGATTTTAATCAGAAGACTACTACTGGTAATGTCCAGCACATTCAGACCAGCCTCTGGAATCAACATGGGAATTTGTAATGGATTAAAGCATATAGATATTATTCTGATTCACCGAATATCATGCCGTAAACCTGTGTGTTGCTGGGTTTATGATCAGTATGATCATGTGCTTAGATTGCTTAAGTTTCTGCCAACACACAGTGAGCTTTAGATATCCATAAAGTCATTCTAATGATGCCAGTTCTAGAAGTTCAATGTGACTGACACTTTTTGAGTGAATGATGATTCTCTGCTCCCTAGTAAACAACCAATCAGAACTCTATAGTTAGCAGAAAATGTGATAGAGCAGGAAATCACTATGGTAAGTGAAATGAACCACACTCAGAAAAGTGTCATGTCTTTCTCATACAAATTCTAGCTTTAGAAAAAAAGATAAGATACTATCTGAGGAAAATAGGTTGGTAGTAGGTATATGAATGGAATCAAGGCATGTAATATGCATATATACGTAAGTCACAATGAAACACATTATATTGTAAAATTAACAAGAACACTTATGAAGGAACAACAAAACAAAAAAGGTTACTTTCAATATTTGCTAGCAAACAGATGGGACTTCTAATGACAAGACTGTTTTACATATTGTAAGAAAAATTTAGTTGGAGACTTTGGCTAACTCCCTGATTAAAACAGTATGGCAATTATTATTTTATAGGTTTACAAAAAAAAAAAAAAAAGCAAAAACAAAATCAAAGCAAAGAATCCATCAGTTGGAAGTCCCTGCTTACCAGGAACTGTACAGTGCAGTGTTTGAAACTTTCTACACCTAAAGAAGCAGGTGTTCTGTTCCTAACTCTCACTATCTGTGGTTTATGGGCACATGCTTGGAGGTTAGCTAATTCTCCTATTCCCAACTTCCATCTGAGTTAGGTTTGGCTGTCTGATACATTTCTACCAAGAAAATAAATGTTTAGATACACTGGTTAATTTGTGCTGGCACTTTCTTTTTCTTTAATTATTAAAGGTAGTTTTTTGGTGTTTTTTTTTTCTTTCTCCACCATCCTTCCATGAGCATGCACTTGACGTCTAGATCTGTAGCAATCATCTTCTGATTGTGTCTGTAATTAGACAATTACAGTGATGAAAACATTGATAATAGCTAGCCACTGAATCAGTGCCAAATAAAACAAGACCCAGACTTCTTGTGATACAGGAAATATAAATGCCAGTTTATTTAGGCATTTGAATGTAAGTTATGTGTTACTTAAGCTAACAATAACAGAATTCTGGGATTCCCAGAACAGAAGAATAAAATTGAATAATAAGAGTCACTTCTCTTTTAAACACTGGAGAAAAGGAAATAAACGATAATTTTTTCACTTTCACATCTGAAATAGTCATTAAGAATATTTAGAAATTTAGGCACATGGGTTTGTGAGTTGATGACATTTTCCAAATATCTTTGAAAGTCCAAACAGTAATGTACATACTGTTCCTATTAGACAAGTATAGGGTAATACGTTTAACCATCTATAGTGTTTAAATATATTGTCCATTTCAAGATAAAATACAGCTACTGCTTCATATATTCCTTTGGAAAATAAACATATAAGTTGAACCATATCTAACTGATGTTCTCTTTTTAAAATATGAATGGATATGCATAGGTAAGATATTCACAGATTTAAGCCCTGAATGTAATGCTAAGAATTTCATGAAAATTAACAAGTTTAAATGTCACAGAAGATGCTTAATATGGCTTTGTGTCTAAATTGTTACAATTAAAGTTTATTAGAAGCTTCCTATAATATATACATATATGAAGGCAATCTAAATAAAATTAACACATAATGAGGGATTCAGATCCCAGCTGGATATCTCATATAATCAAATGTTGCTTCCAATACCCAGAAATGGTTATATCTAATCAATTTTTTCTGCCAAAGTTGTCCAAGGCTTGTATTTTATACAAACATATTTAAAATCAACTTCTTAATCATTTCAATAACATATTAATAACACTATATTTGATTATTTTTAATATGCCTTCCCTAAAAAATACAGGTTTTTCCTGCCAGTCTTGTTCCATTGTCACACCAGCACCAAATAATACACAGAGACACTGTATTTGATATAATGTGAAGACTTGGCTGTTTTCAGCACTTGTCCAAAAAAAAAAAAATCTGTCTGAGGCTAAATTGAAGACTTTTGGATTAGTTTCATTGGCAAATTCAAAACAGCATAGAACAAGCTGAGCAAGGAAGAACACAAAATGTACCGGTCAAGGAGAAGAAGGAATACTAGAAAATGGAATGAAGCTAAATCCTATTTTCAATGAGATGAGCATATCAAAGAAATGTGGTCTTAAATAAAATAAAGGGAGTGGTGACTTCGGAGCAAGATTCGACAATGTTAAGTTTCCAATTTGTGAAAAGAAATTAAAGGAAAGATCAGAGCTGGTTGTGGTGGTGAATGCCTTTAATACCAGCACCCCAGAGACAGAAGCAGGCAGATCTCTGAGATCAAGGGCAGTCTGGTCTAGAAAGCAAAGTCCAGGAGAGCCAGGATTAGGCAGTGAAGGAAACCATTGAAAATAGGAAGCCAATAAAGATATAAATTGAACAAGCAAGCCAATCTTGTTCCAGTCTCAGCAAGCAATAGAACTTGACAGTTTTGGCTTTAGAGTTAATGATAGAAGAATGGGGTATGGAATGGCTCTCTGTGATGAAGGAAAACTGCTGAGGCCAGATATGTGTCAGGGATGTCTCGGAATGGAGGCCTAGTGAGGACATTGTGGTAAATTATGATGGGGGCTGGCATTATTGGGAGATGTGACCTCATTGGACTAGGTGTGACCTTGTTGGAGTAGGCCCAGCCTTGCTGGAGCAAGTGTATCACTAGGGCCAGGATTTGAGGTCTCAGAATCTCAAGACAGGACTGCAGTTGTCTCTGTGTCTTTCTGTTATCTGAAGACCCAGATAGAGTATTCTCAGCTCCTTCTTTATCACTATATCAACTTACATGTTGCAATGCTTCTTGCCCTGATGATAATGAACTAAATCTTGAAATTGTAAGTGAGTCACCTCAATTAAATATTTTCCTTTATAATAATTTCCATGGTCAGAGTGTCTCCACATCAATAGAAAACCTAATTAAAACAGCTGCTATTAGCATCTTTGTGACCTATTTTACCACCATCTAACTTACCAAGCTTTATTAAAATAGTTCTCAAAACAAATGTACATGATATACATTGTCATAAAATTATCACATGAGATGACAAATATCCACAGGAGAAAATGAAATATCTTGTAAGTGGCAGAAACATAATGGCACATGACCTCAAATTGATACCATAATGTGAAATGGAGTTCATGTGGACAGAGTAGACAGTTACAGTCTACCCACTTTCAAATGAATTAGTGGGTAGGAAAGATCAGTAAGAATGATATAATATATCTAAACAATGGAAATACATGCCATCATAGAGCGCTCATCCAGTCGCTGATGGAAACAGAAGCAGACACCCATAGCTAAACACTGAGCCAAACTCCTGGAATCCAATTGCAGAGAGGGAGGGGTGATAAAAAAGGGGGCCAAGACCAGGTTACAGAAACCTACAGAGACAGCTGACATGAACAAGGAGGAGCTAATGGACCCCCAGACTGATAGCTGGGAAAGCAGCATTGGTCTGACTCAGATCCCCTGAACATGAGTCTCAGATAGAAGGCCTGGCAGTCTAAGGGGCCTCTGACAGTGGAACCAGGATGTATCCCTGGTGCACGAAAGGACTTTGGGAGCACATTCCCTATGGCGGGATACTCCCTTAGCCTAGAAGTAGGAAGGAGGGCCTAGTCCCTACTCCAAATGACTTGAGAGATTTTGATGATCCGTCCTGGAAGCTATCACCCTCCCTGTGTAGTGGGGTGAGCGAATGGGAAAAGAGGTATGTCAGGGGCATGGGAGGTAGGGAGGGATGGAGAGAGAACTAGGATCGAAATGTAAAACAAGAAAAAAATATATATATGTATATATATATATATATATGATATAGATGATAGATGATATAGATGATGATATAGATGATGATATAGATGATGATATAGATATAGATATAGATATAGATATAGATATAGATATAGATATAGATATATATATATAGTGAGAGAGAGAGTGTATGTGTGTGTGAATGGGTGAAAAAAAGATTTTTATTTAATTAGATGTATATATATGTTCCTGCCTGTGTGCAATAGGCATGTGCCTATGAACTCAGGTGTTTGTGTAGGCACAAATGGACAGCGAGTTCCCTTGATCTGGAGTTATAGTAATGAATTGACAAAAGTACAAAGAATGAAACTTGGAACTTCTGAAAGAACAGCAAGAACTCTTAACCAGTAAGCCATCACTCTAGTCCCTCACATGTTTCTAAACTAACTGTACATATATAGTCTTGTAGCTTCTCAGCCAAGAATATCGTCATCTGTTGCCCATGGTAATTTAATTTAACTTTTCCAGGCCCTTTTCTGACACAGTCATGATTATATTTGCAAGAAACAAAATGATATTAAAGACTATTTTGTAATTATTTTAATTCATACATAAGCCAAAAATATAAAGAAATAAAGACAGTGATATTTATATATATCCCATGGTCCAATTTGTTCATCATTTTTAGATATCCATTTAGATTTGTAAAAACACTTCCCTTTAGACTTTAAGTCTTTTATGTACAAAAATCACTTTTTGTAAATATGTATGTACTGAGGTAAAAACAGTGTCTGAATGATACCAAATATATATATTAAAACTATAATTTTTCTGTTAAATCAAATATATATTGTAGAAAAATAAGTTGTAGATAAACTGATAGAATGAGGAAGGAAGGAAGGAAGGACAAAACAAGGAAGACAGATAATTTAAAAAGGGAAAATAAGATGCTGGTAGGGGAAAGGAGTACTAGTTACCAAACACCTTGTTAAAAGACATGTTCCTTGAGAAATCACAAAACTGAAGGAACAATTGTTTTCTTATTTTCTTTTAGTGTTTTTGAGATTTTTTTTTTGTGCTATTAACACTTTCAAACATTATTAACACTCTTCCTAATATCTCATATTCCTGTCTTGGTTCAGTCTTATGATAACATGCCCTGTTTGCTTTCAGTTCACAGAACAAATGAAAATACATGAGTGTGGGTATCAACAAAACATGGTGTATCAAGTTGCAGTAAGAGTAAGTGCACCCCATCATGTGAAGGCTGGACAAGGCAACCCATTGTGAGGAATAGCGTCTAAAAGCCAACAAAGGGTCAAAGACAACCCCTGCTTCCACTGTTAGGAGCTCCACAAGTAAACCAAGCTATACAATTGTCACAAATATACAGATCACCTAGGGTAGTCTTATGCAGGCTCCCTGGTTGTTGGTTCAGTCTCTGTGTGGTCCCATGAGTCCAGGTTTGTTGATTCTCTAGAATTTCTTGTGATATCCTTGACCCCTCTGGCTCTTTCAATCCTTCCCCTCTCTCTTCAGAGCTCTCCCTGAGCTCAGTCTGATGTTTGGCTGTGGGTACAAAGGCATTTCATCCTTCATGCATTTTAGTTGCACAGAATTCCCTGTTTTAGTGTTTAGTAGTTTCAAGTGTCTTTTTATTAGCTGTGATGGGAATTGTTTAGCAGTAATATTATACCAGCTAAACCCACTCTTTTAGTCTTACCAGAGAGAGAGAGAGAGAGAGAGAGAGAGAGAGAGAGAGAGAGAGAGAGAGAGAGCTGAAATTTTGGACACATACACACACACACACACACACACAAGATAACAGGACAATAAAAAGCAGAGAAACACATCTTCAGTAAAGCAATGAGCAAGCAAGAAATTTCATCCCCACATTTGTTACAAATGTATAAACGAGGCACTTAATTTGTGGTCCCAATGTTTTGATCTGATTGTTCCCTATATTTGCATCTGCAGCAAACCAGGATATCATTGCCCATCCACTAACCTCAGAGTAACCACACTGTCACAGGCTGCTGCATAGTCAGCAGAATACAAAACATATGCAATGCATTCTGCCGTGAAGGCTGGTAGCAAACAATGCTCTTAGGGAAAATAATGATACCATACTCCAGGTACCCTTTTCTGACTAACATACAATATTGCTCAGCTTAAAGGACATCCATTCATATCTTGAAAGGATTACTCATCGCTTGTGAATTCACTGTACCAATATACATTGTATGCTTAGTCCTTGCTGGTTTGCATTATATGGGACTCACAAATGTGTGTTAGCAGACACGTAGAGCTTGTATGCGTAGCTGAAAGGATTGTACTGGTCACTGAAGCATGAGGTTGAACTCTAGATGCTATCTTTCTTTCTAATAATAAAAGTAATGATAATTTTATTGAATAATTTTTGACTGACAGTGTGTGAAGCTCCTTGCAATTGGATTTTTTAAAAAAATGTTATTACTTTTGATCTTCCCTGATTACCTGGTCCACTTCTCTGTACCTCTCTCAACTCCATCTTTGAACCTGTTTCCAACTTATTTGGAGAACAGAAAATGAAGCAGCACTATGCCATTATGTAACTAATTATCCATTAAGTAGGTGTTCTATAATAAAAAAATAAGTTCCTTGAAATATTCATCTGTGCTTTTTTACTTTTTAATTAACTTTTTAATTGTTTTAATTTTTAATGGTGTTTTCAATGATCTCCTTTTAGAATTACTTTTAAAGTTAACATTCAAAGTAATGGCATTTTTATACTTATCTATCATTTTATTTTATTTTATTTTATTTTAATCATTTCCCCTTTCCTACTGCTTTTCCATTTACCCCATGCCCTCCTCTTTTGAGTCCTCTTATCTTTTCTCTTTATGTCAGTCATACTATCATCATTTTGACCTGAATTATGTAGAAATATATGTGCATACACTGATTAAATTACATATACGTATCACATTGATATAATTAATCACTAAATACATCTGAATTCATGGTGTTAATCATATTTTGTACAATATATTCTCATATCTGGAAAATGTATTACTATGCCCAAATTTAGACAATATTCCAAACTATACAAATTTCCTCAAAATAAAGCTCTCTGACACCACTAACAGTCTTTTTAAAGACTACTGAGAACATTCATAACATCTACATCTCTCTCATTTTTCTTCCATTTCTTTATCCAAAAGTTCCTATGCTAGTGACTGAATTAAAGATATAATAGTGCATCATGTTGATCCAGTTCTGTCTCCATGCATTTCACTGCTAATGAGACTTGTTTACTGAAAAGTATCTACATATTTTTATATAATAATGCTATGAAGCTAATTCAATTTTGAGCCAAACCAAATATAAAAGAACAGATAAAATCAGGCTAAGAGGAATGCCTCCCAATATCCTTCAAATTGTTTTGATGGCATACACACTTTAGCACTAACATAGTCAGAAAATAACCTCCCAGACATTTACTGTAGACCTGGGAATCACAATCCAGGTTCCTATCTTTCAACACAAGCCACACTCTATTTGTTGCTCTCTTTTAGAACACATGAGAAAGCTGAAAAGTTGGAAAACGTGGGTTTATTACCTCTTGACTTGTTTAAACTGTAATCTATGGAATATTACATAATCCTGGGAATATGACACTATTACTTATAAGATGGATTTAAAAATATATTGCATGAATGCATGCCTGTGTGTATATATTTTAAGAAAGGTTTCATGTTGTATCCTTCACTTGCACCAAATTTATTGTGATCTAAGATGGCCCCAAATTCATAGTTACCCTCCTGCCTTAGCTTCTTAAATGTTAGGATTTCAAGATAGGAAGGGTTTCTTGAATGGTATCTGATAAAACATTGTGAAAATGAAGGACATGAACAAAAAAGTATTCAAAAAAAATTAATCACTGGTGAATCTAGTTTCGAGCCTATCTATGAAAGTTTGTTGACCAAAATCCATGAACGAGACAGCAGCTTTCAAACTTGGTACTATACCAACCATGACAGAGTTCCAAGATATAACAGTGAACTGCATAAAGAAGTCTTGTAAATATGGTTCATCTGAGATAGATGCACATGGACACAACATGTAAACTCTTTACACAATAATATAGTAGATAAAAGGATGATCCAGTATGTTGTCAGTTTCACTTAAAGATAATTTCTCTTTACTATAGTAGTTAAAATAGTTAATTTTTTATGAAGTATTTCCTTGATGATATACAAGATTTCTGACATGCATGTTATTGTTTGGATATGGCATATTCTACCCTATCAAATACATTTATAGAAGACTTATTCTCCAGTGCAATAATCAGGGTTGGGCTTTTGTGGGAACGATTAGATCATGAGGGTCATGACATAATCAGCAAAGCAGTCCATTGATGACTGTATAATTTTATGACATTACTGGGCAATGACAGTAACTAGGAGGTGGTCCTAATCAGAAGGAAAGGTCATTGGGAATATATGGTTCTTAAAGGATCTGTTTTATTTTACCCACATCTCTACCCCCTCTTTCTTTGTTTAGTTTTCATACTAAGTAACTTTTCCAAAGCACAGCTTCTAGAAGAGTGGTCCTCACCCAGTGGGTCACAATCCCTTTTGGGGTCAAACAACCCTTTCACATGGGTCACTTATCAGATATCCCAAATACCAGCCATTTACATTGCAATTCATAGCTTTAAAATTAGTGTGTTTTCCCTAGTGAAATAACCAGGGAATAAACTAAAATTTTATTTGCAATGGTTATCAACAAAGACAGCTTCTGGCTTAGGATGAATGTATGCGTACACTTCTTCCAGCTCTAGGATGCATCTGGTGAAGATCCTTGCAGGCCCATTCCACACCTCCTCAGTCTCTCTGAGTTCACATGTGAATTGATCCTGTTGTTAAAGGCCTTTGTTTTCTCATTGTCCACCATCTCCTCTGACTTTTACACTCTTTCTTCCTCCTCTTCTAAAGGATTGTCTGAACCCTGAGGGGAGGGATTTGATTGAGACATCATTTTTATGACTGAGTGATCTGAAGTCTCTCACTCTCTACATGATGTCTGGCTGTGGGTTTCTGTTTCCTTCTGTGGGAGAAAGGTTCACTGATGATGGCTGTTCAAGGCACTTATCTATGAGTAGATATATCAGAATGTTATTAGGAGTCATTTTATTGCAATACTCTTTTGGCAGAAAAGTAGTATTTGGTTTAACCCTAGTACCCTGAGCTGTCTAGACTCAGAAGTAATCACAGCAGAAAGCAAAGATGGTAAATAATCAAATTCAGGGTGAAATCAATAAAACAGAAAATAAATAGAAAGTCAATGAAAAAGAGTTCTTTGAGAATAAAAATAAGTCTGACAAAACCCTTATCCAAATTAATTAAATTCCTATGTTTTGTTGCAAGTTTTTTGTTGTTGTTGTTTTTCCATTTATTTTGACTGAGGTATCCACTTTTATTGTGTTTCCAGTTACTGAGGTTCTTTTTTGCATTCACTTAATTCTATTGGTGAGGGAAATCTCAGAGGTACCTGTTGATTTCCTAATTTGCTTTAATTTCCAGATTTCTTTCAATTTGTTCTTTATTTTTTAAAAAAATCAATTCTATTTCTACTTTCAGGTCTTAAACTGTTTTATTCATTTCATTCTACTGTCTCTGTTTTTCATAGATTTCCACTTTAAGGACCTCTATCACATTCTTAAAGAATGTCTTATGTGTCTGCTATGTTGCAATTTTCTCTGGGTCTATTGTTGTAGGGTTACTAGTTTCTAGTGGAGTCATATCACACTGATGGTGTTTCTATGGCAGTGTCTATGCATCTGTATTTCAGGTGATTGTAATTCTAGATGCTAACATCTAGTCTTATCTTTGTTAGGTGGGTACTCATCTTGTTTTCCCCTTGGTTTCAATGGCCTATTTTTATTCTGGGATGTTGTAGTGTCTTTGTGTTTCATGATATGGAATTTATCTACAACCTTGATGGGTAAAATGTGTTTCTAGATATTGGTAGCTGACACCTAGGAATAGGATGGGCTGGGTTTTTCAGGAGAGGCGGAGAAACCAGGTTGTTCCATAAAGATCTGCTTCGTGTCCTGGGAATGTGAACATATCAGGCAGTCTGCCACAGAGCTGGGTATGGGCCTGGCAGGTTGGTTTTGAGGAGTGGAGGGCAAGTAGAGACCTTAAGGTTGCTTACTTGCTTCCCTGGCAGGTTTGGCCAGCAAATTCCAGAGAAAAGATTTCTGAGGCTGATACCTAGAATAAGAGAGTGAGAGGACAGAAAGGCTGGATGCTGGAGATGGGGACAGAGAAGAGGGGGACTGCAGCAGGTGTTTTACTACAGAGTTGTGGGTAAGATGGGGCTTAGGGGATTGGGGGTTGGATTGGATTTAGAGAATAGGGAGAAGTAAAAATCAGTAATTAGGCTACTTGCTTTCTTGACTGAAGTGGTCTGTGGGTTTCTAAGGAATTGCTGCTGCAGTTGGGGGCTGAATAAAGGAATGAATGGGAGGTATTTCTAACCACAAAACCTCTCAACTACCCAGATTGACAGTAGAAGTACCCTTCTCTGACCTAAAGTTGAATGGTATCTCATTATCTTTGTTAAGGATAAGCTATAACATAGTCAGGGAGGCTATATGCACATATAGACTCTGTGGGTAAATGTAATGATGTAGAAGACTGCTAGAAAATAGATTGTGACTAATAGATGTCCTTTGCCCATCAAATTATCTACCTCTTTAGTCCAGAGGAAGTCAGTCTGACTGGAACCAAACCATTTCTGCCTCCCACACAGGGCCATCCCTGCAAGTAGCTGCCACCTCCCCTCACTTTATGATCGCCTTGGCCTGGAGAAAATGACTCTAGCACACTAGCTCTCTCCTCTCACTTCTCTGTCCCCCAGAATGCTCATTTATGGAGGAGCAGGTTTCAGTTCTAAATGATTACTGTGTGCTTGGCAGGTGGAGCCTGCAGCACTAGTAACATTAATGATTTCTGAGGTGACACTGAGACCTCAGAGGCTGCTTGGCAGAACAGCTAGTGAGATCCTAATGAGGATCCCAGCAAGACCCCGACCACTAAAAGGGGGGTGTTCTGGGATGAGGGGGGCAAGGAATAAATTAGAAACTTCAGGCTCTGGTAAGTATATCAGTGAGTGCAATTTTTACAGTTTAACAGCGAAAATTAATCATCCATAATGACTAGGGTGTGAAGAAATATTTAGTTTAATGTCATTTATAAATATTTCCATAGAGCCATGCATGCTATCAGAAAGAGATGAGAAACACAATCTGATGTAGATTTTACCAGGAGATAGGATTTGATTAGTGAAAGTCACATTTATAAAAATATGCTCATGAAAGGCACTCACTTCCTAATGGATACATAAATTTACTAAATTATTATGGAAGCACATTAGATGTTATCTACCTAGGAATACATAAACTTAAAGACTAGGGATGACCATTTAATTATATATATATATATATATATATATATATATATATATATAATCATAAACACAATTAATAAAAAGGAACAATTGAGACAAATAAGTTCATATTAATTTCATATCATATATAGTTGTCTTTCAAGTAAAATACTTGAAAATCATTTAAATATTGAATAACAGAATTCAAGTAAATATTTTTGAATGAATAATGTTTTGCCTCTAAAAGATTTAACAAAAGAGAAACGTATTTGTGTCATTCATGATAAATATGTCACTGAGAAGTGGCTAAAAAAACAAAAATATGAAATGTGAATATTCATATAGTAAGTTATGAGTTAGTAAATGTATTCTTATTCTTAAGTATCTGATTGGCTTTTTTAAAGCCAGTTCATTTTATTCTCTCTCAACAATCTAAGACCTCATCTAAGTCTCCATTTCTTCATCCCTAAATTGCAATGTTAATCAAGATTGATGTCTTATAATGTTAGTTTTAAATTATTATAGGTTTAATATAGCCTAACATATGGGAAATTTCAGCTTGCTATTACTTCCAAAATAGCTCAACAAGCAAGGACTGTAGTATGTCCAGTTGCCTCAGGAAAATTCTAAAAGCTATTTGAAGCAAGGGGTGTGTTGACATTGAACTCCAAAGACCATTGATTCTTACATGTATGCTCATGGGGAAGGCACTAACTTTTCATGCTCTGTCTTGATATTTGATTTAAAAAATAATGACTGGAATACATAATGTACAGGAAACTTTGTAAACTAATAAGCACATTTCAATATAATTCTTTTATAACGGAAGGGCAGCAAAATAAAACATACACATCTAGGAACTTAATATATTGAAATGAGTAATGATATGTATGCCTCAGTTTGTATCTGATCTTCTCCAGGATAACAATGGGGAAATTTTTAACAGATATTCAAAATACATCATGTAAGGTTCCTCAGTGTAATAAATGTGTAGCTTTGCTTACATCTGAGTCTTCTAACAATAGGTTGGGCCTTTTCCTAATACCTTTTCTGCCTTTTGGGAACCTACTCCTCATACTGGTGTACTTTTACTGAAACTTGATATGCCATGCTTTGTTGATACCCATGGAAAATTTGCCCCTTTCTGAAAAGAAAATGAAGAAGAATGGATTGAGGCGGCGTAGGTTGGGAAGGGTCTTGGAGGAAAGGAGGGAAGGGAAACTGCAGTCAGTATGTAAAATTAATTAATTAAATAAGTAAAAAACCTGTAAGTAGAACTACCACATGACTGAGATATACCACTTCTGGACATGTACCCAAGGAATTCCAGCCTAGATGTTCATCAACTGATGAGTGGAAAATGAAAATATGGCACAGATACACAGTGAGATTTTATTCATCTGTAAAGACAAAAATAAGAGTACATTGTTACACATTCCAGACTACATATTTAAATGTCTTACTTTTAGCCAAAACCAAAATAAAGACAAAAATAATATTTAATTTTATTTTAATGATCATTCAGTTAGTTCATTGGAAACAAATTTCATATGCTTAAAGGGTTATCCATATTAATTGTTTTACACACTTAACCATGCCTGTGTTAAGTTTTAAATAGGGAAAAGAGATGACCTCATTTTATTGGAGAAGTCTTAGGATTCTGGTTCACCAAAGCTATAGAATATTATTGTTTGCTCAAAAATACACAAAATTTGAATGTGTAGAATAAGAAATTGCATTCGACTCATAGTTAAAGAAGATATTACACAATTGTTTATAAAACACAAATTCTTCTTTCCTTTGCTCATATTCTTGGGTTGGAAGATTGTGTGAGGTCTACCGTAATGGTACAATTAACTGTACCGTGGCCTGTTAGCCCTCTCTCTAATTTTCCAACTGTCAGATTATGCTTTAACTGCTGATAACATGACCTTGCAATCCTTACATGGTCCTGTCATAACTGAATGCAGATAGCTGTGAGATTAGATTCAGGAAATTGAGTTCTATATGAGCAAAGAAGAAAAAGAGCCTAAGTATTACAAAGATTAAAAAAAAAAAAAAGCTGTTTTTGTTTAGAATTCAAAGAAGGGAAGTTGACACTTCCTTTTACAATAACAAATTATGTGCCAGGTTGGCTACATTGGTTGTGGTACATCTAAGACAAGACAAGCATTTATCTCTTTAATCAGAATCACTTTTGTTATGCTCTGTGACAACTAAGATGCAAGATGCAAGCAAAAATTGCTAAAATAAGTCAGGATGAAACAATATTACTTTGCCCTTATTTTGTTTTGTTGTTTGTTTTCATTTTATTTTTTATTTCTTGAAAATTTATGAAATGTATCATATTTGTTATTATTCTTCCTTTATCTCCAACTACAATTCCCTGCTTAATTACCTTTCACAATTCCCTCTAACATTTATGTGCTTATTTCATAAGTTTTATTTAATTAATTTATGTTTTCACCCACTGACTCCAGTCACTTCTCTCCTTATGTCCATGGCCATGAGGTTACGCACTGGGGCATTTGGAACCTTCAAGTAGTTACAGTCCAAAACAAACAAATAACCAAAATGACTCTATCTCCCAACATCTGTTATCTACCAATAGCTAATACAACTATCGATGAAGCCTTGACAGCTCTTTGAATTTCCTTGTTAAGACTTTTAACTGGCTTGAATTCTTGTAGATCTTGTGCAAGTAAATCACAGCACCATCTGGAGGACAGAATTCCACAGTAATCTTACCTACATTCTGCCTCTGGCTTTCTTCCATCCTCTCTTCTGCAGTGTTGCTTAAGTCTTCATTCTTTTTTAAATTAATTTAATTTTATTTATTTTACATATCGATACCAGTCCCCTCTCCCTTCCTCCCTCTTTCCCTCTCTCCCCCCTCACATGTACCCTGATCATCCTCCCCTTCCATTCCTCCCCCACTCCATATGTAGGGTGATGCCCTCCAGGAGGGTTCATCTAAATCTGTCAAGTCATTTGAAGTAGAAACTAGGACTTCTCTCCTGGCTCTAAGTTAAGGGAATATCCCTCCACGGGGTATGTGCCCACATTCTTTATAAATACTAGTAACATAAAGACACTATTGTACTAGAGAAGCTGTTATGAGCCATTGGAATAAAAATACCAGAAATCTCACCATCCTGACTGCCCAAATGTCAGTGGATCAAGGATGACACCAATGGTTATACCAAAGTAATGGGGAAAATCTCACAAGACTTCAAACCAACATTAAGACTATAGGAAACTGAGGAAATCTAGCAGCAGAAGTGGTCTATCACTCGAAAGACCACATCAATAGATTGTTCAGTGTCTAACAATTGCTCAAGTCATCCTTGAAAAAACACACACACATGGCATTATTTAGACTGAGCAGATTATATTCAGTAATATATATTTTGGTAGTTTGAACATAATTGGCCCCCATAAGCTCATAGGTATAGGCACAATTATGAGCTAAGGCATTGCAGCAATTAGCATGGCCTTGTTGGAAGAAGTATGTCACTATGAAGGTGGGCTTTGTAGTCTCACATATGTTCAAGCTACACCCAGTGTCCCAAGTCACTTCCTGTTGCCTTCAAAATATATAACTCTCAGCTTCTTCAACAGCATCATGTCTGCCTGCACACCACCATATCCCAACATAATGATAACATACTGAATCTCTGAATCTGTAAGCCACCAAATTAAATGTTTTCCTTTTTAAGAGTTGCAATGGTCATGGCAGGTTTTTTCAACAATGGAAACCCTAATTAAGACATATATGTATATATACACATGCATTCACCATTAATTAGTGAAAAGTAGAGGATGTAATTTGAAAGAGTACAGATAGAAAGTATATATCAGGGCTTAGAGGGAGGAAAAGGAAGGAAGAAAAAATTGTAATTATAATCTCAAAGGTAGAAAAATGAGATTTTAACAAATAAATATTTAAAAATTACTATAAAATTATTTTTAAAGATGAAATCTCATAGTGTATGTATCTTGACTGGTGTTAATTACAAATATGTGTGAGAAATGCACTTCCACCCATGGTAATTTGTACAACACTATCAAGAAAGGGAGATAGAACAAATCTGTCATGAAAAATTTTGTGCCTGAACCATACAAGTTGTACCTCTATAACACATGTAATCTTTCTGCAACATATCATATGTAACAAACAGTACTGAGAAAATGTTGTGGTAAAATTTGAAAAAAAAAAACCAAGATGTAAGTAATTTATTTAGAACTCCTTAATTTATGTAACCAAGCAATAACAGATAATGACAATTGTTATAGCTCCTTAATATCTAACCCCATCTCTAAATAGACATTGGACAGAACAAGTTTCAGGTTTCACTGCCAGATTTTGCTGGTACATAATGCAGGACAAAGCAAGTTTCTATAGGTTATTTTTCATAAATGTTAAGGTTAACACATGTTGAAAGTGATTATTATCAATTCTTTCTCCCTCTCAGAGAAACTAAAAGCCATCTAGACACCCTATTAGTAACACATTTTTCTATATGGAGATTGTCTCAACTTTCTGTTTTTGCAATTTGGATGGATCTTTGGTGGCAATGCCTATCCATTAGGACTATTTGGCTAGCTTATTTGTGAGTTTGTTCATGGGGGGGGGCATTGCTTATTTACCTCCAGTAAAGTGACAAAACTGAACAGAGAAAGTTCTCAAGCTCTACGGAATCTCAGGGAAAGAATTGCACACCTGTAACTTGGGCTGCTTTAGGAAGCTGACCTCACCTTCCATCATCATGAACTTCGAGTTGTCTATGAAGTAAAGTGTGACAGCAGCTTTAATTGAATGTTAAAATATATTTTATTACAGGGCCATTAATTTGCCCTGAAGGCTGGTTGATGTTCTCCATATTCTACCCTGGAAAGTGTCTTTCAACTTGGAGAAATTTCATGACGCACATTTTACTGTTCTTATAGTGCAAAGCTATAACAATATGCTACTCTTTGCTCTACCTCAGTAAAAAAAAAAAGAAATCTTCAACCTATACTTTTTATGTATATATACAGGGAAGGAAGGAATGTAATGGTGTTCCATATTATAGTTAAGCCTTTTCATTCACTGTGCAAAGATAACTTCCAATATTTGGCTTTTGAGGGAACTACCCAAAGAATTTTAAGATTATTACTATCAAAGAATTATTTTTAGGATATAAAACAATAAACATCTCAACTAATTTTACAAAGAGATTTGCAAAAATGGGGCAAAAATGCATGTGCCTACAAAACTTCATATTTTTGCTTCATTCAAAGAAAATCTACACAACAACTATAGCATCCCGAGGGAACAAAGATACCATTAGTACTGCTTTTTAATACATCTATACATTTTAATAGATAATGGCAATAGATTTGAATGTTTTGAGACCCAGCTGACTTTTAATCACAACTTTTGTGAGGAACTAAATCTTAGACCTCTGTTTAGATTTCAACACAGTATAATATTAACTAGGGTTTATATTAAACAGCCAAGGGATGGAAAATAATTTTCCATGTCTCGATTTTAATAGATCTCTGTCCTATTTATTGATCTCTGTGAGTTTTTATTAATTATCTAATGTCTCAATACATATCATAGATAGGGAAAACAGTTAGAAATAGTGTCAAATACTTACTGGTTGAAATATTTTAGAACATTCAGTTAATTCTTTCCACATTTGGGGATAAGGACAAAATATCTCTGAAAGTGACTTTTATATTAGTGAACGAAGCAAGAGTTCTAGAAAGGAAGATTAGAAATATTCCTAAATTTTTATAAGCTGTATCTTTTTATTAAGTCACTTTGCCCCTTCTTTAATGTTCTTTAATCTGCCTCTGTAAGAGTTTCATTCCAAGAATGTTTGTGGCTTTAAAAAATTTACAATTTAAATTTTTATAGAGGTATTGTACTTTTATAAGTATCTCTTCCATTGTTTATATTTCTTTATATTTGTATTTCTTATATTTCTTTATATTTATATTCCATAGTCCCCTTTTATTTTCATGTCATTTTTTGTATTTTCTTTAGCTTTAATACCTCATTAACTTCAATTTGGGCTGTCTATGCATTTCTAGTTATAGGGATAGCCACTAGAGCATGACTAACCTAGGAGGATTTATATCCTTCCTTCCTGATAAGCCATAAATTGTCCACAGGTCCTCTGGTAGAGTTGGGGACATATGAGCTTCTCTGGATCCATGCTACAATGTTGACAGGACTGATCTTGTACAGGTCTTATGCAGACAACAACAGGTGCTTTAAGTTCATGAGTGTAGCAGTCCTATAATATTGACAAGACCCTGTTCCACTCCAGTATTCCTCATACTCTGGATATTACAATCTTCCTATCCACTTTTCTGGGATGATCCTCGAGCCTTAGGATATAACATAGACACTATTTGTGTCTGAGCACTGCTCAGTTGCTTATGCTGAACTCTGACTTAACCACCATCCACTCCACAAAGAAACTTACAAGATGATGAGTTTGAAAAGAGCAAACTCTCATTGGGACTTGTCTTTCCAGTTCCTTCTCCTTCCCTCCTTTTCTCCATCCCTCCCATATCCCCCAACCACCCTCCCATCCCATTCCCCTCCCACTCCACTTTGAGGGTGATGCTTTCCAGGAGGGGTCACCAAAATCTGTCAAGTCATTTGGAGTAGGGACTAGGACCTGCGTCTAGGTTAAGGGACTATCCCTCCATGGGGAATGTGCTCCCAAGATTCTGACTTTGTCAGTTAAAACTTCAAGAATTATAATGTTAATAGAAATTTCACCATCTTGATCTTCTTTGGGTCCTGGATCTACCTTTAACTTATTAGCTCCATGTTTTCTATTCTTATTTACTTTTTATATATGTCAGTCCACTTATCACTGCAATCACAAAATGGCCAAGATCATGAATATAAGATCATAAGTATGCAGAAAATAGGTTATTTGGGTACATAAATTTGGTAGACTTTTCATTTGGGCTTCTGGTGGTGTTATACATTTGGAGGTGTAAATTTTATTACCTCCATGAGCCAGGGTGCAAAATGGAAACACAAGGTCATTGTCACCAATCAAATCACTTAAAAAAATAACACACTGTCAGTGATCTAAAAGACTCCTCCCAATCCCAATTTGCAGAGATTCTTCTACCTTTAGTAACCATTTTTTTCCCCTGGGGATTAGTGAGATCTGGTGAAGGTTTGAGGGTCAGACTAAAACAGTGATTCAGTTGGGGAAATCAACTTAATAAATGGCAGACTGTTATATCTACTCTATTTTCTACATGGCAGCTCCAGAAAACAGTCATACAAACAATGCAAATTAGTTTTTTAAATACAACTTTTCTACCATACATCCTTTTAGTTGTATAATCTTTGAAATCTTTGTGCCTACCTGAATGCGCTTGCTACATTATCAAAAAAAAAAATTCATTTGCTCTCCTACCTGAAAGAGACTCATATTCTCTTTCACAACCTTACATACTAAAATGGTTAAACATATGCTATTGTTTTGCCCACATTACCATCAACCTTTTAAAGCGGACATATACACTGTATTGTATTGCTTTTGCTTATTTATTTGTCTCTTGCCCAAGTTCTTGATATATCAAGGTTTCCATCCTTGCTTTTATAAGGCGTGTGAAGCAGTTCTTACCTGATAGAAAAATTATCTTGATTATTGATGTACATAATAGCTTTTCAATGTTTATTTTTTGTTTATCCCACTGACAAAAACATCAAAGGGTGTGAGGCTGATGAATTTATGAAAATCATAATCATGAAATATCTTAAATGATATTGTAGCATAAGACAAAATGGTTTTGAAAATTGTATACTGGGGCCACATTCTGGACCAGACTTCTGGATGAATTCTCGTCTTTACTGATGTCATAGATACCTATTTCTTCTTGATTCCGGGGCTTTGGAATTTTGATCCACTGCCATTACAATGGGGTCATGCATGGGATTAATTCAGCTTTTACTACACTCTGCCATCTGCTCCACTCCCTGCTTGTTATATGTTCTCTTTAAAGCACATTCTCTCTCTAATTATCCACCCTCAGCCAAACATTTGAATGATTCTGTTTTGATTATTAAACCATAGTTGTAGAAACCTTAGATTCTGCTAATCCTTCTTTAAACTAGCTGCTTTATGAGATATATGCACTTGTACTCAGAAAATATAAAAACCATCTTTATTGAAATGTAGGGAAATTACTATTATTAAAGGGTTTATTTCACTGTAATTCAGTACCTACATGTGTTTATTGAGTTCAAAAGGCAATAATGGTCAATTTTACTTACACACAGTGGTTAATATTCTACCCTTTCAGGCTGAGATAAGGATGACAGTGAGTGTCCCCACAGTTTTGTCCTTTATCAGTGATGCTTAATTTTTACATATAAATGTGCACAAGTGCTGATGAATGCATATTTTCTCCAAAGAGCCTCAAATCATCTATTGTTATTTTATGATTGCTGAATATGCATTAAGCAAATCTATATTTCTTAGCTGTTTGGAATACCCTGAACAATAATCAGCCAAAGAAAGCAAGGGAAAAAATCACATATTTTGCACATTGCTAGTTATGTAAGCTATGGTATGTAAAGTGCTATTCTGTTCCAAATATAATCTGTAAATTACTCATGTTTGATGAGAATGCTTTTTTTGTGACACAAATGGTAAAAGGATGCCACATAAGCATAAAAATATTCAAATGATTTTCCACTTTATTCTTGATTATGTTTGCAGGGAGGGTGCAAAGCAGATGTAAAGCTTTAGTAGACAACCATTATTTTGTTACCCACAATCCTTTATATTTTATTTAACAATCAATCCATCTATTTCTTTGGGAAGTGATGTCAGAGCCTAGAGTGAGACCTAATCCATCTATGGGTCCTCCACTTACTGTTAACCAATCTGCAAGCTTCACTTGGTGCTGTTCATTGAAGAATGGTGGTCTTAAGGATGCCCATTTTGCCCTCACAAGCTATATAAGAGTTGTTTTTTATTGGAGATAATAAGAATGCAATCGTAAAAAAATGAGAAAGATGTAGCATAGATAAAATGAGAGGTATATAGCTCTGAGGCCAGACTCTACTGAGAAGATGTTTCTGTTGATGTGACTCTGAGCCTTTTTTCTGATCCCTAATTGGGAAATTATGGATGATAATAGTACCTGCTTTGCAGGTACTCTCAGTGATAAACAACTTACTAAAACTAAATAGTTTGTTTTGGATTCATTTGTATTCCTTATATTTGTAGTATTAAGAATGGGACACCAGTCCTGCATTCTAGGCAAGTGGCTTTAACACTGGTAAATCCCCAGACTAACATAAATGAATGTTAGTGTCAACAATACAACCTGGAGCTTAGTATCTTCTCATCTGTACTCAGGTGTATTATCTGTGCCACTAGACTCAGGAGTTATTAGTCTTGAATGTGTATGTGTCCAGTATTATCAACTCACTGGTATTTGGCTGAAGGTTGAAGTCATGAATACGGTAACATCAGTAGGTATGTTGACACAGGATTTGATAGCATGTCAAACCAGAAGGACATTATAAGCCATACAGAGATATACAGTATAGCAACCAGCATTATTTGATCATTTATTTGAATGTGACTGTCTCAACTTGCACAAATATAGCTTCTCTTTTACCTTAGTCAATGTGTATATGTTAACTGTCTCAATTTCTTATAAGTACATGGGACAAGAGGATGGGCTAGTTCTGGAATAAAGATTCATGAGCAGCAAATATAGTTGCCCAAAAAGCTGAGCACCCTGTTTAGTCACACATTCACAAAAGTGTTCTTGGCATGGCTGTCATGTATCAGGTCAAGACAAGCCTTCAGACAGCAGAACAAAGAAAATAAATAGATAAGTCTTAAAATACTTTAAAATGTATTTATAGGTATACAAAACTAAAAATACCAGTAAAATTTCAAATTGAAAAAATTCAAATACATTTCAACATGTTTTGGAATGTTTGCATACATTCTTCCAGGGTGAGTATGGAGGGCATAAAACAAGTGTAATCATAATGATCATGATAGTGATAATGATGACTGGAGTGAAGATTGCATGATGCTGATTATGCTGATGGTGATGATAATGACAGGTAGTACATATTTTGCATTTTCCCTAAGTAAACAAATATGAAGATCAATTTTACTAATATTGATTTGTTCTTTCTAAGACCATTAAATACATTTGATAAGTTGCTGTAGACTAAATGTTTGCACCATTATAATTTTCACATGATAAATTCCTACTACTCATTGTGATGTTTTTGGAGTGGAGAGAATTGGAGATAATTGGGTCTTAAGAATAGAATCTTCATGAACTGGATTTGGGTCTTTTTAATGATAACTGTATGGGGTTCTCTCTCTCTCTTTCTCTCCCTCTCTCTCTCTTTCTCTCCCTTCTTCCTTCCCTTCTACCCTTCTTCCCTTTATCCATCCCTCTTCCTCCTATTCTTTCTCTCTTCCTGCCTTTCTCATTATAAAACAAGGCCACCTGCAAAAGATTACCCTTAAAGAAATGGACCTCTTCAGAGGCTTACCATGACTGAGGTACCCAGCCCAGAAAGTGAGAAATGAATGTTAGCATCTTAGTTTACCCCATCTATGGTATTTTATTAATGTATTCCATCATAACTAAAATACACACTCCAAGTGTGACCCAGGGAAGTACAAAAATGGCTCAAGGTCACACAATATTTTCAAGACTAATATTTGAACAAAGGAATTTACATTTCTAGTAACAGTATCTTCCTGATTTAGAAATGTTGTTTTTTCAACTTAAGCAGGTGGTAAAACTTTTAGTGAAGAAATAAGCATGAGGGAGGGCAAATTAAGTTTTGAATCAAGTATGAATTTTAGCCTGAAAAGTCTGAAGACATATAATGGGAACTTCTGGTCTACAGTAATACATGGTTCTGATATTCATTTTAAGGAAAAGATGATAATTAAAGCTATGATTAATGCATAGAGTAGGCATATACCATATAGTTAACAAAATAATCATAACCAAAAATCTGTAATATTTTTATTTGGAAGTAAATTATTTAAAAAAAAATACACTTTTATGAAATGGCTAGGATTGAAACACCAGAAAGAGACAAGACTGCTGGTAAAATATGGATCAAAATGCCATGGAAGTTTAATTATGTATATTACATAAATAATGGCTATTTTATTTCTTATACTGTCAATTAATACAAAGACAAGGAGCCAAGAGAAGGAGGACAGAGCAATAATGATTAGGATAAAAAAATGACATCAATGGGAGCATATGAAGATGGGTACCTCCTTGCGGGTCAATGCTCTCAAAGCAGCAGAAAGGCTGTCCTGTGCTGTGTGTGGTCCAGAATAAGAATAGAATTAAATATGCTTCTGCTTTTCATATTTAAGGCATTAAAAACATTCACATCTTTATACGTTAAAGAAGAAAACTTGTTCCAATTATGTCTTCTGTAGCCTGAAATTTTTACCTTTCACTCTGAAGCCCCCCTCTCCCCACACACACACAAAGAAATGAAAAGACTACAGTTCCAGGATCATTTCAAAGATGGCAATTGAATTATGACTGTATATGAATGAGTGTGCTTGTGTGTCTGTGTATAATTTCTAATTATATGATCATGTTGGGAGTATACTTATGATGATAATAAAACTAATTAAACCTTGTTTAGTAATGGAAAATTCTCTTTGCTTATGCTTTCACTCTTAATTCTCTCTACTCTAGTTGATTTGTAAGGCTTTGTGAGTCGAAGAATATTTTCGAATTCTGTCATCTCAAAATTGCATTTATTGCCAAACAAAAGAACTTGTGTTGGGGTAGTAAAAGTTATATATGACAGACCACAGGTTTCGACTAACTACTTTATGAATGTTCTGCATATGTATGACCATAACTAAATTTCCAGATAGGCTTTACTTTGCACATGAGACATTCTTATTTGCCAGTTTTTTTTTTTTTTTGTTTTGTTTTGTTTTGTTTTGTTTTTTTGTTTGTTTGTTTTGTTTTGTTTTGGTTTGGTTTGGTTTGGTTTTGCTTCTGTTTTGATGCCGTCCCTCTTTCTCTGCCCACATATGCTGTGTTTTGCGGTAAATAGCATTCTAAGCTCAAGGAATGCCAACTTCACTTCAGGCATTATGCAATACCAAGAAAATAAAATAAAAATTCGGACTATCTCCATTCTTAGCCATTAACAAAAAACACATTGCTATTTTTAAAAGGTTACTTCATATAACTTGAGAAAAGAAGCATGATAGCATGAAAAAGAGTATTTTTCCACACAAATAGCTTTTGAAAAACTTTTATTTCACTGGATTTCAAAATTAAAAGGTCATCTTTCTTATAATCTTAGCACTAAGCACTTTACAAAGTGTCACTCCATGTGACAATAAGATTGTACTAGTGTTATTTTAAACAATAGTAGTATGCCTTTTGCTTTTTCTACTTTTAATAGGCAAGATTTGCATTGTGCAACATAGAGTCTATGAGGCCCTATAATTAGCTGAGCAAGGGGAGGCAAAGGATTCTTTTCAGTTCCTGTGTTATAGGAATTGACAGAGAAGTGTTGTCTTCCTTCATAGGAAGGGCATTGCTAGCCTGCATAGATAGAGTTCTGCCTTCACAGGAAGCTTTTGTAGGGTTCCAGTTGCAGAACTCCACTAACCAGGTAGTTCTCAAATCATGCATGCCTGAGGCAAAGGCAAAGTCACCGTTCTATTTTAGAAAAAAAAAATAATTCTTAAGATGATATGAGTAGTTTTAAAATCCTGTGCGTGACTGTAACTAGATTTAAGGGAGCCTTCGTAGAAGCCCAAACCACGTTTGAAAGCACACTGTCAATTAGTTCTAATAGACTTGCACTTGATCAGTTGGATGCTTAAATGAACCCAGATTTACCCCTCCAGTTATAAGGAATAACTGTAGGTAATCACACTCTTTGGGGATCCAAGTACAATTTTTAAAGTGAAATTAAGGCCCCATTTATAAGGAAGAGTTTAAACTGACATTTTAAACAAGGTAATGGGGCAATTCTGTTGAAGGCTGAGATATTGACAGAGGAAGGTGCTGAGGTTTTTTTTTTTTTCTTTTGGGTATTAAACAAACATTTCTTTTTTTTTTTTCCTTCTTATACTTACCAACCACAGTCTTCCCTCCCCTCTATGAATGCTCTTCACCTCCAAAGCTGTGTACTGTCCTATACCCTCTCATTCACACTCATGCCTTGTCCCATCTGCATCTGTGCTTCTCTTGTTTCTAGGCAATATTGAAAATGATAGGACCCCACAGCAGTTGGTTTTAATTTTACTTATCTTCATTTAACTATAAATTGCCTGAAAAGAAATCTTTATTCTCTAATACATTCATGAAATCCTTCTAGAATAATTGAGATTTGGAGAACAATTCATTGCATTTATTTCTGTAAGTAGCACTTCTCTGACTATGACATTAAGGGATTATTTTGTATGTGTTTAACATGTTCTTTACATATCATAATCATCTCTTATATGCATTTATTTTGATTTCCCTCAAAAGTAAGATTTTCATTAACTTAATTACAAACAAAGTGGTGATCCTGATGCTAATTAGATTATTCTTTTTTTCCTTTCTCTAAAATGGTGACATTTTAAGAACATAGGGAAGTTTTGTTTCTGATGGCAATGGAGTATGATATTTCATGTCATTAATTAATTTTCATTTTTAATAGAACCCATAGTAGCTTTTTGGGAAAACTGTTAGACTTGACTTGATGGACAACAATGACCCCCTTTTAAATTTTTCTTTTTCTTGTGTCCATTTATGGAAATTTTGTAACTAATTAGAAGTCTGTCATATTTAATATGCTCACAAAGATATATCTTTTGTCCTTTTCTATGTCTTTTCCAGATTTAATATTACTCTGTGTAGAAATGAAGTTTAATATGGAAATGGAGGTAATGTGGAAAAAAGAGCTATATATACACAGTTTATTAAATGCACTGTGTTCTAAAGGTACATCTAACAACTCCCTAGTTCAAATCATACCAGTTTTTAACCTCACAAATGTATTCCTTCTGGAATTAGGGGAGAGTGATGTTAGATAGGTTGATTAACTATGTTTCCCTTTCATTTTCTGTAAGTACACAAAACCTCAAAGGGCTAAAAATATCTATGACTTTTACATGCATATGATCATGAAATAAAATGTTATGAAACAGAGGATACCATTTCATTTCTCAAAGAAGCAATGATTCAGTGCTAATACAGTCAGAAATGGTATATAACTTATTTCAGATGTTTAAAATTAGAACAAACTACAGCAGTAGCTTATCAGAATATGGCTTCAATATTCTTTGACTTCTGATAATTACTACTTACTCTCACTTCAGTTTTAAAAAGCAAATGAAAGAGAATACCATTTCTAGGGACAAGAATACACAGCAACATATAGACATGCCCATAGATGTACACACATTAGCATACCTGTATACATATACATAGGTTCACATTCTCACACATTGTATCTGTTAATTCTAGGTGAAAGATATCATTTGTAATAAATTATTTAAATAGAGTCAAAATCACAGCAAACTCTCTTATACTCTGTATCTTGCCATTTTCTTTCCCCTCTTCTATGGTTCCTAAGCCTCCATAAAATGACTGTCTAAACATAAACTTAACAAAGTCAGCAACAATAGCATCTCAAACTGGATGAGGAAAAGCTCACAAATCTTCAACCTCACACAAATTCCTACACAGAACTAAGGAATTCTGAGAGTTGGAGAAACTGTTCTCTCCAGGAAAGAAAGAGCACACCTATTGGTTATCTAATACTGACTGCTCAGGCCTGAGAACATACGTATGAGTATTATACAGACCAAGCAGGTCATACTTAGAAATGCATATACATATAGATCGTATGCATATACATGTGCAACACATATACATACACACATCATATATACACATTATATACATGTATACACCCTATATACATTACATATATACATATACATAATATAAATATTTGCATGCAATGATGATGAAAAAAGAGTCCATGAAGTAGAAAGACAGCAAGGAGAGTATATAGAAGGGTTTGGAGGGAGGAAAGGGATGGGATAAGTGATGTAATTTTGTTATGATCTCAGAAATAAAAGAAAAAAGTAATAAAGATGACTTGCATTTAGTTCACTACAGGGAAAGTTGCTAAGAACAATGACTCTTGTCACAAAGTGATATTCTCTCTGCTGTTGAGATGCATTAGTTCATTCACACTGTGAGAAGCCGGTCAGTAAATTGTGTCCTTACAAGCAATATAGACTTCTATGCAATGCTAAGACCAAGGTCTAGACTGCCAGTAACTTCACTGTACTGTGTACCTCAATAATGAATTTTTTTTTTGAGAAATTCTCAAACAACAGCTCATATACATCACAGGAACAATTTCCCACTTACACTGGGATACAATTATTGATATAGTTTTGAAAGGAGATTTCTGAGGCCAGTTTATTCTGTAAAGCATGGCAATCGATACTCATATTCTCTCTCTTGGATTTTGTACTGCTATTAAATGGACAGTTAACCTTGTAGATCTGACAATGTCTCAAATGAACACAAATATCAGAATGGCTGACCGTAATCTACATCCTTTATGAGTGTCTATTAGTTAAGCCAACAGTGACCTTTGTACTCTGAAACACTACCCAATTTATTCCAGAGAGATTTTGATGCCTAGGCATGGCATAACACTCAATTTATTGGTCTGCTTTGAGGAGGCAGAACCAGGTGACAATTTGTTACACTTTCAGTGAGCTGGATGATAGCTATCAATGTCTTTGTTTGAATTTTAGTGGCCAAATCTTGTTTTGTAGATATTGTTACATGAGACTCAGAAAATTCCTGCTTCCAGAGCTGAGACAATTTTTGAGAAGTAGGTGTGAAATGGGCCTTTGTTTATTTGCACACACATCCTTCTTACACAGTTTCCTGATTGTTGAGGTCTCTCACCTGTCACAGTCCCGTCTGAGCATTCTTTCAGGCTGTCACTGGGAGAACCACTACTGTACATTTCTTATACTTTCTTTTCATCACTCACAATTCCATTTTAACAGTAACATTATTTTGTATAATAAAGGAGCAAAAGTAAATAGATGCTTTGGAGTTATAAGGAGTCTAATATGAACTTAGCTCATCCATCTGTAAGTTGGTCGGATGGTTGTCAGAACAAGTTTTGTTTGTTATGTATTTAACTTGACCCATTTCATAATTTTCTCATTATTTTAATGTTGCTTTTTGTGGTGACAAGCTTTTCCTTTTATAACTTAAATTCAAATCTAGCATGTAAATATGGTAAGCATTCATTAAAGGAATAGATGTGTCATTCTTGCATCTTTTCAGCCTCATCATATAACAGAATTTATTTTTGTTGCTATGGTCACTAAACAAGCTGTAGCTCTTGACCTCCTAATATTTAAACTCATGTAGAGAATTTTAAAAATAATCAGCAAGGAGATAATATGTACTTTAAGGCCATATGCAGGTTGAACAAAGACTAACGAGCTTAGGGTATGGATGTAGAGGGTATTAGGATTTTCCATTGTAAAACTACATCTTATACATGTGATTTCAAATAGAAGGAACTAAAAATGTATTAAAACTATAGACAGGTAAGTTTTTAGACAGGAAATAGAAAGTGCAAAGTCAGAGAACTGGAAAATTCGTTTGAATTGTTATGAGAAATTAGAGCATACTTAGCTAGTAGGAGCCAGGGGTCAGGGTGTCCTTAGGGATTTTTCATTTTCTTTTTCTTTTTAATTTAATTTATTTATTTAGGTTTTATTTTACATGTTGATCCCACTTCCCTCTCCCTCCCTCCTTCCCTCCCTCTTATCCTCTGTGCCTCCTCACATGCACCCTGACCACCCTCCCTTCCCATCCCCTCACCCCAATTGTACATGTAGGGCAATGCCATCCAGGTGGGGCCATGTAAATCTGTTAAGTCATTTCAAGTAGGACTTCTCTCCTGTCTCTAGGTTAAGGCAGTATCCCTCCATGGGTGATGTGTCCGCAAGATCCTTTTGTGCACCAGGAATACATCCTGGTTCCTCTGTCTGAGTTCTCTTAGACTGCTCAATCCTTCTGGCTGAGACCCATATTCAGGGGGTCTGAGTCAGTCCCATGCTGGGTTCCCACCTGTCAGTCTGGGGGCGCATTAGCTCCTCCTTGATCAGGTCAGATGTCTCTATGTGTTTCTGTAACCTGGTCTTGTCCTCTCTCTCTGCATCTGAATTCTAATTTGACTCAGTGTTTAGCTCCTCCTTGTAGAGAACCTGTGTGTATAGAATACAGGATTATGCCAGAATTTACTGACTTGTGAAATGTTCCTACATTAATAATCCTATGGTTTTTGAATTGTAACTGTTAAGCTTGCATTTCTAGAAATCACATAAAAACATGCTTTGCTAAAAGGGCAAAATTTGGCAAAGATAGAATCTCATTTATAAATGGCACTTATTGCTGAATTAACTTTCATAGCCTCAACATGGAAGGAGGAAAAGGATTAAGAATCATGTAACTGGAGAGAGATCACTCATAGGGTGCTTGTCTCTCTTCCAGACACCCTAAGGTCAGTTCTTAGCACCCAAGTTAGGCAGCATATTACTAACGATAATTGAAACTTTATGTGATTCAACCTGCTCTACTTACCCCAGTGGGAACATGCACTCATGAGCGCATATACACATACAGACATGTAATTACAAACGAAAATAAACTTTAAAATATATAATTAAAATTATAATTCAATTTAGTCATTTGCTCCTTGAATGATTTTAGACAAATAACCTGTCAGAGCCACTTGCCAGTGTCTTCATCCATAACTGGGACATTATGTTACCTGTACCTTGCTGTATTTTGGACTATCAGGTGACAACAGATTGTGGATGGTACTTGGGACCTACCTCATAGTCATCTGATCTAACTTAACTATAATCATCATTTGAATAGAAGTATCATCTTCATCTGAAGCAGCTATGATCACTCATAAAACACAGTTCCTCGTAGAAAAGGGGGTGGAAAGGAACATCAAAACCTCTTATGAGATCTTAACTCTTGTAGACTTTGCCTCAGACATAGCTATATGTACTTCTTTTTTAGATGCATATCTTAAGGTCTTGGGAAGTCACAGAGGGCAGAGTACAAAAGATTAACTGACGTGTATTTTCAGTTTATTTAGCTGTGGAGAAGTCCTCTTCTACATTAGGGGAACATTTTTTGATGATACAGATATGCAAGGGTCATGTATGGTTTCATAGGTAGTTTCTCATTTTTGTTTTGTAAGTAAGAATCTCGTTTAGACACAAAGCTAGACTTGGGTGAAATCAGGACTTTGGTGCATTCTTGAGGCCCTAACTGGTGTGAGTAGGCATTTACATCTCTCTGCAGTATTTTCATGCAATGTTAATAATAGCCCCATAAAAGAGAAGAGCATTTGTGTACTGGCAATGATGGTTATACAATGATTTCATTAAGATATATCTTCTTATTTCATATACTTCTGGATGTCAGTAGATTTTGTGTACTGTAAAATAATTATTTACTTTTCAATAATTACTTTTCTCTGATTGAGAAACCTTTTTTTAATTTTCTTCTGTATCTAAAGCAAAATCTTGTTTCAAATAGGTACATATTTTTTGTAGCTTTCCATAACTGAAGATGAGGATTAATGCATCATCTTTTTAAAAACATGATTAAAATAGAAGTTAGAGAGGGCCAAATTTGGAACTAATAATAGAAGTCCATATATATGTATATATACATATATATATATGTGTGTGTGTCATACATATATATACATACATATGTATATATATGTATATATATATACATACACACACATATATATATATATATATATATATATATATGATACAAGCTTGTTTTACTTGTCAATCCCAGTTCACGTACCCTCCATACTCCCCCTGTTCCCCACACCAACCCCCTTCCCATCCCCTTTTAACTCCCCAAGGAGGGTTACAACTTCCATGGGAATCTTCAAAGTCTGTCATATCATTTGGAGCAGTGCCTAGGTCGTCCCCCATGTTTCTAGGCTAAGGGAGTGTCCCTCTATGTGGAATGGGCTCATTTTGCCATCAAATATTTTATAGCCTACAGATGATAGGATTCAAATGAAATGAGTGTTCAGGCTTGAGTCAGATGCCCATGTGGCAGTGATATTCAAAAGATAATATGAATATGACAGAGATATATCTGAGATGTTTTAGAGGCCACTTCCAACCTTGGGGTGTTTTCGTTAAGGTCTTCATGGAATTATATACAAATAAAAGCACTGAATTTAGAGGGTAAAAGAAGATTGCCTATGGGAACAACTAGTTAATATGACATCTCATGATTTCCAAAGCAAAATTACCTTCTGTAGTTTCCTGATATTTCTGTGAACTGCTTTGTTTGGCATTTCAAACGATTTCACATTGCTTGTGAAGGCGCTATATATGCACTAAGTACCAGGCCAAACGTGCTGTATATTGCCCTTCTTTCAATTTGTCCAGTTACTACAAATGAGTAACTGTATTTCCATTGACCAATTCAGACACAGGCAGCAGCAAATGTGTATTGACTAGCAGAGAGTTATAGAACAAGCCAATGACAAATGATTGAAACGTCTGCCACTATCTCCCAGCTTCTTGTCCCATTAAATAAATGATACCATAGTTTATTGATGCTGTGTTTACATTTAGGGAAGCATGTGCATTCGCACTTCCTAGGGTTGGAGTCTACACATATTATTAGAAAATATCCAGCTGTGTTTGGACCTGATGAAGATATTTATTATTTCAGGCACTTGGAAGGAGGGATATCTGCATGTTTTGTCTGTGTGGTACAACTTTGCTAAGACATATGATGTGTGTATATCAAAATTCAGTAGGCAAAGGAAATTCTTAACCATTACAAAAGTTGATGGGCCCCTTCTGCTTATTTCTAGTAGTATTCCATCCAGTTAACTCAGCCTAAATAATTTCTCAAGAGTTACCTCAGCAGAATTTCTTAATGCATTCTTTTATGTCTTTCCACCTTCCATAAGCTCTGTTTACATTTACTTTTCCCTGGTTAACTTCACTTGGCACATAAGAAAACTTGTATTAGAATGTACTAATATACATCTCCCTGTTTAAGCCACTATCTCATATGTACAGTATATTTATAAAAGGACAAGTTTAAGTCACTCAAGTCACTACAGAAATACTTTTCCCATATTTAGCATACCTTTCTGTTATTAGCTTGCTTGTATAACAAAGGACATCCAAACTTAGAGAAAGGCAGATAATTTTATTCTTTTATTTTTTCATTCATTTAGTATGGCTAGTTCATTACTTACAATCTGGTATGTACTTCTATTTGGCTTCTGGTCATTTTCTGATTGCTTGACTGACTGTCAATTTAAATGTTTTATTGCAGAACAAGTGGTTCAATACAGAACATTTACCAGTGTTATCTGATGATGTGTCTTAAGGGTTATCTAAATGTTACTTTACACATTAATTAATTTGATGAATATATACATTTGCATCTTGTCCTTAATGAAGCACTTTATTAAAACTTGGATGCTAAGTTAAAATCAACAAGGACGCCAGAGGAAAATAAGATCCATGAAGAAGCTCATTCAGGATAGGAATGGTATAGAATCATATATTGCCAATTTACATAAAGAGAGATGTATAAGTCTCTGTGTTCAGTGGCTATGTCTGACACAGTATGTAACAATTATGCAAGATTTTCACTAGATCCATAAGATTCATTTCTTCTAACAAAAGGAAAGTTAATCCCCACTTGTTTCCAAAGCATACTCTGCATCATGCCTCAATTACTTCACTAACAGTGGTATGTTGTGCTTCTTATCACTTATTTCATTAACAACTTCTTTTAACTGTTGTCATTCCAACAGTGCAGTTTATATGTTAGATAATCTTCTTCAAAGTAGACAAAAGTTATCACTACTAAGAATATCATTACTGTATTTAGATGCAGCCTGAAAATTTGTCATAGTCAACATTTCTTACCTTAGCTTTCACCGTGTCTTATTTAATAATTTGAACTATAAAGATACAGTAAAAGGTGTATCATGAATATTCCAAAGATCCTGAATGCAAAGTATGATTTGCTGATTTCAACTCATGTCTGGAATTTTATATTATCTATAGACATTCCTTTAGTCACGCCTCATCTCTCAGAAGGAATAACTTTCATTTTGTCTACCTAATGCTCTCCATGATTTCTTCCATTGAACAGATTTTCATGATTAACTCACTAGAAAACTGACCATTTCTAGACATGGGTATTTTTTTCTGTATTGAAGTGATTCAGAGTTTTCACAGGGAAACTGGGACAAGGGTGACCTTGATCTCCAGAATAACATATGCTCACTTTTTGTTTTAGTATACAAAAACACCGGGCAAGACTTTGAGCTATACTTAATAGGCAAACACATAGATTTTAAAAGTAGCTCCAAATAGTTCTTATCATGTCAGAAGTAGTTTTATATAGCTGTAAGGACCAAACACATTTGTGTGGAAAAATTCCAATAAGAGAAACCTTGTTACATGATAATAAAATATATGGTCTCCAATTTGGTCCTTGAGGTCCCAAATTTGAATATTCTCATAAAGTGGTATATAACCATATTTTGGACAGCTGTTTGACAACAAAAATATGAGCTGTGAGAATCTTATGAGAGATGATGATGGACTTTATTAATAGTAGTAGTACTATTCATTACTATATTATTCTGACCTTGGGGAGACAAGTGAAAAGGACTCTATATGGAGATACAGTGTTTTCGTTGGGCCAGGGAATAATATTACAACATATTCATTAGTGGGAATTGTGTCTTTATTAATGAGATATTTATCACAGTAAGAAAAAGAAAGAAAGGAAAGAAAAGAAAGGAAGGAAGGAAGGAAGGAAGGAAGGAAGGAAGGGAAGACAAAGGTATAAAATTTGGAATTCCCTAACTGAAAACATTTCACTCTGTTGCTTGTCAAGGTTTAATAAAGTCAGATGCTTACACCATGATGATGCTTGTGTTCATGAATTATAAATTTAGAATTTTAGTAATCAAGATGAATAATATACTCTGCTGTGTCACTAATGAAATGTTATGGGTATCATTTTAATATCACTCTGATTGAGTCCCCCTGACTGATATAATTCAAACATTTTATACAACTATGGTTGATAGTTTGAGAATTATAAAATGCCTGCATCCATCTTAGTATTACTTACATCCAAGCTTGTCAGCAGGTAAACAACAGACCCACATATTTTGTTCCCCAATAATTTGTCACTAGGGGGCAGCAGGTGTTTATTTAACCCAAAGTACAAAGAAAGCATTAAAGCTATCAATGTTGTTGCTAGTACTAATAGAGTTGCTGTAATCAGGTGTCCTTTAAGCATAACTCTACATTTGTCTTGATATTTATTACTGAAATAGTGCATTAAAAAGTCATAATGGAATCTAAAAGAATTTTTACATTTTTCAGGAAAAAGATGATGGAAATACCTAAGCATATTCACTGACTTATTTCTTCTCAAACCGTGCCCAAAGAACTTCATTTTAATGATTTGTCTTATCTATGCTAAGACATAGTCTTAGCTTGGATCCATCAACTGAATATTGAATACCAACCATGTTTAATATTGTATTAATAAGTTTCAAATTATTCAGATCCCATTTCAGGAAAATAACCTTGATGTCAGAGACAGCCTAAAGTTGTTAATTGATATAGAACCTCCCCCTTGAAGCAAACTGAACAAATATAACTCTCTGGTTACACCTCCTCATCTTATAGGACACTCAATCTTAATGTTTCCATTCCTGGAGTATTCCAAAAGTCTTCCTTCCTCTCCCACATGTACTATTTGATAATAACACTGTTGAAGTCTAGCCACACAGTTATTCTCCCTGTCCCTGCAACCTCCCCTGTGTTACTCAAATATCCCCATAGCTAGAATTATTGTTAACATCATTTGATGGTAGCACTTTATCCCTTAATATACTTTGCTAGCCTCTCTGAATTTCACCTACTTATATGCCTTCATTAGTGGTGTTGCACTGGTCTATGAGTTTCTCAAGAATAGATTCATCCCTCTGGGATTTTCTAGAATATCACCACATATTCATTAGTAGGAATTGTGTCACTCATAAAGAGCTATTTCTTACAGTAAGGGAAAAAATATTTTTTTAAAAAAATAGGAAAAATATAGGTATAAAATGTGGAACATCCATTCTCAAACTGCAAATGACTCACTCTGTTGCTATCCTGGTCAAGGATTAGTAAAGTCAGATGCTTACAATATGATGATGCTTGTGTTAGTGTTGCAATGCCTTACTGGCCAGCTGTCCGATCCATTTGAATATCGAATAAGCAGCTTCAACAGAAGAGGTCCATATCTCCTGATTTCCTAAGCTTCCCCAAGGAACTCCTCCATTTACAAATCACAGCATGCTGAGTTTGTAATTCATGCTAAAAGTATACATCTAATTGCCTAAAAGTACATAGCATATTCAATGTCAAGTCCTGTTAATTTTGTTCTACCAAACTTCTCAGAGTAATATCTCTCCCTCACCTTATCATCACCATGACTAATTTGTGTTATATTTTCTTTCACATGGTGACAATTGCCTCCTAATTTTCCTTTGCCTCTACTCAGATAATTCACAAAGAAGAAAGTCTTTTAGTAGTGGAATTATACCATCATTTCTCTATTACGTCCATATTTGGCAAATTATAAAAACCCACATTTTTATTTGCTTCCTCTAGAACTCAGGTGACCCAAGAGGTGAGTTTTTCAACAGAATAAAAGAATATTATCCTGCAGTTCTAAGGTTCTAACTCCTATACAGTCTAAAATATTTCTGTTTCTGTGAACTTTCAGTCTTGAGAGTTCATATCTGAAGCTGGCCATGATGTTAGGCAAATGTGGAATAACTCTATGGGGAAATCAAATGCCCACACTTTATGGAAACACTGATTAGACAGAGATATGGCATAACTGTGTTGCTAATTCTTGTCCTCAGCAACCTAGGCAGCCCTGGAATCAGAACTATGGTGCCTTCTGCAGGACCAGAGAATCTCATTGTTCGATCTAGTCATGATTACTGATTATGAAAAATATAATGGCTTTTCTTTTAAGTCATTAATTATTGTTGATTATAACTGTATCAGTCAATGGGAGCATATGAAACATTCATGATCCAGCATGATATATATATATATATATATATATATATATATATATATATGTATGTATGTATGTGTGTGTGTGTTTGTATTTTATATATATATATATATATGTGTGTGTGTATGTTTGAATTTTTATATGCATGGATTCTTACATGTTACTGTGTGTTCTAACATTCTATGAGTTAACAAACTGATGGACCATGCTTTTTGTTGAATGTTTGTTTTCAACAGATTACTAAATTAATGAATCCATCACTTTTGCAAAGTTAACTTACACTCTCTTGAGTCCTGCCATAAGGTTTTTGTTCTTTTTCTTAGAAATTTGTACTTCATCAAAGACATTTGCTAGCTGAGATTCCAAAGAATCTTTGTTCCTCCATATCAAAACTCAAAAATACACAGAAAGAAAAGAAGCACATCATACCCAAATAAAAACAAAACCGACAAGCATATCTCACTACCAAGAAATCATCAACAAAATGAAAAACAAACTCTAGTTCAATGTGTCCATTTATGGTGTGGGCATAAAATCTTTACTAAATAAAATCTACTATGTGACATCTAAAAATAAACCAATAAAAAGCCTGCTTTATGAAGTACATATAACTTACCCCTTACCACTTTAGTGGTACATTTTGAAAAGTATAATGCATGAAGAAATACTATAGAACATTTACTTTTCAAGTCTGACTTGATATCAGAGAAAAATATCTCATGAGCTTATTGGCCCATTTTTATTCAATTCAAGAAAATTCCTTTTAGTAGGAATTTGTTTAAAACTAGATAGCAGACATTATTTAATCCATTTTCTCAAAGCACAGATAATTAGAATTCAGGAAAAAAGCTCAATTAGCTAACTGAAGACCTGAGTTTGAGCACTTTTAGAAAAAGACATGCTTGATGGCCTGGGTCGGGGGAGGTACACGTGTTACACTCTTATAATCCCATTGATGGGAAGACTGAAATACGTGGATCATTAGCACCTACTGCCTAACCAGCAGAGACTACCCAGGGAGCAGTAGATATAATTGGCATTGCCACTTCCAAGCACCAAAGTGGAGAAGTTTTGAGAAGTACCATGTGAAATTAACCTTTGACCTTCATACATGCACACAGAAGCTCCTATGCAAACTGATTTGCACCCCCACATACACTTTAAAAATAAATCTATAAACAAATGAGTAAATGAATAAAGTTGGCACATTTAAGTTAATGTGAGAGTGCCAACTGATGCCACTAATATTTAACAAATTGTTATGCCAACCAGCTTGAGATACATGACATATGGGATTCAGTATTGAGATTAGTGGCTGAATCTGTTTCCTCTAATATTTATAATAAAGATTTAAGAAGCCATTGACTGTGTGCCAAGGACATAAAAGGGAAAACAAAAAGTAGGACAAACTTTGAATTGTCATATCCAGAAATAGCCACAGGCATTGTCAAAAGATATGTGTGAATAATGAGCAATTATCTAGAAAAAATAGAACAAATAGTCACTACAAGTTTCCTTTTTATTAACATTTATATTGAGCTGTACTGCTAAAAATTGTCCTTCATAGTTTGTACAATACAAAAAGTTCATAAACTATCCAGTTTAATCTAATACAGTATTTTTATTTAACATAAAAATGGAACATGTATTGAAATTTTTTTTTAAAAAGGAAGGTGAATACATATAAATGGTAATAAGGAGGGAAGATTAAGCTAAAGAAGAAGATACTGGTTTTGAATCCCTGCATTTACCACTGACAATTGCAAAAGAAAGAATCTTTGAAGAAGCTTGAGAATAGTATATAGCTACTAGTATAAACATGAATTTGTAGAATTTATTTTGACTACATAACCATTTAGCAAATCAACAATATATTAGTTTCTCCCAGAGAGCCCATGACCTCTCCATCCATAAGATTTGTTTCTGTTTTTTGTTTGTTTTTGCCAGGCTTACAGTACCAGGCAAGCATTATCTTTTGCATAGCAGCCTCACATGCAATCAGAGAGTAGTTGGTTATACCCATAATAGGTGTGCCACAACTTAACCAATAGCTATATCCTACCTGTCACATTAGTATTGTATCATGCAGAACTTTGCACTGGGTAAGATCACTGATCTATTTTCTCTACCTCCTGTCCTCCCTTAGCCTCTAGCCTTCTCATTGGTTTTGCCCCTGTAAGACATTCCTGTATTCTTTGCCCCTCCGTTTCCTGGCATATTCCAAGTCATTCTTCACTGATGGTTGTTCTCAATTGCCAGTCCCTTTGGATAATTGCCACAGCACTCCCTAACAAGGGCAATTCTCCCATTACTTCCATCTATATCGTTCTTTTCTTGTGGCTTTCATTGACCCTGAATTTACTTATGTGATCAAGATTAGTGTACATTCTAATTTGGTTTTTTTGGTTTTGCTAATATAGACTGATGTCTTCAATAATGCAATCCATTTTCATTTCAGTATACATCCACACTGTAAAGAATAATTACATATCTGACTTTCTGTATTTGTTCAATGAATAGCAAAACCACAGGCTTAATGAAAGAGTAGAAAGGGTGGTTTTTTTGTTGTTTGTTTGTTTTTTTATGATGAAACCACCCCAGAAAATATATTACACTTATAATTACTCAAGAACTTTGCTGGCATATCCTAAAATCTCAGAACACAGGAGAAGCAGTGAAAGGGACATTTGCCTCCATTCATGATCATCTTAGGAAGTAAGAAAGACACCATAAAATTTAATGTGAGGAGGGAAATGCTAAGGAGGCTGCAATCACAGACCAAAACGCACCAAAGGGGTGCTGAAATTAGGAGAAATAGTCTTCCCTAGAAAGCATCTCATTATCCAATGTTGCCTTGAAAATAAACATCTACAAGTAACATTGTAAACTGAACATGTTCTATTTAAGTATTAAGGGATATATAAATACACACACACACACACACACACACACACACACACACACACACACAAACTTTTTTCCCAGAATAATTACCCAAAAAGAGGGTATGCATTTTAAAGTGAGCAAAGGGGTACAAAAGAAAGTTTGGAGCACAGAAAGAGTAGTTAAAATGATGTAATTGTATTAATCACAAATAGAAAACAGTTTTAATGTCAATGACACACAAACATGAGAAGTGAGCATATGCATTCAAACTATACTCCTGAGGAATTTATTAAAATCACTGTAGGGTTAACACACACTAAGGGCTAAATGCACTGGTCTACATCTTGTCCATCATGATAAGAGCAAATTACTTTGACAGCAAACACTCAGTGAAAGTGGTAGTGAAGACATCCCAAGATATTGCTGATGTGAGAGGAATAGGGGTCTCCATTGAGACCAAGATCTAAAGTGGTGACAAAAGTCCAAAGTCAAGTGTCTCATCCAAGAGCTTATTTTCAGAAGCAGCATAAAAAACAGTTTTCAGGAACCAAGATAGATATTAAGTAGTGTAATGCTCAAAATATAACCAGTTATATTTCTTTAAACATTGTCTATAGATATTTTTGGTTGCTTCTATTATAGAATAGTGTTTGGGATCCTTGACTTTTATGTGTTAAGATTGTGGGTGACAAATGCCATTCAAACACACATGATATATGAAAAGGAGATTCTCCTCTGAAATAATAATTGCCCTCTTCCCTCTTGGAGAAGTGCTACTAATCAATGTGGTCCTTGACTCCAGATTTAGGATGTTCCTCTGGGTGTTTTAGGTTTTGGAAATAGGCTGCAACTACCTGCAGGGTAATGAGATAGAATTATAGGAATGCATAAATGTATGAGTTTTTATTGATTCAGTGCTACACAATGGTGCCTCTGAGCAGAGATGTGAGAGGACAACCCATTGTCAACTTTGAGAGACAAAAAAGAAAAGAAGTAAAATATAATCAGATAGATAAGTTCCAGAGAGAGTTATCCCAAATTGGAAAGCAATCTGATGGTAAAATGGGTTTTAATTTTATGATTCTACTCTGTAGGAGTCCTGGAAATACTTTCAGGGGATAATTCCAAGGCTATAAGTCACTGTAGAGTCTCAGGTCTCATTTGTATGCTTAATAAAAGAGAAGTTGTTTTGTTGTGTGCATTATAACAAGAATCACTAGGAAACATGCAAAGGAAGGAATAAACAAGGAAACATACTCTCTATGGTTTTCAAGAGACCCCTGAAACTACCAGTACCCTCTGAAATGGAGACATTCTTTAGTCAGTGTCTGGTTTGCAGCTCTGAAACGGCAAGGGTAATCGTATCGATCTTGGAGGAATGTCTGGTTAATTTTTCACAAGGTGTAGATCCCTCAAAAATCAATAACTTTCTGCTGTATCTTTATTCCTCTGAATAAACTCTGTCTGTCAAAGAAACTTGATTCTTCAGCTCAATTGGGTTCATAAAACATTCACAGACACATAGCACAAAAGAAATGTAAGCTTTCCTGAGGAGTGGTAAGTATTTAACCTCAACACAGGACAAAGAGACTTTTCCATTTGCTATATTCTTGTCCTTGAGGAGGCATGAATAGGGACTATGATTTCTTTGATGCAAATACTTCCTTTAAACATTGTTTTTTTTCCCCAAGGGAAGATGCTCCAACAAAAATATGAAATGCAGGTCTGGAAAGCAAGGCCTAAACAAATATCGTTTTAAAAGCCTGCACGTGGCTGCAAGACATGTGGTCATTTTACCATCTTTTCACTTGGCTAAGAGCTTCATATATTAATGCATATTTCAGGAAGAAATACAAATATACTTTGGGAACAACACTAAAATATAATTGAGTAATGGAATTTAAGGAAATCTTTGAATGAGCCTTGTTTTCTTTTTGTAAATATGGTAATGGCCAGAGAGACTTTTTAAGACTTTTTAAGGTCATACAGTGTCTTTCAGGAAATTGGTAAGTTGACCAATGAACACCTATTTATTTAGGGTAAGAATAGTGGTTTGAGAAAGAAATGTCCCCCACAGTATCAAAGACTTGAGAACATGGTCTTCCCTTGTTGGTGCTTTTTGGCAAAGCTAAGGAACATCGCTAGAGGATGTAGGTTATGAGGTGGGGTGAGTTGAATTAAAAAGGAAACTAAAAAAAAAAAAATAATTTAATAAAAAATAAAATTTAAAACTAAACAAAATTAAAAAAAAAACAATAAAAAAGAAAACAGAAATGACTTCCACTGCCTGTCCACTGCTGGAGTTCCAGGCCCCTCCCACAGATCCGCCTATCCAGGCAGGAACAACCTGAGTCCCTGCCTACCAGGGGAATTTCCTAGAGCCGCTCTGAGCACACTAGACCTGCCTGTCCATGCAGGACTACCCTGAATCCCCACCTGCCAGATCTCTGACCCCCAGTGCTGGGCCTCTGCTGGAGTTCCGGGCCCCTCTTAGATATTCGCCTATATTCTCATGACCATCCTGAGTCCCTGCCTGTTGGATCTTTAACCACCTTCCCTGGGCTTCTGCTGGAGCCTGATTTTTGACCCACATTGCTGGGCCCCACCTGAGGAGCACCCCTAGAGAGCTTGGACCACCAGAGCTGCACACATCGAACTTCTGACCCACCCAAACCCACTGGGGGAAGACCATAGAGAGAGAGAGAGACCCCACCTGCAACTACTGGAAGAAGCAATGGGAAGACGGCAATACAAGAAAACCCCTAACAATAGAAAGACAAGCATGACACCACCAGAATCTAGGGACTCTACACCAACTAGCCCTGAACACCCCAAAACAGATGAAGTAGAAGAGAATGACTTAGAAAATATCATCATAAAAGTGATAGAGGTCCTCAAAGATGATGTGAGAAAATCCCTTAAAAAAATGGAAGAAAACAAAACATTAGAAGAAATTAACACACCTCTTAAAGAAAGTATGGAAAAACAAAACAATTAAACAGGTGAAATAAACAGTTCAAGATTTAAAAACTGAAATAGAGACAATAAAGAAAACACAAGCTGAAGGAATACTGGAAATAGATAAACTGGGCAAAATATCGGGAACTACAGACACAAGCATAACCAACAGAATACAAGAGATGGAAGAGAGAATCTCAGGTGCTGAAGATAAACTAGAGGAAATAGATTCATCTACCAAAGAAAATCATAAATCCAACAAATCCTTAACACAAAACATCCAGGAAATGTGGAACACCGAGAAAAGCCAAAATCTAATAATAATAGGCATAGAGGAATGCAAAAAAGCCCAGCTCAAAGGTGCAGAAAACATATTCAACAAAATCATTGAAGAAAACTTTCCCAATCTGAAGAAGGACATGCTCATGAAAGTATAAGAAGCATATTGAACAACAAATAGACTGGACCAAAGAAAAAAGACTTCTCCACACAAAATAATCAAAACACCTAACATAAGGAATAAAGAAAGAATGTTAAGAGCATTGAAGGAAAATGGACAAGTAACATATAATGGCAGAACTATCAAAATTACACCTGACTTCTCCATGGAAACTCAAGGCCAGTAGGTCCTGGATAGATGTTCTATAAGTTCAAAGATTCCACATATACCAGCCAAGGCTACTATACCCAGCAAAACTTTCAATAACAATACACAGATTAAACAAGATATTTAATGACAAAGCCAGATTTCACAATTGTATCTAGATATCCAGCCCTACAGAAAGTTCTAGAAGGAAAACTCCAACCGAAGGAAGTTAACTACACTCACAAAGACATAGACAATAAAATCCTACTTCACCAGAACCCAAGGATAAAGCAGGACAAATATATTCACAATACCACTGCCATCAACAAATCTAAAACAAACAAACATAAACAATCAATTGTCCATACTTTTCCTCAACATTAATGGTCTGAACTCACCTATAAAAAGACACAGGCTAACAGAATGGCTAAGAGGACAGACTCCATCCTTCTGCTGCATACAAGAAACACATCTAAGCTTCAAAGACAGCTGTTACCTTAGGGTAAAAGGTTTGGAAAAGATCTTCCAATCAAATGGACCAAGAAGAAAGCAGGTTTGGCTATCCTAATATCTAATAAGTTAGAATTCAAACCAAAACCAATCAAAAGAGATGAAGATGGTCTTTTTGTATTCATCACAGGTGAAATCCATCAGTGTCAAGTCTCAATTCTGAACATCTATGCCCCAAATATGAAGGCACCCCCATTCTTAAAAGAAATGCTACTAAAACTCAAAGCTCACACAAAATCTCACACACCCATAGTGGGAAAATTCAACATCCCACTCTCACCTCTAGACAAGACCACCAGTCAGAAACTTAACAAATAAACAAAAGAACTAAAAGAAGTTATGTCTCAACTGGGTTTCACAGACGTCTATAGAAAATTCCATCCAAACACAAAAGAATATACCTCCTTCTCTGGTTCACATGGAACCTTCTCTAAAATCAATCACATACTAGGCAACATAACAAACCTCTACAGATACCAAAAAAAAAAAAAAAAAAAAAAAAAAAAAAAGGAATTGTCCCCTGTATCTAATCAAACCACCATCCACCATGTTTTTAAAATTGGAACTCAACAAAAACACAAATAGCAGAAACCCTATAAACTCATGGAAACTGAACAATGCACAATTGCATTGTACATGGGTCAAAGAAATGAAAAAATTAAGGATTTCCTAAAATCATCAAGAATGAGGACACAACATACCCGAACATGTGGGACACATTGAAAGCTGTGCTACGAGGGAAACTCATTGTACTAAGTGCCCATATGAAGAAAACCGAGGATAGTCACATCAGAGTATTAACTGCACAACTGAAAGCCTTACAACAAAAAGAAGTATACTCACCCCAGTGGAGTAGATGCCAGGAAATAATCAATTTGAGGACTGAAATCAATAAAGTACAAACCAGGAAAACAATACAAAAATTAGTGTAAGAAAGAATTGGTTTTTCAAGAGAAACAACAAATAGACAAACCGTTATCAACTAACCAAAAAGCAGAGAGAGCACGTGCAAATTAACAAAATCATAAATGAAAAGGGGGGCATAACACATATAACACATGTGGATGGGGGGTGGGTGGGCAGTGAGTGGAGAGCTAACTGAAGAATGAGAAAGGGAGGAGAGGAAAGTACATGGGACTAGAAAGATTGAGTCATGGGAGGAATAGACCAGAGAAAAGAGAGTGAGAAACAGAGAGAAAGAGAGAGAGAGAGAGAGAGAGAGAGAGAGAGAGAGCATAAAAGAGGGTTTGAAGAGAAAACTGAACCTAGAGAAATATCCAGAGACCTAAAAGACTGACCCCCAACTATCAATTTGAGCAACAGTGGAAAGGCTACCATAAATTCCCTTCCCTGATAATGAGATCAACGACTAATTTATCCACCATCATGGAGCCCTCATCTAGTAGCTGATGAAAACAGATGCAAACACCCACAACTAAATACTCAGCTGAACTGGAATCCAGATGCAGAGAGGGAAGGCAAGAGCAGTCTGTAAGAAACACATAGAGACAGCTGACCTGAACAAGGAGGAGCTAATGGGCCCCCAGACTGATAGCTGGGAATCCAGCAGGCGACTGACTGAGACCCCCTGAGCTAGAAGGCCTGAACAGCCTAAGGGACCTCGGACAGTGCAAACAGGACATATTCCTGGTGAACAAAAGGACTTTGGGGGCACATTCCCCATGGAGGGATACTCCCTTAACCTAGAAACAGGGGAGAATGTCTAGTTCCTACTCCAAATGACTTGACAGATTTAGATGACCCCTCGTGGAGGGCATCACCCTACATGTGGAATGGGGGGAGATGGGAGGTGAGGGTGGTTGGGTGGGCATGAGAAGGTGGGAGAGAGGGAAAGATGGAGGAAGGGAAGGAGAGGGAACTGGGATCGATATGTAAAATAAAAATATAAATTAAAAAATAAAGAAAAGGAAAACCAAACGGAGATTTTGCATAATAATTTGTAATCCTTCCTAATTCCCTGACTATTAACTGAAAGCAGTAATGGTATGTTAAAAAAGAAATTGTTTTTAACATTTGACAAGACTCTAGTGGCTACTCGGGTGATTCTTATGCTATAGCTTTGAACTCTAGAGTATGAAAATCCACCATAAATTTTCATGTAGATTTAAAAGTACCATTTCACAGATAAACACAGAAAGAATCAAAAGTACCCACATTAATCCAGTGGTTAATTAGATCACTTTTCTTTGTGGAGTCTCACAGCTGCTATTTAAATGCTTTATTTGAGAAGATAACATTTCAAATAAGGGTGTGTGTGTGTGTGTGTGTGTGTGTGTGCATGTGTTTCAAAGCGTCTCAGGTAAAAATTTCCTATGTTTTATTGATATTTTGATGATTAAAGGAGAAAAGCAATCTTATTAAAACCAATATTACCTTATGCAGCAGGCTGGATCTTCAATGTGTTCCAAAGTCTTATGAAATGATGGTTTCTCCCCTGTTTGTTGCACTGGAGACAGGATAGAAACTAAAAGGTATGGGGAAAGAGGAAGGTGTCAGGTCACTGGAAGAATGGTGGGAAACAGTCACCTCTCTCTCTGTGTCCTTTCTCTTGCTAGGGTTCCAGAAAATGAATTTGCTCTTCCACACATCCTGAGTTTTCTTATTACAAGCCCAATGCCAAGTGGTTATAGACTGAAATCTCTAACTCTCTGAATTCAAATATGCCTTTTCTATTTCTAACCTGCCTATCACAGATATTTGTAGTAGTGAAGAATTTCTTTCTAGTCAAGACTGCCATTTTAAATAAAGAAGTTATTCTCCAGTTTCAAACATGGCCAAGAGCAAATCTCAATAGGATGGTACTCATTATTCATTATGATCCATGAGAAAGTGTTAGCACAATGCTTATGACTTCCCCAGATGCTGTAAAATAAAAATTAAAGGCAAGATCACCTTAAGTTGATATTTTTTTTTCACCAAACAGCTACAGAATACAATCCTCACCTAATTCTAACAGAAAATAGCCATTAATTTAGAAGTAGGCTCAGGGTTTATTTATGACCCATTCTAGTCAAAGAGAATAATTTTCTCTAGGGTAATTGTATGGATATTAGAGCTTCAAATCATCCAGCATTCTAACTGATTTAAAATATATTTGGGATAAAGATTTCTTTATTTCCCTAAAGTGTCCTTCTTGAGTGTGAGCTCCAAGATGTGTCTTTGTGAACAATAACTCTTAGGCCAGAGTTATTGTTATACACATGGTGCAATTCAAACAGTGTTGTTTATTTCATTCCCAGTCATTGTTATTTTCTATAATTTGAAGAGCTGTATATGAGGGTAATTGCTAAAATAGACAAATCCTTGCATTTTCAATTGCTTCACCAATATTGCTCCTTTATTTTTCGGCATCAACTTCCATGATGAAATGATATGTTTGGTAATAGGTAAGAAGACAATGAAAGAATAGAAACATCTGCATCCTTTAGCAGCCTTAATCCATGTATATCACATACCAACTTGGTTTACTAGGTGTAGTCACATACCCATATATAGAAATGGAGAGGATTTTATGAATATTTGGTAAGAAATAAATGATTCTACCATGTCTGATATTGGTCATACAATAAAGAGTCTAATAATTCTTTTCTGTTTTGTATGATTCTCAAAATCCTGGCCAAATCTGGACTTATAGCCTGTGAAAATTCTTGTTAAACATCATAAGATTCACCAGAGAACACGTTTCAAACTATGATTAACATATGGCAGTTAATATCAAGCAGCCATGACTTTGGTAATATCCAATTGTCTCAGAAGTCCAAGGGCTTAATCATTATAGATTTTACACAGGTTCAGAGACTTGCAGTAAAGAGGATGCTTTGATTAAAATTCACTTTCTTTAAATTTATTGGGTGGCTGTTCTTAGTGTTTTTACCTGAAAACCACAGCTCATGCCTAAAATCCTTATTGTGGATTGTTCTATAGAAATTTGCAGAGAGTCATGAAATCAAAGTTAATGAAAGTGTTGGAAAATGGAAACTGCTAGATAAACATGAAATAATTCATTTTCACGATCTTATGAGCATCCCTTAGTTTAACCACTCAACTATTGTTTATTGCCTTATAAAAAGAATGTTATGAGCTATGGCTATAATTTAGACATCAAATATTTTAAGCTAAGCTTCAGTATATTTTCATGGTGAGAGAAAAACTCCCAGTTTATAATAACTCAAGTTCTATTATGGAAAACTCATAATTCATAATCAAATTTCTCATTTTGAAAAACTAGTTAAAATGATTTTTGTACTGCCACAAACATATATTTTTCCCTACATAATCATGTTGCTAAGGAAAATAGATCATTTTGACAAGATCATTCACGTTAGGAAAAATCTTTTAAAATGCATAAGTCATTAGAAATAATTTATTTTATTGCAAGAAAATTTATATAGCTATCTTGTTTTACTATGTGCCTTTCTACTGTTTTATCTATTTTTTTTCTTTGCAATAACATACCCAGGAAGGCTGAAGATATTTTTATGAGGGTATGTATGCCACAGAAATCACCTTTCTGCTTGCAATGCCTGAGCAGTTACTGAGTTTCTGTTTATTAGTTGCACTTCCTTTTTTCTCTGTCCATTGTGAAAACTTAAGAAGGGGTTGGAAATCCATCTTCATTCACTATGCTTTAAATTCCTTACAAAACATTAATCTTTAGTCATTATTTAATATAGCCATTGGTAGTGAAGTCTCCGGGGGGTGGTGGAAATCATTTTATTCTGGTGCTTTGGTATAGATATAACTTGAACTTCTTCCTTGTAAACAAAGTAGGTCATTTACTCAAAAAAAAAAGTCAATGCCTGATAATGAGGGTCATCTATGGCTGTGGAGGAGCTATTTCACAACTCTATTTAAGTAATTCTCTTTACGAATGTGAGTCATTTTTAAAGGTCTTCAGTGAAATCACAGATAATGTTGGTGAACACTTGCTGACCTTTGAGACTTATGTGTAAACTTTCACCCAGAGCATAACTTAGAGACATCATTCTGTGTAATATGATCAGGGCCCAAGATAATTGTGTAGTTATCTTATCTTATCTTCAAAAGCCATAAAATATGACTCTCCTCGTTGGGAGGGAAACTAACAGACAAACAATAGATTTATTTTTCCTACACAACACTCAGCCACCTGCAGAGCCATTATGTGTAGTGTGTTTTCCTGGCTTGGATTTTTCATGTGGTCATCCCACTGTGCTAATGCACTTTTAATGGGATCTAGAAGAGAGAAGTTACTCAGAGCTGGAAGGGATCATGAAAATGAGGTGTCACATGTGTGCTGGTCATGGTGGTGACCTTTTCCATCTCAGAAGCACTTCCCTTAATGAGCAAAGCATTGAGTAGAAAGAATTGAAGATGCAGATTTCTAACTTTTGTCCATATTAAGCCTGGCAGAGCAGCTCTTTCATCTAACCCAGGTTTTCCCAATACAGCTAGTAAAAAAAAAATGATAAAATTCACTGTTATCAAGAATGCTACTAATTATTTTCCTGTTCCTTATCCATTGAAGGATTACTAAATTTAAGTGGAGTAACAACTGTTCCAATGTTGCTGATACATAATCAATTGGAATTTGTTGTCTATCTATGTACTGTTGACTTAAATTCATGAAGGATAGAAACCACTCTCAATAGAGAACTAAATGATGAGCTCTTTTCTGGTCAACACTGTCAGCTCAAATGTTTGGTTACTCGATTTAAATTTCCTTCTAGAAAAAACTTGTAGCTTAATGATTCTCAGCCTTCCTAATGTCGCAATCCTTTAATTCAGTCACTCATGTTCTGGTGTTCCTCCGACAATATAATTATTTCATTGGTATAGTTTTGCTATTGTTAAGAATCACTATGTAAATTTCTGATATGCAGGGTATCAGATATGTGACCTCTCCCAAGGGGTCAGGATCCCACAGCTTGAGAACCACTGAGGTAGAAAACTGTCTGAGAAGTCTTTGCAGTCATTTCTGTGTCTTGAAACATCAAAAATCTGATAGAAGTTATTGAGGACTACATCTTGCAATCAATTATTGGCAGAATTGTTTAGCCTAAACCTGCACACCTTCTAGACACACCTATCTCTACAACAAAATATGACAATGTGTCTTTAAAATTGTCAAGTTTGGATATAAGTGTAAATATCATGAATTTAGTTTCTCATTGTACTTATTAAAAGTATAAATTGTATGAAGTATCTTGAGTGGAATTTTAATAGAAGGAAAGAAATATATTCATGAATCATGGATAGGTTCAAGTATGAGAGTTTGATTCATTTGTTGAGTCACTGGATAAAATGGTCTGACTAAACCACTCTAGCTCTAGAGTTTGGGTAAAGAGATGATAGATAAGGAAACTTTTGCATGTTATACGAATGTGTGTTCTAACACAGGCATATTAGAAAAAAGTACCTTTAACAATTCTTAAAATTCTGGCACTAAAACAGTTTATTTAATTGTTTACATTCCAAAATGTCGTATTAAATTTACAATCTATATGAACACAAAAATGATTTAAACTGGTGGATCTTTTTCTAAAGAACTTTCAGGGATGAGAGCCATGAATGTAATAGGTCAACGTCTTCCAGTATTTTCTATGATAGAGTTGTCAGATGCCTTTACTTCATGTACAATCTAGATAGTACTGGCTGATTCTTTAATGTAACCTATGATGTCATATATGGTTGTTAATGACAACTCTAGTATTTCTTAACCAGCTCATGTGTACATTGTTTTCTTTCTTCCCAGAAAGTTTATTGAATTTGATGGAAACAATTCCTTAAATAATTGCATTATTTTCTTCTCTCTTAAAATAATCATCCCAGGCACTTAGTACTTTTCTTTTCAATGGTACTTATTATATGTATTTTATTTTATATGTACGAGTGTAGTACCTTCATGTACATATGTGTACCATGTGTGTATTTGATGCTTGCAGAGGTCATTGGAACTGGAGTTACAGATGGTCATTATCTGCCACATAGATGCTAGGAACCCTATTCCTGTCATTCAGGAGAGGAGTCAGTGCTCTTAACTACAGGACCCTCTTTTAGCCTATCAACTATCAATTTTTAATGTAGACTACTTCACTGCACCATGAATTATTTTACTATACTGGGGCACATTTTAGAAAAAGCCTCAGATAATTAGGATTTCTTAGACCATTCATGAAATAATCATACTAAACATCTACAGTCTTCCTTGACCCTTGCTCCTCCACTAAGTAGCCATTTGCTGACACAGCAAACTTCAATGGACACTTTTTGGTCCTTTCTTGGAGCTCCTGATTGCTCCAGTTTTTCTTTATTGTGCCATGTAGCTTTCTGATTTTTCTTTTCTTTTTTTTTTTTTTTAAGAAAATGTTTGTGGTTTTATTGTATCATGAGGAACTGAAACATCTGAATAAACTGATATCTGGGCAGTGAGGCAGCTGCTTTCTCCTTTACCATTGATTCTTTGGATTACTAGAGCAACATCTCAGTAGATTAATAAACAAAACAAAAACAAAAACCGAAAACTTTTACATTAGTTAAGTCTTTCCAAGACATACGCTGGTACAACACAAACTTCTCCTGTCAGGTGTAACTAGTCTAGCATCCAAACACCCTGCACAATGCAGTGGAGGCAGAAGCACACTGAACCCACTCCCAACTTGGCCCTGCTTGTTTGTGTATGATGTTTGGAGCATCTGGAAGTGTGAGATAGTAGTAGGAAGAGGAGGGAGGAGGAAATAGTGTGAATATCTGGCCAGGTGGACATCAGCCAAAGTTGAGCAGGGTAGCCTGAACATGTCATTGGTACAAATCCAAGCATCACTGATGTTCTTTAATAGAAACATCTGGTGGAAACCTTGAGCTGGCCTACAATCATGCTAATGATACAGCTATCTGTTGTAGGCTGATGATCCTGTGCTGTGATACTATGCAGATTTTCTGGAAGGGAAGACTAGACAACTTCTCCACAATGGCAGCTTTCCTCTGGAACTGCTATCCATCCCACGTAAGGCATGATGCATCAGTGTAAATTGTGCCTAGTTGGGTTCTGTCATTATCAAATAACTGGCAGTAATGCTTAATAAAGCTGGATCCAATCTGCTCCCAAATTGGCTTGTCTTCCATCCTGGAGAGTCACCCACCTCACAAGACCCATGGGGCTGGCACAATGGCAGTAGAGGTGGGGAAAACCCAGCACCACTTCCTGATTTTTCTATTGTTTGGTTTGTAACAATCTCTTCTAATGGTTCATTAGAAGCCTCCTATTATTTGATACAATAGGATCAGCTTCTCAGATCTGTTCTCAATCAATTTAATGGCTTTGAACAACTAAGGTGTTCACATGATCAAACAAAGCAGGGTGTTCTACCAAGATCTTCATCTTCTCTGAATGGGAGCAGAGAGTGAGAATTGGCCACAACATGCAGTCTGCTAAGGAGCTGGAAAGGAGACTGGCTGAATGCATTTGGGGAAAAGACAGGAGAGTGAAGATCTGAGCTTGCCTACCTGCTTCACTGGCCTATTTGCTCTCTGGCAGGTTTGGACTTAGGGTTCTCAGGGAATGCCTGATGTTGATAGGGTATGCATATGTGGATGACTTGGGAGAAAAAAAGCTTGGTGCAGAATGTTCACAATCCTTTTGATGTGGGGCTGAGAAACAGAGGAGGCTGCAGAAGGTGGATAAGTTGAGGAGAAGGTCATCATTCTACCTGGTTACATGGCCTGTGTGTCTTCTTTACATTCTCTTCCTGAAGCAATTCTTAATAACAATTTAATTGGTCTACCTTTAAAACAAATACATTTCATTATCCCGACCACTAATTGATCCACATCAGGGCACACAAAATCTCTGTAGCAGGTTATTTCATTCATCCTGTAACTAGTCTTCTAGGTTCCCACTTAGCAATTATTTCCTTCAGCTCTATGATATAACAAAACTTGTGTTTAAGGTAACGAGCTGATCTATTTTCTCCTGTTACTTTTCTCTTCCAATTTGTAATAATCATTCTTCTTACTTTCTTCAGGATATAGTAGTCTTCTTGGTTTTTCCAGAATAGTTGAGATCTCTGACCACTAGTGGACATTAGATCATACCATTTTCCACTTTACAGTCACCTAACATGCATGTTCCCTACCTCAGTTCCTGAAGTCAGTGCTTAAAGTTACTGACTCCCCTTATGGTTCTTGTCATTTCATTCATAATTAAACCCGAATCCTATAATGCTATCTCATAGATCTTAAGCCAATTTTATTCTTGGGATAATTTCTTGAGTTTCTACTAAGTAATTTAATAAATATGTGTATTTGGTTAATTTGTTTATTTTCTAACTTTAGGCTAGAAAGTGAATAATAGCAAGGATTTATGCATGTTATATTTGCTGAGATCTCTCTAAACACCTACAATTGTACCAAACACATAATAGACTTTCAGAGAATACTTATTAAATCATAAATAAATAAAGAAGAGTTCTGAGCTTCTAGGATGTCATCAAAAATGATTAAATACAAGAGAGGCTAAGGAGCTCAGGAATCTTAGACAGGAGTCCAGAATTAAAAGAAGCTACTAAATTTCAAACTAACAGAATATCTTAGTTTCAATTAGACTGATATAAAATATATTTTCCAATGAATGATATAGAATAAACTATAATATTGTTAGAAGTGAAACAATATGTAAAGATGAACTTCATGATTATACTAATATTGAAACTTTCAATATTAAAAATCAATTGTAATTTCTGTAACATCAAAGAACAATTAAATGACAAAATTTACAATATTATATTCTTGGTATCAACTCTGGAATTATATTTGTTCTTATTTGTTAATCAATATTTATTAAGTACCCAATATGTTCCCAGTGTAAATTAAATATACTATGCTAAACTACACATGCAAAGACACATAAAATCAAACATGCCAGGCATAACTATAAGCCAATAGCATATAAAGCTGGTGATGCAACATATAGTGTGATATTTTCTTTGTCTCCTTCTGTGGCACTGACCACACACATTGGGGGGTGGGGATGGAGCCAGGGGAGGAAGTGACCTGAGGAACTAAGTCTGAAGAGGCGCGGGAACAGGAAGCTGTTGGTGTTCACCTGTCTATGTTGTGAGTTATTTCTCCCTGAATAAACATCTAATTGCTTATCCTGATCCTTATTAAACAACAATATCTGGTGTCAGAAGCAGGATCCAGATTTTCTCCAGCCCTGGTTTTCACCCAGACAGCAGAAGCTGCTCCCTTTGCCCACCATTCCCAAACGGTCAGGGTCCCTTGTCTTACAAGGTGGACACGCCACAGCTTTGGGACATTTGCTTCTGTCCTACAACTCCTTTGCCTCAGCAGCGCCCCTGAGAAGGCACTCACTGCTTCTCATTTTTTGCCCATTTCCCCACCTTGACCACTAATTTGGACATGCGATTCTATGTGCTTACAGGAGACAAATATAAAAGACTACTAACTTTGCAAAGTCAGAGTAAGACAGCCTTTCTACCCCCTTGCTGTTGTTGTGGTCTGACAAGTACTCTTGGCCTTAGCCAAAACTGAGTGTACCAATGTTGCTGTGAGACCTTGAATGACTGTCCAGGTAGCCTGCTGTTTCTGTCCTCTGCATCTTTTAGAAGTTGCCAATCTGCACTTTCTACCCTAGTATCGTTATTTTCCTTCTCAGATCTTGATGAGGTTGGAGATTAAACTATCACAACTATTATTCTCTCTTTCTAGTTAGATATATTCATACTAGACTTAAGTTTTCCAGCTTAGGACAACTCTATTGTAAACTCTGTTATGCCTTCACCCTAGGACAAGATATGCTGGTCGTTTTGTTCTTGATTTTCCTTTTCTTAGAGTACCCTTGTTATTTACTGTTTTGTAAAGCCTAAATCTTTTCTTTAGACTAAAAGGGGAATTGTAGTGGGATATTCACTTTATCTCCTTCTGTGGCACTGATCTCACCCATTGGGGGGGTGGAGCCAGGGGCAGGAATGACCTGGGGAACTAAGTTGGAAGAGGCACTGGAGAGCACTCTCTTGCAAGCCTCACAGGGACAGGAGGACTTCTGGAGGAATTCTTGGAAGCAGGAACTTGTTGGTGTTCACCTGTCTATTTTGTGAGTTATTTCTCCCTGAATAAACTTCTGTTCTGCCTAATCGTTTATCCTGATCCTTATTAAACTGCAATAGCAACATGTACAAAACCTTATAGGACATAAAGGACAAAATGACATGAATGTAAATGATATTTGTCCCAATAGCTCAAGGGTGCATATATGTTCTCCAGATGGGCATGCATAGGTCCTGTGAGTGGAAAGAGAAACTGTATATTTCCATTACGAAAGAGCTTCAGTGTGTGATTTTTTTGTGAATAAAGGGTCAGTTTGCTAGGGAATAACAGTTTCAATTCTTTGCTGAATCTGGATGTTATATGTGCAGAACAATGAAGTGAATCAATGAGTGTAAGCCTAGACTGAGATTATCATCTCTTTCATCAGCGTTTGTATCTCCTATGTGCATTGTCCTAGTCTTTTCTCAGATGTCACTGGAAGTTATGGGAAATACATATAAACATATAGTGGAAACTTACTCTGGAAGGATATACAATCTACTGAAGGGACAATGATGAATAAAATACTCACTGCAAGGCATCACACCTGAGATTAGTGGAAACATTCAAGTTGAGGGGAATGTGAGATGTACTATGTTGTGCATAGCTGTATGCATACAGAGCTTAATATGTGTAATGTGAATATATGTTCTCTGCATGAGAAGTAGTGGGTGTTATGTGTGTCTCTGTATCCTTATCTGTGATGTATATTTGTTTGTGATGTATGTTGTGTGCATTTGTATGTGGTATATTAACTATCTATGCCATATTCATGTTTTTGTTTAGTATATATGTAAGATGTTTGTGAACATGCATATGCATGTATATATACATACATATATATTACATATATGTGTGTCTCTGTGTGTGTATGTGTGTGTATGTGTGTGTGTGTGTGTATGTGTGAGCACTGGTTGTTTTAGATGTGAACTAATTTAGTTTCCTGAATGTGTACATCACATATATACCTCTGTTATGTATATATCTAGTTGCTACGTGTATTTGCATGTGTGTTTGCACATATGTATATAGGATCATAATGAGAATGGATGTACAATATCATTTATCCAGTGATGGCAAAAGCTTTGGTTTCTTAAGCTTAGCCCAGTGGCAAAAATGAGAGAGACTCGGGTAGTGATGAGCAATTGTAGATGTGAAGCACTCTATTGCACATTAACAGTGACTGGAAACCCTATTCTTCATGGGAACCTTGTACATTTCAGTCAGATCCAAATGTACCACCTCTGGAGTCTCTACCGTATGAAGAAGAAAATGACTTAGAGAGTTAATTAATTATTTTTAATTAATTAATTATTTTTGGTGATAAGAAGTTAAGTTCAAGACCAACAGCTCCTATTGCATCTATCAGGAAAGAATTTAAGAACACACTGTAATGTCACCTGTGTCCTTTAATAAATAGCCCTTTTGCTTGCTCCTTTTTCTGTCAAAAATATTAGAACAGTAATATCGTTTCTTTATAGGATTCTTGATGGTTGCTGGTTTATTACAGAATTATTGATATTTTTAAAATTTTTATTATGGCTGTTTTTAGAAGTTTAATCAAAGTACCTTGCTATGGAATAACTTTTATTTATGCTGTTGGATATGTTTTATTATAATTGGTTAATAAAATAGCTGATTTGGCCATGACAAGGCAAGATAGAACCAGGCCAGAAATCCAAGCAGAGATAAGGAGATAAGGGCAGTATCTGGGAGATGCCATCCCTCTGCTGGAGGAAACAGATATACTACACCATAGGGAAAGCCATGAGTCACATGGCAATACATAATGAATAGAAATTACTTAATTCAAAAATAAGTATTAGTTAGCAATAAACCTGCGTCATATGTCAAACAGTTTATAATTAATATTAAGCCTCTCAGTGAGGCTTAATTTTAGAAGTGGTTGTGGGGCCAGGTGGGCCAAAAAAAGCCTCCATCTGTAATAACTTTTCTGATTTATGGTATACACCGGTATTCCCCCTGTATTCAAATATGCATGTATTTATATATAAATGTATGAAAATGTCGTGACATCCATTATTGTATTAGTTAATATATTCTAATAAAGATTTTTTCATTAAACACTATTAAAATGGAGGACAGCAACAGCTCTGCCCCCCAGGGCACTGGCCCTCTGGACAGGCAGAAATCAACCATAAACTCCCAGGTAGGTTCCAGGAGGCCCAAGAACAAGGAGGCCAGCTATAGCTCTGTTCCAGGACACTGGCCTATGGTTCTGAGTGGTCATGTACCACTATGGTGAGGAAATGGTAGCAAAGGACAGCAAGGTTCATATGCTGGGGAGAGAGGTAGATTCGAAGTGTCAAGTAAGGAATCAGCTGACATGGGTGTCCTGCTTGCCTCTGTCAGGTTCATGGTGATGTGTGGGCCAGGGCTACTGTCAAGAGCAATGTCTGGGTCTGTTGCCCTGACTTAGCCATGATCGTGTTGATGTCTCTGGCTTCTGATACCACCAAGGTCCTAGTGGACATCATGAGGCTGGATCACCACCTGTGACCATGTCAGTGTCTGTGGGATATGTTCCCATAAGGGGCCATGCCATTTTAAGAGACTTGCACAGACACTTGTCCATGTTGATGACCTAGCCTAGATGGCTGCTCAGGACCATGTCTAGGTCCACAGCACTGTTGCAACCAGGATCTCTGTTAATGTCAGTGACAACTGTTGCCTCTGAGGGCCTTGCAGATGCCCACTGTATGGGCTGACATGAGGTCATGTTGGTGTTTGAGGGCCAGTCTGCCACCAGAGCCATGCAGATCTGGATGGCCTGAGCTGCAACCTGGGACAATTGTAACATCTAGACCTGAACTAAGGCTGGGGAGCATGTCTGGGTCTGTGGCTCTACTGCAGCCAGGGTCTGCATTGATGCCCATAGCTCTTGCTATCATTGAAGGCCAAGCTGATGCTCAGGGCTGGGCTGCCATCTGGGGACATGTTGGCACTTAAGTGGCATGCTGACATTGGGGCCATTCCAATCTGTGTGACTTTCAATACCAAGAAGTGTCATAAGGACATCTGGACCAAGGTTGCTTACAGGGACCATATCTGTGTCCATAGTTTTACTGCACCCTGTGTCTATGTTGATGTCTATGGACCATTTTGTAGCCAAAGGTCACAATGATGCACAGGATCTGTGACAAGATTTGTGTTTGAAGGCCATGATGCTGCTGGGGCCATACAGACCTAAGTGATGTGCACTGACAACTGCGGTCATGGTGTCATACTGGCCAAATTTGGACTAGTAACATGTCTGGGTCCCTTGTCCAACAATATCCAGTTATCAACTTAGGCTCCTATTCCCATTTAGGGCCTGATGGATGCCTGAGACTTTGGCTCCCACATGAAGCTATACCAGTACTAAATACACGCTGATCTGAATGACCTGTACTGCCAACCAGGGATATGGTGACAACCTTGCCCAGGCTGCTGAGAAGGACTATGTCTGGGTCCACATTCTAACTGCACTAAAGGTCTGTGTTGATATCCATGGCCAGTGTAGCCATGATGTGTCATGTGGTGACTGGGATCTGGGACTCTACCTAGGGTCATCTTTGTATTGGAGGGCCATGCTGCTGCTGGGACCATAAGGAACTGAGTGGCCAGTGCTGCCACCAGGAGTCATGGTATCATATGTGTCTTGGCTGCTGCCAAGAACCATGTCTGTGTCCATTACCCTGCTGCAGCCTCAGTCTGTTTTGATGCCCATGGGTTCTGTTACCTCTGAGGAGAATGAGGATTGGGCTTCACAGAGTTGGTTCAGCCCCTCACTAGCTCCATCCCTAGGGAGAGTGGGCTCAGCTTTTTGCCTGGGCAGAACAGTAGAGCTGACCCCATTGGCAGGGTTGCAGGGGAGCTGGCCCCTGAAAGCATGTTAGTGAGAGATCTATCCCCATTATCTATCTGTCATGTGGTGACATGGACCATCTATTGTAGGTGGGAAAGCAGGTTCTGGGGTCAGGAGAGCAGGACAGCTGACCATTCTTCTCCTAGGCTGTAATACTCAGGAGACTGGGTCCTGCACCATGCCTTGGCCCTGGTGGTGGTGGTATGTGTGTTGGGGGTGGGATGAGCCAGCCCCCAGAGCATGAGAACAGGGGAAATGGTCCTGTTCATTGCTCCCTGCAGCAGCACAGAGCTAGCCAGACCATTGCTGAAAAGCTTGCTCTGGTGGTGTCAATGAGGGAAAGCTGGCAGCCTGACCAACCCAACTACCACCCTGGCTCAGAAACAGACTGAAGGCCACAACAGGATATCCAAGAGGAGTTCTGGTGAGGGCTCAGTATCAGGAGTGTAGCAGAAGCCAGCAGCTTTGAAGCAGACAAATGACTCATTGCAATGGGCACTTACAAATAAAGACTAAAGGGTATACTGTGTGACTCACTGTGTCACATTACAGCTTCCAAGTCAAGAATCTTTTTCTCTTTCTTTCTTTCTTTGTTTCTTTCTTTCTTTGTTTCTTTCTTTCTTCCTTTCTTTCTTTGTTTCTTTCTTTCTTTTGTATGTTAGGTTTCTTTTAATTTTGTTTTTATTTTTTTCTTTTAAATTTTCTTTTATTTTGGTTGTAAGGGCAGATATGAAGGGATGGGGAGATGAATGGGATCCACTCTCTGAAATTTCAGTCATAAAACTGGAAGAAATGAGAGTAAAATTTTCCACTGATGTGGGTCCTGCAGGTAAGGAAAACAAATTTTTATTGGGTTTTATCTAGAAATCATGAAGGAAATCAAGTTTGTGTCTACATTGTGGCAGCTTGCAGGGGCATTTAGTGTATACATCACTATCTAAAGTCTAACTCTAGGGGAAAGAATTACATGCTGAATGCTTTGTAAACTTGTCAGTCACAAAGTTGACATTTGAGAAGCTGCAGGAAAGTGCTAGAAATGGCATTGCTAATGTCTTTGCAAGTGTAAAGTACAAGATAAGATGGGAATCAACTCACTCAGTGATGCCTTGCCAACTCAAGGATCAATCTAAGGCACCAGTGAGGCTTTCTCTGACAGCTACAGTCTGGAAATAAATGAATATTAGAAAATCAGGGTGTGAAAGGAAAGGGTGTTCAAGTCAGATGGATGAGCTGAAAACTATATGACAGAAGAGAAAAAAAAATATTTGATCCAAGTTTATTTTTCCCAAAACAACACCAAATTACATTTGTGTTTGAGTGACAATATCAGTTCATAGTCATTAATCATTTTCTAAATGTCTATAGCGGAATCTGGAAGTAAGAAAAATGAATATGCATAGGGTATGTCGCATATATTCTGTGTATGACTCTAGTATCAATAAATAAGGTCAGGAATAGAATGGAACGATGCAGGATACAATCTCTTCTCCTTAGTAGCTACAGTTCAGCACAAGACAATCCCATCAATGCCTCAATTACTATAACTTTGAAATGGGAGAAATATATCAAACCTGTAAATACGTTTTGAAAATTGGACAGCATATATGATAATGAGATCAAGGTGGTGTAGGATCAAATGTTATCAAGTCGAAAGGAAAAAAGTAGTATAGTTCACCATGGGGGGGGGGACTATGGGACTGAAAGAAACAACCCAACTAGAATGTTGAAATAAGCATCCTATTTCTCTCATAATAGTCTGTGTATTTTTAGAGAGGCTTCCTAATGCATTTGTGTGAGTGACTAGCTACTCACCCATACCACCATATGTACATAATAGTTTCCATTAGACACAGTGTTAATTGTTATTTGACATTTGTATGCAGATTTGTTTTCTTTCTGTTGTAGAAGGTTGTATGCTGCTGTTTCATATGCCTCTCTCTCTCTCTCTCTCTCTTTTCCTCTCTCTCTCTCTGTGTGTGTGTGTGTGTGTGTGTGTGTGTGTGTGTGTGAGAAAATGTGTATAGAGGCAAGACCTCATATAGTGTTGTTCAAAGGGGAATTCAGGGGAGTAGAGAGGAGTAGAGAGAGGCACAGACTGGCGAATGTCTGGAAGCTTTGAGCTGTTAACTTTAGGTATTCAATGAAAATACAAATGGCCCTGTGTCAAAACAAGGTGGGAAGTGGGGCCTAAAATTTGAAGTTGTTGTCTGACTTCTACTTATGTGCTATATACTCACCTGTACACACACACACACACACACACACACACACACACATGCGCGCGCACGCACACACACACACACAAACACACACACTAACCAAAACCTAGACGAGTATCTGGTGTAGGGTAGGCGATGAATAAAATTATTTTATGGCAAAATAACAGAATAAGTAATTTCATGCCACTTAGATTGAGTGACTTATCCACAGAATAGCATATTGACATTGATGTAGAATTGGGCACAGCTAGTGTTTTCTTCAAACTTCCACCAAGTTTTTGGATAAGGGGACACTTATTTTCTTTTATAGAATCTTGAAATATGTAATTACAAGTATGATATGGTCTTATAATTAGCAAGTACCTACAAACTGGATGGTATCTTCCCGTGCTCATGTCGCTAAGGTAGGGGAAAAGACAAATACAGATGGACTTAGACACAGTGAAAAAAATCATAGCAGGAAAGAAGAGAAACACACGCTAACATAGAATAAGTAATTAAACTTTGTTAGGTTTAATCCCCCAGAGTATGTCCTTCCTTCAAGGTAGAATGGGGATGGATTGAGTAGTTACATAACAGAGAGGATGGTATCAAATTTGGACTGCAGACTTTACCTGGAATGGATTCACGTGGAAAGAAAAATAAAGGAATTTTGGGATCATGACTTCAACTACTTAATACAATAATGTTTTCATTATAAAGGCAGGAAAGTAGCTCTGTCACTTGATAGAGGGGAAGTCTTGCCTCTTTCTCATTCTATGTTGAGAAAATCATCTAGAAAAGTCAGAGTAATATAGGAGAGTTCATTTCTATTTGAAAAATTCAGATAAAAAGACAGGGGAAAAGCACCCGGTATTTTTTAGTATGAAGTAACCAATGTTTTCTCATTATGATAGCTCAACAGCATTAATTACAATAGTAATCTGTCAGATTTTCAAGAACAGTCTAGAACAGCAAGGAGACATTTGAAGTAAATTCTAAAATATGTTCTAGGAGATGTTTTGGGTAAGCTCTCATAAAATAATCTGTATATCTTAATTAATACCACTATTGGTTTGATTATTATTAAAGGAAGCATTACTGTCCACAATAACTATTTAATAAATAAAAAATTAACTCATGTACATTGACAAAATATAGCCAAATATTAGCAATGGACAGTATAACAATAATTGTATTACTGGGTACATAATGTCTAGCATCTAAGTAAAAAGACAGTGTGGCAGTGCACAAATGTTATCCCAGTGCTTTGATTTTGGGAGATGATTGGCCAGCCAGTCTCACTGAACTGGTGGGCTCCATATTAAGTAAGAGAACTGTCACCAAAGGCAAGACAGAGGTAGAAGAAGACACTGAATTTTAATATTTATTATTAATAATAAATTAATATTTATTCTTTACAGTATATGCACACATGTGCACATATACATACAAGGACATATATAAAGAAACCATACATGAGACACCATGCAAAATAATGTATTTTAATATATTTCACTTTATTATGTAAGTTTAAATCTCATTTCAGATCTTCTTAATTGTTTCTCCTCGTGCTTTTGAAGAAAGCATAACTATAGCTGCTGGGAAAAATATAGTTTTTTTATTTAGAAACAGGGAAATACATGCATTAGTTAATCTATTTTGTTTTAAAACTACCCCAAGATGATAAAAGTCAAAAGAAGTTTAAGTAATTAAAACAAATACAGCTTTATCTTTCCTCTATACCTGCATATCTCTATGCACCTAAACACATAAGTGTATGCATGCCTTTGTATCTTTGTCCATCTTTAGAATCATGTAAATAATTTTCCCAGAAAGATTTTTGGATAGAACAGTTACATATTAGGTTGCATAATTTGTGATGAGGGTAAATAATCTAGGTTTCCATAATAAATGCTCCCAGGGTTGAGACAACATTAAAGAGATTTTTACACAAACATACATGAGATGAATGAAGTGATTATATCACTAAATAACTCTAATCCCCATCTTTATCTGTTTAAAAGCATCTATCTCTCAAATCTGACTCCAAGGTCACATATTGCTTTTTTTGAGGATCATGGATTAACCTGAATTCTTTCAGGTGTGTTGCTTTTAGTTCAGATAAATCAAACTGCTTTTTAGAGTGCTTGAGTGATAGATATTAAATGTTCTCTACATTGTGCTTGCTGAAATTAACTAGAGCTTTAGATACAATAAAAAGTATTTGTAAGTTTCCTATTCATTTTCCAAGTTGGAATTCATTTTAACCATTAATATATAGTCGACTTCACTTTCAGTTTGATGAATAAAGTTGAATTAGCTCTGATATTACATAGTAAGTGGAGACATTTAAAAGACTGCAATTTTGTAAGCCTTTTTCAAAATGTGCTTCCATAAATAGCTACAAAGGTTATATTTAAGTGACAAATGGAAATATAGGCAAGGGTTAATATTTGGGAACAAGCTTGATCCATTTTACATTTTTTAAGACAACTAATGACATAGAAAGATGTATTTCAGCTTCAAGATTTTTGTTATTTTTGTTTCCCCTTCTGAATTCATATTGAAAATTCTTAGAGATATTTTACTAAATGAATAATGCTGTCAAGCCTAAGTCAGAAAAAAAAAAAAACCCAGCAATCATTTGAATCAGTTCAATTGAGAAAAACATGTTTTCTTAAGACTTTAAAGAGATGGTACTTAAGCCATATGAACAATTTTGATTTAACACTGTCAGTTTAGAACAGTTATAAAGCCCACCATTCAAGTTTGTCTCTTTAAGTATGTCTCAGGTATTTGTGTTAATGCTTGATGGGGATAAATGTAGTATCTACTTTGAGTAGACTGCCACTGCAAGCTTGATCGTATCTCTCTTAAACAGCTGAAAAGAAGGTTAAAAATTTGATTACTCAAGTAGGTAAACTATAAAGAGAAAAACATTGCTGCTTTTATAAGAAATACCATTTTATGACCTGTATCCCTAGAATGCTTTAAAGATGATTTACCCAAGCTTTATTTTCAGGAAAAAATAATGGCATGAAGAACTGCATACTGTGAAAGATAAACTGAATAGTAACAAGTTCCCATGAATCACAGAAAAAGGATGCCACTCTGAGGAAAATAAAGGTATGAGTTTTGATTCTAATCAAGTCACTAATGACACAATTTAAGTACATATATCATAATTTCTTTGATTTATTTATAGTGTCTTAATTTGCCTTCAGTTGCTATGATAAAACACCAATGAAAAGCAACTTGGAGAGAAAAGGGGTTTTTGTTTTTTTCAGATTACAGGCTACAGTCCATCCTTGACAGAAGCCAGGGTGGAACACAAGGAAGGAATCTCGAAGCAGGAATTGGAGCAGAACCAGAGAGGAACACTGCTTACTGCCCTATTTCCCATAGCGTGTTCAGCTTTATTTCTTATGCACCTTTACTCACTTTCGTAGGGATGTTACTGCCAACAGTGGGCTGGATATTCTTAATCAAGATAATGTCCGATAGAGATGCCATGGTGAAGGCAATTCTCAATTAAAATTCCCTTTTGGCAAGTGACTCTAGTTTTTTTGTTTTTGTTTTTGTTTTCACATTGACATAAAGTAACCACAGAGATGGAGGCTGTATTTTGGATATGTTCATTCACTTGGTACTTAATGGTGTTATAAAACATTAATGCTAATCTTCCATGTGATATATCTTGGATGTTTGCCCAAGGCTTTATCTACTTGTATAAAATTCAACTGAGTGAATGCATTTCTGTTAGATAAACATCAGATTAGGTCAATGATTAAAGGCACCAAAAGTTATTATTCAGTTCTCTCATTTGCTCAACATTCAGAATAAAATAATTTTGTATTCAGCAATTTAGTATTGTAAGGATTTTTTTTGTTTATGCACACATAGTAATTTCAAGCCACAGAATAAAACTGTCATACATTGGAGTAGTCAGTAGACTTTTCTGAGCAGTGAAAAATAAATACCAGTTTGCGAACTGTGAATATGAGAATGGCAACAATTGCAACATGGGCAAATAAGTGGAATATTCTTTGATGTAATATGTCCTCTGATTCCTTCAACTTTTTTCTAGGATGTTTATATCCCTATGGTTTAATAGATGAATAATTTTCAAATATACGATAAAGTTGGTGATGAATGAATTTGGCTTCAAATACTGTGTGATGTTAAGACTGAGAACAACAACTGAACAAATGCTTTAGGGTCATGATATCTTCATTTATATCTCACTTTCCTTTATTATTGCTTGGATTAAATGCCCATCAACCACGTCATCAGAATTTTAGGCTATAGTCAGTCATAGCAGAGGTGTCACAGCGGCAGTGGCTTGACATAGCCTGTCACTTTGCATCCAATGTCAAGTAACAAAGGGCACCAACCACATGCCATTGCTTGGTTGCTTTTATTCAGTTGTACAGACAATGATCCCAGAAAGAATAGTACTATTCAAAGTGAGTAAGTAAGTCTTCCTACCTCAGGTAACACGATCCATGTAACCCTCATGGTACTCCCAGAGGCCTGTCTTCTTAGTGATTTTAGACTCAGTCAAGTTACCAATAATCCTAACTGGAACATGTTTGTAACACAATACTCATACAGTTACCAATGCGACTGAGGAGTTTTGTTTTTCCTCCCATCTTAAATAAAATCTAAATTTATGTGTAGGATTTTTCATTTGACTCCTTATAAGGAATTCATCCTCATACATATATATTGGCGTTTTCAAATATAATTGTATATAAATGGACTTTTATCTCAGTTTTGATATATGCCACATCCACATACTCACAGGACACACTATCACAGAATTCGATCTTCCAGGAAAATTATGTTCTTGTCACCAAGTAATGAGAAAAGAAATACTACACAATGAAATAATCAATATCGAGATCACCTATTAGTGGCTCAAAAGATGATTTGAATAGACATTGACATTATCAGTGAGTGTACTGCCTTTCTTGTCTGTGGTTTAAGAACTTTTTGCCTCTGCATCTAAAGATGTCTGTCAGTGAAATTTCTGGACTACTTTTATTACATAAGTACAGAGTCACCAGGGTGACATTTCCAGATTGAAACCATGGGAAATAATTGCATTTTAACATTACCAATTTGTTATGTCAGGCTCATAATAGTTACATGATTATCATAGCATTGTAAAGTTTAGAGAGGAAAAAAAATGTCCTAATGCACTTCATTCTCCAGTAGTGCAAAATGATTTTTTTAACTGTATGTCATTCAACATAGCAATTACTTTCTCAGTGGTGGCTGCTTCTGCCACCTCTTTTAGTCATTAAATATAGGTTATTACTCTTTGGTTATCTATGTGAGTTATCTCTGTGTCTTTTGTCTCTCTATATCTCTCTTTTCTCTGTCTCTCTCTATATATGTGTTATGTATTCAGGGTTATGCAGTTCACACTTGTGGATGGCCTTTTCTGTCACCCTCTGTCTTATTTTAAGACAGTTCTTCTTGCTGAACCTTTAGGTAAGGGAGCATTGAGCAATTTCTAGTGATCTTTCTGTCTTCCCATTTCATAAACAGCACTGGAATTACAGGAACAAGTGTACCTGCTCTGCCATTTTTCTTCTGCTTTTTATATGGTTTGTTGGATCTGAAGTCATGTCTTCATCACACTCTGATATACTGAGACATCTATCTAGCCTCTGTGATCCTGTGCCGATAATTATTATTAGGTATTTGTTGATTTCATTATAAATTCCTACATCTTTTGAAAGTCCTGTTACTTTATATATTCAGATTTTCTATTCATATTCTCTCCAATGTTTTCTTAGTTAACACTCTTAGCCTTGAGTTTTGGTGAAAATGTCACATATACATGCATAAAATAAATAGATTTTTTGAATAATTCGCACAAAAGCTCAGGATACTTTCTGTCCTTTAGAAAACACTGACCTTAGCTCACAGTTATTCACTTTCCCTCTCAAGCATCTTCCTTTGGTTTTCTGTTGTCTTCAAGATAAGACACTATACAAACCTCCCCTACTCAAATCTACACCCTGGTCAAGGATATTGTCTCAGCCGAGAGACATGGGAGAGGGTCTAGGTCTTGCTCCAAATGATATGACAGACTTTGAAGATCCCCCATAGAAGACCTCACCCTCCCTGGGGAGCAGAAAGGGGATGGGGTTGTGAGGGAGACAGGGAACGAGTGTAGGGTGAGTGCAATGGGATTGACATGTAAAACACGTTTGTTGCAAATTTAAATAACACATGGTAATAAACACTATTACAAACTAGAAACATAAATCTTATTTACAGGAGGGATATCATGATAACCATAAAGATGGTCAACAGTCCATGCCTTGGAAAGTCATGGAAAGTAGGCCTGAAGAGGAACCTATTTTTTTTCCTAAATAGTCGCTCTGTCAAACAATAACCTAGATGTTTAGCTTTTAATCACAGATATGTGGTGCACGTAAGACTTTTTTTTTAAGAGATGCTAATTTTGCCATCTGTAATGTCTAATTAAAAGATGTATAACTGGTCAAATTGCACAGGATAAATAACACCAAATAGTCATCAACCACCAATGATCAAGAAATAATAAGATTCAGCAAATAGACATCTGTGAAACTTTCCACTTAAAATGATATAGCTGTTATATACATGAACTTGCAGAAGCTGTGGTGACTTATACAAGATCAAATCAATTTTCATCCAGTCAAAGTGGAGCATGTATTACTATGGTCCCATGTCTGTCAGAGGAACTATTGACAGCTGATGACTGCTGAGGAATGAAATATCTATCCTTTAACAAATCTCTTTTTAAATGAAATAATTTAACAGGGCTAGAAACCCTTTCCAGATAACGTTTTACTTTTCTAATTTTAAAAAACACAGATCCTCTTGTTCAATTAAATATTTATTTTCTCAAGTGTTAGAAATCATTTATGATAATAAATTAAAATCAGATGAGAAAAAAATGAAAGAATAAAAATACTTCATTTAAGTAGAGAAAATTATGTTTATTGGTGACAAGCTCTACAAAAGGAGCTAGGATCTTGGTGACCTTAGTGATGCAGAATGATTCAAATATGATGAAGTATGATGTGTGAGTTCCAGCCAAAGGCTAATGAAGGGACTATTGTTTTAAAGTCAACTTGATGTATGAAGCTTGGGAAACAGTTACAGATGGCTGATAGGCACATTGAGCCAAAAGAACTCTGTTTTGTAAATATTTAGAACTACTTTATGAGACTATGATTTTTGGATCATATGCATTTTTATATTTGAAGTACAAGTAGGTAAAATATTCTCTTCGGTTTCAAATAAGCCACATGGGGACCTTGTTTAGACTGATGGCACCTGTATCAAACCAGCCTCTTTTAAAAACTGTGTAGATAATAAATTGATTATGTAATTATTGAAGGAATTAACTAAGTTCTCAGTACATATATATAAATGGCTTATTAAACTATATTTTAGGTAATTTCCCATTTATGTCCACACTTCACCAAAATATACATATTGTATTGAATCTACTAAATAAAATTTGACTAGGAAAAAATTATTCTTTTCCTCAGAAGCAAATGCAGGTTTGATTGACTTTTAATCCTTCAATTCCCAGGTTGCTTCAGTTACATAAAACTGTTAAAAATCAATTGTATACCTGGTTGTAATGTTAGTTTTTTATGTACTGTTTTACAATAGTTGTTATTCTTCCTGCAATTTCAAGGAAAATCTGTTCATTTATATCTAGTATAGTTGATACAAATGTTATGTAAATTTGAAGATTAACCATGTTGATCAGAGGTGCTACCAGAAACAATCATAAAATATAGATATCAACCAGATGTAGTGATACACACATTTAATCCAAGCATTTCAGAGGCAAAGGCAGACAGAGTTCAAGGACATCCTGGTGTATATATAGAGAGTTTCAGGACAGTCAGGGCTTTAAATGTATGTATGTATGTATGTATGTGTGTGTGTGTGTGTGTGTGTGTATGTGTATGTGTGTGTGTGCATGTAACATGCCCCTGTGGGAGTGTGTTCATAATACTATTCTATTCTAAATAGAATGGAAAAAATCTGGTTGGCAACTTCTACCCTATTTCAATACTCATTCCCATTCTAGAGAATTCTCCTTAAACAATTGAATCACCATATCCAATAATATAAATTATACCTTTAAATATTTGTTTCTTTCAAGCCATCTTAATTAATCTATTACACTGGTATTTTCATCCTTTTCTACTTTTACTTTTTTATTTATATTTCTTACTTAGGTATCCTTTAATGAAAAAAAGATTATTCTATTTTTGTTGTTTATTTTAAGCAAGGATGTGAGATACAGATGTGTTTTTGGAAGTAAGTTACAAATTAAAAAAATTTAAGTATTCTGATATCCTGAAATGAAAGAATGATGTCATCATAAAATTAACTTATTACATTTTAATATGAACTGCACTCACCTTCATTTTTTCAAGGAAGGTTGTGAAGAGTCCCTTGACCTTTTGTCTGTAACATCTCCTGGCTTTCTTGTATGTTATATGCTTCTTAATCTACCCTGAATTTCTTTTGCAAGATTTTAGTCTCCTTTTAGGCTTGTTCCAAGCCAAGAATGAATCACATAGCAAAACTTGAGTGTATTGACTTAGAGAAATATTTAAGTAAAAATGAAATAATTTTGATAAATTTAGTCATATGTTTATTTCATGGGTCAAGCCATGTCTTATAGAGAGTCCTTGTAACTTTCTGTAAATACTGTCATCTACTTGGAAAAAAGGGTTATAAACCCTGCTATGAAACAACAGTGAGGCATGGTCTGTTAAAATAAGATTCAACATGTTTTGAGACAAACTTGCTAGCTTCCTATTGCCTGTGTAGTTGTAGTTGGAAGGGTAAGCGTAACTTCTCATACTTTTGCCTCTACTTTCTTTGAACTAAGATTTCTGGCATGTGTCAATAGACCCAGGTAATGAGGTGCTGTGATTCATATTGTGGCTTGAGGACTGGCCTCCACAGGTTTACGCATTGGACCATTGTTAACACTTGTTTTTGGAGGAGATTATGATACTTTTAAGACATGGAGTCTTCCCAGAGGAAGCACATCACTGGGACTGGCATTGAGACTTTATAGTCTATCCCCACTTCCAGTTTATACTATCTTTTCTTATGTAAGGAAGACCGTCACCCACAATTTTCTTGCACAGGTTGTTGCTGTTATGTTTCCTCCAACTGTCTTCTGGAACTGTAGCCTAAATAAACTCTATCTTCCATGAAGTACTTTTGGTTATGGTATTTTTGCTTAGTATTTTTATTTTACTTAAAATATAATTATTTCATTTGTCCCTTCCCTTTCTTTCCTCTAACTACTTCCATGCCCTCGCTCTCTCTAATATCTCTCCAAATCTCTTTCAATTTTTCTCAAATCTGTGACCTCTTTAATTTTCATTGTATATTTAACCTTTTGTGTTTCAAATTGAATATTCATACCTAGCTCTACCTGTGTGATACCTTATCCCTAAGAAGTAGGAAATGTTTCTATTAAAAAGAGCATCAGAATGTAGACATTTGGTGCATATCTATAATCCTGTCATTATAAGGCAGAGATGGGAGAATTATCTTAAGACAAAGGCTACCCTTGTCTACAAAATGGTTTTTCAGCCAGTCAGAGATACATAGTGAGATTTTTATAGTGAATATTAAAAAACATCAAATTCAAAAGCATCCTTAAGCATTTGTTTATTATATGATTATGTAATTGTGTGTTAATATTGAAAAATAATAGTGAGAGATCTTCAGTCTGCAAGAATTACATTGCACCAAATGTCTATGGGTGAAGAAAAATAAACTGATCCTGGAAGTAATTTTTAAGTTGGGACCTGGGTAATCAAGATAAACAATTTGGAAGTGGTGGTGAGAATTTGGAAGATTAACTGTGGTAAGTGGTAGAAAGGTTATGAAAAGAATAGAATGACTTCTAGTCCTGTTAGAAAATAACCCCCTATGCTGAAAAAAAAAACTAAGTCAAAGAAAAAAACAGGCAAAAATCAAAATATCTTTATACAGGAGAAGGAACTATATAGAGATTTTTAATAAGGGTAGGTAAACTTTCAATAAGTTGAATGAAATTCAGGCATGCTTGACATGGACAGCTTGTTATGTTGCCTGTAGCACTGTTTCTTGACATGGTCTTATCTTTATCATTGATTTAGATGTGGACAGAGAAGGCATGTTATCAAATCTGTGACTGACAACAAGACCAGAGACTTAACTAATATAGGGGATGACAGGGTCAGGATGCAAATACATTCTGACAGCTTGCAACAGTGGAGTGAGCTTTAGAAGAAGACTTTTCATAAAGATAAAAGTGGTGTCTGCCACATGGGTCAAGAAACACGTGGTTTGAAAGAATGAAAAAGAGGGCAAGCAAAAAGTCACTTATGTTGAGATGTTCCTGATATTTTTGCCAACTATAAGATTAATGTGAGTTGCAAAGCATTTGGGATACCACTGCGATCAGCATGAACCTCAGATATATTGACCAAAATTGGAATGTACATCCCAAAAGACATTATCCTATAGCTATAACACTAATGAAAAACCTATTACTTTAGAAGAAATCTTGGAAAATCTGGATGGCTGAAAGTTTTAGAGAAAATAAGGAAGATTTCTAAACTGTGGAAAGACTTGGGGGATATTTCTCTTACAAATGAGAAATACAGTTTATGTATTTGAAGGTTAGTAGAATCTTTGGAGACAAAAATGTTAAATCACAGATCACAAGGAAAAAATATGAATAGAAATGCTGAGTGGATATTCCAAAGGAATTGTTCATAGAACTGGTCACCCTGAAGCTTAATGCACTGTATTTCTCCAGGCCAGTCCTCCTTCCCTGGAGGCTATGGGGAAATTGGTTTCATGGAGAATTTCAAAGCAATTTCTGCATCTACACTAAAATGTGTGAGAAGACTTTCATTTTAAACTCCAATTATTTGTTAGAGTTTTTTAAAAAACAATATTGTGTAGCCTCTTCTATTATTTATAGAAAAGTATTTTTATGTTTACACAAGAAAAACACATTCTGTAGAAACATGCAAATGCTGTCAAACAAACAGATGACACTTAGTTTAGTAAGTTGATCTTTGAAGAGTTTAATTGAAGTTATATTATTGATTATGCAATAGAAATTGTTGTTTTCCATAAATCTGTGTTAGTTTAAACAGTTTAAAATGTCTGTTGTCTAAAACCTGTTCTGTAATTGAGATTAATTCTCCTTATCACATGCTGCTCCTAGTGTAACCACTATGCATGTAGAGAACTCAATTTCAAGTCACTAGCTTGAATGAGAATCTGACAGGAGAGTAGCCAAAGGAAGTGCTTGTTTCTTTCGTGGGTCTAGATGCTTCCTAGGCCTGAATCATAAGTCACTCTAATGAGAAATTTCTGGAACTATGTATGTGACTTTAAATCTTTGTAAAGCAGTGCCTTTGTAGAAAGCTAAAGTGGTATGGAATTAAAGTTTGTTTAAAGAAAGTTTGGTTTATTTTACTTTCCATCATTATTACACTGAATGCTAACTAAGCTTATACAACAACCGTGCCCAGAGAAGACAAGGTATAGGACCAATAAGAGACCCATGGATTCTCCTGTTGTTCTCACTTCAATAAAAGGAACAGAAAGCAAGTTAATGGATATCCTGAACTATAACTCATTTCGCCTTGATTCAGTAAGCCTTTGAAGCTTACTTAATGATTCACTTAAATTTTCTTTAGTTACATAGAAAACATCTCCGTCTTTGGTATTCTGCTACATTTCCCTGCTGACTTGAATTAGGTCTTTAATACATATCTTTCCTCAGGTTAATTTTTTTTCTAACAAAACCATATATGTATGTATGTATGTATGTATGTATGTATGTATGTATGTATAGATTTAAGAACATAAAATTTAGTTTTAGATCAATATATAGTCTACCATGATAAGCATATTTTTGTATCACATTTGTTTAAGATAGTAACTTAACCTAAAGCCCCAGATGGCCTTGCACATGTGGAAATCCTCCCAGCATAGCCACCCAAGTACTGGTACTAGAGGCATGAGATTCAATATTTTGATTAAATAAGAATTTGTTGTAATACAAAGTTCTAAACCCATCTGAGCTAATTTACCAAAGTTTGGTTGAAGTTTTTTAGGCCTCATTAATATCTAAATATAATCTGATGACTATAGCACATTATGCTTTACTTAATAACTTTTATTTCCCTGTTTTAGAAATGGCAAAGTAAGGTTGAATGCTAGGCAAAAATAATGTTAAGATATTTTATATTCATGATTGAAGTCACAGTTTCTATTTAACTCCAATTTAAAAGGTCTATATAATAGCTGCTCCTTACTTTATCTATGATTTTTGGACACCTCTGTCTCTATGTGTGATTCTGGTACAAAGATGTTGAGTAAGATATTACAGAAGCCTTCTTCTTGGGGGATAGCCTGATTGCCTCAAAGTAATTTTATAAATTATTTTTTTTTTTACAGAATATTCCTAATCTTTATTTAATTATTTTTATATACCTTTATTTTTATTATTTTATTTTATTTTATATAACAAAGTGCAATTAAATGAAAACAAACATTTATACACAATATTTGGGAATTTGTGCTTCATTCTTTCCAAACTACTTCCTGCTGTCATGGGGGATTCGAAGAAGTTTCAGAAATCCTGGCTGTAGTCTGTAGGGCTGCTTTGTCCAGTGTTTTGAATGTAGGATCACCGTGTGCTCTGTTTCAGGCAGTCTGGCTTGATCATACCACATTAGTCTGGAAGGAATCCACATCTTTTCATTTTCTGTGGAAACAAAAATAGAAATCCTTTTCCCCAGTAGCTTGTCCTTCAACTTAAATTTTGGAGTCAAAGCATTTTTTTTTATTTAATTTATTATTTTACATGTCAATCCCAGTTCCCTCTCCCTCCCTCCCTCCATCCCTCCCTTCCTCCTTCCCTCCCTTTTACCTTCTCTGCCCTCTCACATGCACTCTAAACACCCTCCCCTCCCATCCCCACACCCCAATTCCATATGCAGGGGAATGCCATCCAGTTGGGGTCATGTAGTTCTGACAGGTCATGTGAAGTAGGGACTAGGGCTTCTCTCCTGTCTCTAGATTAAGGCAGTTATCCCTCCATGGGGAAGATGTTCGCAAAGTCCTTTTGTGCACCAGGGATACATCCTGGCTCCACTGTCTGAGGTCTCTTAGACTGCTCAGTCCTTCTGGATGAGATCCATATTCAGGGGGGCCTGAGTCAGTCCCATGCTGGCTTCCCAGCTATCAGTCTAGTGGCTGTTAGCTCCTCCTTGTTCACGTAAGCTGTCTGTATGTGTTTCTGCTGCATGGTCTTGTCCTCTCCATCTGCATCTGGGTTCTAGTTTGACTCAGTGTTTATGTATGGGTGTTTGATCCTGTTTTCAACAGGCATTAGTTGAGGGCTCCATGGAGAAGTTAGTTGTTGATCTCACTCTCCGGGAAGGGCATTTATGATAGCCTATCCATGGAAGCTCAAATTGTTAGTTGGGTGCAGTCTTGTAGTTCTCTCGACCTTTCTTTGTGTTCAATTTTATCTTCAAACCAATATTTATGTTCTCTCTCTCTGTCTCTGTCTCTCTCTTTCCTGTCTTCTATTCCTAACCAGGCTCAATGTTCCTGGCCGCAAATGTTTTCCTTTCCTCCCCCTCATTTCCTCCTACTTCTCTCTCCATTTGCTGCCCCCCCACTTCACCTGAGCTCTGGGGGACTTGTCCCTTCCCAGTTCTGTGAGGGAATTTATATGAATCTCTTAGAATACACCTTGTATACTAGTTCCTCTGGTGATGTGAATTATAGGCTGGTGATCTTTTGATCTAGTTCTAAAATCCATATATGAGTGAGTACATACTGTATTCCTCTTTTTGTGACTGGGTTACCTCATTCAGGATGGTTTCTTCAAGTGCCATCCACTTGCCTGCGAATTTCAAGATACCATTATTTTTTTTTTTCTGCAGAGTAATATTCCATTGTGTAGATGTGCCACATCTTCATTAACCATTCTTCAACTGAGGGGCATCTAGGTTGCTTCCAGGTTCTTGCTATTACAAATAATGCTGCTATGAACATAGTTGAACACATGTCTTTGTTGCATGGATGTGAATCCTTTGAGTATATGCCTAAGAGGGGGATTGCCTGGTCCTGTGGTAAACTAATTCCCATTTTTCCTGAGGAACCACCATACTGATCTCCAAAATGGCTGTATGAGTTTGTACTCCCACCAGCAGTGGACGAGTGTTCCACTTTCTCCACATCCTCTCCAACATAAGTCATCACTGGTGTTTCTAATTTTAGCCATTCTGGCAGGGGTAAGATGGTATCTCAAAGTTGTTTTGATTTGCATTTCCCTGATAGCTAAGGATGTGGAGCATTATCTTAAATGTCTTTCAGCCTTTTTGATTTCCTCTATTGAGAATTCTTTCTTCAGTTCTGTACCCCATTTTTTAATAGGGTTATTTGGTGTTTTGTTGACTAGTTTCTTGAGTTCTTTGTATATTTTGGAGATCAGCCCTTTGTCGGATATAGGATTGGTGAAAATCTTTTCCCAGTCTGTGGGCTGCCGTTTGGTCTTTTCCACTGTGTCCTTTGCCTTACAGAAGCTTCTAAGTTTGAAGAGGTCCCATTTATTAATTGTTTCTTTCAGTGTCTGTGCCCCTGGAGTTATGTTCAAGAAGCGGTCTCCTATACCAATTTGTTCAAGGGTACCTCCTACTATCTCTTCTAAGAGGTAACATATATAAAATTATAATTACCTTTCAAAAACCTATAAAAATGCATCTTTTGGAAAACAGCTAAATATATATGGCTAAGTATATACCTAGATTTATGACTCATTTACATTACAGAATAATTCTAAAATACTACTAACTGTATATCCATTATAGGCATTGATTTTTTTTATTGTTGGTTAAAAGAAATTTTGCTAAGAACATGTAAGTTAAGCCAGATATTTTTTTTTTCTAAATGCTGAATGCCCCTTTTTCTTCCTTGCTATCAAAATGTACCAAAATCCTGAGTCCTAGAAATTTATAGACTCACAGTTCTGTAGCCAAGAAGTCTCAATTCAAGGTTCTATGTATGTGTAAGTACAGCATTTAAAGTGTGTGTGTGTGTTAATAATAATTGCTGTTTTGAGGTTATTAAGGGATAGAACCTATAAGAAAAATTTAGACCTGGATAGTCCACTATCATCCTTATTTCTAATCTACATGTGGCTATCTCCTTTCTCTATTATTATGTATTTTCTGTTTCTACCTTCTAATATTTCATGGATTATCAGATGCCACCACCTTAATCTTGGATTTTTCAGTGACCAGAGCACATGAAATATATCAGAGAAGTTTTGACTGTTCTTACAGAAAAATAAATTGTATTAAGACAGGAAGTGACAAGAGAGCTAAACTTAGCCTAGACTATTCAGAAAGTACCTGTTGGGGGTACTTTCCAGCCTGGAGGAGTAGTTCTTTGACTTTTGATAAAATACTAATACTACTACTACTACTACTACTACTACTACTACTACTACTAATAATAATAATAATAATAATAATAAAATTTTAAAACCTCAAATCTAAATACACTCTTCTTAAGAATGTGTGTATTATCTTTCATGTATTACCATTTTCCATAAGGGCAAAGGTCATGATCAATTCTTTATAATGAGATCCCATTAAATGACAGCATAAATACTCATATAACATCTTGGTACCTAGCATGGGTATTAAGATGGAAAATTTGTGGAAGACTTTCTTTCTTTGTATGAAAATTAAAACACATGAAGTAAGTCATGTCTTTCCTTGTCATTTTCTCTGTAATCTGAGAACAGACTGCTTGAAGTTACAGATGTCTTCCTATCATGATGAGTGATAGCAGGGACAATGGGTAAATTATGTACTGAAAGTGATAGAAAATGGGTGTTGTGGGACACACTTATAATCCAGCACTTCAGAGGCAGTGGCAGAATGACAGGTGGATCACTGAGTTTGAAACCAGCCTGGCCAATGAAGCTAGTTCCAGGACAGTCAGAGATACACAGAAAAAAAATTTTGTCTAAAAATGCAGAAAGGAAAACAAGTCTTAGTCTTAGAGACTTAGATGTAGTAACTAAATCAAACCTAAATTTCTACATTGTCTTTTACTATATGAGAGAAACATACAAAGCTTTTTTAGGCTTTTAATTTGAATTATGAAAATACAATAAAAACACATGGATATACCATTTGGCTGCATCTTCTCTGGACTCTCTGACTTTATTTCTACCCATCAATGTAATATTCTTTGAACAAATCTGACCTGCAGCATAGTATCCACACATGAACTCTCTTTGTGGGGCTATTTTTTCTCCCATCTTTACTCTTCAACACTCTCGAGTCAGCATCACTATTTCTTTTCTATTCTATTTCTTTTCTATGAACTGTGTTCATTTAATTAAAATTTCCTCTCTATATATCACTAGCCTTATCTGAACTTTCAAACCTCTAGGACTGTGAAAAAAATATATTTTCATTATCCATTACTTGGTATCTAATATTTAGTCACCAGATGAAAACAGGCAAAGACCTGCAAATGATAAGAATAAACACACACACTGTGAATTGCAAACTGCAAGAGAAGTTGATTTGGAGTTGTATACATATATTACAGAAAAGGGTACCAGGACCACATCTAAAATGTAGGACTGAAAATTCATGGATATAATGAAAGTCTCAAAAATTTGCATTTCATTTATAGGTAGATTTGTAGCACTGCCTTTTATTCCTCTTTAGTGCTGATATTAAAGCTATGTCATCCCAAGTGCTGGGGTCAAAGGGGTGAGCTCTGTTTCTCTTTTAGGCTGATTCACTCTCATGTAGCCCAGGGTGGCCTTGAACTCACAGAGATCCATCTGCCTCTGTCTTCTGAGTACTGGGATTAAAGGTGTGGCCATTACTGCCTGTCCTTTATGTGGCTAACTAGTGACTTAGTTCTTAACTAGGTATGGGGCTAACTAGTGGCTTAGCTATGTATTCTCCTCTTCAGGCAAACTTTATTAGCTCATAAACAAAATGTCACCACATAGAGTCAGAGAACTAATGAGCATTCTCTTGGTTTCACTAGAGTACATTCTTAAGATTCTCCTAAAAATTGCATAAAACACATGAATTTATGTTCTCCCTTCTCCCAATTTGTCTAAATTATAAAATCTGTAGGATCTTAAGGGTTATTCTAGGCTTTCTAATCCCTTCTCTACATAGTATTTCTTTTATTGAACATGGTCCCATGACTGAAACTTTGTATTTCTAACTCTCACATTTCCATTTCTAGGTATGATAATTAATTTTGTGTGTCAACTTGTGTGTTGACCTGTTGCCCAGATGTTTATCCAGACTTCAACCTTAATTTTGATGGTGTTTCTGTGTTACAGTAACACTTGGATGTGTGGATAGAGTCAAGATGTAGATTCTCTACTATCAATCAACTGAAAGCAGGAATAAAACAATGAAGTAGAGGATTGGTCCCTGTATGATAAATTTAGCATGAGCATCAAAGTTGTTAAACCTTTGTATGCAAGCTGAATGATTGTCTCTTCTTGGCCTTCAAGCCTGCTACATTACATCTGGTATTTATACCATAAGTTCCGTTGGTTCCTTCCACTTGAGACTTTGAAGGAAATTATGACATTGGCTATCCTCTGTCTACCAACTTGCTTAGGATGGATTTGGAAAATATGTTTTTGAGAATTTTAATATAATTGCATATAATTAAGTAAAATACTTTATTATACCTAATTTTCTCCCATCTGTAATATGTCATAAATATCTGTAATTTGTTATATCTACTCCTGTACCTCTATGTACTGATACTTTTATCTTTGTGCCTAATGTTGTTTTCTCCATTGTAAGAGAATAAGATATTATCAGGAGTCTCTTTTCAAAACATTAGAATCTAAAATGATTTCTCTGAGACAGTTAAGTTCATCAGTGAGGTTTCTTAAGTAAAAAACCCAGTGGAAAACATTTTCCACTTAGTTTACATCAGATACTTTATCTTCCATCTACAATGCATATCACTCATTCTTTGTGCATTCTCTCAGTATATCCACCATCAATCAGTACCTTGAATTTGACGGATGCAATCATATCACTTATTCCTACTCATCCCATTTTGCCTATGGCGAATGCATGCATTTCTCCAGAAAAGACAAATGGCATGTTATCAGTTACTCAACAGCATAAGGTATTTGATGATGTAGATAGAATAAGGGGTTCTTACCTGACATGTTATGCTACAGGCTCTGACACCTGTTTGCAACACCTGTGTGCTTTACTTTCCTGCTGTTTTTCAGTGTTAGGTCAATTTGCACATTATGTATTTTCTTATCCATCTTCACATTTCAAATATTTATTCCTGTTATTCCCTCTTAATTTTCTTGCCAGGGTGCTAGATTATCTTCTCAATTTTAGTTTATCTAAATAGAGTCTGTGATTTTTTTGGGGGGGGTAATTTCTTATTTTTGTTTAATTCTATATTGTTCTTTTTAAAAATCACTTCATGTATTGCACATCAGTATTTATTATTTTGTTTTCTTTTCTTTTGTCTCTCCAATTAGACTGTAAGTACTATAGATTAAAATTATTCTCACCTTCATTCTGAGATCTGAAACTCCACACACGGTCTTTGCATTTGGGAACAGATAAGTAGTGGAACTTAATTTGTTCTCCATACTGTTGCGTCATTACCACTCCCCTTTGATCCTTCTTACTTCCCTCCTCTCTTCTAGTAGTACTAAATATAAGATTATTAGCAGCATAAAAAGGACACAGGGAAATTTATGTTGCTGAATTTGTGGCATTGAATAGACTGAGCTCAGCAACACAGTGCCAGGAGCATTCTCAACTGTCTTTAGGAGACCCCCTCCTAATCACCTCGGATTAGAAACATCATTGGCTATGTTGTCTCCCAAGGTTACAGCAGAACTTAATCTCATTTCTGTTAATAGTAAATGCCCCTTGTTTGACTATAATTAGTCACTGTGGAGTTTGAGAAAGGTCATTTAGTTGAAATATGAGACTGCAATTTGTTTAAAGGGGAAAAAAGGCAGAGAAAATTATCTTTCCACAATTCATTAGCTTAGGTCACAGTTGCCCCAGGCATCCTGAGCATGTGTGGTAGACAGCTACAGTCAGAATGTGTGCTTGTCTCAGGGGACAAACGCAAGCTCACAAAGTTGGTATTAATATGAGCCTCACAGAAGTTATGTTCTTTCATTTAAAAAATGGATGGAAAAGTAACAATTATTTCACATTATCTCAAATGGGTCAGGCTTGAGGCAAGATATAGCATGCTTATAAACAGCCAGGTTATGGAGAGTGTAGTTTGCTATACCTGGGGAGCTGATGGGATGCAAGCATTATCTTTATTTTGCTATTTTAGTTTTCATGGCAACTCAATCCAAACCATGGTTATACATTTCTAATTTTATTAAAGCAGCAAATTAGGTTTTATAAGACACCCTGATATTGATTATTAGCGAACAACAAATATGAGAAATTAGAAAAGGTCATTGATTGCACAACTCATTCAGTAATAAACTTGTGCAGCTCTTGTAGTACACAATTGCATTGTACAACTCTAGTAGCTTTTTCAGAGAATAATTATAAATATTATCCCATTCATGATGACATTGAGTACTTGCTAAACAGTATAGGGTAAATTTTTACAATATTTGTCTTTTAGAAACAAATTCTATGGCTCTGTGCATTTCAATGTTATTGTTATCTTGGTAACAGTGTTCCTTTTTTAACATGAGAGTGGTAATAAATATGTAGTTAGAGTTATGAAAACTAGGACAATAAAGAACATCAATGAACAACTTTGTGAGTCCTCCATAATTGCAATAGGACAATAATTGTAAAATCTAGTTTATAATTCCACTGTAACTACACCTAACATAAGGAGAAACAGGAGCCAGAATATCACCATCTTGGTTTTTCATGTTCAAATCTTCCTATAAGGAAGCTACATTTGCCTTAATCTTCTAAAAATTTGGAAACATCACAACACTTTTTGGTCTTCTTGTGGAAATACTTGATGCTTAGCTTGTTTAGAAGAATATAAGCACAATGAGTTTGGCAACTTGATTTTTCAGGGAATCAAAATGAGCTGGGATATTTAAGATGTTACCAGGAGAATTTGCAATTAAAGATGGCTGGGAGTTTAAGCATAAATACAGATAAACTCTTGCAAATCAAATATTTGTTTTCTCTAAAGGAGTTTCACTCCCCTTTGAGACACAAACCACTCTTTTGTTGTCATTATTCTCTTTTCTTTTTTATTCAAAAATTAGTTTTCATTTTGCATACCAACCCCAGTTCCCTTATCCTCCCTTTCTTCTGTCCTACTTCTCCCACCCTTCCCATCCCCCCCATCCACTCCTGAAAGGGGGTAAGGCTATCTTAGAAAGTCAACAAAATTTGCCATACCAAGTTGAGGCATGACCAAGCCCCACCTCCACCACCACCTCTGGCCCCCAGTCAAGGCTGTGCAAGACATCTTTGGAGTAGGCTCCAAAGAAGCCCTGTTCATGACCTTGAGATAGATCCTGGTGCCACTGCCAGGGGGCTCACCCAACAGATCAAGTCACCTAAATCTCACCCACATTAAGAAGGTCTAGTTCAGTCCCATGAAGGTATGCAGCTGTCATCCACAATCCATGAGCTCTCGAGCTTGAGTCAGCTGTCTCTGTATTTTTTCCTTCATGGTCTTGATGTCCCCCCCCCACACTTGTTCATATGATAGCTCCTTCTGATTCTTTATTTTTAGAGGATTCCTGTGGGGGAGGAAATGTGTGTATCTCTGCATATTTATGTGTATTTTATTTTTCTACTGGTTTTTGTTTTTTCCTATTCCAGCATATTTGTTTTTGATTTATCGTATTCTATTTTTTTATTCCTTATCTGTCTATTTGTTTTCTTCAGAGATACATTAAGAGTGTGGATCTGGGTGGGAGGGGAAGTGGGAAGAAACTGGGAGGTATAAGTAGTAGGGTTTTTCTTCCCGCCACTGGTCTTGTCCCGCTGCCGCGCCAGCCCCAATTAACACACTGGGACTCTGTATTTGATATAATGCTGTTGGCCAGGTACTAGCTTCTTATCTTGGCTAGCTCTGTCTTTAGTATTAGCCCATTTCTGTTGATCTAATATTTCCACGTGATTTCATCTTACCAGGGAGTGAGCCTGGCGTCTGGTCTCCCAGCCTCTCCATGTTGACTCCTCCTTACTACTTCCTCTTTCCTCATTATCTCCTAGTACCTCCTATCTTCTTTTCCTATTGGCCATCAGCGCTTTATTCATTAACCAGTATGGGAAACATATTTACAGAATGACATCTCCCATCAGGGAGGAGTTGAGGGAAGAGAAACAATAATCATAATGTTATATGAAAAAATCTATTTTTAATAAAAGAAAACAAACATATATACAGAAACATAAATATAATATTGATGAACACGTGTCTTTTCTAATATAGACTAATGTATGAGAGGGATAAAAATAGAAGAGTGTGAAGGTCAAAATATGTGAGTTACATAAATATATAAAAGTATTTTACCCAAAATTTCAAGTAAACAGCCACCAGTTTACTTGTAGCTACTGAGAACTTGAAATATAGCTAATATAACTACAAACCTGACATTTCAATTTTATTTCTTTTCAATTTATCTGAAATTAAAATAGCTAAGTATGTCTTTTGTCTACTATGCTGAACAGACTAGTTACATAGAGGTCTTACAAAACTGTTAAAATTTTTATCACTGTACTAAAGAGTATCAAATGAAGGCATCATATGCTGAACCTTAACAAGCTTATCAACATCCATTCCTCAGCAAACACACATGCTGAGCAAAGACATGCGACCATCTCTATGTGAATACTATGTCCACAATTTTGTTCTTGATTCAAACACCAAAACCTCATACACTATCCATTTTTCAAATGAGATAATTTGTACTGAAACTAACTGTTTATTTTTAAAAATAGTATTTATTTATTCTTTCAAAATTTTGTAGATTTACACAATGTATTTTGGTTATATCTACCAAAAATTACCCCCCCAACTCTCCCTACGTTCTCTTTTCTCATCACTCTCCTAATTATATGCCCTCTTTTGTTGTAGTTATCAGCACCATCCCAGTCACATTTGTGTTTCCCATACTCATTGTGAGACTGGGCCATCCAGACAACCATGTTTTGTCTACTAGCAACCACATCCCTAAAGAAGAGTGACTCCCCTCCTTCAGCAGTCATCAACTGAAAATAGCTGCAATGTCATAGTTTGGATGACTTTGAATTTCTGAACCTACTTCAGTTTCCACCATGTATGAAAAGTATTGTGATTACAGGCATGGATTACTACACCATGTTTTCACAGTGATGGGGTTAGTCTCTGTGCTCTATACATGAGATAAGCAAGCATTCTATAAACTGAACTACATTCCAGCTGCCCTTGCCCGTTTTCTACATTTCACTTCCATTTGTCCATTCTTTTCATTATTATTTTCTTCTTCAGCCTTCTATATGACTCTGCCAATTAAATATATAATCTCAACCCTTCTGATTCTCTTAATCTAGAACTATAATCTCTTTAACATTGTGGCTTGCTCAATTCAATGTAAGCCAAGGGTTTGTGTTCAGACTTCATTTATACTGTATGAAATGTTTAGTGTTTTCTCATTTTCTTTGCCACTTGACTACTGTGTAACCATGAAAATTATTTAAGAATGTAATTGCATAATTGTAGTGACATTATTTAAATGTGTGAAGTTTCAGAGACATGATTCATTATAGATGAAGCAACTTAGAACAGTACCTAAAGCAGAAATACCAACAATAATTGCTATTAATATTTTATCACTGGTTCCATTGCACAGACCACAGTCACACATTTTGTTTTATTAATGTAACTAGGAAAGTCTCTTTAACAGTTACTTTGGCCACAATAATCACTCCAACAGCTTTGTGGCTACAAATAATAACCAATTATCTAGCTTAGAGACTGGACAAAAATATTCCAAGTTTGACTGTGGTCACAGTAGCGATTATCATACATTTAAAGACCTTTCCTCATTTGCATGAAATAGAGGTCCTTGGCTGAGAGAGTCTTCTATATTTCACGTATGTTTTGGCCTTCAGTACACTATCCTAGACAAGATACAACAAACACAGCTGTAAATGGAACATTAGAAATTCACCTCCCAAGCTCTTGACTTCATTGCATCTTTATTCCTATTTGTTGAATCATATCATATTGCCATGTCCAAAACTGGAGTACCTTCCACAGTAGACTTACAGAATAGAGTTGATTGGGTGAAGGGAGAAAATGTAATAATTAACACAATAAAATGCATCAAAATTAATACAATATCACAGTTTCTGTGTGTTAATCTCAATCATAAAAAAATGAAAATGAAACAAAAGAAAACCAAACACATTGAAGATACCTGAATCTTAGTCTCACCTACCTATCCAAATTCTTCTATGTCTTTTAATTACAGCAGGTCCTCATGAATCTCCTCAGATTTGGATTCCTTCCTAACACCTCTTATTCCTACCATGTCAGATTCCTTATGGCTGTGAGTAAACATCTTGTACTAGTCAACTTAAGGGAGGAGAAATTGGTTTTGCAAACAACTTGACTAGATATGGGGTTTTAGTGAAGAAAGATGGCAGTGGACAAATTCTGTGGCAAGGAGATGTTTGGCTTGCAGTTCATATGTCATTACACTTCACATGTGGGCAGAACATAAAGCAGATGAATTACAGATATCAGTTAGCTTTATTTTTTGCCTGTTTCATTTAGTCTATAGTCTCTGCCTAACAGATAGTAATTAATGCTCACATTTTGAGTGGATCCGTACTTCCCAGTTAATCCTGTCCTGGATTTCTCTCACAGATGTATTCAAAGTTCTGCCTTTTCAAAGCTCTAAGCATTTATTAATCCTTTCAAATGGAAATTCAAATTAACAACCAAAAGTCTATCATGGTCAAGCCAGACAAATCACATAAGACCATAACTTCTTCCCCATAGTCCATGTTCATCTCACAATGCAGCCATCACTTTAAAAAGCCCCCACAGTGCTAAATATTCAACACTATTCAAATGTCCAAAATCCAAGTTTCTTGAGATACTCAGTCCAAACTCTTATCTGTTAGCCTAATTAAAACGAAGCAAAAATTAAAACCATTCCTTAAATAATGCATACTTTCCATGTCAAATGTCTCAGAGTGAACATTCTAATTCAATAAAGAAGAAATTGGAGAATAACAAAGAATGATGAGGCCATGACACCAAAGGCCAAATCTCGGCAAGGCAAAACAAGATCCTGCAACTACATTTTTAGCACCTGGTGTCTTGGACTTGGAGAGTCTGCTCTGTCTTTGCAAGCTTTTTGCCTGTGGCATATGTAACATACCTTAGGCCCACTTCACTTGATTCTTGAAACTTTTTCAACAAATATCTCACTTTTCTTGCATCTCCAGTATCATGCAATTTGGGAATCCCCATACAAGCTTCAATAAAAGCATGATTGTGACACTCACATCTCCACATAAAACTGGAATACAGAGGCAAGCTGTCTATGATAGCCACTTAATTGCTACTAGTAACTGCAGCAAGATCAATAGGGATGTGACATAGCACTTGCTCTTAGCTCAAATACAGGGAGCATGGAAGCATCTACACCAAAGTTCAGCTGCCTTAACTGTAAGTGCTAACTTATTCTCATAGTCTTTGTATATTGACAGTATCAAAGGTATTACAAATACTATAATTCTCATAAATATTTATTTTATCTGTACAGAGTTGAAACTTAAAGTTTTAAAATTTTTCTGGTGATTGGTTTCTTTTATTTCCACAAAACAGGGTTTCATGTAGCCAAGACTGACCTTGAATGAAATTGCTATATATGAACTCTTGGTTCAATATATACCTTCCAGGAGCTTGGAATAGATGTGTTCTAAACATGCCTGACTCTTGAAGAATATTTTGACATTTCCTGCTATTTTATAAACTTTGTGCATCCTTTAAATTAGTCTGAGATTTCTATGAATATGATATGACTGACAATATTGAAAGTATCCACACACAAACACAGAGAGAGAGAGAAAGAGAGAGAGAGAAGAGACAGAGACAGACAGAGACAAACATAGAGGAAGATGAGGAGGAGGAAGAAGGGGAGAGGGAGAAATTTTCTGGGGAGTTAGTTTTTTTTCTATAGGCCTCTACTTTCATAAAATTTGTTAACATCTAATTACCTAAGGATTACTTGCTGTGTTCAAAGTGGGAGTCAATAAAGATGACCTAGTCAAATGTTAAGAATAACAGCCACATGAGGTCTATTGTAATTGTTAACTTCTACACCCCTTCCTAGTATCTCACTGGTTACTTCTCTGGCTATGACTGGCATCTTTGCACTGTCCTGGGTTAACTGTGATAAACACAGTTAACTAGGACAACCATGGTTAACTAGGATAAACACTGTAAAGTATCTTGAAGAATCCCCCCTAATTTACAAGGGTAGTTAAATAAATTATAATTGGCCCTTAAAATATCTCAAATTATTTGTGCACAGTGATATAAAAATTGGAACATTTTTAAGCTCAAAAATATTTCATTTCATCACACACTGTAGGGAATTATTATGCAAAATGTTGTTTTGTTTTATATGTAAAGGAAGCCATTAGATTATATATGTTACACAGGTTCAATTCTTGCCTTAGTAATCGGGCATCATGTTTTATGTTTTTATATTTTTAAACATAGGATTGAATAGAGTGAAGGAATATTGAAAGACACATAGTGGTAGATGATGATGATGATTGATGTTGTTGTTGTAGGGTATTGTAACATCTAAGTTGTTTGGAACGTAGAGAAAAAAATTATTATAAGTGATATCATGGTACATTTTTTAAATTTAATACCTCAAACAGGAACAAATGAGCTCTTCCTAGTCTTCTAAGCATAGCTTTTTAGATGTCTTTCATTTTAAGCTGAACACTGAACATAAATCAAGCTTCTCTTTTTTCCATTACTATGGTAACGAAATGAAGTTGCTTACATGATAATTATTTACCCTTACTCTTCAATCATAAATTTAATCAAGCCCATTAAATTCTAGAAAATATGATGGCTAAATGCTGATAACCTCTTCTGTAGAGTATTCCCATTAACTAATGTGGTTGAAAGGAATGTGATACTGTTCTAAATTTATGCATAGGAGAAAAGAGATTGTAGAATTTTGAACTTTCTGAAAGCACATTGGACCATTTTCAGATGTTTGGATACAATGAGTGTCTACTATCTTCAAGAGCTGTGGAATTTGTTGAGAAAAATGCCCAAGTGACTTATGCTTCAAGTCACCAATTTACAAAATGCAGATCAAAAATCAATTTCAAGATTAAAATATAGCAACCTAAAGTATCAGTGTGTTTCTTCAACATAGGGAAATAAACAAATATACTAAAAACAGAGGGACTAATTCTCATGATTGCTATTTTATTGAAATTTGTATTTTGCTTATACAAGAAAACAGAACAGAATAAAATCACAAGGCTACAATGCCAGTGAGCAACACCAATTATATGTTTATTTAAAGAAGATGAAAACAGAGTTACAATTGGAATCCACATTAAATTAGTTTATTTTAATAAATATAGTAATTATTTATTTGTACCCAGAAATCAAACACAGATTTCCTGTACAGTAGAGTAGAATTCTATCACTGTATTGCATCTCCAGGTTCTCACAAGTTTGGTATTTCTTACAAGATTGTAGGTAAGAAGCCTAAGGAAGAGTAATCAAGTTTGGCAAATGATCTCACTACTTCTGAGTGCCTCAAGGACTTGAAATTTCTCTGTGAATCTTTCGGGAAGTCAACATTGAATAATAGTGTTGAGTGTCAAAACCAGAACAAATGACTAATGTGCCTATTTAACATATCATGCTGGACTTGGCCACCAGATTTTTCAGCATTCCTCAGTCCTTACCTGTTACAGAGTGTGCCTGGCATAGCCACCCTCTACCTTGAACTTTCTAGACCAAGAATTGGGCAGCCCTTCCTGACAGAGGCTCTTCCATGTATAATCCAGATATTTTGATTACCTGTCCATTTTATAACACTGAATTCCTACCTGCTGTACCTGGTTCTCCTCTTTTCAAATTATTTGTCAAATCAACAGCTAGGGAGCCTGCATGGGACTGACTTAGCACTGCTACATATATGTGACAGTTGTGTAGCTTGGAATATTTCTGGGACTTATAGCAGTGGGATCAGGGCCTGGCCCTAATGCTTGAGTGAATTTTGGAAACCTATTCCTCATACTGGGTATCCTCACCCAGCCTTCATAAAAAGGGAGGAGCTTAGTCCTACCTCAACTTTATGTGCCATGCTTTGTTGACACCCAATGGGGGCCTGCCCCTTTCTGAACAGAAACAGATGGGGATGGTGCTGGGTGGAGGTGGGTGGAGGGAACCATCCATCATAGAAAATTGTAACTGCCCAAGTGCTGGAAGAACTGACCAACATGTGTTTAGTCCCAGTGGATACATCTGAAATCAAATCTCTCCACATAAGACAAAGGGAACAACATATATGAGGTTGTTGAAAGATTTTAAGAGTAAGAGGACCCGGTAATCTGCTATGAGAGCCTAGAAATGGCAACAAAACCTTATCCATAATACTGTATGAATATAGCTGCGTAAGCAAGACTAAAAAAAAAAAATGATAACACTAATAGACATGCTAATGAGGAGAAAGGTTTTCAACAAAGCCTGGTACTCCACCCCTTGATGAAGAAGAATACACAAGTAAAATCGTTTGAGACAGGAAGACTTAGACTTCCCCAGGGGGAGCCCCAACTTGATTATATAATAGCAACTAGTCAGCTCCAAAATAACCTACTTATAAGTAATATATTCAGCAGTTGTGTGTGTGTGTGAGTGTGCTTATATAGTCATATATGCATTTATATGTGAGTGATATTAATCAATGTTATAGCAGCCATGAATTTGAGAGAGAGTGAGAGGAGGCTTCAGTGGTGCTGGAGAGAAGGCACATGGGGGAAACTGAAAGGAAGAAATGCAAAGGAAGAAAAGAAAGAAGGATAATGGAGAAAATGATATATTTATATTTTAATTAATATTTTAAAATGAAAGCAAGTATTTATCACACCAAAAGCAAAGATTAGGCAATCATATTGGTATAGAATAGGAAAAAATCAAGAAATCTAGATGTAAAAGTAATCATATAATTGAAAGAAATGTAGTGGCCCCATGAAGACATATCCTCAAAAAATAACAAGGGATACCTATTAGGGAACTTTTTTCCCTATTACAGATCATCCATCCCTCACCTAATGTCAACTATGTGACTCGATCCCTCCACCGGCTATCGACCATGTGATATCATCCCTCCCTTACCTACTGTAGACCATGTGACTTCACCCCTCCTACACCTGGTGCAGACCATGTGACTTCATCTCTCCCATACCTGGTGCAATCCATGGGTTTATAACTCTCACACAATGCAGTCTTTCTGACTGTATTCTACCTCCAATCTCAGATTTTACACAGTCTGAGAAAGTGTGCATTCACGTTTCACATACAAGGCCAGGGATGCTATTGTGAACTGGGAACAGCTGTATCCAAATCCATTTCAAATAGTCTATTCTCTTAAAAATACCTAAGTTATTTGTATTTTGTAATCTCAGCACTTGATAGTCAAGGAAATATAGCCAGTTTGAGCAACAGAGTAAGATACTGTGTTCAAACAAACAAACAAAAAGTTAAACAAAACAAACATGAAAGCAGAGGAAGAAAGCAAAACAAAGTTTGCTTCACTCATTGAATCCAAAGTCCAGCAGGATCCTGCTATATTTGTTATAAGCTAAGGACCTACTGTCTTGCTGCACCAAAATTTAGGATAGAAAATCTTATACAAAACTGGGGGAGCACACCGTTTTTTAATTATTATGAAGGCATTGATATTCTCTATGGGTCCTCTCTCATGCCCTTACATATTTTGAATTTACTTGCAATATCAGCATATCCAAATATCAATACATTTGAGGAATGTTTCAAACATAAATTTTGGGGTACCATAGTCTGACCACAACAACAAGTAATATCCTTTGCTGGTGTGCTGTATTGCTAAGGTTTCATTTGTTTCTATATAATAAAAATCAAATCCTTATGTTCAAATGTTTTGTCCTGTAAGTCCTTCACACTTCAATATTACTTAGTAGTATACACAAATGCATTACTTGGCTCCACAGAAACTCTGATATTTTAGGGAACTTATGAAATACTTTGGACAATTTTCAATTATTTTTACTTTATGTTCATATATTTTCTGCTTGAAAACTAGCCAGATAAAAAGGAGCAGTGGTTGAAAATAATTTGAAATGCATTTTAAAATGTGTTATAAGTGAAAGGTTAAGTATTCTGTGAGTTCTTATTTTTTCCTCTAATTAATTTTCACATTATCATTCTGCCCAAGAGATCAACATTAAAATTTTATCTATGTCCTTATAAATGTTGTCATAAATTTGTATATATATATATATACACATATATATATATACATATATATGTGTGTGTATGTGTATATATTTGTGTGTATATAGATGTTGACACTATAAATGGAGTTAAAATGTGTGCTTAAATATATACCTTTGTGACAAAGAAAGGCACATTAGAAGCAAGAGACTCACTTGTACAATATAAGGTATAAAATATTATTTAGAATGTGTGTGAATTTATAATTTTGTCCATTACTTCTGAGATAGATTCATAATACTTCAAGAAAGCAGAGATGGGAATTTAGGATAAGTTTGGGTTGACAGAGTTCTGTCTTATAGACATTCTGTAAAGAACAAGGAGAGGAGACATGTTGTCTTATATAGAAACATCATGGAAAGTTTGCAAATGAAGATTGGAAGCAGAAATGGAGGAACAGATTATTTAAGAAGAAATAAAAAAAAAATGAAGAAGAGCTGCTCTTGTATCTGGAAAATCCTAAAATGCCAGTGACAGGAGGGAAGTGTTGACCAGTGTTCATTATAATCTTTAGATGTATAGATATCTGAAGCAATGGTGGTTAAAAACAAAAACTACATGGAAACATGCACCTAGCAGTCAGACAGCATCTTGGCATAAGGGACTGATTTAACATTCAGACTCATTCCTATTTATTCACATTCCTCTCAAGCTGCACCTTGACATTGGGTGTAGTCAAAGTATGTGCATTTCTGAATCAGTGTGTGTTTGTGTGTGTGTCTGTGAGAGAGAGAGAGACAGAGACAAAGAGACACAGAAAGAGCAAAGGAGACAGAGTTATAGACAGAGAGAGCAAAGTTGACTCATTCTTCCTATACAAAGTAAAGAGAAAAGACAGAAATTGGGGATGTACTGTGTAAAATGTCCAATCACTACAGATGATGTATAGGCCAAGAAAATCAAGAAGGTGTTATGAAATCTGTGCTGAATGAAGATTGATTGTTTGAAATAAAAATCTTGCAAAAGTGTTTATTAAACCTAAGAGGTCAAGAAAGAATATCTGAATTAATTTATCTTTACTTAAAATAAATCTCCACTTGTAGCTATCTTTAATAGTTTACAGAAACTTGATTGTCAAAATTTATTGTAAACTTGATTGATGATTATATTTCATCTGAAAGAACTTTTGTGAACTAAACTCACACGATTCTAGCATCTAAAATGTGTGTAGGCATTCCTTCTAATGTTTTCTGATTTCCCAAAAGATCCTCAGTTACTCTATACAGGTATAAAATACTACTTACATTCTATTTCACATTAAACATTCCATTTATTTTTATTATTCTAATGAAACTCATATACTCACCTACCTTGTAGAATGAATGAAGATGAACTATGTATCTCATGAAAATGAACAGAAATTAAAGAGCACACTATTGTGCTTTGCACTATTAGTTTTGAGCTATAAGTAACAATTACTATTATTGAGGGACCATATTCTGCCAAATGTTTTTTAATGTAATATGTTTATTAATGGAAAGGTATAGTCTATTGCCACTAAAAGTGCATCAACTAAATGCTTTGTGCTATTATAGAAATAAAAGCTTGTTAGAACATTATCACCAAACATTTTGTAGACAAATGTGTTGTGAAAAGGATTATGATTTATAAAATTTGCCATAACTTTAACATATGTACAAAGACTGTAGTTGTTTATTCTCCAAAGTTTCTCAATATTATTTCTACCAAAATCATCATCTTCTTCTTCTTCCTGCCAGTGTTTTTGTGTGTGTGTGTGTGTGTGTGTGTGTGTGTGTGTGTGTGTGTGTGTGTGTGTGTGTGTACAATGACATATAGATCATTGAGTTCATATACCTCTGGTGACTGATCTGGTTCTAAGTTAGAAGTGGCTTTGAAAGCATTTATGGGAACCGTTAATGAAGTCTATAAATCACACAAGAACAAAAGCAGAAGACAGCTTTGCAATTTTTTAAACTTTCTCATAGGTAAAGCAATTTGGGGACAGTGAATCCATAGTCAAATGTCCTAGGTTAGCTCTAATACTTTCTACAATATACTTACATACTATAGAAATGTAGTAAAGCTTGATAATATTCATGAAAAGCTTTTAGTAGGGAGTGTCATTGAGCAGCTATGAAAAAATTAAAGTAAACAAAGGCTAGAAAGAATGGAAACAACATGAGGTAAGATCCAGGGAAGCTCAAGAACCAACAAATATTTTAGTGCCCTCAATGAAATTGCTACTTTCATTCATAAAGCTTGAAATAAGTCCTTTGAGTGTCTGCTCTCTGTCATGGGTTTTATATTGGGGGGTTACTTGGGTTTTTTAGCAGAGATAAATTTAGAATTATTGTTTTAGAGGAAATGGGTGAAGTACAGTAGAGAGAAGAAATGGATATTTCCATGGCTAAGAAAGTTATTTTCTTAATGAATAGAGCTACATGGTAATTGAAGCCACAGAGGATTCATTGGCAATTATCCTGATCAACCAAGCAAAGGGAATCAGTGATTAAAAATATGTTGGAAGAAATTTTGCCACCTCACCAAACAATGAATCCCATACAACACCTGGTGACCTGTATTGATAATTATTTATGTACAACAAAGGACACACTCATAAAAAGGGAGCACTAATATTAATGCATGGCTAAGTCATTGCCTTAGATAAAGCATTTAATACTTTTCAATGCCAGCTTCTTCATCCCCTCCTATATTTCATCATTCCTGATATTCTCAACACCAATCATTAATTTGGTGTACAACTTTCTTCTTTCTTGTGTCATTTTATTGTACTCAAGTGTGCAAAGGTAGAAACCAAATACATATTGTGAACTGGTATGTTACATACTATGAATCACCTAAATTTCTCACTGTGTATTTGTCCCTTTGTGAACTGATCATTGTTGATTAATCATAAAAACAGTTTTGAGACTTTGTCTTAACTTTAAGGAACCATTCTTGAAAGGCATTATAATTTTAAATTTTACAGTGTACAATTTCTTACAATATTTGAAATTGATGATAAATTACTTTTTTTTAAAAAAAAAAGATAGTGGTTACATTATGGATAATATAACCCATAATTGATAAGACAGGATGTAGTGAGACTGACTGCGAAGTTGTGGAAATGTAACAGAAACCCTGATCATTTTGCTAGATTTTGCTTACGGAGCAATTAAGGTAAAAAAAAAGATCATGCATACCATACATCATATAATTATTTAATCTCCTCAGGACCTATCTTTGGGGGATTTGGTTTAAGAAAACAAATATATCACAAGTAGTTTTATTTATATATGTTCCTTTGATTTATGTCAAGTTCTGATACTTGAAACCAGAACACAGACATTGTTCAATATAACAGAAAAATCATTGATATCAACATATTGTGAACATGGGACTTTAAAAGTAAATATTCAATAAAAATGGTTTTATTTCAGATGATAGTTGTACAGTTAGTAACAGTGACTAAGTATGGGAGTTGTTAGAAGTGAGATTGAAAATTAAGAGACTAAAAGCTTTTTGTAGCTTAATAAATTAAGACTTATGCAGAACATGCATATTTTCTTTTATACTTGCAAAAATATGGAATGCTATTAAAATTCTATCATCATGGTTTCCAAATAGAATTTAGAGAAATATTTTTTTCTACAGAGAGGATATACTTTGTTGAGTTTAACAAAAGTCAGGGCATGCAGAGGAGGATAGATATGGAAACAGTAACAGAATCTGTGATGAAATGGGAGAAACCCATTCTAAGTTGAAGTTTGAACTTGAGAAAAAAGCAGGTGATTCCCTTGACAGTGATTCTGATGACAGTGATTTCTTTCTTTAGTTTGCCTTTTTATTTGTTTCCTTTTTTGGTTATTCAAGACAGGACTTCTCTGTGTAGATCCAAGTGTGCTGAAACTCATTATGTAGACCAGGTTGACTTTGAACATCCTGCTTCTACCTCCGGAATGCTGGGATTAAAGGCATGTGCTACTACAACCTGTTTGTTTAATGGAATAAAATATACAATTGGGACATGCAAACAGGAAACATAAAGAAATAACAATGAAAGGAGAGAAAAATCTTAGCCATAACACATCACTCTAATGTGTGACCTATTATTTCTGAGAAAGGTTCTTTTGAGAAAACATTCCCAACAAACATTGGACTTATAGAACAATTCTAAATTAATGCATTCAGTGTTGACTCTTTATGCCAAACCCAGACATATTGATTGTGCACACTTTACATGTTTTGTTTATTTGTTGCTATGATGTTTTTCCAGCTAGGAGAAGAGCCCCCCAAGAACTGCATCAGTTTACCTAATCTCTGGATCTCACACACCTGAAAAATATACTTAGCAATATTTTGAATGAATAAGTAAATTAATTCATTTCTCATACAAATACAAACTTGGAATTCTGTTTTCATTCATTGTGAGTCAGATGAAAGGCTTGTTTTTTGTTTTTGTTTTTGTTTTTGTGATTTGGAATCCATGGTAAAGCATGCTGTGAAAAATTACCCATTTTATTGATGAGTAGGTTGATACTGAAAGGCCACAAAAGAGTCCTAGAAAGCCAAATTATGTTAAATCTCTCTCTGAAAGTCTAGATAATAAAAGGCCGGAGTCAGCTATTAAGAGAAATGCTGAAAGATGAGAGAGACAGAGCAAGCACAGCACACCTTACCTCCTAAGCTCTGCAGAGAAGAGAGAAATTTCCTGTTTGTCCCTGCTTATAGCCTGTTTCTGCCTAATTACCTCACTTCTTGTCTGTATGTACAGACCTCCAGACCTCTATGGTTAGCTAGTGGCAAACTCCATTCTCCGACCCTCAGACAGACTTTATTTATGCAAGGAAGATATCACCACATGAATTAGGTGCACTTATGTGCCCTGTAATCACTTTTTAAAAAACCTATAAATGAAAATTTCAGTCAATCAGACCACCTCTTCCTCAGAGAAATATCATTTTCTGTCCGGGAGCTCACAAGTCAAATCAGTAGTTTGAACTTTTGTATCTCAGTTTGTTACTCCAAGTACAAATATCCATGCCCAAAGACTGTGGCCATGGCTAGTGTTTCTATACCCAAACCTTCTGGTCTTTGATTTCATGACACAAATATTCTTGGACTCAATTTACGTAATGATATTTTAATGTATGAGTCACTTTATAGCTAGTGATCCAGTCCAGCACAAGAACTGGCATTTTCCCATTTCATCATCTGGGAACATAATAGTGTTGTTGTTGTTGTTGTTGTTATTATTATTATTATTATTATTATTATTATTTTGGGTTCTTTGTGTATATCTCTGCTTCCCCATGGTAATTTTTTATATTTATTTCTTCATTCATTGGTTACTTTTTCCTTGTTGAAGCGTAAAACCTGCAAAAAAGCAGCTAAAGGACAAAAAGAGGAATGATTTATTCTGGATTTTTGTTTACAGTATACCATGGAGGGAACGTGTTACATTCTATCCACAGTCAGGAAGCAGAGACATGAAATGCTGATGCAAGACTCAGTATTTTCTTTTATTTTCAATCCAATCCCCCAGCATTGATTATTTATTGTATTTTTTTTATGCATGGTGAGCCTTCTATGTTCTTTCAAACCCTCATCAATGCACCCATAGGAATGTTTACAAGTCAGCCCAAGTCCTGTCAAGTTGATAATCCAGCTTAGCCGCTGTAATACGCGTATTGGTATGATGTGTGTGTCTTCCTCTATCCCTCATCTCAAACATGGTTTATCATCACTTGGATATGGTAAGAGTTCATCAAAGGACAAATCCCGGTAGAGCTAAGTCTTAATCCGTATCTCTACTTTCTAGACTTGTACATACTTCCAATCATTTTGTTAATAATTATTAGAAGAAGCCTTACTGATTGACCATAGCATACACTGTTAAGTTCACAACACTTGTCAGTATTGTGTAGGCCAATTTATTACACGACTAAGCTTCAAGTGTGCAAGTGTCACTGCCTGCATTTTGTTCCCTAGTTCATTGTTCTCTATCATTACATTCCTCTCATACAGTTGGCAGAAATCTTTGCATGCCAAGAACATAAGATGTCAGAATAATTAGAGGGACTTGCACACAATGATATTAAGTAATGAAGATATTATCTAATATTGCTGCCCTCATTTCCAAACATTTATTATTTTCTACTCTGTTCTGATTAGCATGTATATAAACACTACACTATTTCATCTTTTCCTGGCTTAAAAGCTACAGAAATCTGTATATTTCTCTTTTTCAGGGGCATTTTTCTTCAGCTATACCAATATTTTTAAAAATAGTAACTATTAAAAGACTTTTGCACAGGCATCAGTCCAAGATAAAATAATAGGCCTTTAAAGACAGAATATTCCTTAAACTAATATCAATATTTCAAAAATACCATGACCACCGGACTATTGAGAAATCATTTCCTGTTTTCAAGTGACTGATATGAAGCTACTTAAAGATGTGTGGCATCTACTTGTCTTCAATATCCCAGAATTCTGCATTCTTTTAAAAAAGACAATAACTGTGTTTGGAGAGGCAGGTCTGTTTTCTCTACACCAGGAGGCTGAGATAGGAAAATTTGAGATCATCCTAATATCCTAATGCCTATAACAAGATCTAGTATATGGGATAGAGAGAGAGAGAGAGAGAGAGAGAGAGAGAGAGAGAGAGAGAGAGAGAGAGAGAGAGAATACATAAAGTGTGTAAGTCATATTTTTATGAGCATGATAAAATTACAAATTTTAAGGACCATGTATTTCATTTGAAAAAATTATTTTCTATAATAGAAATCTACAATGAGTTCTCTACTATTATTTCAGTAGAACTCTCTAAAGACATAAGGAAAATATTTGAATCATTATAACACAATTCACAAAAAAAAAATCACTAAGATTGCATATCTTAGTGAGACACTCCCTTACATTTGGTGCCTTCACCAAGAACAGATACACTTATTGGGAGATAGTAAAAGATAGAGGTAGTCTTCTTTTGCCACATTTAATGGGTAACCCAGGTAAGATATTGCCCACTGCCCACTTATACTCCCTAAAGCCTGCCCAGCTACTCCAGACTACACCCCTTCCCCTAAGGCTCTATATTCTTTTCCACAAATTTGATAGAAGGCTTCTGCTTTACCTGAGTTCAGGTCTATTCTGGGGAGCAAAGGTAAGATACTCCCCATAGCTAGCTATCATTCCAAACAAGCTGGCCCAACAGCACTCAACTGTCCCCTCCCTTGAGCTCCATATTGTACCCTACAATCTTGAGACAAATCTTCTGTACTGGAGGCCACACTATACTAGGATTCCCAGAGACTAAGCAGGTTTCCAGAATCCCAGAGCCCACACAAGGATTTGAGACTGCAGAGGCAACATTGAGACCACAAATCCATCCCCAGCGGAGACTCCCTGCTGGACCTGAACACTCACTAGTCATGAGAAACCTGGTGGCACAGTCCAGAAGACCAGAAAGAAAACAGTAACCAATGAAGAAAATGTCCATCTAATAGAGACAAACACAGGAACCAACACCTAGAACTATAACCACTCCAAATCCAACTACCTAAACATCAATATGAGAACACAATCAGCAACAAAAAGGGCAACATGGCACCTCAAGAGCCATCTATCATACAACAGCATGACCTGAACAACCCAACAAAGTTGAAACACAAGGCAATGACTTTAAAAGTAAGTTTATGAGGATAACAGAAATCACTAAAATGGAAATAGAAAAGTCCCTTAAAGAAATTGAGGAAAAGACAAATAAAATTGGGAAGAAATCAGTAAATCTTTAAAGAATGTCAGGAAATCCAAGAAAATACAACAGGTGAAGGAAACTTCCAGGACATCACGATGGAAATAGAAAAACAAAACAAAACTCACTAATGGAAGGAATTCTGGAAATGGAAATCTGTGTAAGTGAACAAGTAATACAGATACAAATATCACCGACAGAATACAAGAGATTGAAGAAATAATCTCAGGCATTGAAGATATGGTAGAAGAACTAGATTCCTCAGTCAAGGAAAATAATGGAATCTAAAAATTTCCTAAGAGAAAATATCCAGGAAATTTGGGACACTTTAAAAAGATCAAACCCAATAATAATAGGAATAGAATAAAAATCCTAATTCAAAGGTCCTGAAAATAGCTTCAATAAATCATTGAGGAAAAATTTCCTAACCTAAAAAGGACATGTTTGTAAGATACAAGAAGCTTATAGAACAACAAATGGTGTGCTAGACCACAAAAAAAAAAAAAAAAAAAAAAAAAAAAAAAAACAAGTCCCTGCACCACATAATAATGAAAACACTAAACACACATAACAAATAATGGTATTGAAAACTGAATAGGAAAAATGTCAAGTAACATATAAAGGCAGACCTATTAGGATTATACCTGACTTCTCAATGGACACCTCAAGAGCAAGAAGGGCCCTCACAGATGTCTTGCAGACCCTAAGAGATCACTAATGCCAGAATAGACTGCTATACCCAGGAATACTTTCAGTCACATAAAGTAACAATATAGTTCATGACAGATCAAGATTAAACACTATCTATTCACATATTAAGCCCTATGGAATGTATAAGAAGGAAAACTCCAAATTGTCACCTACATATCAATAAGTGTAGGTATGGCCTGCCAGCCTAGACATCTTTCTCTGAGTAGTAGACACTTGCCTAAATGTATCCTAATTAGTCTCATTGGATTTCTATCAAATATATAAATATTAGATTACCAAAGATATTTTCTCCTACCCAACTTGTACTCTAAAGCTTGTTTGATTTAATAAAATAAATTTTGTTATGTTTTCTCCTCCCATAACTCATTCCAGATCTTTCCCCACCTCCATACTACCCAATTTCACAGGTCCTATCTCTCTTTTCCTCCCTGCTTTTTTCTCTTTCTCAAAAAAGAAAACCAAAACAAAGTAGCAGAAACAACAAAAACAAAAAATAATAAGATTAAAAAAAAGAAGCCTAAATAAAAAGCACACATAAGAGAATTTATGGAAGTTCACTTTGTTTTAGTCAACTACTCCTGGGTTGTGACTCTATTTTGGAGAAAACTGAATTTTTTTTCTTTCATTTATTTCTCTCAGAATAGCTTTTTGGTTAAGGTGGGATTTTGTGTTTGCATCTTGTTTTCATTATTGGGGTTGTGTTTGTTTTGAACCTGTTGTTCACAGTCTCTGTGTGTTCATATATGTATCAACCTTCTTGTGTCTGGAAGACACTATTTCCTTGGAGTCAATTACAACCCTAAAGACTTAGTTCTAGTAATTGTTACCACATGCAATGAATTTGTGGAATTGTTTGTTCATTTCCTTTATCATAAAACTTTGAAGTCTTAGCTCAGGCTCAATTATCAGGCTAGCTTTGAAGTTGAAGCTAAACACTGTTATTTTTACTACTGCTGTCTCTTTCACGAATGTCACCACAATATTTCATCTGGAAGAAGATCCACACTGTGCTACTCTGTGCTCTGCCTAGGCTAGAGAGAAAATGTAGCTCTGAAATATGGACCAATTTATTCATCTTCAGTAGAAAATCTTCTAGTAATATCTTGTGCCACATAGCATAGAACAGAAATTTACTTCTGATTCCTAAATAGGCTCTCCTTTCCCTATTCTTATGAATTCATCCTTGAGGCATAATCCCAGATTCTTGACTTCCTAACCAAGTAGCTAAAAGTTGAAAAGATCCCAAAATTAAACTGCTTACCCAAAGCTTGATTTATTAGGTAATCTACGGTAGTTTATGCACAATAGCACCATGTTTTGTAAGCCCCACCTCATGTGCCTGTCTCCATCTTTAATTGGCCATCTTTTTACAACTGAAATACTGTTCTGTTGTTTTCAATAGAAAACTTCCAGAATCTCACACAAAAAATTAACAGAACCTCTTTTAGGTGGGTATTCTTGGAAATTAGTCGAGAACCACATATATGTTTGTTTCTAATGGTCTCTTGCTGAGTAATTTATACTTCACATTGTTGAAATTAACATCTCTCAAAAGTAGAAAACCTCTGTCCTTCAAACTATGCACTTTTGTTTAAATTAAAAGCTCCTGTAAAGTGTCTCTGTCTCAGATAAGAAAGCCCTTGTTATTATTTTTATTACAATGACTTAACAACACTTACATTGGCAGATTTCAAAAGCATATTTTCTCTTCATTGTTTAGCGCCTTGATTAGAGGCTTCAGTGCTTATAGGACTTCAGTTGTACAGAAGATATTATTAATAACCTTCATGAGTATATCTTCTTCATTAACACTGGCAGTGTCATTAACCTATTGACACTCTTCTAAATCTGAGATAACAGGTGATATCTGGCCTGCTATATTTATTTGGAAGGATGATCCATTATATTTCACTGGGATGATTATAATCTCAGTGGGAGTGACTGAATTCCTTACTAAAAGCTTTTGTTTGATTTTCTGAGCATCCTTTTTGGATATTAATGAACAAGGACCATAAAGAACTGAGAAAAGCTGTTTTCTGGACTGGGTATCTTCAAATGATTATAACCTAAATTTCTTTCAATAAAATGCAAAAGTTTGACAGAGTGAAATATGTCTGTAATGTCAGTATATGACTATTTGGAGCCAGGAGGATTTGGAATTCAAGGCCATCCTGGGCTACAGGATGAATTGACACCATCAAATAAAACATTTTAAGTTAGTTTTCTAGATATTTCAAGTGAGATTTATTGCATAATGTCACATTGTGGCAGATAAATGGTAAGTGCCATTTAATTTTCTCCTTCTCTATCCTCATATCACTTTATAAAGAAAGCAATATGGGTGACAACATATTTATAAATCTTTAGCACAGTGTAGTTGTAAATATGCATGTGATTGTGGTGATAGCTGTAAACTAAAGGAGTTGCCTAAGGGATTCAGGATCGAGGGAAGTCGAGAGAAAGAAAGTTAGGTCAATCAGCTTGGGCTAGAAGCAATGTGGTAAAGTTTATGTACACATCCAATTCTATTACCTTTGTGTAGTTCTCCTAAGTGTTTATTATTTTAACAATAATGACCAGGAAAAAAAGAAACTCTTAAAAACATGTAGAAATTGGTCAAAAAGATTTGAAATGACATAAAAATCACTTTAATAGTGTTTAAAATCATTAGTAACATTTCCTCTTACTGAAATATTTCTTTTCTATTTATTTAACTTAAGATATGGAAAGATGATTAATTAATCAAAAATATTACAGAAGATTTGAACTCATAGTGCATCCAGCATGAGAGTTAAAAGAAAAATGCCTCATGTCCGCTATGATTGGAGTTTGTAGAAAAGGATTGGGAAAGAAAACAAAATAGAAAAATATGTTACTGTAAACGATTCTTTGTTCATGTTGATTCACTAACACCTTCTTTTACAGTTTGAAATCTTGATTGGCAAACACACTGTTTTATGTTCTATGTCTTGGGGCAAAGATGAAAATATGATTGTAACAGGGAGTTTATTCCCGTTTGTAAGACCCTAAGAGGCAGACACTTAAAAGATGATAAAAGTACTATTTTCTTTCCAGATTTTTCACCTGTGGATAATTTGTGCATTCAAGTATTTTTTTTCAATTTCAGGATGCTTTAACTATATCCATTTTTTGTTACATTCATTATCTTTCTGTTTGTAGTATGACACAAAAATCCATTATAGTTTTCTGAGTAACACTGTTTTCCTGTTTGTTTTTGTTTTTGTTTTATGGGAGAGTTCATTCTGTAAATATGTTTCTTTTATTGGTTAATGAACAAAGCACTGTTGGCCAATAGGAAAACAAGACAGGCAGGACTAGGAGACAAGGAGGAAAGAGGAAGAAGGAAGGAGGAGTCTATATGGAGAGTCTGGAGAGAGCAGCTGGCTTACCAGCTGGCTCTCTGGTAAGACCACGTGGAAATACATAAATGAACAGAAATGGGTTAATAATTAAGATAGAGCTAGCAGATAAGAAACAAGTAACTGGCCAACAGCGTTATATCAAATACATAGTCTCTGTGTGTTAATTGGGGCTGGTACGGCGACAGTACAAGAACAGCGGCGGGCGGAAAATCCTTACTCCTTACATTTTTTTGTTAAGATCCTTCTTAAAATTAACCCAAGAAAGGATAAGATTGTTTTTTCTCAAGCTAATAGCCATATTAAATGAGGTAAGTGCAATGTCATTGAAGGTCACTGGGTATCTCCTCATTCATAGTGTGTCAGAACTGGTGTGATGTAAATTGTAAGTGTACTTATTATGTTGGAAAGTACCTTGCTTACTGGTTATCAAGATATGCCAACTGGAAGTGTTTTGAGTCTTTCTTTTTCATTTAATATGTGGTGAGTTGTATCATTTGTGAACATTACCATCTTCCATTTGTATAACATTTTTTAATCATCTGTCAGGCCTGGGAAAGTTGTTCAATAAGAAATAAAGCCTTTTTAGAAATCCCTTTTAATACTCCTAGGTTATCTACTAATAATTGGATCAAGTACCTACTCAGTAGCATGTGCTGCCTAGGACTTTTAATTATTCTCTTAAGTTTTGCAATTATCCCAAGATACAACTGTAATGATTCTTCAAAACTGAAGAGCTTTTCCTAGTGTTTTCAATACACAGGTACTCATTCATTTTCCATGAACAGATAGATATTTATATTATTATCATTGCTGTAATTACTAAACTATGGAAATAAAAGGTGGTTACAATCAAATTCTGTAATTATCTTGCAGTTACTTAGTGGTTAAACTGGAGTTAAATTCATGTCCCCATAACACTAAGATTAACTCTATTAGATATAAAGAATTATAAGGCTTACAAAAATTATTGACACAGTTTAGATGAATATGATGGTTTGACTGCGACATGTCCCCTACAGGTCCATGTGTTTGAATACTAGATATCCAGCATGTGGTGCTGATTTTTAAAGATTTATTGATTTTTATTTTATTTGTATATATTAGTGACTGCATATACATAGGTGCATCATAAGCGTGCCTGGTGCCTATAGACACCGGAAGAGGACATTGCATATCATTGTACTAGAGTTATAGGCAGTTGTTTGTTAGCTGCCTTATAAGGGTGCTGTTTTTTGAAAGCCAGGTGGTCTGCAAGAGCAACCAATATTCTTAACAGCTGAGCCCTCCTTCCATCTCCAGAGGTGTTGTTTGTTGAGGTGTGGAAGTTTTAGAAGGTGGAGCTTGTTTGAAGGATGTAAGTCATGCATGGAGGGCAAGTCTCTAAGGTTAGAACAGCATCCTGTCTCCTCTGCAGGGGTCTGTTTCCTAACACACTCTGATGTAATAATCTACACCTCAAGCTCCAAGTTCATAGATATACTATACTGTATTCCAATAAATTCCTTGTACAAGGTATGAAAACAGTCATCTGAAGGGCTGTATAGATGGCTCAGTAGTTAAGAGCACTGGCTACTTGTCTAGTGCTCATGGATTCAATTCCATTCTAGACATTGGTTCACAATTGTCTAGAACTGGAGTGATGATATCAACTGGTATAAATGCAACTGCATGCATGGAAACAAACAACCCTATGCAGGAAATAAACAAATATAAATTTTATTTAAATTATAAATTAGCTTATTTAATATGTCAAACCCAGTTCCCTCTCCTCCTCTCATGCCCTTTACCAACCCCCTATACCATCCTCTCTTTCTGCTCCCCGGGGAGGGGTAGGCCTTCCATGGAGGATCTTCTAAGTCTGACGTATCATTTGGAACAGGACCTAGACCCTCCCCCATGTGTCCATGCTGAGAAAGTATCCATCTATGTGGAATTGCCTCCCAAAATTCATTCATATATGAGGGATAAAGACTGATCTAATACCAGAGGCACCATAGATTGCCCAAGCCAACTAACTGACACCCAAGTTCAGGGTGTCCGAGTCAGTCCTATGGTGGTTTTCCAGCTATAGTCTGGGGTCCATGAGCTCCCCTTCATTCACGTCAGCTGTTTAAAAATCATTTCTCTACAAAATGTCCTCGCAAATTATTCCATTCTAAAATGCCAATCATTATCTCAATATGACTCAAATTCTTCCCTCAAGAATATCATAAATAGCAAGCCCTTAATTGGATTATACACTTCAACAATACAAATAAAGCCCCCGTTTTTATCCTGGAGAACACTCACACCCTTGTGGATTGAAGGAACTATTAGTAATATTAGTAATTCTTTTTACTATTCTCTCTGTTTTGTAGTTTATACTCACTCTGTTTATCATCTTAGTTTTTAATATCATTGTCCTCTAAACAGATAGAAAGGAACTGGATGAATGTGAAATTGTCCCCACAGGCACATGATTTGAACATATGGTTTGTAGCTATTTGGAAAGGAATTGCTTCCCATATGGCTTCATCCTAGAAACCTGACAGGCACACATAGATACACATACAGGAAAGATAGGATTGGGTGGATTGAACTTACTCTAATGGAACAGCACCTACTATTCAGCAAACCCCAAACTCAATGCATTTAATTACAGGCCAACAGGAGGAGGAGGAGCTAGTCTCTATAAGAGGTCTCTATAGGGAAGTAGTCTCAGGCTATAAATACCTGGGAGGAGCAAGCCAAGGTCCATGCTTTCTGTACATGTTGTCAGCATTTGCACATGGACCAGAGGAAGATATTGCCAATTCCCTGAGCCTCACCATGAAATGGCTTTGGCAATTTCTGTGTATCTGAGGGACTGAGATCTTTGACCTGGATGTCCTCCTGTTAGTAATATACATTCACACAAGGGTTCCTCCACTCCTCACTTAACTGTTGTGAAACCTTCAGGAGCTAGTCTTGCTGCATGAAGAGTCCAAGTGGGTTATCTTTAGGTTGCATAAACTGGAATGGCTTCCTGTTCCAGCTTCCTTGCTGAATATGACCTGGAACTCTTGTTCGTGGTGCCCTGACTTTCTTAACCATGATTCTGTATTTATGCCCAAATAAATACATCCCTCTTTAGCTGTTTTCATAGAAAATTGTATCAAAGAAATCTGTAAAGTAATTAATCAATGCATACAAAAGAACTCTAAACAAACAGAAATGAAGCCTTACCCTTGCCATGTTGGTATATGTATATGTATATACATACATACATACATACATACATACATATATATATATATATTATTGCTGTGTTCTCAGTACTGAAGATAACACCCAAGGAATGTCTAGCAGGCTGAATATAAGCCTGGTCTAGGAAAAATGAGCCTTGGGTAATTTTCAGTTTCTTTCCTACAGTGATTCTCTCTCATTAGCTGCAAGATAAGAACAATATTTTATTTGCTGAAAGTTTATGAGATTAAGAGATAATATGATGATACCACAGAGCATAATGCCTGGAAGTAATAGGCTTCCAATAGAAGATTTATGTTTCCCTCTACTTTTCTAGGTTCTCTCTTCCTCTCCCAAAACACATTAGATGTACAGACATCCTTGTGTGTTTGTTCACATTAGAATATGCATTAAGAATAGGGTGGTTTGGCCGAGGTTTTCTCTGAGATGCTGACAGCTATTAATACTTAGATATGAAATTGTTACAAAGTACAAACTTTACTCATTTTAATATTAATATAAAGGAATTTCAAGTAGTACATTCATATGATCAAAGGAGCACTTAAATTTTTGACCTAACAACTCTGAAAACTATGGAAGGGTAATTTCTAGGAAAGAAGGTTAAATGATACACATGAGATAGTATGGTAGTATAACAAGTATGACTTGGTTGAAATGAAGAAATAGTATATGATAATAAGCATAGGAGACCAAGGATCAGATACTAGGGGAAATGCTATGGATAAAATATTGCAATGGTGATTTTGGGATGTCTTCTTGATATTCACAAAGACAGACAGATCCAAAGATAAAAGGGCACAATGGGCACACCTTTAAGCAGTCAGACTAAGTAGGACTGAAGATACTAAGTAGGACTATAGCAACAGTGCTATAGTCAGATACATGGATAAGAGCAGCCATCCCATGAAAATGCCTATTTAATTTGCAGGGACAACCAGACCCAAATACTTTCATATATGTATCTTTCAACTGCAAGCCTTAAAAACACAATTTCTCTTTGTGCAGGTTGCCATGTTAGATAGATTTGACCTCTTGACACTAGGTGTTTTCTGCCTAGAAATAGAGTCAATGGGGGCAGGGGTGTGGATGAAGGTAACAGCTGTGAATAGAGCTTCTGTCCATTAGCTGACTTCCTCTGTAACTGTTACACTATCTAGTGGTCTTCTGAAAACTTGTTTCTCAGAAATAAACATGTAAATCTTTATAAAGCTCAGCAACTCTAAATGTACCTAACATCCATTTGATTAGCTTCTGTAATTGCTCTGATCTGAATCACAAGCATTTCACGACTTCTACTACTTTCTCTTTTGCATACCATACTTCCTGCCAATTCTCTGGAGTCTCCTGAATGAACTAAGTTTCAACGTTTCCACCAAATGAATCTTTGCCAACCACACTGTACAGCGATGAGGTACAATAATGTGGTTTCCCTTTGCCATTGGGAGAAAAGTACATTTTTCTTTTCAAATGGGGATTTCTCTGTTCCATTTTCTGCTCTGAAATATTAAAATAAATCTATAGTTGCCTTCCTTTCTCCTCTGCCTTAGTCATACCCCTTTTCCTAAAGTAAAACCTATAGAATTATGAATTATATTGCAATCCTTTCTGGAACCAAGAGAAAAACATGGTTTCCATTAGAGTTTATTGTACTTTTCTTCCTTTCTTTAAAAAATATTTAAAGTAACTCCAAAAGGCTCAGATCAATTTATAATTATAAGCAACCTGGTTTGGGGAATCATTTTTTCCTTTACATCATGTTGTTTTGAGAAATGGGTTATGGGGAGGGTTTAAGGACTGGGCATTGGAAGATTTTCTTTTCTTTGTTTTTCTGACAATATGGGCATAACAGTACTTTAGTGCCATAAGATGCACATTTTATGGCTCTGACTGTAGGCACACATATTGGTTCATAGTTAGCCTAACGTGATCAGAGGTTTTAATTATTTTTTTTTAAATTGACTACATTCAGTCCTCAGTCCTCATGTAATGGGACTGATAACAATGGGTTCTCCATTCATGTCAGGTGAGCATCATTATCAAGACCTCGTAATTTCACATCATATTAGCCAAGAGATTAAACCATTCTCTGAAGCGTACACACTGGTTTCCTGATGTGTTCATTCACTCTTGACTGGATTATCTATTTATTTTTCTGTTTAATGTATATTTTACATGTTCTTTTCCATTTGACTTCTATGATTAATATAAGGAGAAATCCCAAGACCAGATACATAGAGTAGATTTTGCCATGAGATTGATTTCCAAATGAATTTCAGCAAACAAAAGAATGCATTTGTCATCACATTTTTTTCAGTAATATAGTGGGGTTGGAAACTATTCCACAAATCTCAGAGTTTTTCTGAAAGTGAAATTCAACCTTAAAACAGTCTGAAAAAATGTAAAGATTAAGATGGCCAAGGTTGATCTTGTTTGAATTTATACTAGACCAGAGAGGATAACAGAAACCATTGTGGAATTTATTCATTTTCTAAATAACCACACAGCATCATGAACACTGTGCTAACCTCATGTTTTAAACATTTATGTATTTTGCTTTGTGCATACAGTGTTTTATATACATACATATATATTTTTTTATTAGCACATGTGTACCTGGTGTTCATGGAGGTCTGACCTCAATGGACCTCCTGGGACCAGACTTAGGAATGACTGTGTGCAGCCATGTGAGTACTAGGAACCAAGTCCACATGTTCTGCAAGAGAAAACCTTGTTCTTCCCTTCTGAGCCACTTGTCCAAATCAATATCCTCCAAATTTTTAATTATATTTTGAGATGTATTCAATTCCAATAAGTTGCTGAGGCAAATCAATTAATAATAAGAGATTCCTTCCAGAATAGATTCTATGTGAATCTGGACCTATGCCCCTTCTCCTCATTTATATTAGTGATGGGCTTGTGTCGGTGTTAAAACTACTGTGTCTGGCATCTGCATGTACAAGTAGCTCTCTAGATTCCCTTTCAAGTTTGGAGGTGATGATATGACCAAGGGTCATTTGAGTCTCAGAGTATCATTCTTAGGAGTGACTGAATTCCAGTTCCTATTCACACCAGCAGTCAAATCACTGCATCCTCTGTTGGAATGTAAGTAGACAGCATGCATGGTATATGATTATCAATCTTACCCTAATATTTGCATAATTAGAAAGAACATGAAAATGAAGGGCAATGAGAATATCCACTCTGGTGGGCTTGTTGTGTGGTGCGTCTTGATCTATAACATAGAAAATAAAGCTAAGTTATCTCTTTATCAATAATGTCCTCTAATTATAAGCGTGGTTGAGGACAAGGATTTTGCCCCAAAGGATCACTATCTTACCCAAAAGGCTAGATTAGTAGCTCAGCCAATGCTTTTATTAACAAATCAGAGTAAATATAATTCTTTTTCAATAGCTGCATCATTTTTCTGCCTCTCTCTCTATGTTGATCCCCATGATACCATGGCAAGAGTATCTATCTACTTTGTTTACAGTCTAAGGTCCTCATTAGGATGTAAATAATTTGAGAGGACAAATGATATCTTTCTAATGTTTTTCTCTGACTGAAATAAGATAAACCCAAAGGTCTCTGCAATAAATATTTATTTTCAACAAATATTTGGAGAATTGATTTAAAATGAATAAATTATCTCACTTCAACAAAGATTTTCAAGTAAAGTATTTTCATTTCTCATTTGATTTTTAAATTCTCTGAAGAAGAGCAAGGTTTTCAAGGAAATTGTAATAGAGTTTGAAAATCTAAGACTGTTCAAGCTATCATTTCCTGGCTTCATACCTATGCTCTGGATTTTTCTTCACTATTCTGGCAACAGGACTTTGTGACCTACAGTTTGTTTTGCCACCTGGCTTTGTGATTTCCTCTGACAAAAGAGGCTGACAGAGAGAGTGAAAAGTAGTAAGAAAACAGGAATCGTAAAACTTCCCTCTTGAGTTGCTCATATATTCTTCTGTCTCCCTGCTGCATAGCCACAATCACAGCGGTCAGCTGCAGACCCCAGTGTCTTCTGGCATTCACACAAATAACACCTCAAGGTATTTTCTCAATGGTGACAGCTGAAAATCTAATCCTTGTTCCTCAGAGGTCATTGCTAGGTGTACAAGACTTTTTGATCTTTTGGGTTCTAGAAATTCAAAGAACTCACAAAACAGTTCCTTTATGGGTGGCTGCTAAAAGTAGACATACACAGTAGTTTGCAGTAAAAAGAAAAAAAGTGTGATTTAATTCATTTCTCCTTTGTAAAGAAAGATTATTTGACCTGCATGTTAGCTTGTACCTGGAATAGAAATGGGGACAATAGCCTGGGAGGACCTTTTAATCAGATAGAAGATTCACATATGGAAAAAGAATATTAAAAAATGTGATGTGGTATTCTAGGGCTGATTAGTAGTGAAGTGTCTTATTGAAAAAGTCCCCAATTTTTAAAAATTTGGTATGTGGGTTTCTAATGGTAACTTCTCTTCTTAAATATTAAAATGAGAAATTACAAGTTGCTATTGATCTGTATATCCTGTTTCCTCATTTAAGTTTCAGACATAATTTTCTAAATGTTTTGTCCCAATTGATGATTTAGTATTTGACATGTAACTCTCTGGACCATGTTTTATGGACAAATAAATATTCACAACTAGGTATTACCAAGAATTCTGTTGTTGCATTTCTTTTTATATGATCTGTATTTTTCCTATCAAAACATAAAAATAATTAGGAATTATCTCTGAGCTTTATACACATTCTTTAGTCTTTATATTTTGTGGTCCTGGGAATAGGTGCTCACAAGGTATGATTTTCCCTGCCTCTATGTCTTTGGATTTTAGTTTTCTGATACTAGGGAGATCATTTTCCAGTGTTTTACCAGATTATTTTCTTCTGTCCTTTGACCTTGGAGTCAAGACATGTAATTCTTCATTTTGTAGCACACCTTGGGGGGGCTTCACCCAAGCCTGGGTCTTTCAGAGTTTCTTGTAATTTCCATGATGACCTTTAGCATGAAGAGGCCTGTGAGATGGGCATAGCACAGCAAAGCCTACTCTGTTCTAATTTATTAGCTTATTAGCATGGAAAACTACATAGTAAGAACAGGGAACAGCTTTTTATGATTCCATATACGTAGGTACTTTTCATTAATTTATATAGGGCCCATATATAATTTTTAAGGAACCTGATAAATTCCTCGTTTTCAAACATTAATCAATTAACTTCCACATGCAAATCTTCTAATTTTCAAAAATGTTTGAAGCTAAGTTATAAAAAGTTCTTTCTTCAAGTTCCTTAAATATCAGTGAATATAATTCTGAAAATTAGTTTATTTTACATAGTGGAAAAAGATAAAATATCATTGACTCCTAAAATTCCTTTGTGGAATTTTATTTTGCATTTTATATTAAGATTTAATATCATTGTGTGAGATAGCATATGTAAACAGGTATTGAAAAGTAAAAAAATATATATAAATGCAAATGAGCACCTTCAAAATGTAAAGCATTTACTTGTGGGTCTTATTATGTCCAGTGCATTGGTAATTGATGATATGCTCTTGAGAGTTTTCATTGTGCTAGGAATAGAGATAAGTCATGGCTTATGATTTAAATAACCTCAAACTCGGCTAGGAAATGGTCATTAAAACAAAAACTGGTATTAGTTGTCATGCTTATTTATCACAATCTGATAGACTTTAAAAGCTTAAGGGTTACTCCTATAATATATTTGTAAATTTGGTGTTGAGTTTATATATTCAATAACTGCATTTCAGATGCTGAAGGGTGGGCTTCTATGAATCAGCCTCCTCCTGGACAAAATAGGAAATTTGAAACAAGAGAGGTAGTGTGAGATTTTATTTATCTGAATAGTTAATATTTATTAACATTTTTTTGAGTCTCTGGGAATTTCCCATCATGCACTCTAATCCCACTTATTTCCCAGTCTTTCCAAGTCTGCCTTCTACCTTTGTAGCCCCCCCAAAAAATAAAATTAATAATAATTAAAATAGCAACAAAACAAAAAAAATAAAATAAACAAAAAACACTTTTGTTCTTCTGTGTTTCCTGAATCTCCATCACATATTCAGTTGGTGTAGGGGCCTTGGGAGCGGCAGATTGTCACATACTTTACCCTTTTGCCCAAATTGATTTACTTGCTAAATGAGTTGTTGGTCTGGCACAAGGCCTCTGGATTCCGGATCACAATCAATACTAGATCCTCATGGAAACTTCCCTCAGATATCCTGCTGTTGTCACAGTCATGGTGATCCTGTGTCTATGGATGCACAAGAATTGTCCTTTCACAAGTTTGAGCTGGTCATAGATGTTGTAGATGTTTGGGGGATCAACTCAAACCCGTAGATAGTTGGTAGCTGAGTTGGTTATTCAGGGCCTCTGCTTGGACCACTCTCTCAAGTGAGGGTCAAGGCTAGTTCTTTTATTGCAGTGGCCAATGAAGTTGTGGAGGTGGGGCAGTTTCTCCCAGGACAAGATCTCTCAGGATGTGTATTCCTGTGCCTACGTCACTGTCACCAGTTCTCCAGGGAGGTTGGAATCAGCTAACTTGCTAAGAGGGCTGACAAGTGTCCAGACCAGCTCTCAAGTGCCTAGGTCAACGGGGCCTGCTTTCCTATGAACCCTGGGGTAACTTGGCCCTAATGCAGCCTGGTTCAGATTCCTGTGGTGTCTGGGCTGCCATCTGAGGCAATGTTGATGTCTGAGGGCTTTGCTGTTGTAGAGGTCGTACTAATCTAAGTGGCCTGTGCTGCTATGTGAGGCCATGGTGACTTTCAGGATTAGCTGCAGCTGAGGGCCATGTCCTACCAGAGCCTCATCCAAAGCCTATGATGATGACAGTGTGAAACTCTTAATAAAACAAAACAAAAGGAAATGAAAAGCAAGAGGTATATAACATACTCACTTCAAGCACTGTACTGTTTAAAGTTCAGAAGGATTAGAAAGTAATTGACAGATTGACTGATAGAAATCAATTAAAAAGTGACCACAGATTTTAAATCTATGCTTAATTCTGCTAAGTGAATACAACATTGTTAAAGAGAGGAGAAGGAAAAAGGAAGCTGTCTGGAGTACATAATCCGAGGCCTAGATGATCATAGTAATAATACTATAGTTTAATATAAAGTTGTACAAAGTGTTACAGAATATGGAAAATCAAGCCACCATAGTTGTATTATTATGTGAGAAGATTATTCAAAAAGAGCAATTAACAAATGGGTAAATTTATATAAATTTAGTTTTCTATTTTTGATTATTAAGTTGTTTCACAAACTCCAGGATGGCTAGTCATGATAACTTGGTGTCTGCTGTTATGGTTTTTCTGGTACAGAGGCAAGCAGAGGATGATTGAAGGTATCCCAAATATCTAACATCTGATATTTGACAACTTCCAGTAGTTCGGACATAAAGATTGCAAATTGACTAGAAGTTTAAAAAGTTAGAGAACATGTAAAAAAAAAAATAGAGACTCAAGAGCCTTATACATATTATTAAAAATTATATTGAACTGGTCACATACTAATCTCCTGAACTACTAAAAATTTACAATCACATATTTTTTTCAGTGGTACTGCAAGGCAAGGTTCACAGAGTTGTCTCATGGAAGACATGATTTCAGCATGAAGCCAAGGCAATAGGTGATTCTTCCTATTATAAAGATGCTACCTTCTTTTTATAGTAACATGATAGGGAAAGGTCATTTTATATATATATATATATATATATATATATATATATATACATATATATGTATTATGTATATATATATATGCATATATATACATATGCATATATATAATATACACATGCATGTGTGTGTGCGCATGTGTGTGCGCACGTGTGCGTGCACACACACACACATACACACACACACACACACACACACCTTATTAGTGAGAAGGAAGTTGAGACTGTGAGAACTGTTTTAACTAAGGATGGTACGTTATGCCTTAGAAAGCCATTATTAAAAGTTTGAGACACAACATCAGTCAATGAATGCAATGTCAACAGAGATTTGGATAATCAGCAGAAGATGTATGTGTAATATTAGATGCTGTGAAGATGATAAGGTCTCAGGATAACTGCTCTTAGGGGAGCCTTCTGTACATAAATCCAAGGGGGCATTTATAGCAATCCCTGACTCATATGAAGCTAGACTTTTTTTTTTAATCTATCTTTTAAGTGTCCCAAATAAATTCTTTTATCTTGTGAATTCCAAATCTTAACCATGTTTAATAACTTACTTATTCATGTTCAAGAAGCAATTCATTGCTGCTTGTAAAATTCAAAGTGCATGGAATTGAGTGTCATGGACTAGTAAGAACAGCACAAAGACACATCATTTTAAATCATGACCTTATAGTAGATCAAACTAGTCCATCTGGAATAATTGCTCACTTCTATTTCAACAATCTCACTCTGTTCAGTCTATCAATCTGTTGAAGCAAAAAGCAGTTGAATGTTCAGAATATGGACTATATATGCAGTTGCATTTAAGGGTGGCCATAGAGAAATAAGGAGTACCAGGAAGAAATGTTTTTGTACTGTTTACCAATATATTATTTCTCCAAAGTTAATGAAATTTTTATGTGTTCAATCAACTCTATTGGTATACTTAGCAAAAAGCGTCATATCTATTGTTGACTAGAATAAATGGATTGCTAAATATTCTTGTGCCTCCTCTGCTCCCATATTTAATGAGTGTTTTTTATTCAAATGCCAATTTTGAATTAATTATTTATATAAATGTTTATATGTGAGATGGAGAGGTTTTCTTTTCAGAATTGGTTGGTTCCTTGAGGTCTTAACAATGTGCAACATTTCAGGTAGTTGATTTTGTCTCATTAAATAAAAGTAAATGCAATTGTTTATTAATTAATTGAGAATTTTCTTCAGAAAATAATTGAAATGACTATTTTATGATCTACAGGAAGGCCTAGTAACTCTGCCTTAAATTAATGTCTAGTGTCCTTTTGGGTTTTACACATTTATGTGAACACTTAAGAGTATGCACACATATGTGCATTCCTCTGATATATGCTTGACATGACTATTGCATTCATAGACTCACTCTAGTCATGATTACCTGTACCAGATCTACCTTACCAAATATCTGTCAAAGATGGAGATATGCTTTCCAGGTCTCATCCATTCCTTAAGACACATTCACCAGTGATAGCTACTGGGAAAGGAAGAATCATTCTCATATTTGGATATTGGAAACTGACATATTTCTGTGGTCCTATGGATACAGATCATACACATATGGGTAGCATTAATTGAAAAATATTTAAAACATGGACATGAATTTAGGAGAAAATATTACGGGAACATGAAAACACTTAGGAAAGAACAAAATAGACTATAACTTACACTAAGTAAAAAAATTAGTTAAAAAGTAATTAAATTGGAGAGATAATATTTACTTATGTCTGTACAATAAAAACCAATATGGTATATTAAGAGAATAAAAGTTTTTTAATTTTAGTTTCAGAAAGTTTCATCACTGTCAAAGCCATTGTACAAACTGAACTTATAAATGAATATAAGACCATTTCCAGGGATGTGAGGTTCATGACTTTGTTCTTAAACATGGTTCTGTTTTTTTTTCTCATTTTATTATTATTATTTTTTATTTTACGTATTGATCCTAGTTCCCTCCCTCATGCTCCTTCTCATACACATTAGTACACACACACAAAGCATTACTAAGCAAATAATTACATTAAACCACAGAAGTGCCAAGAGATTCTTCACTGTTGCTGACAGCTGAAGGTTGGTAATTAGCTGGAAAATACTCACATTTCTCCAGACATATCTTTTATATGAGCGAAATCTGTGACAATGTACTTAATACATAAATATTTTGTTCATTATATTGTTACATGAAGGGCTAATATTTAAAATTAAAGGGTGAAAAAATACACTCAGGGCGGAGAACACAGTAGACATAGCAGGTGCTCTGATCATCCATTTCAGGGAAATGAGCACTGGAATGAAAGTCACAATAACCAACATATGACAATATCACACACGTGACTGCAGAACCCTCAGCTGCAGGAAAAGTTAAGGATAAAGGGCTGTAGCCAGTGGGATTAAGGATTTAGTTCCAGCCAACCACTGTACTCATAATATGACATTTAGAAAATTTATTAACTTCTTGGAACCTCAGCTATAATATAAAATCTTTGATATTCTTCACAAGAATGAAATAAATTATACATTTGTAGGTCTCAACACTGTTGCTAGATTATTTATACATATAACTGTATATGATATAGAACTACCTCCCTTTTAAACATCTATTGCAATTATCAAATGATACGTGAATTAAGTGTTATCAGCAAGTAATCTAAGTGTTAGATATAGTTCTTACCAAACATAACAGGTGTTCTTATCAAGCATACATGTTCCTTGGTGCTGGTTTATAATCTTTCCTGTTTATCCTTCCATTGTTTTCTCCTTCTCTCCATAACTGAGTTTTTGAGAAGCAAAGATCTACTTTCTGTAATAATGTATAAGCAGAATTTCATAGTATCTCCTTTAATGTGACAGTCTGTCATGTTTTACTTTTCTCAATTACTGAGTTCCATTAATATTGACAGTTTGGTGTTTTTTATTGTTGAATTTTTAGGCTAGCCTTAATAATTTATTCATTTATGTCCAGGTCTTTCTATTTCAGGACATTAATAAATATATTTTCATAATTCACATACAAGTCTTCATGTGAACATGAGATTCCCTTAGACCATGGAATGGATGGATTGGGCCATCTGGATATATTAAGTTAAAATTTAAAGAACAATCACATTATTTTCACAGTCTGAAGGAAGGTTTTATATTCTTACAAGTATATCAATGTTCCAGTTTCTTCACAGCTTAAAGTTAACACTGAATTACAGTGTTAAGGTATAAACTTTGACTGACCCTAGGTAAGAAAATTCTATGGACACAAAAGTTTGAGAATTTGATATTGACACAACAGGAAGTAAACTGAGGCACCTTGCATAACTTGAACATATGTGAGATTTCAAAGCCTTCACACAATGACCCAATTCCTCCAATATGGCCATACCTACTTCAAGAAAACCATATCATCTATTAGTGCCACTCCATGTGAGCTTATTGGGGCCAATTACATTCAAACTACCATTTCTATCAACTTTTTCTTCTAAAACAGGATATCTTAACTGGGTATGAGCCTTTCTATTGAAGCTAGGATAGCATCTAGCAAGTCCCAGAGATCTGCTTGTGCCTGCATCCTCAGAACTTGTATAATAACCCCATTGCACCAACAAATACTGACTTTTTATATATATCCTGTGATTTTACTCAGATATTCATATTGCCTACCAATCACTTAAGAGACTGAACAATGTCCCCAGCTTTTCATATGTATTTTTATATAAATTTCATATTCATTTCAACAATTTCTACAACAGGAAAACAAGGGCAGTTTTTAAGATTGAATGAAAACCAGTGCATATGACAATTATTTATTTTTAAAATTATTTTATCGATATTTTATTAATCTCTAAGTACTTTTTAATTTTATGCTATTTTTTAATACTATTGCATATATTAAAATATAATTATTATACATGACAAACACAAATGATTCCTAAATAGGTCTTTTACGTGGTGTCCTACATATTTCTTCCAAGTATGAAATATCCAAACACATCACACTGAGGTACTGTTTGGAAGTTATATTAAGTTATAATGCTTAGGTGGTCATAAACAAAGAAAAGGGATTGTGTTAGTGATGGGCCCTCAAAAAGAGTGTCCTCTCAGGTCTAGGTGAAGAAAACTAAAAGAGAGCAACATAGAGCTCAAGTTATCAGTTGGTGAGAGACTTATATTTTTACTTTCTGGGTGGCACATAATTGCTTGTCTAACGAGGGGAATATTGCCTTCATGAGCAGGAGGAGAAAGAATTAGATACCTCGTGTTTCTGCATTATGCCTAACATACAGACTTATTTACATTCATGAAGGACAAACACTCATGGCTTACTAATCTTATTATGCTACAACATTAACACATGATTTCTAATACTTTAATTTGGTAGAAACTCATATTAAATACATAAATACATATCTACATATATATTGTATTGATGTATTTGTTTATATCATATATTTATGTTTCCATATATATATATACATATCATGACCATTTATACTTTCTCTCTTTTTTTTCAGTTTTTTTCCCTTTTTTTATTTACATTTGAAATAAAGTAGTTTTCCATGTCAATCCTGGTTCCCTCACCTTCCCATCCTCCCTTATCATCACCACCAAAACCCAGCCCATCCCCTTTCTACTCCCTAGGGAGGGTGAGGCCTTCCATGGAGTTTTCAAAGTCTGTCATATCATTTGGAGCAGGTCCTAGGCCTTCCCCCATGTGTCAAAGCTGAGAAAGTATCTCTGTGTGTGGGATGGGCTCCCAAAGTACATTCATATACTAGGGATAAATACTGATCCATTACTAGAGGTCCCATAGATTTGCCAGTCCTCTTAAAAAACACCCACATTCAGGGAGTCTGGGTAAGTCCTATGCTCATTTTCTAGTTATCAGACGTAACAAAGTAGGATATATTAATGCTTGATTTAATCTTTAATATGATTTAAAGAAAGTCACCCAATTAACCTGTGAATAAAGGAAATCATTACTAAAACATGCAAACAAAATTTTTTTGACAAAAACAAAAGTCTTAATCTATTTTTGTACTATACATAAATGTGTATTTGTATATATGTGTGTGTGTATAGTACAACAAGTTTTAAACTATAGTAATTGCCTCTTTAGGTCTTTGAGAAGATATAATTCTTATTTGATAAACTTGGATTATTTCTCTAAAATAATTTCTCATTTAATACAATGGGCCGTTTTTTGAGACTAACTGCTGTGAAAGATTATTTTAACATGTGTTATATTTGTTTATGCTGTGGAACACTTGTTTAATGATGTAAATGCATGTTACATTTGTTTAACTCTATGACGGCATGTTACCTTGCCTGACTGAAACATCTGGTTATTCAATACAGAGCTGAATAGCCAATTGGTAGGCAGGAGACAGGGTAGGCAGGGCTGGCAGGCAGAGAAAATAAATAGTAGGAGAGATTTGGGAAGAGAGGACCCAAAGACAAAATCAAAGAAGAGGAATTCAGGTGCCAGTCATTCAGCTACACACAAAGCCATGGAATAAAAAGTAAAGAAAGGTATGCAGAGTAGAGAAATATAAATGCCCAGAGGCAAAAGGCAGAGGGGTAACTTAAGTTAAGAAAAAACTGACTAGAAAAAAGCCAACCTAAGGTCAGGCATTCATAAGCAAGAATAAGTCTCTGTGTGTGGTTTGGGGTGCTGGCAAAGAGCCAAAAGAATGAAAAAAACATAAAGAAAAGAAAAAAGAAGAAAAGCAATTTACTATTCATAAGCCCATGTTCATAATGTTCACATATTGTCCCTTTAGTGTTTTTAGAGGCTATAGGGGTGTCACATCTCTTATTCTGGATCTGAGGAACATGTGTCTTTTATTCCTAAAAGATTACTTTTCCTAAAGTTTATATTGTTTAACATCAAAAAGACTTAGCCTTCCCTTGTTACTTTTGTCTTTTTGTTAGTGTTTCATTAACTCCTGCTCTGATATTTATTATGCCATTTTTTACAACTTTTTGTACTACATTTTATTGTATCCCACTGTAATTCGGTGAAAATTTATGTGTTTCGGTGCTGGTAATAATGCACTTATTCATTTTGTAAATCTATGCTTGAGTTCCTGCATGTATGGATTTGCACCATATTATACACAGTGCCCATGGAGACTAAAATAGCAGAGCTGAGGTTATAGGCAGTTATGAACTGCCTTATGCAACTTCAGGGAATCTAACTCAAGTTGTCTGGAAGAGCCATAAGTCTTATCTTTTTCTTTAGCTTTTCTAGTTCTCTAAAATAACTGCAAAACTACTTTTTTTGTTGTTATTGCTGCTGCTTTAAAATTTCTTCTGTGTAATCTTTGTAAACATACTTATATACACTGACTCTCTGTTGTCCTTAAGCATCAAAATAAAATAACATTATTTAGCTATACAGGTTTTCTAGTCAAAAGATCAATAAGCAAGTTATTCATGTGAAAAATGTTCTACGTTATTCGGATTGACCTTGTACATAGTACTAGTGTTATTTAAGTACTTTGTGCACTTCTGAATTGAATAGTTAGCTTCTAAATCTTTATCAATTAAATGGATGACAATGTTTAATATCATGTTTTTATTCAATTGCAGCTTAATACAAAAATTCTAAGTAACATGCAAATGTTGGCATGTTTTTGCCTGTTTCTATTGATATACATTCAAGTTTTTTTTTTTAATGTAGTTTCATAATGTGTGGAGGAAACCTGACCTTCCTTTGCTTTTGAAGTAGTTTTAGGAACAGGTGGCAGAGCTTTGGAGGGAGTCTCTCTCCCCTGAGGCAAGTCTGGTATTGATCAGCAATGAAATGAATTCCTGCTCCCAACAATCCTCCGACATTGATTATCTGCCCGCTCCTCCAATTAAAGCAGGCATAGAGGTACATGTTTTTCCTTAGGGTTTAGTTTTTTACGACATTTTCTTTTTAAATTTTCCTTTGATCTCGGAGTCATATCCCCCCCAGAAAACTGTCTTTCTTGCTCTGAGCACACAGAAGTTTTACTTACAGAAAATGTTCAAATATTTTGATTCATTACCAAGCAAATAGAACAGAGTATTCAATCTATGTATAGACTTAATAATTTATTTGAAAAATATTTCAAATAAACCCAAAGATCCCACATTCCCAGCCATGATGTAGAAGATGAAATAAATCTCTGATTCAGTTAACTAATGATTTGATTGCTTCCTCATTTCTCAGCACAAATCAACACCAACAGGGAAACAGTTGTGAAAAATATTGGAATAATCGAGTATAAAATTTATATCCTCATTACTCCAAATTATTGTGTTAGCCCTTCAGCTTGTATTTACTGCCCTTTTTGAGAGCATTTTTACTGATGGTGATAAACCTGAATTGCTTCTTATTTTGTCATCAGAGACATTTAGTCTAGTATGTATGGCATTAAGGAGAAGAGGAAGGGTTGTCTCCCTCAAGGGGGTAATGCCTCTTGCATAGTAGGTGGCAGCTTCATCTGTGAACTCAATACAAACTGGGAGACACCTGGAAAGAGAGAGCTTCAACTGAAGAATTTTCTAGTTCATACTGGCCCATGACCATATTGTGAAGGATTTTCAGTATTGAAAACTAGTGAAGGAATTACTTGCCAACTGTGCTGGGTACCATATTTAGGCAAGTGTTCCTGGAATAAGAAAGTTATCTGAGAAAGCCTGAAGAAGTGTTGCAGTAAGCAGTGTCCCTCCTTGGTCTCTATTTTAATTCTTGCCTCCTTCTTTCTGCTAAAGTTTCTGCACTCACTCTCTTGATGATGAACTGTACTGTACCCTGTTAGGTGAAGTAATATCTTTCTTTGAAAGGTTAAGCTGTATACAAAGAAATCTATGTCCAGAAGGGATGAACTCAACAAAATCTTTGTAGGTATCTGGTCTAAATATGTTGTGTTGGGACCTTTTATTTTAATTTTATTTTTATTGTGCTGCACAGGCGAAGTGCAGGGCCTGCTTTCCTGAGTGTTGCACCTGGTGGCCTCAATGCCTGAGGCTGGCAGGAGAGCTTACCCTGGGGCCAGAAGGACAGGAGAGCTGTCCCTGACTGCCATGAGACACAGCACTCTGGAAAGCAGGCCAGGCATTTCACCTGGACACTGGACTGCACAATAGATTCAATCATATTGGTGGAGTTGTAGGTGAGCCAGTCCCAGACTATGAGCATGGATAACCAAGAAGAGTTCCAGTGAGTAGAATTCTGATGCATGGTCTGAAAGGCACAAATAATGAATAAAAAGTTTTTTTAAATCTCATTTTGTTTATATACTTGTATCTCTCTTTTTATCCTACATAAACTTTACATATATATTATGGCTTCCAGCATTGTGTATTTAGGAGATTCTTGAGTGTGCAACTTAGTGCATCTCTGCATGTATAATTTGTGCTATTTCTTGGGCTCTTTATTTGGTTGTTTGTTTTGCCTTATTCCAATAAGTTAATTTCTGTTTTTCCTTATTTTATTATACCTTACAAGCATATTTGTTTTCTAATGAGTCAGAAAGGGTGTGGATCCAGATTGCAGGAGCAGTAGGGCAATAGTGGGATATATTATATGAGAAAATATCCATTCCAATAAAAGGGAAAAATTAACATTAAATTCAAGTCAATTTATCATTTTCCTTCCTACATTTCCTGAATCATCATTGCCAACATTTTATTATATTAAAGATAAGTGCTTCATATGTATATACTATTTCTAGATTTTTATTAATGGTTTCAGATTATGGAATGTCCTATAATTAATAGATCTGTTCTTATTCTTTGAAAAACAAGAATAACTCTGCCTACAATGTCAATAGTGTCAAGTAAGAAATTTCATGGTTTAAGTGGATGACAGATTTTTCTCAGGGATCATTTCATTTCTCTTACCTTCAAATTAATTGAATAGATATATCTCAAACACAACAGATACAAATCTTGTGCTCAAATATTGTAAGGGACAGTCTGGAAATAACTAGTAACTCACAGATGCAAAAGAAAGATGCATGAAGCCCAGTGTGTGAACTGTTGCCCTGCACCACATTCCCATTCATTGGATAGATACTGTGTGGCCTCTGACTTGCTGGAAGTGTCCTCAAGTAGATTATGATGTACTAGATGAAGAAGGTCTGAGCATGAAGTGAGAGTCAGTGAAAGGGTGAATGGCATCCACTGGGGAACATCAACCCTGCACCAAAACCACCAGATGCCTTTCAGATAGAAGGAGAATTTGGAAACTGGCATTGCCTTTGGAAATCACTGCTATTAAGAATTTGCTTTCTTCCTTTATTTGTATAGTATAAGCAATTCATTTGGTCCTTGTGAGCTCTTAGACGAGACCATCTTCTATTATTGTATTATCAGCTTCCCTTTTTCTTTACTTGCTGTAAGAGGTATCATTAAGAACTTCTTCCTCATTCCTCATTACAATGGTCTTCCTAAAATGGTCTTTTAACCATCTCTTTCCTTTGAAGAAAGAAAGACTATTATGAAACAAATTTTCTTCAGTTTTTTTTCAAGAATTGAATTCTGTGTTCAGCTAGTGTTTAGTTACAAACTTTGATTTCAAGAAACAACAACAGCAGTAACAAATCAGACCTCAAGCCATTGCTTTCCTAGAAAAATCTATGACAGGACAGGAACCTAAGTCTACTGATACTCTGATACTTTTACCTAAATGGTTTTTGGTACCACCTGGACTAGAGGGTGGAAAGTATTTAATACAATATTCTAGTTTCATGAACTAGTTACCAATGAATAAAACACTAGAAGTTAATATTTAGAATGCATATGGCACTTCCATTTGATAGCTCAGCTAGTAGGGAAGAGGACTGTAGAATGCATATCAGAACACATGAATTTTTATTGAAGTACATTAAATAGTCAGCAGTTTCTAATATATACAGGCTATGAAAACATTGCACATTTAGGATCACTGTGACTGTTATTATCTATGTGAAAGTTTCCTGTCATTTGGGGGAATTGTAGGAAAGTTGGTTTCAATACTAGTATTGTTGAAACCTTTTTCTTTTTCTTACTTTTAGAGTTACTTATCACTGGAGCTTTGATCACAAACTAGTATAATCAGCTGTAAGCTTTTGGCACCTCTTAAAATAAAGGAGAGACATATTTAAAAGTCTAAACATAATCTTCTCATTACTTTTGGTGGATTCTAAAGAAGAGGAGTATAATGTTGCCAGAGAAAAGGATTACTGTTCAGGGAGATATAATACAAAGCTTAGAAAGGAACTTTAAGACTAAAATTTGCAAGTGCCAGAGCTTTGAAACTGCCTTACATAAAGTTTCTGTGTGGTCGCTGGCTCAGAACCCAGAATATGGTCTACATAACAGTGTTGACAGAGTCTGCAGAATTAGAAATTAAAGGAGACACTAGAATAAATGGCCAGGTCAAATGAAATTAGGCCCATCTTGGGTGGAAATATGTTAAAGTCTAACCTTGAACTCACTTTGTTTTAAGACACACACAGTATTTTTTATTGTAAATAATTTTAAAGTTTTCTTCAATTATTTAATCCTTTTTGAAGTGACTTGTCTTGCAAGAGAAATAGAGGAAGACTTCTGCCATGTAGACATCCATTTAAGACCTTTCTTTATGTGTAATGATTTTTAGACATGTTTTCTGTAAGCAAATAAATGATTCTTTCCCAAAACTATTGTAGGATAACATATAAAGTATTTTCATTCACCTCCAGATTCACCTCCATGTCCCTAGCTATTATAGTTACTACTTTTCTTTCTTTCTTTTTTGTTTTTTTTTAATCCATCCAATCCAATTGTTCTTGTACTCTTGTGAGTATGGCCTATGTTGGAGTGTGGTCAAGCGAACAGTGGTCATACCTTTAAAGAAAATTGATTTTCCCTCTCCCAGTTCTATCAAATATCAATAACTCTTCAGTTATGGGTGGGTTTTTTGGTACCATCTCCTCCATGCTGAGATTATTTTTCTGGCTTGAGTTTCTGCAGGAGGTGTCACAGCTACTGTAATTCATATGTACAACTCTCTAGAAAACACTATTTTTAAGCCATCCACAATATTTAGCTCTTCAAATCTTTTTCTTCTTTATCTTCCATGAAGATCCCTGAGTCTCAGGGAGATATGTGTACTATTAATGATCCATTTATGGCTGAGTACTCAATAGTCTATTTTGTGTACAGGGACCAAATGTGAATCATATCTATTCCAAGAACATTCTTCTCTGATGATAGCTAAGAGTCATGCTGATATATGGGAATATAATGAGTAGTTAAAGATAATTTTAATCCTGTCTATTTAGCAGAATCATAGTAGTATGTGGCTTATATAGCCACATGTATTACCCTGCCCAATGATTCTAGTTATGGGTTCCTTATCTTGCAAAAGGTTTTAAATACAACCAGAAAGTGGTTGGTTTCTCCTTTAACATTCATGTTTAATTAGACCATTTATTGTTAGAGCTCACAGGGTTCACATCTGGAAGAGATTTATTCTTGCTTTTTCTCTTACAGTAGCAAACAAAATACCTTCCAGCATGATGAAAGCTAGCCACATTAGTATCCAGTTGTTTTCTCCATTTGATGAGTCAAATATATGGTGTCTTCAGAAATAGTGACTTACCATCAAATTCTATTGGTTAACCAAGATCAATTTTAGTAGTTTGTAATATCTGGGGGTCTAAGCCAACTCATTGGCGAACTCAAAAGAAGGCAACCCACCCCTGGTATTAAGGTTTTTATTTGCTAGGCTTTAGAGTCTAGTTGGATTATTCTATCCCTGTTACAGAGCAAATACATTTATACTCTTTTTATATATGTATATACCTTAGCAAGTTCCTATACTAGTATGTTCAATATGGCCTTTTCAAAATGTCTTCCTTGTTAGTTACCTTTATTATTATCCTTCTATAACACTCTCAAGTCCCACACTAAATACTCTATGACTATGGAAATCATTGTGAAGTTTCACTGAAAGTTGGACATGTTTGACCCAGTTTTGTGGAAAATGCTTTGGTCTTGGATCTTTGAAGCTCAGTTGGATATCAGCAGGATGTAAGTAGAACACAGGGTCGCCTTGTATCAGAGCAATAAAGGCACAGTCCACAGGCAGAATACATAGAGATCAAAATTAATTTCTTTATAACTCCTGACAAAAATGTCCTCATCATTGACAATAATTTTTATGACTTATAGTGAACTTTCTAGGACTTACCTTATACATAAAGACAATCATTAGTAGAAGTTGTACTATGTATCGTGTATATGAAAGTTATCATTTTTAATATTTGCCCACTATACAGAAATAAAATTATACTTCAAGTAATAACCTAGAATGTCCTAACAATTTTCTAAATGTTCAATAACTGTGGATGCAGGGGCTGCATCGTTTATGGATGAAGCCCATGGTATAGACACCTCAAAGTTAACTAATTAGCAGCAAGAAAATTCTACAAGCCAACCCTATACCATGACTTACATTTTCACTCCCTGCTAGTTAATGAGCTTACAAATTTACCATGTGTCAAAAATACCAATGCCTAGTTTCATATATTATTTTTCACTTGTATATCTTCTTTATAAGAAGGCAATATTAGCCTTAATCTCTATGCCTCCTTATAAACTCTTTATTTCCACAGATAACATCACTATTTTAATTAAAAATATGGGCTTTTGTTAGGATGTTTCCAATAGACTTATTGATATATCACTCTCTCCCCGCCTCTTTAGTTTAGTTTGCCATTCCACTGGTATTTAAACTTAGCCTCTTGCTGGTTCAAATTTCATTGTGTCACAGAAACTACAAACATGAATTTAAAAACAATTAAAGATCGATTTTATACTACATTTCTTGTAATTGACAGTCATTAGACCTTATTTAGGCTTATGTGACTGCTTATGAGAAAGTTCTAGGCTTTTGATTTCAGAATTACAGTTTTGTTTATTCTTTACATGAATTCTCGAGGGGTGTGGGTCATCTCTTCTCTGCTGTCATAATACATGACCCCTTTAGAAACATAGGCAGATGATGTAATATAACATTCTACCTCTGCAGACTGAAATTCTGTCTCTGAAGACTAAGTGCCTTATTAGCTTTGATACAAAAAACAGTCTGATATTTGTTGAGTTCAATAATGTTGAACTCCTTTTTGCTGCAGCAGTAGAGGCTGAATCAGTGAATGCTTATATCAAAATTTAAATGTTATTTATAAACAAGTAATTCATTTTAGTCATGTTATTATGTGTCATTTGTTAATACATGCATACATACATTTATGTAAAATGTGTGTGTGTATGCTTGTGTGTGTGTGAGAGAGAGAGAGAGAAGAGCAAGAGAGGGAGAGAGGAAGAGAGATTCCAGTCAGAGATAATGAAACAATAGAATAAAACAGTGAAAGAATGAGAGAACAGAAACTATATATTTATTTGCTAAACAAAATTTCACAAAAACATAATTGTTTTCAAAAATGTACCCAATATTTTAAGTTCCAAAATTTCTGACATATCTAACAATGAAGATATTTGCTACATATACTTGATATAAATATAAGAAAACTATTCTGCCTTCAAGTATTATTTTAAAACAGTCTATATGGAAAAGTGTCCTAGAGGACCAATTAGGAATGGAGGAGGACATAAAAAACTACAAACGATTATAATTTGAACTTCTTTTTATCAAGGTCTGAAAAATTCTGCTCTCAGAATGCACATGAGAGATCACAAACTGCGACAGCATCATCGCCACATGAGATACTGTGATTTTAGTTTACATCCAATCCAGTAGAACATTGTTATATTGAGTTACACCTAAAAAATTAAATTCTAGTCACAATGGGTGAAGGCATTCTCTTCTCTCTTAAGCCTCTCTGGCTCAAAGACATTTCTAGATTTGATTGTGAAAGACTGAGTCTGAAGATTGCTAAAGAAAAAGAGACTATCCCTGTTGTTTCAATGAGTCCCCTTTTTGTCTGATGTTCCTCCTTTAAGTGCATGCTGGTAGGGGTGATTTTGAGATTGCTAGAGTGGCAGAGGTGAGTGCGTGGTCCTTGCTAGAAGCTAGCTCTGACTTCAATTGCTAGGGCCACACCTGAGTCCAAGGCAGCATTATGAGATTATGGAGTTTTACAAGGAGTTACAAAGATGTAGAAACCTGAAAAGCTGTTTCTAAACAGCCAGTTCAAAAAGAAGTACTTGATGTTTATGGGCCATTGAAAATTCTTTGTTGGGCTAAAAAAAGAAATATTAAGATGAAACACAGATGAGACTAAAAGAACAGAGAAGAATTGGATTAAATACTTCTATACAAAAACAAAATTACAAATCTGGTGGGTGTGGGAATGACAGGAGTAGAAATCCAAACATAGAAATAGGAGACTTAAAATAAATTGATACAATCAGGGAAAAATAAACTCAATTGTTGCAACAACTAGAAATAAAATAGCCAAATTGGAGCCATGTGTTTGACAAAAGGGCGGATGACATATGAAGCATTACAGAAATGTGGTTCACTCCCGAAGATACTAAGCTACAAATAAGATAGACTTAGACAGCTTGCACATCAACAAAATGGATATAAAACACAGGCCAAGAGTCTTACATGTAAATGGGGCTATTTAGTGGCTACAGAAGTGCAGGGAGTACCTCCTAAAATATAATCTGTCATTTAGCCCTGGGTCACTTGGGCAGGATGACGAAAGTGGAATGTGAAATAGTCCCTCAATGGAAAGAAAGGAAAGAGTTATGGACAAGGAAACCACAATTATGTGAAATTTCAACATCTTTTCAAAAGTAATTACTGGCTTTCTGAGGCACAGATTAGTAAAGGCAAGAATGACATGATGAATACAGTGACTGACAATTTCCTCAATCTAAACATCACTTATTTGGATCCACTTCAACGTTGATTCTGCCTTTCACAGTAACTAAGATGTTTTTATTTTATTTTTATTGAAAACTCAAAGTAGATTAGCACCTTAAATGAGTTTCAGTAGCTATGAATTAATAATATGTGAGGAAATTCATTATCCTCTAAGGACTGCATAAAGAAGGCACATAAACATAAATAGTCTTAGCAATTATGGGAATATTTTGCTCAACACAAGGAATCAGATAAATGACAAAAGAAGACAAAGAATAATACAAAGATGTATATGTTTCAATTGGAAAATAGCAATTATCAATATCCATTATCAATACAAGACAATAACGCTGACCATCATGGAAACAGCTTTAATCCCAAAGATTGGAGAACATATGAAATTTTGGGACCAGGTATTACTGGGATATGCTGTTTGAAAATGTTAGTACTGTAAAAGTTTATAAAAGAAGGAGGAGGAGGAGCAGAAGCAGGATCTGGAGCAGGAGGAGGGGAAGGGGTAGGAGAGGGGAAGGGGAAGGAGAAGGAGAAGGGGAAGGAAAGGGGAAGGAGAAGGAAATGGAGAAGAAGGGAAAAGGGAAGGGAAAGGGGGGAAGGGGAAGGAGAAGGAGAGGGGAAGGGGAAGGAGAAGGGAAGGGGAAGGAGAGGGGAAGGGGAAGGGGAAGGGGGAGGGAAAGGAGAAGGAAATGGAGAAGAAGGGAAAAGGGAAGGGAAAGGGGGGAAGGGGAAGGAGGAGGAGAGGGGAAGGGGAAGGAGAGGGGAAGGGGAAGGAGAGGGGAAGGGGAAGGAGAGGGGAAGGGGAAGGAGAGGGGAAGGGAAGGGGGGGGGGAAAGGAGAAGGAAATGGAGAAGAAGGGAAAGGGAAGGGAAAGGGGGAAGGGGAAGGAGAAGGAGAGGGGAAGGGGAAGGAGAGGGGAAGGGGAAGGAGAGGGGAAGGGGAAGGAGAGGGGAAGGGGAAGGGGGAGGGAAAGGAGAAGGAAATGGAGAAGAAGGGAAAAGGGAAGGGAAAGGGGGGAAGGGGAAGGAGAAAGAGAGGGGAAGGGGAAGGAGAGGGGAAGGGGAAGGAGAGGGGAAGGGGAAGGAGAGGGGAAGGGGAAGGAGAGGGGAAGGGGAAGGAGAGGGGAAGGGGAAGGAGAGGGGAAGGGGAAGGAGATGGAAATGGAGAAGGAGAAGGGGAAAGGGAAGGGGAAGGGGAAGGGGAAAGAGAATAAAAGAGAAAATGCCCTGACAAGATATTATGAAACAAGGAACCTCCAAAGATGGAGTTAAATTTCTTTACTGTTGGCCAAATACGGTTAGGCATGTATCCTACTATTTATTAATTCTATAGTTTTTATTTTTACCTATATTCCTTCCATACCCACCTGACCCCTCTGGTTTTATATAAACAAGTAGATATCTTTGTCTAATCCTATTTCTTGTACCTTTTAAGGTGGGGGTGTTTTTCTTCTGTTCCTTTATTTGTCTTATTATGATGCATTTGTTTTTGCTTTATTTTATTTTGCTATTATACTTCTAAGATGTATGTTTGTTTTCTAATTAGAGACAGGAAGGAAGTGCCTGGGAGGAGTAGAGGGGTTGGAAAATTTAATCAAGATATATGAAAAATATCTATGTTCAATAAAAACATGTCAGTACTGTTACGAGAATCGTGGTCATATATTTATTTTGTGGGGAGCAGCTGAAATTCTGAGTGAATATGTAATATTGACAATAGCACAGACATACATCTGGCCCATGAATGTGGCATATTTTTCCCTAGGTAAGGATCAGAAAAATGGCAACATCTTCCTTTGGTTTGAGTAAGAAGGGTTAGGAACAATTGGCTTTCAGCTAAGATCAACTGCAGCTTCCTCCTTCTAAAAATTCACCTCAACAGAGAACTCCTACCCAGATTAGCAGAACAACTCAGCCTTATATGGAAGTGATAAACATTCTGAATTTCTAATAGTTGCTTGGTTCTATCAGAGCACATGGCCCAAATGATCCTGACTTTTCTGTATATGACCTATAGGTCAATCAGTACAGTCATGCAGGGACATATGGAAGGGAACCAATCCAATATATCAGATAATGTATGTCTCATACAAAACTAAACAGCAACTGAATTGTCCTTATGTACACCAAAATTCTGTCACCATACTTACAAGATTATTGTCTGAGATAGGATGGAGAAAGGGGTGAATTAGTATCAAGTTGTCAGTTGATGTTAGAATTTTTCTTCTACTTACCGAATGTAAAAGTCTGAGAAATCATTCATAGACATGGACAAATATACTTTATAGCTACTGATGCCCAAAGATGTGCTTGCCTTAAGTGAGGTGTAGCTATTATTTCAAATATTGACCAACTTGTGAAAGTTATATCTGAAGAAATTAAAGCATTTGGTGTCCCTATATATTATGTCAAAAATCCATCTCATAAATGAGCCATCATAGTTTAGTGATAGTCAGTAATAGTAAACAGAAACTAGACATGAAAATGTATACTGAAAATCATGATGGGAAGATCACTCTTACAGTGACAACTCAGTGTGCTAACAGCTACAATTGAGTTCAAAGAAATCACAGCATATGCAAGAATTATTGATTTATCTCCTGTATTATATGATGGCTTAGAACTCGGAGATCTACTTGTCTATATATCTGGAATGATGACATTAAAGTCATATATCACCATTTTACTTATGAGACATGAAAACATAAAGTTGCCTAAGAAGAAGGAATTATGTTTTCCATTTTGATTTCTGTAGGAAAAAAAAAATGGAGAAAGTGCCCTGCCGAGACATTACAAGACAAGGAACCTCTAAAGATGGAGTTGAATTTTTTTTTTTTACTGTTGGTCACATACTGATATGTATGTTCCCATGTATATATATATATATATATATATATGTATGTATGTATGTATGTATGTATGTATGTATGTATGTATATATATATATCTTTTCATTTTTACTTTTATTTCTTCCATACCCCTCTCCCTTTATTTAACCTAACAAATCCTCTGAGTCGATAATATGGCGTCTGGTTTTGTGTGAACAAGGAGAGCTGTGTGTCTCTATCTGTTTCTCCTATCCTTTGGAGGTGGGGATCTTTTCCTTTTGTTCCTATAGTTTGTCTTATGATGATGCATTTATTTTTGTTTTATTTTATTTTACTATTTATATCCCTTAGATGTCTGTTTGTTTTCTAATAAGAGAGAGAAAAGCGGTACATCTGGATGGAAAGTGAAGTGCAGAGGACCTGAGAGGAGTAGAGCGGGTGAAAAATTTAATCAATTAATCAATTAATTAATATATGAATGTCTCAATAATGAGGTACGGCAGGGGTTGTCTAGTCACTGTGTTCAGAAGAGGATAGTGTCATTCCTATGAGGCTATGGCTCATTTCCATGAGAGGAGATTCTCATGTTGAAAGTAAATGCATTCTTTTTAGTCTCCCGAGTTTCTTGCCCTGCCATATGACCCTCCCTCACAAAAATTTCACTGCAATGGAGGCAAGGGATTCTCTCCCCAAAAGGCTGAATTGATGAGACAATCTACACTTGGGCTCTCAAATTCCAAATTCTAATTCCAATCAAGCTGTATCTCTAATGAAGTAACCAGTCACAACTTAGATTTTATTATAGCACGAAGAGACTAAGATTCTTTTTCCAGAAATCTCTATGGATAATTTAGTCATTTCTTTGCTATTAGGATAATTAAATTGTTGATATGTTTTGTACATTAACTTAAAAGTTGTAAGCTTTTTAAATGTTTCACTGGTCTCTAGAATGCTTTACTATTTCTTTCCCTGTGTCATAGTCTTGAATTTGATGGAAAATAACTTCATAACATTGATTTTTTTTTGTTTTTGTTTTTGCTTGTCATGTTCAGAAATTTTTTTCTTCCAGTTGTACTGCATGAAACCTGGAAATAGTCAAAAATAATATCTATGCCAAGGATTAACAATCAAAAGCAGCTCAAAATTTTACTTATAATTATTCAATGAAAAATGTTGTGTCTTCTATCTGAATTAATTTTGAACTTTCTCATGAGTTTTCAGGGTAGCTCAAAAATTTCCCTTAGCATGGTGTCAAGAAATCTATGGCTTTGCTTGAAAAAGATATCAGGAGTATTTTTAAAATACTTGTCCATTAAGCCAATTCTAGCCATCCTCCTTTATGTTCGAATGCTTGGTCCCCAGTGAAAGGAAATGTTTGGAAAAAATTAAGTAGTATGACCTTGTTGGAGCAGATGTCTTAGTAGGGGTGGGCTTTGAGCTTTACAAAGCCTATACTAGGTCAATTAATGTCTGATAATCAGGGTGTAAAGCTATCCACTTGTCTCTAGTACCATCCTAAACTGACTGCCACCTGCCACCATTCTCCCAATCATGCTTTATGAGTTTCCTTGGTCTCTCTTTCCTGTGTGTGTGTGTGTGTGTGTGTGTGTGTGTGTGTGTGTGTGTGTGTGTTGCACAAAAGGACTTTGGGAGCATATTCTCCATGGAAGGATACTCCTTTAACCTAGAGGCAGGAGGGAGGGTCTGGTTCCTACTCCAAATGGCTTGACAGATTTTGTTGATCTTTCTTGGAAGGCATCACCCTCCATGTAGAGTGGGGGGGGGGAACTTATGGGATGGAATGGGTGTTTGGGGGGCAGGGGAGGGAGGGAGGGAGAAGGAACTGGGATCAATATGTAAAATAAGAAAAAAGAGAAAAAAGAACACTTGCAGATCTTTCTGAATATTTGGATTTGGTTCCCATCACAAAGATGATGGCTCATAGTCATCTATAGCTCTAGTTCCAAGGGATCATATACCCTCTTCTGGATCCGAGGATATCAGGCTTATATGTGATATACATATATATATATATATACATGAAAAAAAACAGATACATAAAATGAAAAAGAGTAAATTTTAATAAAAACAAAACAAAACAAAATAAAATCCAACCTTTTCCTTGCCTAATGCATTACTTTTTCTGTGAAGTCAGAGCTGTCTGGGTCTCATCAAGGAAGCAGCTGCTATTCAGCTGTGGGTGACACAATTTCTGGTGTGCATTGCCTGTGTGAGTGCATTACTCCTGCTGCCCCAGCTGCGAACAGCATCAGCATACAGCAAGGGCATGAGAGCCATTGTTAGGCAATGGCAGGAAAATTCTTTGTAACTGGCAAACATTTTAATGATACATGTGGTAAAACCAGATCCAGTTATCCTTTCATCTATTCAATACCAAAGCTGTAATGACAGATAAGCCTTTTATTTTTCTTGAGCTAAAACACAGAGTACAAGATGATATCTGCTGAATAAAGGGTCCGTTTTACATGTTTCCTACAGAAGAAAAGACAAAAAAGCCAATTTGAGCTATAACTAACCACATTTTCAACATTACCTAAAATGGACAAGAACAAGCTAATGTTACAGTCATACACAGAATTGTACATGTTACATGCTTGCCATAAATTCTTAAATATTTAACAGAAGCTAGATTTATTTACTTACTTCACAGCTTTGTGAAACTGTTATGTGAGAATAATTTGGACTCCTTTTAAAAAATTAAAAGGAGTAAAATCTCCTTTTATAAGAATGTCTTACTGTAATACATGCAGGTTGGGGCTTTTTGTGAAAATCTCATGATCTCTGAAACACAGGTTCATCTGTGGAAGGTAAGGTCTCTTAACTTTACAGATATCTACCTGTCCCTGGTAGGTTGTTAAAGCAACAGAAAATATGTCAGCTTTGTCTAACGAATATTTAAATTTCTATTATTTCAAATAAATTTTTCTACCTTTATGTGTAAACAATTGTTGCTCAAAGGCTAATATCTCTCATATTAAAATAAATTCTTGCACACTTCCAGTAAAGCTTTGGGATTTTTACTGATTTGAGGCTTTTGTTTTTTATTCATTTCTCCATTTATAGCCCTCATGTGTGATGTCTCTTTGGTTTCTTCTTTTATCATACCAAAGAGAAAAAAGACTATCTTTTTCTAATATGAGATAGGGCTGAGAAGGTCCATCCATATAATTCCTTTTAAATTCACAATGTGAAATCTTATACACTGAGTAGTGTCCCACAACAAAAATAAGAAAGTGAATTTTGAAAGTTATATTGAACCCTTATTTACTCATCTGTAGTTAGTATTTCTCCTTTCCTTTCATGACTAAGCATCTAAGTGGAACTACATAAAATCATTAGCTATTTAAGAAAAAAATCCTTAAATATTTGAATATTCAACTGATGGAAGATGTGATTCTGAAAATATGTTTCTCTTACTGCTTAATGAATATAACACTGTTGACCAATAGGAAAGCAAGATATGTTGGGACTAGGAGAGAAGGAGGAGAGACGAAGTAGTTGGGAGGAGATCCAAGATGAAGGACAGAGAAAGCAGAATGCCAGCCCCAAATAACACACAGAGATTCTGTATTAGATATAAATGCTGTTGGCCAGAGTCTTGTTTCTTATATGCTAGCTTTGTCTTAATTACTAACCCATTTCTATTATTCTAAATATTTTCACATGGTCTCATCTTAATGGAGAGAGGGGCCGGCATTCTGCTCTCCCTGGTCTCTACATTCTGACTCTCCTCCTTACTACTTCCTCTCTCCTCTTTCTCTCCTAGTCCCACCTATCTTGCTTTCCTATTGGCCAACAGTGCTTTATTCAAATTTACAGAATGACATCTCCCATCTTCTCCTCTTTTCTGTCTAAAATGAAAAGAAAGGTTTTAACCTTAGCATAGCAAATTATATCACACAACAGTTATCAAATAAGAACCATAGTTAACAATATTTAGTCCATTAACATTTAGTAAGATTTAAAGAAAATATTCTATCATCAATCTTATATTTGTGAGTCTAAACTCCTATATGTAACTTATCTTTAATCCTAACTAAGGAAAACTATAACTATAACTATCTGTCTTCAACTCCATCGAAGACCACAGAAGGGTAATATATCAACTCTAGAAATGGCAAAGACATCTCACTGCTTGGTCAGCCACCTGAAGTTCTTCTGTAATGTTCCATCTTCAGCCCATATGCCATAGTGTGTCTTGCAGACTCTTCAGCAAAGCAGGAAACTTTAAACTGTCCGAATGTATTAGCAATTTGTCAGTCACTTTTCTCTGTGTCCTGCAGAATTTCTGGCAGACTCATGTTACATAAAGCAGAAACACTGTAGCAATGTCCATCTTGTATCAGCAGTCATTTATCTGTGGGTCCTGCATGTGCAGTATATACAGCATAAATTCAAACAGTCCTAACAAGAGCAGTATCTTGCCCAAATGGCTAGTCTTGCCATTTTGAAAGCAAACTGCATCACATGATTCTTTTATGTCTATTTTCCTTTCTGATGAAGGTGCTATTGCCAGGAGCAGTTATGTTTCCTTGTCAAGAAAAACTCTAAATGATTTTAAATTCCATATTCTGTAGATATTTGAAAGTTTTGAAGAATGCATATTTCTCTCAAATACATCTCCGTATATCTAGAAATCTTAAGTAATTTAACTCTAAGTTTTGAGTATTATAGGTAACTATTTAAAATCTGTACTAAATTAAACATGAGTTAATCATTAAGACAGAGCTAGCCTATAAGAAACAAGAACCTGGCCAATAGCATTTATATATAATACAGGGTCTCTGTGTTATTGGGGGCTGGCACGGCAGTGGGGCCAGATTGGCAGGAAAAAACCTACCCATAACATTCAACTATTCCTTTCTCATCAACTTCCCAGATACACACAAAAGTACAATGAAAAAAATGGGGAATTGTAATCTGAAGATATTTTCTTTCCTTATAGGTCCCTATCTTGTGTGATGTCTGCTGGAAATGAATTAGTAATATGTGGCAATTCCTTGCTAAGTGTATGGTTTTAGAATTCAAGTCTCTGAGATGAATCCCAGTAACCTCTAATTGTTTCTGTGACACCAGCAGCACTGCTGTGTTTCCTTATCATACATGTTGAGAAAACACTAGCAGACAGCAAACAGATACTGGAAATGTGTTTTGGATAGGACTATGAAAACGGGCTATCATTCTTGAAGTTTATGTGACAGATTTTTTTTGAAACTCAAATTTCCCTCCCCATTACAAACCAGGTATTATTTTGTTCACTCAAGTTTAATGAAGCACCTGTGATAGTCTAGCTTTGATATCCTTTTGTATTGTACTTACTGAACCTATTTCCATGTTAAGAAGATTGTTTAAAAATTTCAATCCATAGTTTCTACAGAGGATAGTATCTAAGAGAATTTTTTGTTTAAAGGCAGTAGAAGTTTATAAATGGGTAACAGGTGTCAGTAGTCAAAAACTGACTGATTTAAAAAACACCAATACTCTTTAATTTGGATAGTTGCAAAACTCGGGAAAATATTTAACACTTATAAAATTATGGCAGGACACTTACCACAATGAAAACAGATATGTTTTCATGAAGTTGTAAAAATAACTATTTAAATTAAACGTTACTTTAATTCACTGGTTTTCTTAGGGAAAAATTCATTATTTTTCTGCTTTAAATGAATTTAAATGGACTTAAATGCAAGTTATATAATACAAAACAAGATAAACAGGTTACACATGGTCCACAGACCGCAAAGACCCAAAACTGTGGTTCTTAAGGCAAGCAGGAATTTTCCAGAGAGATATAATGAGAAGATGGGCTCTAGAAAGAGTCGTGTATATTAACGAGGAGAGAAACAGCAGGGCATAATTTTAACACATTTGAGACATTCAAAGAGAAAGAATCAGGGGTTGAAACAAAGTGGCATTTAAGGCAGTGAAACAATGCCTAAAGATTCCTAGGAAGACATGGGATTATGTGCTTTGTGGGACTGAGTAACAATTCCGTATAGAAATAGATACATTCTGTGACAATCATTGTAATGAATAAATCCAATAATTTGTCTGTGTAGTTGATGCATTGCATATGGGACTTGATAATTTTCTCTATCAAATGTTTAATGAGTTTCTTGGGAGAGATTTCAATTAAGTCATTTATGATGAAGAATTGATAGCTATTTTAAAATTTATATAGATGAAAGTTCATTGTTTTCGACATCCATTGAAGTACATTGAGCTCCATAGAGATAGTATCCGGGCAAGCACGAGCCAGACAGGCACCAGGCGACTCTGTGCCTTATAAACAAAACTCAACTAAACATGGGTAACGGATCCTAAAAAGCCAAGTGGCAAAACGTCCTCATATGCATTCTTTGTGCAAATTTACTGGGAGGAACACAAGAAAAAGCATCTGGATGCTTCTGTCAGCTTCTCAGAGTTCTCCAAGAAATGCTCAGAAAGGTGGAAGACCATATGTGTTAAAGAAAAGGGGAAATTTAAAGACATGGCAAAGGCAGACAAGGTTCGTTATGAAAGAGGAATGAAAGCCTACGTCTCCCTCCCAAATAGGAGACCAAAAAGAAGTTCAAAGACCCCAAAGCACCAAGAGGCCTCCTTTGGCCTTCTTCTTCTGTTCTGAGTATCGCCCAAAAATTAAAGGAGAACACACAGGCATGTCCATTGGTGATGTTGCAAAGAAACTAGGAGAGATGTGGATCCACACTGCCACAGATGATAAGCAGCCCTATGAAAAAAAGGCTGCCATACTGAAGGAGAAGTACGAAAAGGATATTGCTGCTTACAGACAGAGCTAAAGGGAAACGGGATGCAGCGAAAAAGAGATGGTCAAGGCAGAAAAGACAAAGAAAAAGAAGGAAGAAGAAGATGGTAAGGAGAATGAAGAGGATGAGGAAGAGGAGAAAGAAGAGGGAGATGAAGATGATGATGAAAACTTGGTTCTAGCGCAGTTTTAATAATTTATTTATTTTGTCTATAAAGCATTTAACAACCCTGTACATGACTCACACCTTTTAAAGAAAAAGAAAAAAAAATGCAAATCTGTGTAAAATTTGTTTTTAAACTGTACAATGTCTTTTTTTGTATAATTAACACACTACCGAATGTATCTTTAAATAGCCCTGTCCTGGTAGTAATTTCAATAGCCACTAACCTTGCCTGGTACAGTCTGGGGGTTGTAAATTTGCATGAAAATTTAAGGCAGGTTCTTGTTGGTGCACAGCACAAATTAGTTATATAAGGAGACGGTAGTTTTTTTGGTTTTCTTTTTTTTTTTGTTTGTTTGTTTTGGGTTTTTCTTTTATCTTCTTCAGTTGTCTCTAATGCAGTTTTTAAGAAGATCATTGTTCTGTTAACTGAATACCACTCTGTAATTGCAAAAAAAAAAAAATATTTCAGCTGTTTTGTTGGCATTCTGAATGCTTATAAGTAAATACAATTTTTTTATTAAAAAAAGAAAGTTTATTGTTTTCAATGTACAGATTTACTCATTTAAATATTTTTTTTTGGTTTATCTGGGTATTTTAAATTGTAAAACTTTATAATAATGTATATAATAATGTTAATGCATAAAAATATATACAGTTATAGTTATTAGAATTATCTAATAGCAACACCATGAAAATAATTTAGAATAAGAAGAGCAAACTTGATGGTGCATGTTAGTCTGGGAAAGAAGCTTCAGCCTATGCAGCCATGACTGGTGTAAACCATGTCTGATCCATTCAATATCCAAAATGAATTCTAGTCAGAACAGTTTTAACTATAAGGAACATAGTTAAGTCTCAAGAATAATGGTCAGCATGTAATCAAATAAGATTTAACACACAATGTGAATGTGAATATGAAATTATCAAATGCTTAAAAACATTTTATACCAATAAGCATTTGAGGAACTAGAGACTATTTGCAGTAACCATCTATCAAGGAGAAACATATCAAAAAATCAACTGAGTAATGAATGAAAGGTTATGACATGTCTTAGCAAAAGAAAAACAAGTGTCATGTCCCTCCCACACATGGACAGATGCTTTCCTTCACTCTCTGGCACTACCCATTAACATGATGAAATGTTTTATTTCTCCATAGTGGACTAGCAATGGGAAAAATATCTAATAGTATCATCTGTAAGCAAGTTTACAATGAAATAGACGCACCAAATCAAAGCCAGAGGAGTTCACATTTCTGACAATCCAAGTATACCTAAGACAGTATATAAATGATTGTCTTTTCATTTGATTGTTGAAGACCTATTCCACAAATGAAAACATTGATGTTCATATTCATTATCTGTTTAAACACATACATTATGTGTGTGTTTATGAATATAAGGACATACACATTTTGATTAACAGATAATGGAAATCCTTGTATGTTATCACATGCAGAAAAGTGACAGGCTTTCCAAGGAAACCATTACATTAAATGAATTTTTAAAGCTCCTCTTTATTAAAACATATTTATCTTACTTGAAGCTGTTGGTTATTACAATGTTATAGTGAATAATTTTAGTATATTGAAATTGTAGCAGAAAAGAAATCCATACAGGAAATTATACACTGGAACATGAGTGGGGAGGAATATTTTGGAGTTCGAGGGAGAGTACATGGAAGAATCTATAGGGAAACAAAAAGTAAAATAATTCTATTTCAATTAAAATCATACAAATAAGACAGGACCAGAGCAGGTCAGTGCTAACACATGCCTTTAATCTCAGCACTTGAGAGGCAACAGCACATGGAACTCTGTGAGGTCAAGGCCAGACTGGACTACATAAAGAAACCCTGCCTATAGGGGGATAAACTGTTATGATTACTAAAAGAAATAGGTAATCATTTGAAAAACTGTCATAGTCAAAAATGAATTTAAAGGATAGCAGCATAATGTATCCTTCTAGATCAAAGAGGAGGGGCATAGATAAAAATACAGACAAATGACAGATGAATAATTTCTAAGTCCAATTAAATAGGGTGATGCCAATGATTGGTAATTGAGACAAAAACTCAAATTTTACCTTGTAATAGAAAAATTAAGTGTGAACTTTGAAGGAAATTTTTACTACTTTTAAATTTTATCTTAAAAAAGCTAATATTATTTGAAAATAATATGCTACATAGCAATGATGAATCTATTTTGTGATAATTTTGTGGGTTAATCTAATAGGCTCTGATTCCTATGGTTTCTTCAAATGCCAATCTAGATATAGCTAGGAATTTACTTTCTTTAAATAAGTACATGAAGTTTATTGACTCAATATGTATTCATTGAGAATCTATAATAGATAATTGTCATATCCAAAAGACATTCATAACAGTAATGGCCAAGTGAATATATTAAGACTCTATAGCCTATGCTGTTTGGTACTGAGCCTTCAAGACTAGTTAACTACAGAAGAAATATAAGGCCCAGTTATTTAGGAAAAATCATTGTAGCAAGAAGTTATAGACAAGGTGCATCTAACATAACTATATAGGCCTGTCCAGCACATGTATAATCTGGGGTCTTTGTTTCTCTTTTAGTTAAAATAGAGTTTTTCACATATTATATATTGATTATGGTTTCTCCTTCCTCAACTCCTTCTCGTTCCTTTACAACTCTCCTTCCAACACGGTCTAGTGGCTTTCTGTAGCCTTAGAAACCAAACAGGAACCTAAGGGAAAATAATAAAATATAATACGATGAAACAAAAAGAAACACACTGGGACAGGACAAAGCAAACAGAAGGAAAAGAGCCCAAGAAAAGGCACAAGAAAAACACATAGACATAAAGACCTATTCATTTAAATAAAACATTTGGACTTAGTTGATAAATGAGGTGAAGGATATCTCATCTAACCAATCAAAGACTCGGCTAGAACAGACCTAGGCATCCACCCAGTAACGGAAGGAACTGGTTTCTAGATTGTTTGATTTGACATTGACAATATGACCTCAGCTCTCCAAATAAATTCTAACCTGCTTCCATGCTCTGCAAATTTCACACTTTCCAGCTGCCCTAATTATATGAACCAATTTCCTAAATTTTCTCTTCCTGTACACATATAAATAATTTTTAAGCAATATATATACATTATATTTACAGAAATATCTCTGGAGAACCATGAATACTATGCATGAGAAAAGTCTAGACTAGCAAGACAAACAATAACTATGTAGGATACTATAAATTTTGATTTTTTTCAGGAAATACTATATTGTAATAAACACTTGATAAACTCTTCAAGGATAAAATGAGGAAAAAGGTCACATTTCCTTGTGACATTATTTAAAATCCTCTTAATAATTTGCTTAGTTTTTTATTATGGTCTCTCTAGGTGTACAGAAGCCTTATTTTCCATGCTTGATCTAATTTAAAGAAAGGAGTGAGCAGTCCAAGTTCTCACAATATTTCAATTTAAGAACCAGGTACAGAATATTCTTGATACACAGAGCAAGTTTATACAAGATTTACTAATTAGCTCCAGAGCTGAGAATAAAGAAAATCTCTCTGGTGTTAGAGATTTAGGTAAACCAAGAAACAGGCTGAGCAACTGTGAAAGAAAAAGCAAAGGTATCTGATCAAGAGTTCAGTTATTCAGCATCAAGTCTTTTTTCAAAGAAAAAGCAAAAGGCCATTGGACCATCTGTCTGCATTTCTTCTGGTCTGAGTGACACTAATCACTGGAGTATCTTGACAACTCCTTAGGAGAGTTAATCTGTTGGTCAAAGCAGATGGGAACTCCCTGTACATAAGTAGATTCTTTTCCTCCATTTTTCTTATCCAAGTAATGTGCTCAAAATTCTTGTGCCATCTATGTTCTGGCAGGAATACAAGATTAGATGTTCAGATGTTAATATTTCTCTGAGAAAGAGCCTGTGACATTTCACATTTGTACTTTGCTTTAGAGACCAAAGTTAAACACACTCATATCCTGGGAAAATTTCTAATGCATTGTTCCAAGATACAGGAGAGATTTTTATTCTTTTTCATGCATTTTAAAATCTTTCTTTGAATCATTTTTTAAAGTTACTTTTTTATATTTTTAGAATTTCAAACAAAAGTATCATATTTACATAATATTTATTCTTCCAGCTCTTTCCATGTTCCTTCCTATTTCTTCTCATATTAATTTGATATCTTTTCTTTGTTATTTGTACACAGAGAGAGAAAGACAGGCAGAGAGAGAGAGAGAAAGAGAGAGAGAGAGAGAGAGAGAGAGAGTCCATTTAGCATTGCTCATATGTATTTCTGTTTAAGACCAGACATTCGGTATTGCATAATCTATCAGGGGCTAATACTTGAGGACATCTTACTCCCCTTGCCTTAAAAGGAAATTCTTTTATTTATTGTTGTTGAGACTGAGAATTAATAGTGGAGTCTTACAAGCCTTTAAGCATGCTGATAATATTAAATGGAATACTGAACATAGATCTGCAAGACTTCCAGAGTATGCAACATAAAAACTGGTGCCCTGTAGAAGATAGCACATTCCTAATCTTAAGTGCCATGAAAGACTCTTTGTGAGGAAAAAAGAACCTATTAGGAATGTAAAGCCTATGTACCACTCTCTTCATTTAACTTCAGGGAGGAGTTGCACATAAAAATATTTACTGTGAAATTAAGGCAACTCAAGCTTTAGGGATCTGAAAATTGGAGATTGACAGATCTCCCTGATGTCCTTTAAGGAAGGTTGTAATGGCAAGTTTACAAATGCACAAGGCATACTTTGGTAGTTACTTTCCTTCAAAAGAATCTATATAGTCACTCAAGCTTTAAGCTCTGTAAAATGTGCATTCATTCACCTCTTAAGTTGGACTAGTGACCCATGGATCTTCAATGTTTCTAATGCATTTCGGTTATCCAAGGAAGCCAGAGGTCTAAAGTCATGGCTGGTACAAAACTGATGAGATAGATCTTCAGGGTTCACCTGAGAAGTGTGCTCCCTGGTAGATTCCCTGGAAAATGAGGAGATTTAAAGTATTTAGGCGAAGGGAAAAACAAATCAAATGGCACTATCTATGCATTCTTCAAGTGAACCAAATCATGAATAGTAGTGACTATAGAGTGTCCCAAACAGTTGTCAGTAGGGAGTTTTACAGGGAGATTTTATTACTGAGAAAATTCTTATTTTCCCCCTCCAAGAACTAATTAGCTATGTTGACATATGATGAAAGATTGTAATTTTTGATAGCCAGCAATATTGCTATAAGTAACTGGGAAAATACTTTCCTACAGAGTAGGTGATCTGATACTGGCTATATGAAAGCATAAACCATGACCTTTGACTGAATTATAGGTCCTTTACACCACAGAGTTAAGAAAAATAGAAAGGAGTTCAGTTGTGACAGTTCCCCTTATCCTACTACAGAAGCCTTGAATTCAAATGCCTTATACATGGTGACCCCTCTTTTAGATGAAGTCATGTCAATGATTTCTGAACTAGAAAGGTTGAGACAAACTAAACAGGCAGAGAAGCTTTCTCGGAGATATCCACACCTGATTTGAAATGTGTTAAAAAAAAAAAAAAAAAAAAAAAAAAGGTGTAATACATAGGTGTCTGAGTCACACACTGAAAAATCACTTTATCAGAGGTGGAGTTATATGAAAATATAGAAGCAAAGATTATGAATAGGTAGATAATTGGTGAGATATAAACAGTTGGATTTTACCAAGAGGCCAAAGAAAGGGCAGATGTTTTTAGGATTGACAAAGTGTCGTTTACTGGGGACACATAGGTAGTAGTATATTTTAAAAAGTCTATAAAGCTTCTCAACCCAAATCATGGACTAGAGATTAAACAGTGAGCCACAGTGAAGAAATGAACCATCAGAAATATGCATGGACTTCCTCAAAATCTATTAACTTATCCAGTCTCTGTTAAACTGTGTTATTCATAAGGTGTCCATCATTGTCATACAAGGCCAGATACTCTTGATGACCTCCTTTATATCTTAAGATATGTGCTGTAATTACATGGTAGATCAAATGTTAGTTACAACCAAGAATGCTGCAAGCATGGTCAGACTGTACCTCATCCTATTACAGGATTTGAAATGGAAGGGAATGGTTGGTTAATTGTGCAAGGCATGTTTTATGTGACAGGTATTAGTTTTGTGCCTAGTGATGGTTTACATATCCTCCACTTGTCCTCAGGACAGCACCTTCAGGTATATATTGATGGGCATTCATTATGGATGAGAAAGATGGCACTCAGAGTTTGGGAAACTAATGGGCATTGACCAAAATGAACACGAGATTCATATCCCTTCTTCCCTGTTCACTGTCCTTACTGTGACCTGACATGAACCAATCTTGACCAGAGCAACCTAGTATATTATTCACTAGAACATGATTCTGTCAGTTTGCACTGTTCAGATGATAAGATGGCTCAAAACTTGATTTTCATGATGCCCCTACATTCATATCCTGATGGAAATCTCCCTTGTATCAGAAACACAAGGAAATTTTGTTCAGAAATAAATAACTCACTTTAGACACTTGTCTCAAGGTATTTGGACAAAAGTGGTAGAATATAAGTAAGAAATGGACAATCATGGTATAATAAGAACAGAGAGAAAACTTTCAGTTTTTCAATACTATTGTAGTTTGTTGACTGATGTAGCTACTCTCTGTTGAATTCAATCTTTTCAAGGCAAATATATGGAGCTAACCCCACCTAACATCAATTTAACTTGAGGGATATTTATTCAATGTCTGGAATGCTTAAGGAATTGATGATATAGAGGAATGAGAAGAAATTCCTGCACATGCAAAAAATTTTTTATTCATAATCATGGCTCTTTGTCAAAAAATGTATTCCAATATAAAACTAGAGGCAAACTAGGTATGATTAAAAGCAATACTGTTTGAGGTTGAAAAGTGATATATTCACAAAACTATTATTTATGTCCTCTTGGAACTTCATGCTAAAAAATGTGAACTCATCCATCTTGGAAAATATTTATCTTCCTAAATAAGAAGGAAATGTATGACCATTAGCAATTTCACAGGTAAAAAAACATTGTAACCACTAATAATTACAGGAATGTAATATTTCTTTACTCTGGCAGGCTAAGGGGTTTATTTGTTTCAAGAAGTTCTAAACTACTTTTATATTAGGTTTGCTATTGAGTTAATTATACAAGTAATATCCTCCTCCTTTTTTATGCCATCCTTGTGTTAGGCCGCTGTAAACAAAAGTACTAGAGCAGCAAATAATGCTGCTGATAAATGCCTCCCCATGAGCCTCATCAGTCATGTATCTGCAGACACCAACCGTTTTCAAGAACATGTAGGACATTTCTTGATGTCTTCCTCCTCTTTTGCCAAGTGAACTGCAGGCTAAGCATACAAGAGTTTTATTCCTGTCTCAAACCAGCCTCAGCCATTGTTTCCCCTCTGCTTGTATAGCTCTGCAGTGTATCCCATATTTCCTGCTCCATAGAAAATAAATCACATCCCTACTTGCAACTTTTCCTCCCTCATTCTGCAATGTCTTAATGAAAATTATTAGGATTTATTCAGATTTAAGTTTTGTGTTGGGGACTGTATCTTGAAGAACCTAATTTGAAATAATTGCATATCCTTAATTCCTTTTCTGATTCTACAGTTTACATCTGAGGTATCCTCAACATGTCAATGGTTGGAATACATATATTCTAGCTGGTGGCATAGTTTAGAAGGTTCTAGGTACTGCAAGAGTTGGATTCTAAGGATGTTTCCTTCTGCCATGATATCTTGCTCAAACACATGGAACAGGTAACTATACATAGAATCCCATATAAGTGGTACGGTTTTTTCAGCCTGCCACCCGGTCTTGTCCTGCCGCCTCGCCAGCCCCAAATAACACACAGAGACTCTGTATTAGATATTATACTGTTGGCCAGTTACTACTTTCTTATTGGCTAGCTCTGTCTTAAGTATTAACCCATTTGTGTTAATCTATGTATTTCCACGTGGTCTTCTTACCGGGAGCCGGCTGCTGCATACTGCTCTCTCCAGATCCTCCATCTTCAATTTCCTACTTCCTCTTCCTCCTTGTCTCCTAGTCCCTCCTATCCTCCTTTCCTATTGGCCAACAGTCTTTATTCATTAACCAGAATGAGAAACGTATACATAATGGCATCTCCCATCAATCCCATGGAACAATGAGAGAAGATAACCCTTCCCTAATTAAAATTGGTTCTGTTGGATATGCAAATGTAAATATTGGTGAGCTGTTTATAGTTGCAGTAGAAACCATAGCAACAAAGGAGAGAAAAGAAGATTGGGGTCAGCTCAAAGGAGGAAGCTAATGCCAAAGAAGAAGGAAAATCAAATGAATTTGAAATATCTTAGTAGTTGAAGTTAAATGGCATCTGCCTGCCTGTGCCTCCCAAGTGCTGGGATTAAATGTGTGTATCACACAGTGAAAATTACTAGTTCTAAGGCATCCTGTACAACACATGAGATAGTGATGGGTTGGTTGAGGTACAGAGATAAAGAAAGAATGGAATGCCATATCGTATTGTGACTTAGCTTAGAAGCATGATCAGGAAAATATTTTTTTTCTTCAAATATTTGAAACAGAGCCTCAAATTTGGAACAATTTATGTTCTCTGTTGACTTAGAATTTATAATCTAGTTTAGACAACACATATGAAGGAAACCAAATTACTTGGTATAAACAAATCAATCAGCAATTCCATCAGATAGTCCCTAATAGTAAGATTTAGAATGAATTCAATCCAAGATTTTACAATAAAAAATAGCTTATGTTTCTAACCACAAGAGTAGACTCTGCCTATTGTGCAGGAAGCAGAATTCTGGGTGGTGTGTATTCAGGTAATGCCCGTGAAACCATATGGCTTGCCTATGGCATGCATTTGAAGGTTTTACATGGATTAAAGATCATCTTTTATCCCATAGGAAATTTCACCTGATAGTACAATGCAAACACTGCAGGATTCCCATATGTCTAGGTCTTGGAGTCTGTGTTTTTGACTCTAGCCTTAAAACAAAATCCCTTTTTAATGATATATTGCCTTCTAGTATTTTGGGGTAATTTCATTTTTGGTAAATAAAGCTAGAATCAAAAATTCATCTTGTAATACACAAATCAAACCTTAAGATGAAAGTCTTTTCTGGAAATATGTTAGTTAAAATAATTCCCTTTAATTTTGAAAGATAATTTACATTTTTTTCATTATTTGACAAATTGTGAGTATATTTTTTGTTATTTAAGTACAGGCAATAATTTTCAGATCTCGAATCTGGATAATATTTCATCCCTTTATATTTTCTTACTTTTTTAAGCAGAGCTTTTATCATATTTAAAATTCTTTTGTCTAAAAGTATGTTCCATCCAAACCAAAACTTTATAAAAGAATTAAAATTCAATTTGTTAACAAGACATTAGCTTTTTATGCTTTATTTTAGTCCTGTCTCTTGACTGGTATTAAAAATTGTTTTATTTCTTTTATATTTGTATAATGTATGGAGACACTAACTCTTTGGAAAAGATGGAAACAAGTGTACAATGTATCTCACTCCTATCAAAGATCCTGGTTGGTTGTGTATACATGACAGAAGATGTTTGTATATACAGAAGTCAATGCCTTCTGTCAATGCCTGAGACTCTGAATCATAAATGAATGAATTCATCTTCTCTACTCACAGTATTTGTGGCGACCAAACAAATCAAACCAGTATCAGTGTCTTTTGGAATAAAGCAACTCATTAAATGGAGCTCCTGGAAAAAGCTTCATCAACAAGACTGTATGATTTCTAACAAGACATTCAATGAGATTATCAGCTTCAGAAATTTCCATAGTATTAATAAATGGAGATAAAATGAATGGACTTTTTAAAATGAGGCATGCTGTTCAATGTACTAGTTCATCATATGACTTAGCATAATTTGAATCAATTAAGGCTGTTCTGCTTTCTTCTAATCCAAATGCTAGTTATGAATTTGCAAGGTATGAAAAAAGCAAAGGGAAGAAAACTGTTCTATATGTGGGCACCGAGGAGCTGGTCTTAATGTTCACTTCATATTTTTATTTTTTAAAATAAAAGTTGAGATATGTTTGATTAAGACAAACAGAATTTTCAAAGCCTCAATGCCTTTTGAGCGATTACATCAGAAATAACTTGGGAATGTCATTAATTCTGACACTTAATTGCATTTCAATTTATTTCACACTTGCTAGCCTTGAAGGATTTATAATTTAAGTCTCTTATCTAAGGGAAGAATGCATAATTTTCTTCAATTGTCTGTTGTTTCAATTAGCCTCTGGTGATCATTTCATATTTAAAGGGTTCATTTGGGATGATTTGTTTCTGTCTCCTGAAAAAAAAAAGGGGGAGTGGAGGTAGGGGGAGCCAAGATTCTCTGCAGCTGCCATATCCTCCTGGGGCCCACACCAAAAAGATACACCTTTAGTGGACAGAATTACTTGATGAAACACATTTTTTGTAAGCTACTTTATTACATTGTTGCCAAATGAGACTAAAATGAAAGTCTGTATTCCCACTACTCACAGTGTCTAACTTCCCTTTTTGTTTGGGTAAATTACAATGCAGTTAATGAGCTTTGATGCTTTAGTCACCACAGCAAAGTTATTATAATTGTTTGCTATTGGTTCTAAAAAGATTCTAAAAATGTAAAAAAATAAATAAAAACAAGAAACAAAACATAACAACAACAAAGACCTACTCTTTACATGGAATTTTCTACTTGTTTTTCAGAGATTAATTCATCACAGACATTTTTTTCTAATACCAATACCTTGGAACATGCTAATAAACAAAATAGCAACATTCTACCAGAGATAACTGATGTTTATTGAAAGGGATAGGGTGCCTGTCCTGCAAGGTGTATTTTCTTAACTCTCTTTTATAATTTTTTTCTTATTTTACATATCAATCCCAGTTCCCTCTCCCTCCCTCCCGTGCTCCTCTGACGCCCTCCCATCCCACCTCTTCTCTCCACAGGGAGGTATCTGTGAAGTCATTTGGAATAGGGACTAGGCCCTCCCTCCTGCCTCTAGGTTAAGGGAGTATCCCTCTATGGCGAATGTGCAAGGTGTATTTTGTTATTCGACAATTAGCTAAATAGCCAAACAGACAACTATCACTGAAAGTTGTCATTTAAAGAAGATGAATTTTGGATGCACATTAGAACAGTGGTTTAATCACTGGTTAGCAGTGAGGTATTGAGAAACGAACTTAAAATTCTTCATCATTTTTAATTTGAAAAATAATGGATATATCTTCCTCTGTGGAGTTTCTAGAGTGAGAAGCTTATGACATAATAAATAAAATATGTACTATACTATATAAGAAATTAGAAAACAAAACTGTTCATTTCTTTCCTTTTTTTATGTCTCCCTTGCAGTTGTCAAAGTCTTCTGGGTTAACCTAATTCTGTTGGAGTGCTTTGATTTATTTGCTTCAGGAAGCAAATTTACTAGTGCTTTGTAGAAATCATGTCCTGTGTATGCAGAGTACAATTACCTGTAATGTTTTCTCCTTGTGAGATCTACCATAATATGGTATTTTTTTTTCAGGTTCCCTCATTGAGAGATAGTTTTTTTTTTTTTCTACCATCCTTGGTCTAGACTGGCCAAGTGACTTAATGTGGCAGACAGTACATGGCTATGTACACATTTAGAGATTTGTGCACTAATGACTACTGTCTTCTATTATTACAGTTCTATGATGCAAGAAGACAATAGTCTCCTGGATGATGTCAGATATGTAACTGTGCCTTTCTAATCTCTCATGAATTATAGTCAAACAATCATCAGACCCATGAAGGATCCTCAATAGAAGCCAGAAAACATAACCAAATCTAAGTGAAATGATCTAAGATGCTCACAAAACCCATACTAGCCAAAAAGCATACTTGAGTTAAAACATGACAGACAGAATCATACAAAGACCTCACAGAAGCCTTACATGACTGCATAGAATTTCAGCCTGCTACAACATACAGCAATTTAGAGTGGAATAATATATAACTGACAAATAAGGGTAGGGATATGAAGTCAGAGTGGGTTATACTGCTCACCATGAAACTTATTACCAAATAGGAAGATAGCTGTGCTGATTATTCATAGTAATTAGAGAAGATATAAAAATACTCTTAACTAATAAATATCACTAAGATGGTTATATGGAATATTAAATTATTCTATAGATAAATACATTTCTAAAATAGTATGAAACTGAAATTTTTGCAATTTTTATTTTGAACTACTTAATGCTAATTATTTTAATTGTATTATTTCATTAGTTTGTATATGCATGTATTAAATTACATACATAAAATACCTCTAATATTTTGCATTGGTCTATTTCATAGATGCAAAGGAGAATTGGTGTCTGAGACGAAAAATCTTATCTTATTCTGTTGTATTAAGAGTTCTATGAAAGTACATGCTGCAGTAATGTTAATATGAGAACTAAAGCAAGCATAGCAAACTGTCCTCTGTAGAAAGAGTAGCTATGATATATCAAATGAGGAAACCAGTGCTTCCAAACACAAATGTAGAGAAGAATAAAGTGTTTGTCCAATAGTTTGGATGAATGTACATAGTCTGGAGATTTTTCATTAATGAAGTCTATGTCATTGAAAGAAAATAAAATGAATCTTGGACTTTAAATAGAGAAGTAACCTAGAAAGCACCTGTGAGTTTTATGGGTCTTATTGAAGAAAAAGGGTAATTTTGACAAACAAGTAGGTGTGAGCAGGATGGGTCCTTTTGTATAGATGGAAAGATGGTAGCAGGATTTCTCCACACTAGATCCCAGGAAGATGTGCAAGTCAATATTGCTAAGAAGGGAGATTAACACTGAAAAATACCCTATTGTTTGTATGATTCATTTATTTATAAACCACAAATGTTAATTCTGAACTACATTTACCTTTAGCCGTGTGTGTGTGTGTGTGTGTGTGTGTGTGTGTGTGTGTGTGTGTGTGTGTGTTTGAGAGAGAGTGTAGTGAGATAGTCCTTCTGTGGCACTGACCACTCCCATTGGGGGGTGGAGCCATGGGCGGAAGTGACCTGGGGAAGGAGGTCAGAGAGGGCCAGGAAAAGCTATCTCTTGCTGGTGTGACTCGGACAGGAGAGCATCAGGTTGAATTTCCTGGTGTTCATCTGTCTAGGTTGTAAGTTATTTCTCCCACACTAAACATCTATTCGGCCTATTTGTTTATCCTGATCCTTATTTAACCGCGACAAGAGAGTATACATATTTTTGTAGGTGTTTAATTTGAGATTTCTGTTGTTTCTTTTAAAATTAGATATGTATTCATACCTTAATGTGTTTTTTATTTTTATTTATTCATCTTTCACAGCCTTCCCTCTTCCTACTCTGCCACCCCTCCATGTCCTCTTTCCCCTAGATCTACTGTTCCTCCATTTCCCTTCAGAAAAAGAACAGTTCTCCCAGGGATATCAAGAGAACATTGCATAACAAGTCACACTAAGACTAGGCAACTAGGTAGGTAGAAGGACCTCACTGTATCCCCCCTCCCCCAACCTCTGCTCTTTCTAAAATTTAAATTACAATCTTGTTTTACATATCAATCCCAATTCCCTCTCCTTCCCTTGCTCCTTTGCCCCTCACCAAAGCCCCACCCATCCCCTTTCTGCTCTACAGGGAGAGTGAAGCCTTCCATGAGTGATAATTAAAATCTGCCACATCCTACATCCCATGTGTCTAAGCTGAAAGAGTATCGTTCTATGTGGAATGGCCTCCCAAAGTTCATTCCTTCACTAGGGATAAATACTGATCCACATCAGAGGCCCCATAGACTGTTTAAATTTACATTTCTCGGCTGGATTTTGGCATTGAGAATATTTTCATAGACTTAAAATACCCACAGGTTATTCATGCCTTATGATAATATTGTTTATTATGTTTCTTATGGTTTGTAAAAGTTCACTTTTATTTCCTATTAATTATATAGCTCTATATTTTACATATAAGCCTAGAAACTCTTTTGAGTTCATTTCTCAGTAAGATGAAAAGATTCAACTTTCATTTTGTCAGTGGGTTTCCAAACTAATTGTTGAAATGTATATTTATCACCAAAATGGAGTTTTTTTTATTTGTTTGTTTTTTTGCAGCTTTGACAAATGTAAAAGCCCCATCTTGACTGTATAAATATATATCTTAATATTTAACCATAAGGAATAAACACATAATAAGTAACAATATTAGGAAATAATTATAAGGCATAAACAGTGTGAGTTACAAGTATACAAAATGATTTTCCAATCCATAATCTACCAGAGAAATGTAAATTTATAACAAAATGAGGTATGCTTACATACCTAAATTTTAAAACAACTCACATAAAGCAAACATCAATAAATACTACCATGGCAAACTACAAAAGAAAAACATCAAAAAAAGCAAACACAACATCAAATACTAGTAGAAATGTAAAGACCTAAACCTCATAGAATTTGTGGTGAGTACAATGCAGAACGGTGCGGCAGGTACTTTAAACAGTAGCCTAGAAGATTTTTAAGTATGCTGCCATCTCATAAAAGTGAATATCTGAAAAGTTATACTTGCTTCCTGAGGAATACCTTCTTGACATTATATTACAACCTCATGTGGACTTGAATAAATTACTGTGGATTTGCAAAAATGCAGAGGAAATAATATGTTAATACATTGCTAAATCCCAAACCAGGTTAAAAGTGTTCATAGTGGACCTGGTTTTGTGGTCCAAAATGTAGCAAAACACAGGTGTCCTTCATAAGCTATATTCCTAAACAAAGGAATACATACAAATTATAGAATTCCACCCTGTATACCTCTTATTCAGGTGCATGTATTATAAATAAATGAACCGCTATTATATTCAATACATAGCAATGGGCTTCAAGCCTTAAGAAATCATACTGTTTAAAAATTTTCTGTCTCTTAACTAATATTATAGTAAACACTAAAATATATACAGATGTAAAACATAACAGAAGTAAGCACACACAGAATCTATGATGGAATTAAAACTAGAAAAACATCTAACTTTATATCCCTTTATACAAGTCATATATCCTTAACCTGTACTTCATCCTTAGTCATTATTGTCTTCCTATTGCACCTTGTCCTTTCCTGCCTTCTAGTTCTTATGTCTTCAAAAAAAAAAAAAACAAAATCAGTGATAATATCAACATCATCCAGAGACCAACAAGTCAACACCCACAATGGCATCAGGCTAGATTCATGTGACAAATCTATTTTATAAATTCAGTACTTCTGTAATCATATATATAGCACAATGTTTGCATGCAAAGAAAGTATAATGTTATTTAGTATATATAAAGTACAAAGGTACAGCCACATAAATGCTTAATACTGGAGTAGTTCTGATACATTAATAAATAAAATTATATCTTGAAAAGTAACTGATAGATTAGAGTAAAAAAAAGAGATACCATTATAGGTTTGAAGAGAAAATTGACTCTAGATAAATGTCCAGAGACCTACAAGAATAACCCCAACTAACAATCTGAGCAACAGTGGAGAGGCTACTGTAAATGCCCTTGTATGATAATGATATTGATTTCTAACTTATATACCATCATAGAACTCTTATCTAGTAGCTGATGGAAACAGAAGCAGACACCTACAACTAAACACTGAGCTGAACTCATGGAATCCAGTTGCAGAGAGGGTGGAGTGGTAAGAAAAGGGGTCAAGACCAGGCTACAGAAACCCATAGAGACAGCTGACCTGAACAAGGGGGAGCACATGAATCCCCAGACTGATAGCTGGGAAACCAGCATTGTACTGACACAGACCCCCTGAACATGTGTCTCAATTAGAAGGTATGAGCAGTCTAAGGGACCTCTGACAGTGGAACCAGGATGTGTCTCTGGTGAACAAAAGTTTTCTAAGTGTTTGAAATTAAATTGTTCAGATAAGATTATTGTAATAAGTATAAATTTTCTAACATAAATGTTTTTGTTAAAAACATGAAGAAATCATTAAAACATTTCTAAATACATTAAAAAGTAAACATATTGGAGATGTGTCAAATATCTTATTTGGCAATAAAAGGTATAATACAAAATAACAATAAAACAAAATGAAAAATACAGCACTCTGATCCATGTATATCAATGGAGCTGTTGGTGTTTTAAAAATGAGAGTTAACATAATAATAAAATGATACTTTCAAACTATCATTTGAAGGTGCCAGGGATAATTTAAAATGCAACATTTCATACCATTTCTGGGCTATGATGTTCAAAATCATTGATATTATTGCTTTAATATTTAAAATGAAAAAGTATCAATTTGGTTTTGTAAATAGATTCATTAATTATGACAAAAGTGTGATACAAATGGAAATCTAAAGCATTTTTAAAAATATCATCATTAAGGTATTTATTGCAACATTTATTTAACTGGTTATCTATATGCTATCAAAGTATTCTATGAACATTATGAAACCATAAGAAGTTATCAAATAGTATTGATAATTTACCTTTACATGCTCATTACAAGACTCTTCAAAAAAAGAGAAGTAGTTAAAACATGAAACAATAATTATAGTTAGATAGTAACACAAACTATATATTATAAATTATTTAATTGCATATAACTGTTTATTGAATTATGTTTAAAGTGGGATGAAATGATAGGAACATTCTGAAACTTTTTAAATACAGGAAAAGAAAATTAAAGATTAATAACTTCAAAGGAGGATCATATTAGACCTATTCTTGATATTTCTTAGGTTGTCAGTTTGTCAACCACATGTAAAAACAACTTTACATATTAATAGGAAAAGGAGAAGCCCGGAAATTTGAAGCAGCTGAAATGTATATGCGGGAATACATACTCTTGTATTGGTAGGATTTGAAAGTCTATAAATAAACAAAATGAAGCAGTCATTGAGGCCACTGAAGGGCTAATAACTATCAACCATCGGTAACAAGCAGACTGTATCATGGCTGCAGGTCATCTCAGTTATAAAGGCATGGAGTGATTAGATGGTGCTCATTCTCCATGTTTTATTTCAGTTTTTATGCTCCGCCTCTGATTCAAATGCCTGGAATCTTCTAGAATCAGACAGCCTGAGAAACAATGTTTTATCTGTTGTTCGACATCAATTACTACAGTCAAGTTGATAAATACAATTAAGCAAAAATGGTCTGTTAGCATCAGTTTCCTCTGTTCAGCTATATTTACATTGACTGTATCAAGATCATATTTTTTTCTGGCATATATAACTAATTTTTCCAAGGAACTTTCTTCTAAGCTCTGATCTGATACTTCCATTATAACTTCTTAGATAGAAGGCTATGCAATTTCATACTGGGGTGTGCTATTGGACATACTCCTTCCTTGTTAAATATCAGTTAAATATTTGATAAGCAGATGAATAAATGTGTTGTAATTTTGACTGTCTTTCACTTGTTTTGCCTCTGTGCCTACATTTATAAAGTTCATCATCTATTTCATAACTAACATTCTATCCAGTGTTCTTGTAGATCCCCTCACAATCTGTTGGAGACAAAATGAACAATTAATGCCTGTATTGATGCTGCTTCAGATGCTATGGTCTGCTAGCCAGTATTATTCTGCAACATTGTAACACTCCCTGCCCATGCCTTGTTCTGACTGCTTCTATTTTATAACTAATTGGGAAGTCTCTTTCTGATGGAAAATAACTCAAAAGTCTCCACATAAAACAATGCCTGCTGAAAAGCTATTTCTAAAGCACAGGCTGATATGCACATGGAAATTAATAGCCTTGCCTAGACTTGGATTTGATTTGACACCTTTTAAAGTGACTTTTAGCAGTTTTCCAATTCACTTGTTACAGTCTAACACTGAGGTTTTAGACATTCAGTGCTTATTGTAAAAGTAAATTGTTTAAAAAGGATTTGAATTTTTGGAAATAATGCTTTGTGCATGCAAAAGTATTTTTGGAAAAATGACATAGACAGGTACATAAGGGAGAAGCTTGGGTTTATATACAAAGGCTTCCTGGAAGCTTGGCTTTCCTACTAAGCATGTGATTTAAGATACAGCTTCTCTCTCTCTCTCTCTCTCTCTCTCTCTCTCTCTCTCTCTCTCTCTCTCTCTCTCTCTCTCTCTCTCTCTCTTGAAGAATGTAGTCCAGTAAGGAGGGATTCCAGCAAAGTGCTTCTTTAATGTCATTTTTTACCGAGTATTCATTGTGCTTTTGATATTTATAATGTTTGTTCTTCAAGTAGTCACAATTACTTGTCATATCATGTTTGGTGAATGTGTGTGTGTGTGTGTGTTTGTGATGTATATGGATGGTGTATTTATATGGGCATGATGTGTATGAGCATACAAAACATTGTTGCAGTTTCTTTCATTGATATTGCATTGTGCTACATACCCTAGATTAGCTGACTTTGGGGCTTCTTGGTGATTCTGTCATTGTTTCCATCTTGCTTTCAGAATGCTTAGGTCATAGACATATTCTACCATATCCAGAGTTTGACTTGGAGTCTGGAGATATGAACTCAAAGGCTTATAGGCCAGACCCTTTTATCCACTGAACCATCTTCCTAGTTCTGCATAATTTATTTCAGCAAAACGAGGTGCCTTTATAAGCTGTAAAGTTTCCCCCTCATATAGTTTGAGACAACTGATGAATAGTATGGCTAGGATGACTATGATCTATCTACTGGTGATGTCAGGGCTTGAGCAGTCATCCATTTTTATAATGGTCTGTTCTTTTAGTAACCACACCCCCTTTCTTACAGCATGAGAATGTTATTATTTAGCAATGTGTTTATTAGTGTTAAAATTCACTTATAAAATGTGAAAATGAGGATAAAATAATTCAATAAACTTTATGAGTATTAGATTTGATCATAAATGTAGTGCAGGCATTTGCCTTTTCTCCTATTTGTAAATAGCAGTCTATATTTGAGAGAAAAGTGGATGATGACATTGTTAGTTGTTAAAGAAAGAATGAAGCACACAATAACTAGGATTCAAGTATAGACAATAAAAAAGTGTAAGTTAGTTTTAGCAGCTGAATGTTTCTTTATGCATATTTTATGTATTTCTGGGCTTTGCTAATTGTGTACATTTCACCTGTGGCAAATACCTACATGCATATTTCTAATCCATATTTTTTATCCCTTTGAGAATATATCAGATAAATAAATCTTAAAAGCAGGCTCATTTCAAGATTCCCTTTCTTGCTGAGCCTAGCAGTTTAAGGAATTGGTATTCAGATCTACTGAGCATATGTGGAACTGCCTTCATCACTTGATATTTCAGTGCAGTGAAATCACCAATGGTGGACACTTACTCCTAGCATTTCTTCTTTGGAAAAAGGAGCATATAATTTATCTTTGATTTAAAAAAAAAAAGTAATGGGAAGGGAGACATGGCTCAGCAATACTAGATGATTTGACATTTTACCCTGCTCTCCACAGATACCACGATCACATGCTGTACACATTCCTACATGCAGACAAACACTCATATAGGTGAAACAGAAGTTAAAATAAAAGTTTAAAAAAAATAACAAAGTTTTCTGTTGTCATATAAAGTTACCCGTTATATGTGCTTTCTTTTTGAGTCATTGGGGAAAAAAGATGCAGTTTCATAGCATCTATTTTGAGAATGCAGCCAATTCTTTCTATTGCTTCTGGTAACTGTTTTATCAACACAGTAAGACATTCAGAGCCTAATTCTGCTTTTCATTACTTCTTTCATTTCAGGGGATTATATTATAATTGTATTATTTTCTCCTTCTTTTTCCTTTCTCTAAACACTTACATATACCTCTTTTTGCTCTCTTTCAAATTGAGGGCTTCTTTTTCTATCAAGTGTTGTTATTTGCCTGCAAAATACAAGCTCCTCATTGTGTATAGTGTTATTAAATGTGTGTTTTAAGATGAGCCAAACAAGGACAATAACAATAGGCTTGCCAAAGTGAATGAGGAAAGCATATAGTCCTCACCCTACACTGATAACTACAGGCAACTAAGGAATGCTGAGGGAAGGAGAAACAGTCTTCCCCAGGGAAGAACACAATGAATATCCACAGCTCATTTATTTATATCTTAAAACAACTCAGCAAGTCTTTATTAAGCTATCTTAGCTCTAACAGGCTGTGTATTTTGTTATGCACATACACTTGCACACACATATACATAATGCATACATGAGTACATGTTAATATGTAGAGGCAAGAAAACACAAGCGTACATTCTCACACATACACACATACATTCACAAACACACAGAGAAAGAGAATCCCCTGATACACTGTTAGTCTTACCCATCCAGATAATGCTAGATCAACTGTTTTAACACCACAGATACATAAATATGGATGCCTTCTGGTGTTAAGTGCAGCAAGAAAAAAAAAATGAGAAAAGGTGTAGAAGCTTGACCACAAGAGAAACTGTTTATACAGGGTGACCATGTGTAGGTACTTTATTATAATATGTTTGTGGAAGAGGCTTGGAAAGAAAAGCCTTTGTATTCTGTGAACAGATAATGTTCAAGAGAGGGATGAATACAGGCTAGGCATCTGAAGTGGAGAAACATTTCACATAATTGCATCCAGGTATGTATATAGAGCTTCAAATTGACAGCTTAAGGGTAAGTAAAAAAGGGTGGAATCAGAGAGATGCAGGGGATATGGACATCCCAAGAGCTTTATGTTCTGAGCAAGAGGTAGTGTGATTTGATGCATTGCACTTATCTTTCATTTTCCTTACTAGGCTGTAAAATTCTTTAGGGCATACTGGCTCAATTCCTGGAAATTTTTTATTGAATGTAGAAATTAATGAATTCCTTTCCATGACTAAGTTTAAAAGGGAACTCATATATTTAACTCTTTTATTTATGAAACATGTGTTTTTGTAAACCACTTTATGGCATGCAGAAACTGGCAAAAATTAGTTAATATTTTGTTCACCCACACCAACAAGCGCTATATACAAAAATGTACCTACTGAAACTTTGAAATATTGCCAGTTTAAGTTGATATGCACTGTAATTCTAAATAAACCATTGAATGCCAAAGACCTGATATGGAATAAAATTGTACATCAATAAAACATTTTTCACATTGACTGTACATTGAATACTTTGGTTATTCCAGATACAGTATGTATTGAATGTTTCCTGATTGACTGACAGAAAATTTATAGAGATGTGTTGAGATTGGAAATTGTTCAGAAGGTGTGAGTTTCTCAGGCATCACAGGGCAGAAGAAAACCTTGGAATTTGTTCATCAGGTGCCCTCTACATTTTTATTTTGTCATTGTTGTTTACTCACTTGCCTAGAGATAACTATTTAAGATAAGCTAAATTGCCATGGAATCCTAGGGACATTTCCATCTCCTTCCATCTCCACCTTCCTAGCATTCAGACACAAGGACACACCTGGCTTCTCTAGTTGGGTTCTGGGGATATAGCTCAAGTTACAATATGGGTAAAAGTTTGAGCCAGCAAGTCAAACATGTATTCATATTACAGTGACTGTTTCTATATTCTCAGGATTTTGGATTGACTTAAGATAATATGAAAATATATAAGATACTAGATTTGAAGTGAAATTACACACACGCACACACACACAAAGAAATAAGAATAGTTTGGATTTATGAAAGGACACTCTTGGGCCTTCCATATGACTTGAAATGTAAAGTGTACTCAGTGTTTTAGCCCACACAATCCTTGAAATTTTCATATGTTCATCTGGGAACTTTTTGCTTTCTTGACTATATTCATATATCTGCACATATATTCATACATATACAAATTATGCATTCCTAAGTATATAAAGTACTCATTCTGTATAACACACACACACACACACAGACACACACACACAAATATTTTATTCCTTTTACATACCAACCACAGTTCCCCCTTCTTTTCCTCTTCCAGCCCTCCAAACCTTCCCCCACCCCCACCCACATCCACTTCTCAGAAAGGGCAAGGCCTTCCATAGAGAGTCAACAAACTTGGCACATTAACTTGCAGCAGGATCAAGCCCCCCAACCCCCTAAATCATGATTGAGCAAAGCATCCCACCATAGGGAATAGTTTCCAAAAAGCCCTCATGCACCAGGGATAAATCCTGGTCCCACTGTCAGGGTCCCCACAAACAAACCAAGTTACACAACTGTTACCCACATGCAGAGGACTTACGTAAGTCCCATGCAGGCTCCCCAGCTGTAGGTTCAGGGTCTAGGAGCTCCACTACCTCAGGTCATCCGTCTCTGTGGGTTTCCCTGTCCTGATTCTGACAGCTCCCGTTGTTCATGCAATCCCTTCTTGCTCTTTGCCATGGAGTCCAGGAGCTGGGCCCAGGGCTTGGCTGTGAATTTCTGCATCTGCAGAATTTTAAAGTTGTTTTATCCTGGAGTCTAAGTAACTTTTCTGTTTATATGAAAACATAACCCAATAAAAGCAACTTAAGAAGGGAGGTTTTCCATTTGTTCATATTTGTAAATAGTTTCATGTTGTAGTCTATCATTGTAGGAGACAGTAAGGCTGTGGGTGATTGGGGTTATCCAGGACTGTGAAGTGCCATTGCATCTGTAGTCAAGAGGCAGAGGGTTTTATGTTTCTGCATAGATCACCCACTCCCTTTTACTCAGTACGGGGCCTCAGCTGAAGGAACATATTACACACACACACACACACACACACACACACACACACACACATATGTATATGTATATGTATATGTATATGTGTCTGTATAGTCCCTCACAGGTATAAACAAAGACTAAGCCATCTTTCCGGTGTGCTTCCAGTCTTTTCCAGTCTAACTCCCAGGTGATTCTGCAGGCTGCCAAATTGACAATTAACACTTACCATCACAACTGGGTTTTAAGGAATCCTGCAAAGATAAGATAGGTACTATGGATGTTACTTCCAAAAAGGAAATTATTCATGGTTCTCCCTCAAAGTTGAGGAAAAGAAGGAATTGCTTTAAAACCACAGGATTGAAATACCAACACAGTAGCTGTTTGTGTGAAATGATTGTAAAAGTGGAAGGGAGAAGGTAAGACTGAAAAGTTCTTATCAAGAAGCTGCATTTTGATACAGACCTTTGCTGAATTGAGGGCAGCTCACACTTGGATATACTTTCAGGTCTTTTCTATTCATAAAAAGCACTTGCTTTTTCAGCCACACCAAAATGGAGCTACTTCCAATCAAAGGCAGGCACCTGCTTTAATTCAGAGGGAACACTCTTGAACAAGAAGTTATTACACAGCTCAGTACAGCATGCCCCACAGATAGATCGGGTGAATTCCTCCACAAGGGACTTTCATTTCAAATAACTTTGGAGACCTGAATTTTTCAAATTCATCTGCATTTGTGATTGGTCTGATTTGACTAGCGGAAGGTTAGGTTTTTCTAATAAAATGCTTTGCCTCTGAGTCACACAGAACAAGGTAGAAGTTTTAGCCAAGCAAAGCATACAATGCTATTCATGTACTTTTTGCTGCTGGAAGCCATCAGCTCAGAAGAGAGCTATGGGCTGGTAAACATTATCATCTGATTGATGAGGTCGTTTTCCTCAAAGTGTGTGTAGCACAATGAATCAGGCAATGAAGAGGTCAGCAACTGCAGGTTTGTACTTAACTACAGTTTATTATATGTGAGAAATGACTCAATATGCCTGCACAATTGACAATATAAATCACCTTCTTTACATTTCCACATTCTAGCAAAAGTACAATAGCTAGAACAAGCATTTTCTTTTGAATGGCTAGGGAATCAAGAATCCTGTGATTCCATTTCCCCTCCTTGAATGGAAATTTCATTATTTGTACACTGAAAGACAATTTTAATAATAGAAGTGAAGACTTTGAATTATAAGCGCAAATATTTAGTCTTGAAATGAGTCTTTCTGTGTTCTTCTGCATTTGTATAATTATGGCAAGGCTGCAAATTTAATTTCTTTAGAATTATATATTATTCTTGATATGTGATGCTCCAGTGGCTTGCACTGGAAAGTTAGTCCAACTTTGAAAATTCTTAATACAACAAAGATATTTAGGTTCGAGAGTGATGAGAATAAAAGTAATTTTTACCTAGCATGGCAGATAAATTCGATTTAATAAGGACATAAAACTATGTCAGAAGAAAAAATCAAGAAATAAATAAAGGTTGAGCAGATGTCTCAGTGAGCAATGTGCTACTATGCAAATATGAGGATACAATGTGCTTTTTATGCAAATATAATCCAACTTCAAATCTGCAAACCTATGTAAAGCCTGACACCATAATCCCAGCACTCCACACTAAAAGAGGAATAGGAAAGACAAAATCCTAGAAGATTAAGGATGAACTAGATTGTGCATCAGTGAACAAAAACAGAAAGAAAGACCCCATGGATACTAAGTGGAAGCAATATCTGGCTACTAAGTTGTGCTCTAACTTGTGTTTCCATATCTTGTACCCACAGAAAGTATTATAAAGTACACAGCTCACACCCCATGCCTACATTCATATCACACAGATAAAAAGATAAATAAATAATCATGTCAAAATTATTATATGATTCGATTCAAATGAAAAAGTTTATAATCAATAAAATACCAATGTTGTGTGTTGCTTTTTTAAATAGTATTTCATCTCCTAATTAGTAAAATCCATTGAAACCTCCTTCCCTATACCTGAAGCAATAAACTCTTTATTCTGGTAAGTAAAAGTAAATAAATAAAAAGAAAACTGAATCAGATGGGATTTTTTTCTTTCATTAGTATATGATTTATTGTGAATGAGTTAAACATCCTTGACAACAGTGCAGAATGTTAGTGTTATCAAGGAGGTAATGACTATAATTCTACAGGACTACAAAATGAGGAAAATGATGGACAGCCGGGCCTGTTGTGCCATGCTGTATGTACAGAGAAAGTGCCTTAAGCTGTTGCCAGTGTACTGTGTTAAGGAAAGGCAATGATTAAGACAAGCACCCAGCAATGCTCTCTAAAGCACTGGAGATTGGTAAAGATGTGAGGCATCTTTACATGCTATATTTGGTTTGACAAAGCCAGATTAATGACAAATGGGATGCATTGAATGAAGGATAGGTTCTGAAGTTCTACTGTATAGAGAAAGAAATGTGCATTAGGAACATGAAGGCATGGGTTGTTGGAAGCTGTGGGTAAGAGAAGGTAAAAATAGGCATAATGAAGAGATGACAATGACAGTCTAGGCTTTGCAAAATGGAAATAAGAATGAAGCAAATACAGTCAATGGCAAATAGGAAAGACAGTTGTAAAGGACTAATGAGTGGGTTGATGGAAAAGATCCTTTGTTTCCTCCAGTAATCTCTGGATTGGGATGTATGGCAGCTATTTGGAGGCTGAAGAGAACATCAGCAGCTCAGTCTGTAAAATGATGGCTTGAGGTAAGGAGGGAAGATTCTTCCCGGCTTCTTTACAGGAGGACGCAAATGTTAAGCACTACTTACTAAGGGATCAGTAATGTTTGATACCTTAATTAAAGGCTGGTTTGGGAATTTTTGTTCGGAGAGAAATTGCAATAGGAATTCAAGATTCAAATCAGCTTTATTCAGACTAGTGTGGAAGGAAACTACTCTACCTTTTAGTTTTATAAATAATGATCCCAAGATATTTTTAAAAAATTGAACACACATTTAAACTGAAAAAAAAAAAAAAAAAAAACAGTCCTCAAACCAATGTTGTTTTATCTACCAGGGATTTCTTTTCTAAATGAAACTGCATTGCAGAGGCATGAACATAAATAATCATTCTAAATCCGTTCATTCTTTTGGATGTGATACAGAAAAGTTAAAAAGCTGAAGTCATTTTTTTTTTTTTTTGCTGTTCTTTGGTTTCACTAATACTGCATAGTTCATGGTGACACTTGAAAGAAATCATTCCTCATTCAAAATTCATTACATTTTAATTGCAGATTTATTAACAAACCGGCGGCTTTCTATTGATTTCTGTAGGATGTTGTGGAAACTGGGAACAGCACAGAGCACCTTGTAAGGCTGACAGCACTTCACACTAAGTGGCCAGATGTTGTTACATCCAAACACTTGAAAGAGTGCAGAGCACCACAGAATAGCATGGATGGAAAATGTACTGTCAGAAAGTCTAAGAAAATACAAAGAATGCAGTCCCACAGTTTCAGTGCTAGTAAATTCTGATGAGCTTTGATAGAAGCAATCCCTTTTGTTAATACTTACTGTCATTCTACATGCCTGAAGCCTGTGTTAGATTCTTCAGAAACATGATTGATTCCCCCAAGAAAAGACCAAATACATGAAATACCATAGCAAGAATCTACTTTAGTATGCAATCACATGTGAACTACCATCCACAAATAGATTGAATACACATTCTTCCCATTTCCCAATGAGATAGAAGCTTCAGATCCCAATTAAAATGAAGACTAATGTGCTTTATATACATTTAGCCATGATTGATGCATCAATTATTATCTCAATACTACACAAATTACAAAAAATAAAATCAAGTTGAGTTTGTGAACTTTTCAAAGTGTACTTTGATGTTCTTCTAGCCACTCTTTCCCATAGCCCTGTGTTACTCTTATTAATTCAAATAGAATAAAGAGAAATAAAGAACAATAAAGTTAGGGAGAAAACCAGCAAGCAAGTGAAGAAAGGGTTTCAAGTGGAGGATCATGAATGTATGTATTATGGTAGTTGTGCAAATGAGGCTTTTGTTTTGACAAGCATTAGAATATGCATCCTTTCAAATGGGCCTTGCCTTTTGAAACCAGAATATCTCTGAACATGAGAAAAAATAGATTTCCTGAGATGCCACTTAAGCTCCCTTTTCTTAGGAGCATATAATTTAGAAAAGTTATAGATGCTTTCTCTGCCACTTTGGGATATGTATCTACACACTAGAAATATCTTTTCCAACTGAAAGTGGATGGAAATCATTTCTTGAAATGCCAGGATAAAAGGAAGAGGAGGAGCAGCAGGAGGAAAAGAAGGAAGAGGAGAAAGGTTGAGGAGAAAACTTGGTGAGGACCCTCTCTGTTATCTCTGTGGGTTGTGGATCATAATTTTCATAAGCAGCAACTGGCAAATCTTTATTCCAAATCACCTCGTTCATTCACACCAGTGTTACTTTGTCTTGAGCCTTTCAGAGAGAACTCTCAAACTCATGCAAAGATGTAGCTGCTATTCCATTATATCAGTATTGAGAGGAGCTTTAATAAGGTAATTACAATCCAATGAGGTCCTGGGGATTGGGCCCCTATGCCTACACTGGTGATTTATTGTAAAGGAGGAGAGAAACTTCAGCTAGTAAATTTGCAAAGACACCTTAGGTGATGTCACTTACCATCTGGGGCACTTCAGAGAGTTCCTAGTGGAAAGGTAATCATCTCCAGGAGTGTCTTTTTCACACTGAATCTACAAAATTGAGAGATTAAACAGATCCCTGTATTTTCCTCATCAAGTTTCTAAGTAAAAGCTACTCATTTAGTGATAAACAAACACAAACAAACATCAGAGAATCATATTCTAATTTGAAGTATTCCTGCCTTTTTGTTCAGTGCAGTAGAGTTTAGTCTCTCCTTCTAGGATGGTTTTTTAATAATATCTAAGGTTTTCTATCTCATATAATCTTCCGTATTTCAGTAAGGTTACTTGAATTCATACATTTCAATTATAGAATTTATATATGATTATATATACTTATATACATATATATTCCTAAATATATTCAATGGAAATATATTTTAATGCATATGTTTAAACTATACACTAAAATATATTTTAAAACATGTAGTTAAGGGGCTGCGAAGCGCGGCTCCTATGGCGGCCTTCCGCAAGGGGCTCACGGCACGCTGATGGGAGAGGTGATTCTGTGTACGTTTCTCATACTGGTTAATAATAAAGCACTGTTGGCCAATATAAAAGGAAGATAGGAGGGACTAGGAGACAAGGAGGAAATAGGAAGTAGTGAGGAGGAGTCAAGATGGAGAGTCAGGAGAGAGCTGGACGCCAGCCGCCTCCCCCGGTAAGAGAAGGCCATGTGAAAATACATGGATCAGCAGAAATGGGTTATAATAAGGCAGAGCTAGCCGATAAGAACGTAACCGGGCCAACAGCATTGTATCAATACAGGTCTCTGTGTAGTTTTGGGGCTGGTGGCGTGGCGGGCGGACAAGACCAGCGGCGGCGGGAAACCGTACTCATTACAGCACGCTGCTCACCTTCTTCGACCTGGCCCCGCTGTTGGGGGTGTGCGGGTGAACTTCTTCCCTACTTCTACATGGTGACCTCGGTGATGCTCAACATCTGCCTGCAGGTGCGGATCGAGTGAGCCTCGGCACCGTCCGTGCCACCCGTGTCACCCGCGCCAGGGCCGCATGAAGGACCGTGGGTGGCCGCGCGGTGCCCCGAGACCGGGGCGGGGGGCGCAGGCGGGACGGCCCGGGCCCCTCCGTTTTAGGACTTCTCTGAGGGCACAAGGTACCGCATCCCATACTGCAAAAACCCTTCACAGCCCCGTCCTTTTCCACCGCTGCATCCAGAGAATCACCCTAGTCTGGCAAACCTGTTGCCTCCCCTTGGCAGAAAGGGGGGAAGCCCGAAAGAGGGGATGCTACCGCAGGATTTACCAGGCCCTGTGCAGGAAGAGCTTCCTGAGATGTCACCTGAACCCTGACTGGGAGAAATGGGCCAGTGAGCCAGCAGGAAGGTCCTACAAGACCTGCATCCTCCATCCTCCCTGTATGCCCAGGCTCCTGGCAGCACCTGCCATGATAGTGGCCTTGGCCTTCTAGGTGATGGATGGTTCACCCTTCCCTGGTCATTGCAAGGATAGCTCACCCTTCCCTGGTCATTTCAAGGATAGCTCACCCTTCCCTGGTCATTGCAAGATGGATCCCTAAGTAGAGATGTCTGCCATTATTTCTACAGCAGCCCAGGGAGCAGCTGAGTGAAGAGCCCACCAAAAAGAGGAAGGGGTCTTTCTGGTAGAGGCCTTAAAGGGGTGGGGAGGCTCAGGACTTTTTGGCCCCACCTTACAAACCATGCCAGTGTACCTTTGGCATGATGTCTCCTAGCAAAACTGTGAGGGAGAGGACTCTCCCACCTCAAGTGCTCAATGGCGCTCAAGGAAGGGCCTGGGATTTGTCCTTGTTACACCCAGAGGAGAGAGGGGTTCACCTGCCCTAGGCCTGCATCACCCACCCCTGCAGGCTTCTTCCTGACCTGACAGGATACTGATGTCAGGGGGGAGCAGAGTTGCCAGGGCACGGAGGGAGAAAGTGAGACCGTGGGATAAGGAGGCTGGGCATCTGTCTTTCCTTTCATAGAAGACAGGTGAATAGTTCAGTTTGTGAACGAGAAGGTCCATGAACTTCCTGAAATGTCTAGTCCTCCTCAACTCTCTGGTGCTTGACAAAGGGCTCCCAGGCAGTTGTCTGACAGTGGACTGCGATGATGGCATGGTGGTTCATGGGAGGTTGACGAGCTGCTGGTAGAGACCCATGGTGTGGCCCATTTCTCTGTTCCCAGACTTGCAGCCCCATCACATGGGGAAATCTCGTCCAGATAGACCTAGGACAGCCTGTCCAGGAGACCCTGCATAGGCTAGAGTCCCCAAATGCCCAAGGAAGGGTGTCCCAAGGGATACGTTTATTACTTAACCCACACTCCCCAGCTTCTCTGGCACTGGTATCTCAAGGTCCATGCATTCCATTCTTGGTACGGAAACCTTGAGTATGCCTGCCATCTCTGGGGACAGTTGCCCAACTCTCTCTTTGGAGTCAGGGACCCAAATGAAGATGTCAGTCTGTCTTGGCTGAAGGTCACTCACAAGCTGAAAGATGGCTGGCACGTGATCTCTGCTCTTTGGCAAAGCCCAGGACTGATAACTTTCTTGCTTCTGCCAGGTTGCACTGAGTGGTCTGTGTATGTATAAATACATGTGTGTGAACATGTTTATGTTGGGGATGGCACAGCTGAGGAGGAGCTTCACAGGTGTTCTGCCCTTGCTGTAGAAGAAGGACCTCGACCTACACCTACGGGGAGAAATGAGTATGGAGTCTGAGGCCGTGCCTTCATAGCCCTCCCGCTCCAGGGAAGCCCTCCTTGCCCACGCCCAGGCATGGGCTATGCTGTGAGGTTAGAGGCACTGGCTTTGGGCTGGCCCCCGGGACCCTGAGTGTCAGCCAGGAACTAGGATCGGCTTTGTGTTCCTGACCCATTCTGGCCCTCAGTAGTCTGTGAGCTTCTGCTTTCCCTGCCCCCTTGGCTACTTTTGCCCCTCCTTGGTGCCCTGGCTGTGTGATGGGGTCGTGGTGCATTTTATTCACTTGCAGTCTGTATTGCAGGCAGCGGAGCTTCAAGCAATTCAGAGACCTGACCTGGATGTGTGTACATTTATTTCCATGTGTGACGAACTGCACTGCCAGCGCTGACTGGTCACAGACGAACTGCACTGCCAGCGCTGACTGGTCACAGATGCAGTGTCTGATGTTGTCACTCATTGTCTCCCATAGTTAAAAGAAAACCCTTGAGTTCAGTACACCAAAAAAAAAAATGTATTTAATACAAAAAAGGTTCTTAAGTAACTTATGCTCTTAGAAAGATGATTTAATAAGAACTACCCTTTTATAGTTCACTAGTGTGATCATCATACCTGGGAATGTACGTACTGAAATGCGTGATAATGAAAATTCAGCAGCATGCATTTCTAGGGAAGACACTAGACCATCCAATATGTTTTTCTAAGTTCCTGAAGCTTTCTCTCTCTGTTTGTCTCGGTTTCTGAGTTTCCCTGTCTTTCTCCCCTGCCAAATACCTCCCTTTTCCCATTTCTTTTCCTTCCTTGCTTTGCTTTTTTTTTGGGGGGGGGGTTAATAAGACAGGGTCTCACTCTGCAATGTAACTTAGGCTGGAATGAAAACTATGAAAACCAGGGTGGCCATGAACTCAGGGCGGCTTTCTTGTCTTCCTCCTTCTGGCTGGCATAACATGGTCTTGTGCTGAGCCACACTCAGTCTGTCAGCCTGAGAGTCTTCATATTTGTAAGCACACAAGTGTGAGGGGAAATTATTAATGAAATAAGCCTCTAGGATTTAGTCTTAGATAGTGCATTTTTGTAGCTCTGAAACACTGTCAAACCGAAATCTTCACTCCTCTCCAAGGAGTTCTACATTTATGGTTAACCCAAGTCACTGTGTCTGTTACAAACAGGCTCCTTACTGGGAATGATAGCATCAAATAAAGTAGTTACTTTCTATTTCTGTACAAACTCCCAGTGCTAATTCTTCTGGATAATTTCTAAAGCACAGCAGTAATAAACCGTCTGGAGTGATTTACAGATTTCCTTCAAAAATATTAAAGCTTAACAAAACTAATTTCTCCTCTTTGAATATTGTTCAACAAAGAACTTGCCAACTATTTTTTTCCCCTCTGTTGAGGATTTTAAGGAAGAGAATAGCTGCATTTGTGTTCTATTGTGTGAGGAGAAATTCATAAGACTTGATTGAAATGTTTCTTTTATTGAAAGTTTTCAGAAAATCACATTGGGATTTTTGTGATGACAACCCCATTATCTTTCATGTCCACATGTTCATAGACAATTAACATGGAAGGTAATAATGCATTTAAATCAGAGCAACTAAGTATGTCTTTAAAATTCTGAATGAAAATGCCACTCTTCCTGACTTTTTTCAGATTTGACAATTGACCAATGGCAGATTGCATATTGATGTATGCCCTGAAGACATTTTACAAGAAATGCATCTTCTCAAATTTTAATTTCTATATTAGCCTAAATAATTTCATTTTACATTCTTTTTTCCTTTTTTATTTAAATTTGAAACAAAGTTATTTTACATGTCAAACCCAGTTCTATCACCTTCCCATCCTCCCCTATCACTCCCACCAAACCTCAGCCCATCCCCTTTCTGCTCCCCGGGGAGGGTGAGGCATTCCATGGGGAGTCTTCAAAGTCTGTCATATCATTTTACATTTTAAAGAGGAAGGAACAGTAGTACTCATCAAATGTATTTTATTTCTGTCTTTGACACCAATAAAATAATAGCATATATAATTTTATAATTAATTGAGTTCCTACAATGTTCCAAGAATTTGACATAATTATTCTTTTCCAAATAATCCTTCAAGGTAGTATTGATTTCATTCTACTGAGGGAGTCAAACATAAAGGGTACATAATATCTTGATCAAGATTTTATGGTTTGATTGTGACATCATTTTAATTTTAATGGCTCTGAAGTTTTGAATGAATTGTAATGTACAATTACTTGGGATATTGAAATAGATCGAGCAAGAAAATATTCAAGAGTTGATAACCATTCCACAATTTATGAACATGTTTCTTTAGCTCCCATCCCTTTCAAATTAAAACATACTTTTGTTGGTAAGGTTTTTAAAACCATAATATGAGCACTCCTGTAAGATCCACTTCCTGATGAATACCAGCAATTGAGACAATACATATCAAATGGTTAGTGGTCAATATTCTTTAAATAGGACAATAAGTAGATTACTATATTACTATATTTCCTGAATGTCTTTCCCTGTGTCTCTGTATCTGTTTCCCTCCCCTGCCTCTTTCCCTCTCTCTCCACCCCTCTCTTTTTAACTCACACAAATTCACTCAGTCACACTCATGAGAGATTATAGACAAAGAATGAGATCATTTATATACAAAACTTCCTTTCTTAGATTTTAATAGTTGATTTTGGAACAAACTATATTTTAAGAAGTAATGGTTTTTATTCTATTGATAGGGGAGATTTTACATAATAGGCAGTTTAACCTCCCCTTTATTTTCCTTAACAAAGTAGCATGAAGAGTTTTTAAAAATGGAACTAGACATATGCTCATTTTTTTCAAGGGATTAGAGTTAATTACTGGGAAAGCATCTTCAGAATGACTTATGATTTAACCCTACTATAAGCACAGTTGGAGTATGTGCAGTCCTATTTTCCAGCAACATGATTGCTTACAGTCTAGCATTGGAGATCTACTAGAGTTACTTTTTTTTTCTTTTTGATACATTAGTATCTTCTGTATCACAATATCATATTCGCTTGATCTCACACCCTACATAAGCTTTGAACAACAATCTGACTTTATGATTTTTTTTTTTTTTTTTTTGCTTGTCTGCTATGTCACTTACCACAGAAGTCATCCTGAAGGAAGTGTTTTGCCATTTGCAACTTGACAACCTGAACACTTAACAGACAATATCAGAACATCTTGACTTTATTATTTTCAGGCCATAAAAGTACAAGTAGTTGTTGAGTGTCTGAAGCTGAGATGAAAACACCCTCTTTGTGAACAGGGTTTGCTCAGACCTGACAACCCTTACAATATTAAAAAAAAAAAAAAAAACATCTTCTGTGTTTCTGTGGAGCAGCCCCAAATCATAGTCTAGACAAAATCTCATGAAGATCCATGGGTGAAGCATAGTTCAGGTCAGACCTTTCCTGAATTATTTGGGTTAACCTCTTTTTAGTGAATCACACTATCTATGACATGTTTCAATGAAGCAGGATATATGTTATATATCTATATAGTCTATATCCAGATATCACTCACCACTAACCCTATCCATGTGAAAACTGACAGGTTACTCAGTCATTATAATGCTCACCATGTTTTGTAGGAAAAAAAAAAGATAGTAACAATAATAACAATAGTAATGGCTTCATAGCTCATGTTGATCAAATCAGCTAATTTGCAGATAGAAGACTAGATATTTAAACTAAGCTAATCATTGTACAACACTTGTTTCATTTTTATTTTTATGAGCCCTGTATATTTATCATCTTTATGATTTAATTTTTTTATGTTTCATACATGCAAGGATACTCTCTCAGGTTCAGAGTCATATCTTACAAAGCTGCTGATATTTTAGCTGCTCCAGATATAAACTATAGAAAACCTCATCACTACTCTGTTCTTGTGACTCACAGACATATTATAAATAAAGACCTACAAGTGAGTTTGTTGCTGTTCACACTTTTCAGATAGTATAGCTGCAACTGGTTTCTCAGACCATTCTCCAAGTTATCAGTTACATTTAGCAGCAGAATTAAGATGAAGGTCCTCGTTCTTTCCCATTTTTACCAGTTTCTCCCTTAAAATTCACCCGTTTTTTGTATATAACAGAGAAGTAAAAATATGGAAATCTAAATGACAGCCAATTAAGAATGGCCAGAGGGGTAAAGGACATCAGGAAAACATGTCCCAAATACATGGAATAAACAGAGCTCATAGGAGCTCACAGAAAATAAAGCAGCAATCACAGAGTCTGCATATATGTTATGGTGTTTACCCTGTTGTTTTTAAAGAACTTGTAAAAATTGGAGTGTCTAAATCAAAAGAGTAATGTCTAACTCTTTCAAGTGCTCTTGAAACATTTTCTCTCCTACTGCGTTGTCTCAGCCAGCATTGATATAAAAATTTGTTTCTAGTCTTATTGTATCTTGTTATGTCATGTTCAGTGCCTATCCTTGGGAGGACTGTTCTTTCTGAAGGGACACTTAAGAAAAGTGGATCTGGGGGCTAGGTGGACTGTGTGTTTCTTGTGGGCTATTAGGAGGAGTGGAGGGGATGGGAAACCGTAGTCAGTTTGTGTTGAAAACAAAAGCAAAAAAAAAAAAAAAAAAAAAAAAAAAAAAAAAAAAGTCTCATATGTGAGATTTTTTTTTTTTGCTCATCAAAGCATTCTCAATAATTAAAATCCATGCCCTCTGCATTTAACTCCAAAGATTTACCAAATTGCTACCTTTAATAGCTTTATTAAGAATACTCTCCTTGCATCCCCTTACCCAAACTAGGATAAGGGTAAAGGATACTTGGATACCTCTCAAGTTTTTAGATTTTGATCTGAAGTGACACATATGAGGATTATTTCCTTGCAAGATCATCTGTCATCCAAATATGCTGCCTGGGTGAGGATTGGGAATATTGCCTCCTCTTTGAATTAGTGGGGTTGCAATGAATCTCCAGAATTGCTCTGAGCCACTCTGTCAGATACCCAGACAAGACATTTTGGAAACACCATCAGGACACTTCTAAACTAATTTTTTAATTCTATATATTTCTGGTTCTCCAGAAAGTTAGTCTCTAACACCTATCTATTGCATAGCCTGCATTTTACAATTTATATGAAACATATCTGGTGTCAATATATACCTTCAATATACAATATTGAACCAAACTATTTTTTTATAAATCTAATTTCTTCTTTTCTTTTCTCTTACCAAACCTTCCCATATACCTATTTTTGATCTTCTCCAAATTCATGACTCACTTTTTACTACTCATAATTGTGCACAAACACACACACACACACACACACACACACACAAAATCATATGTTTCAAAATGTTTGTTTAACCAATATTTAACATAATTTTATCCCTGTGTTCTGAAAACTTTCACTTCTATTACAATGTTCCTTTAGAGTCTGTATCCTTTGATGTTTACTAATTTGCTCTTCTCTAATGTGGACTTTCATTAAAGCTTTTGTTTCTCGCTTTATGTTTTTATTCCAAAGATGAAAATATACTTTAATTATGCCCTTAATTACATTACTATTCCTAGGATAGTTTCTAATTATTTTAAGTATCACATGGTCCCACATTTACTTGTTAAAATAAAAACCACACCATAGTGCTGGCCATGATTGATAATTAATAGAGTCACTTTTCATAGTTGTCCAAAGGCATATTTTCCAAATGTTAATATTTGGAGCTCATGTTGTCTCATTCAGAGATAATATGCAAACTTTTATTGGTCTATTTCTAACTGTAGTGGGATATTCACTCTGTCTCCTTCTGTGGATATTGCAGTTTAATAAGGATCAGGATAAACAATTAGGCAGAACAGATGTTTATTCAGGGAGAAATAACTCACAACATAGACAGGTGAACACCAACAGGTTCCTGCTTCCGAGAATTCCTCTGGATGTCCTCCTGTCCCTCTCCCTCCTCCTCCTACCTAGTTCCCCAGGTCACTTCCGCCCCTGGCTCCACCACCAATAGGTGTGGTCAGTGCCAGAGAAGGAGACAAAGTGAATATCCCACTACATCTAACCTTCAATATTTTTAATCAAAAATTTCCCAGAACCTGACACTTCTGTCTAAAATACATATGACAAAGCTTTATCAAGCTGTGGGCTGTGGGGGAAATAATAAAGAGAAGCAATGAAAAGCAACTATCAAAATAATCTAGATAAAAAACCAGGTGGGGACATAGAATACCGTGGTAGAGAATACCTGGGATCAGGAGACACAAAAACTTGTACCACAGAATATTAGCATGAAGTTGGCTCCTTCGGTTGTTGCAAAAAATGCCTAATTAACAATATCTGTATCTGATCCATTAGCTTATTTAATTATCATCATTAGATGTTGGATTCTATCATTTTCGTCACTCATAAACAAGAAACTAAGCTTGAACCATTAAACAACCTGTCAAATAACTCAGTCTAGTGAATTACAGGATGCAGTCAAGTGACCCTTTCATGTCATAAATGCCCACCTCACTTGTTATAGTAAAACTTTAACAATTCTCAGTCCTTTCACTCTTTTGTCCCTGGTTCACAGTGAGTGACAAGATAATTAGATGAGCCCAATTTAAGTTGGTGGACAGAAAACCTCTGATTACAACCAAACTCAGCAGAAACAAAGGAAGAGATAATTTAGTATTACAAAATTAGGACACTGCTAGAAATGAGAAATGGATATCAGCGCTCCAAACAGAGATGTGATATAAAAAGCCTGCCTATGACACTCCACTGAACTAAATATTTAATAGTTTTTATATTTAATTAGCATAGACACATTAATTTAGGTTATATACCACTGATAGTTTGATTTTAAAAATGCATATTCTTCTGTGCTTGAGTTCCCAGCATGAATAAAGATGTCTCCATTGAAATAGTTTTCCTATGAAGTGTAACTATCACTCTCATAACAGGAGGAGGAGTGTTGCAGATGAAACAGTTAAAGTACTGGAAAGGAATGTTTTTAAAAAGTCGAGAAGCATAACAGGATGTTTTCACTGAGTGGAGTCGAGAGGAATCTTATTTCTCACAAGGAAGCAGGCATGTTGCAAAACTATCCTCTTTCTCCTAAGTGATGCAACTGTGAAGCATCCTTCAAGGTCACTTTGAATCCATGCCTTTGCAGTGTAGTGGGTTATATGTTTACTTATAAAATTAGTTAATTGTTGATGGAAACAAAGAACTCTTCACACAAATAAATGTGCATTATTTTAAAGTAAGAATATTGTTCAAGTTCATAGTTTGTGCAGGCATCCTTCAACTCGGTCTAGACTTTTGTTGGTTGGTTTGCTTTTTAAATGTGATTCGCTAATTTCATGCTTCCAGAATGTCAACAAGGGCAATAAAATGGCACTTTAAGGCCACATTAAAGGCTGAACTAAATGGCACCATTCAACTGGAGACATTAAAATGAAATTATAGCATGTCCTCTGCTTGGAAGGCATCTTTGCAACTGTAATGTAAAGTGGAGAAGAAAAGACCTACCTGACTCTTCCCCTCTACGTTCCTCCACCCTTGCAGCTCTTGGGATCAGAAGCCTGTCCTAAGATTTCTAGGCTATCTTGTGACATGCCTCCTCTTTTTTTTTTTTTTTTTTAATATAACTTCTTTCCTGGTCGCACATGTTTTAATATTTTTTAAAAAAATGTATAGGTATTTAATACGTATATGTTATTCTTGGAGACAAAAGAGCTATATATCACCCCCTCAAATATGTCATACCTGCTTGCTGATTTTATAATCTATATAACTTTCTAAAATGTTGTTTGTTTACTGCCATTGTGTGTGTGTGTGTGTGTGTGTGTGTGTGTGTGTGTGTGTGTGTGTGGTAAGAGCAAGTAACAAAACTGAAATGAACTAAATTTCATTTTAGTATAGGATGGATACAAGAATATATTTTGCAGATATGTTCAAAGGGAACATATCCAGCAGAGAGGGTGACTAGTAGATAATATGATAAGAGAAATGAAGCAGAAAGACAAATACAGGAAGATCTCAGTAGCACATGTTCTTACTCCCCTTTTAGTTTGAGAGAGAGAGACAGAGAGAGAGAGACAGAGACAGAGAGAGTGACAGAGAGAGACAGAGAGAGGGACAGAGAGAAAATCATCTTTGGGGCCTGCCCAAAGTGTAGTGAGTATCTGGTGTTTGTGTTTTTGATATTGGTTCAGGGTTTTTTCACCTGTCTCCCTCAGCAGCCCTTCATGCACATGCCCCCAGTCGGTGAGGCAGTGATGCTTCCCTCTTTACCCCTTCTTTCCTAGGGCACTGATTTTACATCCATACTCACACTAGACAGCTTGCATCTCTGCACCATGGTAACCTGTATGTTCGTATTTACAACACTGGATTCCAGCAAAGGTGCATGGGAAAAGATGGCCAAGAGTTTGTTAGTATGGGCATAGCGTCCAAGCACTAATTTTCTTGTCTTACTGTAAGGGCAAGATAGGTTTTGCAAGGAAGGGACAATGTTATTTAATTTTTAGAATATAAAACTGGGAGTTTCAGGCATGCAATCAATGCAGTATTTTCCCACATTCATAAGCATAGATAAATACAAAGCTTAAATGAATTTTTCTATTCCAAATACAAAAAAAAAAAAATTCAGGAATTTTTCTTTCAGACAACATGATTTTGTTTTACTGCAACTAACCTCAAAACTGTATGTGATTTTTGCAATTTATTTTTTCTCTTATTTATTTATTTTTAATTTCATTTCACATTCCAATTACAGTTCTCCCTCCCACCCCTCCTCCTATCCCCTTACATCCCCACAGTCTACCCCAAAGGGTAAGTCAATAAAGACTGGCTCATTAAGTTCATGTGTTTGAAAATGTATAATGACAGCGAGATAATTGGTTTCATATATGAGAAAAAGAAACACAGATTTCTAATACATTTTGAATTGTCTGGGTCATTCATTTTAGTTGTTTTATTGTTATTTCCACTTTTGCATCTATATATTTTTATTATCATTTTGTTGTTGTTGTTGTTTTTATATAGGCCTCACTAGATAGTGCAGACTTTTCTTGAACTCACAATGATACTGCTGACTCAGAAACCAGCCTACTCCCCAGAATGCTTGTGTTATAGGTTTGAACCACCATGCCTTGCTTCCGTACATTTGTTAACAGTTTCATTATGAATATTTATCTAATGAAAATTGAACATGAAGAGTCAATAATAGGTAGATTACTTTGGTAGCCAGGGTGAGATTTTAAGAAGAATCTTGAGAAGAAATATTTCTTGAAAGTACATTGTTCCTCTGCTTTTGCAAATCACAGAATGACATAAGTGACAATAATAGAAGGTGTAAGAGATACAGTATTTCTAGAGGTCTAAACTTTAAAGTAACACTCAAAAATATTATAATAACTCCTTTACTAGGATTATTATTATTTTTTTATTTCCTGTATATACTTCTTGCACATTCTTTACAAAGTTCTGTTTGGGAAATAATTCAGTCTGAATAACTGGCCTCAACCTGTCACACCCAAGAAAGGGAGGGAGATTCAGCTGATTGGTAATGTGTGATGTCTATTTGCTTATGACATGCCTGCTCTATATTACTTTTGGGAAAATATTAGTCCTAAAAGCATATGTTTCTTTTCAAGGCTCTGTGTGCTAAATGTTACCTGGGCTGTTAGAAACATATGTGATCCTCTTACTCTACTCCCACCCCACCTGCCTATAGGTAAAATTTGCCAACTTGTGATGTTAAATTAAGAAACTTACTTGGATTTTTCTCACAACTACCTCCCTGCTGTCTATTTAGGGGATATTCTCATTGATGGCTCTTGTTACCTATCTAGGGTATTTTGTCCTCAAGAATGAGTCTTTGTCTTATATCTTCAAATATTCAGGACATCATAGATAAGAGAGGCAGCATACAGCATTTATTCAGAAGCTCCCACCAAAGATCACGACACTCTGGATAAGAGGGTTTTAATTCATTAAATCCATTCAATGGCTCTTGCAAGTATGTATTAACATCACTTCACAAATGAGAAAGAAAAAGTTCAGTGATTTGACAGCTCAAGGTGTGTAAATGGCTGAGCTGATATTTGAATGGGGCATTCCTGCCTTGAAAAGTCTGCAATCTCCAGTCTATTCCCTGCAGTCACTGTGATGAAAATTATTATTTTCTGATTTCTCATATCACTGATGAGTAAACAGAGTCAAACAGAAATGAAGTTAATTGCTCAAGGTCATGTGGTACATTGTTGACTTCATCGGGGTTTGAAACAGGTCTCATGCACTTTGGCCTCCTCTAATTAAAATCATGATGTGATTTAGATAAAATAGAGTTTTTCCAGGTGCAGCAAAAACCCTTTATAGAAAATCTAATGCCATATTTGCATTTGGCCACAGGAAATACAATCTGTGGAAAAGTCATTAAATATCTATTTTCAGCTTGAGCTAAAAACAGAAAGATAAAACGTCAATAACGTTTAGATTTTTTTTTTTTTTTTTTTTTTTTTTGTAGACACACAGGCTCAGGCTAAACAGCTTTCAAACAGAAGATTCAAATTTTCATAATTTCTGTCACTAACATTAAAAGACTTAAAGAAAAACCCAGAGCTAAGAATATATTCATATGCTTTTTTTTTCTTAGTTTGAGTGTCAATGTCATGTGTGAGGCTCTCATTACTTCATATGAACAAGTTTGTCAATACCTCATAACTTGCTCACTACTAAATTCAGTCCACACCATCTTGATTGCTAAAGGAAGATCTGAGTCTCCATATTTAGTTGGATCTGTATGTTTTGTAATGCACAACCTCTCACCAACCTTTAAAGAGTTATGGCACATTAAAATTACAGCTTAATATAGGAAAGTTGATAGCCTTTATTTATGGACTTATACTGGTAACTCAGACAAACATTTAATTCAAATATACTTTGCAAAAAAACCTCCCACATAGATCAGTTAACTATCATGGCTAACTAATTAAACATATTTGCCCAAGTGCAGAAGTCTATATTTTTATATAATTCCATGATTCCTGCTTCTTTGAGGGGTTGTCTGTCATCTAGTAATTGGCAAGGAATTTTGAGGAACTTGCCTATGATCTCACACAGGTCCACAGCTTTGACTGAGATCATTTAGTTTAATTTGGATTCAGGAGGCTGCTTCTGGGTAACTTCCCAGGATAACTTCATGCTAATCTAACAGTGACCACAGAAAAGAAAAATGTAGAAAGACAAATGCTTGGAAGAGTTTTCAAATGTCTGGTTAAGCCTGCTGACATCTTATTGGATAAAGCAAATAAGTTGAATGATTTTAGTGACAGGCATCTAATAAATATCAGGGTAAGTGTAGAGTTATTGGGTGTCAGTAAAAAGACTATAATTGTCATGCATTGTTAGACATCTGATGCAATTTAGAAATACAGGCATGCTGTGGCTAAATCTCTATATTATCATTAAGAAATATAATATTAAAAAAATGACATAATTTTTTCTTATTGCAGTTCAAGTCACAAATTTGAGAGTGTTGAATATATTGTATGATAAGACAACTTGGTAGTTTAGATTCTATAATAGAGAAAGAACAGAGAAGGTCACCATAAAGAACTTTTAACTAGGCAGAATTTCCATTAGGCATGTGAGCCTTCAAGGGCTTTAAAAACAAACGACGCCCTGGCAGAGGTGGCACATGCCTTTAATCCCAGCACTAGGGAGGCAGAGACAGGTGGATCTCTGTGAGTTCGAGGCTAGCCTGGTCTACTAAATGAGTTACAGGACACACTCCAAAGTTACACAGAGAAACCCTGTCTCAAAAATCAAAATAAATAAGTAAATAGATAAACAAAACAAAAACATTTAATGTCAAGTTTTTATGGCATTATTGGTAAGTATTATTATTAACTGATAGGGTTCAGGTCCTTTGAGTTTGGGGCAAATATTTTGATATTTCCTAGAGTTTCTTTCCAACTTTGATTCAGTAAAGGAAAGCTTTGCTTTTAGGCAATTTTTGCTAACCATATATAAGTTATAACTGAGATATTATTACTTATATTTGCTTCTAAATCTCATTGAAATTATAAAGTTTCAATCATTTTCTATAATCAGTTATTTGTTAAAGACTTGGTAGCTCCCAGTACATTATCAACATAGATATTATACAAGATAAGGCATATGGGAATTTGAGTATTAACCACATGACTAATTGAATTATATTGAACTCATTGAATTAGGTTTCGTTTTATTATGAGCAATTAACTTTGCATTCTATTAACTATGATTATTAGCTTGTGAATTGGGTCTATCTGACTTGATCTTACTCTCATCATTATATAGTGTTACATGGGGAAGTAGATGTGACTGCTAGTTACTGTAAATTTGTAGGCTAAAATCGCAACTGACAAAGGTGGTGATGTGTGCTTTCAATCTCAGCACTTGGGAGGCAGAGGTAGGCAGAGCTCTATGAATTCAAGGGCAGCCTGGTCTATAGATCTAGTTCCAGGACAGCTAGGGCTGTTACGCAGGGAAGCCATGTCTCAAAAAATACAAACAAGCAGACCAACAAACAAAAGGGACTGTCATCTAAGTATACTTTTTAGGTGGAATCAAATGAATAAACGTGTTATCTTGAATTTATTACTCTATAGCATATGTAATATTAATATCAACTACTTGAAAGATGCATAAACATTTGTAAGACATAGCTCTTGATTTTAGTAATTTGCATTGTAGTGATTAAGTAGTAATAATCTATTATTGTGCAACTCATTGACTGCATTGGTCCAGGAGGGTGGAGGGAGCCAAAGCAGGGAACAGGGTTCTGATAATTGTAGGTATGATGGAAAAATTCCTCTGTGACAGGGACTTCAGTGAATCAGTTCAACTTCAAGCCAGAGTAGAGCTTGGGGACAAACCCTAATTTGCATTAAGTGGCATGCTCACTAGGCTTCACATGTGACAGCACGGCCCTATAGAACACCTAGAATAAGTCATAGTTACGACATGTGCATCAGGAGAGCTTTCTAGCAGGGATCTGTGCAAAGCTTTAAGCTAAAGATTAATTAGGCATCTGGCTTAGAGACACTTTTCAGATAAGGTCAGTCTTCTGGGTTCAGGGACGTTCTCCAGCTAAGGGCAGGTATAAAGCAGGAAATTTCACTGGGTTTGGAGAGAATCCCACTTTGTCCAGCTTTGGGAAAAGCTCCCAGGTCATGATAGACTTCAATCCATCTAGCCAGCAACGTCTCCCAAAACTGATATATATATATTTATTTATTTTTTTCTGAAGAAACATCAAGGGCCCTGTGGTGAAAGTGATGACTGCTATGATACCTAACTATACATGTTTGATCACCTAAGACCCACAAGGCAAAAGAAGAGAAATGAAACCCTCAAGTGTTTCCCCCATTTACACATGTGCAAAGTGACACAAAAACACAGAAACACACACAAACACAGACACACACACACACACACACACACACACACACACACACAATCCAAGTTTTTATCAAATTCACCAAATCTAAATTAGGAGAGGAAGATTTCAAATACATTCAAAACCTAGCTCTTAAGAAGACCCTGGATTTTTCAGCTACCAGAGTCGCTGCTCTGCTTGTGAAATGGCATTTTTATATGTGCCTTCTATGTGTATGTGCTGTGTTTACTCACCTTTAATAAAAACCCTTCTTTAAATTAAAAAATTAAATAAATATGAAAACAAGGTATAAGGAAGAGTCCACCCGAATTGGTCCCAGACTCACCTCTAGCCAAGGCCTCGTGATGGGGGACAAAGGCTGGGCTGATACTCAGCATGTTTCTGCACCCATAGGCAGATCTAGCTGGCCTGGCACTCTCCAGCTGAGGGAGGCCTCTTTAGCAGAGGCCCTGCAATGGGGGTTGAGGATCCTGCCAGCAGGAACTCAGAGTGGTCCTGCAGAGAGGGGCCTGGACCTCCAGTAGAGGACTGAGTGGGGGTTGGAGACCAGGCAGGTGGAAATTACAGGTTGTCCAGTGTGGATAGGCAAGTCTAGTGTTCTGAGAGCTGCTCCCGGAAGTTGTGAATTAAACCCGGAAACCCTAAGCTGAAACCACTTTCTTCCTGAAGTTGCTATGTTGATTTGAAATAATAATGCCCCCTACAGGCACTGTCATTTTAACACTTGGTTCTTTTACTATCCTTTTTTCTTTCCTTTTGATTGAAGCTAATTTTTCCCCCATACAATCTATTCAGATTATAGTGTAAACTTCCCCAGCACCTCCCACTTCCCCCTGCAACCCCTCTCACCCTTTCTGTCTTTCTTTAGAAAACAAACAGGCATCTACGAAAAAATAAAATAAAATAAGTACAGTAAAGTATGATAAGATAGAACTAAAAACAAATAAATCAGAATAGGACAAAACAGACAACAAGAAAAAAGACAAAAGAAAAAACATAGCAAATTAATATAGATGCAGTGATCTATATATTTGCACACATAGGAATCCCATAAAAGCACAAAACCAGAGCCATAATGGATATGCAAAGGAACTGTAACATTTTTTTTTAGAAAAGATGTCCTGACAACACCATGAGAATTACGAGACAAAGAATCTCCAAAGATGCCTTTGAGTTTTTTATGTTTTTTAGCCATGTACTTTTGGGCATGGGGCCAGCTATTAAGAGTAATTGTTTCCCCTGAAATACGCTACTGGGAAGAACTAATACTTCACATTTATGTGGTTATCAATTGGAGGTAGATATCAAGTTAGGCCTGGGTGCATGTGTTCACATCTCCTCTTAATTCTAAGGCCTCATCTGGTGTGGACCTGTTAGGCTCTAGACATGCTGTCACAGTATCTGTGAATTCAGATGTGTGTCCTTTGCACTGTGTTTCAAAAGCCTCATTACCTTTCTGTCCACCATCCCCTGCTGCTCTTACAGTCCTGTCTCCTATTCCACAGAGTATCCTGAGCCCTGAGGGGAGTGATTTAACGAAGACGTCCCATTTAGGCCTGAGTGTACTATGGTCTCTCACTCTCTGCACTTTGTCTAGCTGTTGGTCTGTATATTTCTCCCCAATTTGTTGCAGAAGAAAGCTTCCCTGATGATGGCTAAGCAACACCATGATCTATTAGAATAACAAAATGTCATTAAGAATTATTTTATTGCTATATTCCTTTAGTAGAGCAGTTGTATTTGGTTTTCACTAGGTTTGTGACCAATCTAGTCTTAGACTCTTGAACACCAAAGAACTGTTGGGTATGGAATCTAATTTTTGGAGTGGGCATTAAATAAAATAATATACTGACTACTCCTACAAAATTTGTAATATTATTGCACCAGCATATCTTGTGGGATGGTCACTTTTGGAAAGATTTTGTAGCTGGGCTGGTGTTTGTCTTTTTCCTTTGATAGTGTGCTAAGTATTTTTCTAGCACCTATGAAAACTTGTCCATGGGGTTAAGGCTCTAGGGAGGCACTAGCTTAAATTCTCCATGTTCAATTAGTTGTGTATGTGTTGATTTCAGCAATAAAGGATTACTGTCAATTTTCTGAGAGCAACCACTACTATTGGCAAAAACTTGGTTCATTTGGGTTTCCCACGGTTATCACAGGACAACTTTGGCCAAAAAGTCAATAAGTCAATAGAGGTAATATATTCCCAGCACCAAAAACTTAACTTGGTGACAAGTAATTACCAGTTGGGATTTTATCTCCTCTGTTGTTTGTCAAATTCTTTTAAATTGCCTTCATATATGCATATATTTAGGAGACTTTTACTCTATTGGGTTTCCAAAGAATGCCTCAAACAGACATTGGTTTTAACCTTTTCCCTAGTATATTGCCTTCTTTGTGCCCTTTTTCCATCCCTACCCATTTGATCCTCCTGTCTTATGCCCCTACCTCTGATTCATCCATAACACTATTTTGACTTTCTAGGAAAACCCATCCCTCCCTTCTCTTCCCTAATGGTTAAATGGATTGTAGCTTGCTCATTTTTTTTTAACAGGGATTGCAGATTGATCATAAATGTTTTAACCATTAACATCTCTGCATATAAGTGAATACATACCATATTTGTCTTTCAGGATCTTTGTTGGCTCATTCTGAATGATTTCTTCTAAATCCATCCATTTATGTTCAATTTTAGTTTTTGAAAACAGCAAAATAATATACCAATGTGGAAACTTATCACATTTTTTTTCCTTATCCATTCATCCACTGATGGACACCTAGGTTATTTGATTTATGGCTTTTATGAAAAGATCAGCAAATGAATGTAGTTGTACAATTGTCTCTGTAAGTGATGAAGTGTCCTCTTGGTATATTCTAAAGAGTTATATAGTTGTATTTTGAGGTACATGGATCCCAGTTTTGTGTACTATCTGGGGATGTTTTGGAGAGGTACAATCTTGATGGAAGAAATACCACATGGAGTTTTCTTGGAGAGCTTAAATTCTTACTCTACTTCCATTTTTCTCTCTCTTTGTCTTTTATTTGTAGTTAATAATAACATGATATCTTGGCTTTCTGCTCCTTCTACCATGTCTGACTCTTTTTGTCTTGACTCCTTTCCATGATAGATTTTTATCCCCCTGCAACTGTAAGCACAAATAAACTATAAACTACTTTTGATTGTGATATTTTATCAGCAACAGAAACATAACTAATACAGTTTCTCTTATCAAGTATTTTGCAGAGTTAATGAGACAGCTAATGAATATAAAGTCCTGATGATCTAATGACTTAAATGTCAAACTCTCTAATTCCATTATAGTTAATTTTCAAATAATCCTTGGAGGCATAAGCATCTGATCAGAATGTAAGGTATTATACAGACCCATGCTATGCTATTTATAACCTATCTGTTATTTAGTAGATTGTATTAATCTTCAGTTTTCTCATTTATTGCAATGTGATGGGGTACCTCAATTCTCTAAGGTTGGGAAGCCATGGGAAAACCAAGTGCAGTACTTGGCTGTAGACAATGTTAATTAAAATACTATTGTCATTAATAAGAATTAATGAATGCATAAATTATTTTAAACAAATTCTGAACACTTTAAAATTATAGCTTAATCACTATTTGTTGTCTATCAAAAGATGTTATATTTTAATTATAAAATAGCTTTAGTGAAAATATCATATTCTAGTTAAAAATATAAGCCAGGCTTATTTACAACTATTCTAGGAGAACTCCAGAAATATGCTATTAATGCTCACATAATCCTAGGTTTTGCTACTGTTCACAGGATATCAGTAAGAAGGGGTAGAGACTCTTTTGGAATAGTTGAGAAAAAGTGTCTACAAAGTAATCAACTCATATGCTTGGTTACAAAATTTTAGTTCACTGTTAGAAATGAAAACACTATGGATTTTCAAGTACTTAAATTCAGAATTTCTTCTACACTGAAAGTGAGACAATGGTTCCTGGATTTCTTCAAACTTGCACAGGCAATGCTTCTGCAAGAGGTTGGGTACCATATAATGAGAAACACAAAAATGACCATCTCCACATTGAATATCAATAAGAAACTTCTAGGAATCCAGTTCGGAGCACCAGGAATCACAACTGTTAAAGAAAACAGTGTGAAGTGCCTTGTTAAATTATAATTGGATAGCTGTGAATATGTGTGACCATTTATATAATAGTTTGGAATGCACCTGATCTTAGATTTGGTAGGTGTAGTGTGAAAGAAGACAGTGGGGAAGTTTGTGTGTGGAATGGAGGGGATTAAAATCAATCAGAAATTTTGTGGATATAATGAGAGTTAAACAAAATACCCTAGAAAAGATTGGAACTGGTACCAATTACCAGTGACTCCAGAGCTGGGAAGCTGAGTCATGTGGATTGTATACTTGAGCCAAGTCTACACATATCAATAGAAAAAACCTGCCTCAAAAGAAAACAGAAAGAAAGAAAACAGGAGAGAAGGGAAGAAAACAGGAAGAAAGACAGACAGATATAAAGGAAGGAAGGCAGAGAAGACAAAAAGGAAGGAAAAAGCAAATAACATACATTTGTACTGATTTTAAAAGTACTCAAGGAATACTGATATTAAAATCCAGAGAAAGTCATACACCTGCAATACTTATAAGTAATAGAAACACATGAAAGACTCATATTTTATACATGATTGAATATGTATTATCTTACATCCCTGAATATTTCCCTCTGCATGGAATCATAAAGGGAAGGCTCTAGAAGAATGGATCACTTACCTGGGGAATGGAGATATTTTATTCTCCATGTGGTAGCTTTCCTAGATTATCAGTAAGAAATCAGTAAGTATATTAATCAAATAAAGACTGTTAAATAACAATAATAAATTAAATTAAGAATAAACTTTTTCTATGTTTGAATATATTAATTCTTTTGTGACAAATTTCTTTTGACAAAAAGTTAATTTATTAAGAATGGACATAGCACTGAGATCTTGACTCGTAACAGCATTCAGGAGGCTGATATTGAAAAACTATTGCACTTTGAGGCCAGGTAGAGGTATATATTAAATACCAAGCTAGAGGTTATAGAATGAGACAAGGACATAGAAAGGTGAGAGAGGCATATAATTGATTGAGCATAACATTCTCATAGAAATGTTACTGAAAATACTTTCAAAGGAGAGCAATAATGAAAGTTTAACATAAATGAATATCATGATTAATCCTGGCTCCTTCTTTTTTTTTTCTCTCTCTCTCTTTACTTTTTTCATTCTGTCCTCCTTCCTTCATATTTTTTGTTTGTGTTTTGTTTTGTTTTTGTTTGTTTATTACAGGATCTCTCTATGTAACCATGATTCTGTGGAATTAACTACTATGTAGATCAGATTGGCTTTGAACTCACAGAGATATGCTTGATTTTGCCTGCTTGGTGTTTGAATTAAAGAGATTTGTTACTATGCCAGGCTAATGTTTTTTTTTTAAAGAATAAGACAAAGGGGGCTGAGAGAGATGGCTCAGCAGTTAAGAGCACTAGCTGAACTTCCAGAGGACCCAGGTTCAATTTCCAGCACCCACACGACAGCCTACAACTGTCTATAACTCCAGTTGCTGGGGATTTGACACCTTCACAACAATGCATATAACACAAATTTAAATAAGACAAGACATGTCTATGGCACACTAATACATTTACACTAAGAAAGAACAACACGAGCTATACTAAAAATAGACAGGGCCCATGGATAATGCTCCTTGGGTAAAGCACACGCCATTTGAAAGACGTGAGAATGCATTTGGATTCCTGAACTTGGGATGTGGAGTCAAGGGATCCCCGAAGCAAGCTAGCTAGCTATACTAGCCAAACCAGCAAACTAATGTTCAAGTGGGAGACCTTGCCTCAATACACATGATAGGAAGAATGACTTGACAGATTTAGATGACTCCCTCCTGGAAGGCATCAACCTACATGTGGAGTAGGGGGTTTGGGAGGGTAGGGTGGTCAGGGGCATGAGAGGGAGGGGGAGGGGTAAAAAGGGAGGAAGAGAAGGAGGGAGAGGGAATTGGGATTGATATATAAAATAAAAATAAAAAATTAAAAAAGGGAAGAAATGATTAACAAAGAAAACTAGTGTTAAACTCTGGCCTCCATACATGGGGACACATATGTGCAAAAGGCACCTACACACATATGTGGAGCCCACACATACAAAAAATGTCACCACACCTGATCCATACACATAAACATAGACACACAAAAAGAGTTCATTCGGCATCTACCTCTGGTTAAGTGGTGTTAAGTACACAGTTCACAGTGATTACTCTAACTCTCACGACCTTCAACACAGCTGTCTTGGGCCTCATTTTACATATGAGAACTGCATCAAATACTTGTTAACTTATTTTCCAGACATCTAGACAATGGCCAAATTGTAATTTTCACTTATTTATCCCTCTATCTTTTCAGAAAACTTGTGAAGCACAAGTAGAGTATAAAATGTGCATGCAACTTTCACACATTTGCATATAGAGAAAAACAGATACAAATGAGTTACAAGGAAACTGCACTGGAGAGACAGCTCAGAAGTTAAGATGATGCTCTCTCAGAAGGCATGTTGAGAGGCTCACAACTCTGACTCATCACACAAATTTTTAACTACCTGATATGCACTGTGCATTCACTATACTCTTGCAGTTAATCCCTAAAATGAGTTCTAATGCACCCTTTGAAACATATTCATTACCCTTAATTGGTTGAGAAAACCTCATGTTAAAAACAAAAATTTCTTGTGGGCAGAGTCTAAGCTGACAGTGGTGTTGTCCAGAGCCTGAAGTTTCTGCATGATTAGAGCCCATGCAAAAGCCTGGAATTATTGTCTTTCTCAGCAAATTTTATATAATAGTGATATCACTTTAGCAGCTGAGATTTCCTTCCTCTGAAGAAAAGTTTAAAATACCATGTGCTTTGCAATTAAATGGGAATTTTATTATGAAAATAACTCAGAATCAGCTGAAAGTGATTTTTTTCTTAAGTTCTCTTAAAATATGCAAGAATACTAATTTTAAAATAATATTTAAACCATCCCAGGATTGTAACATTCAATTTCAATAGTTACACTGGCTTGTTTAACAACACACTGCAAAGTAATACATGCTGATTTATTAAACAAATGAAAAATTAAAAGTCAGCAATGTAAAGATCCTACTGCAATACAGGTTATTGAGATGCCATTTGCAGTAGCCTGTTAAAATATTCAGGTCTTTAATTACAAATCATTTCTCCCAGCTTTATGGGAGGCATAAAGTATTAGCAAAGCGGAGTTTTGCAAAGCCACAAACAGAGGGATTCAGAGATACCCAAGAAGCAATGAGACAAGTAAAAGCAATTACCTTTCTTTGCAATTGTGGGAAATGTAAGGAAACACAGTTCTAAGCAGGTTATGGTTGAGACAGAAATAAATAGGATGATGGTTAAGTCAAGAAGGGAAAATGGTTCAGGAGAATCAGCCATGATTGATGCTAGCATGGAGTATACACTAGTATGACTTTCCTCTTACTTTTATATCCTTTACCTTCCAAATCTAAACTTGTTTCAGTTTGTATCCCATTTGGAGACTTTCTTCTTACTTTTATACACTTTATATTTTAAAAAATTATTATGATATATCTGTGTGTGTGTGTGTGTGTGTGTGCATGTGTATATGAAGTGAATTCCACTTGTGTTTAGGGCCCTGTGGATCCAAAATAATATTGTCTGAAGTTGGAGGTACTGCTGGTTATGACCCTCTCAATATGGCTGCTGGAGTTACACATGGGGCTTTTGAAAGAATATCATATACTCTTAACTGCTGAGCTCTTTCTGTCCCCTATCCTCTTTTACCTTTGTATATCATAGATTTCTTTTTATTTTTTTTCCTTTTTTTTAATTTTTTTAAAATTTATTTTATATAACAAAGTCCATTTAAATGAAAACAAACATTTATCGACAATATTTGGGATTTGGGCGTTATTCTTTCCAAACTACTTCCTGCTGGTAAGGGGTGCTCTCATGGGGGATTCTAAGAAGATTCAGAAATCCTGGCTGTAGTCTTTAAGGCTGCTTTGTCCAGCTGTTTTGAATGTAGGATCACCTCATACTCTGTTTCAGGCGGTCTGGCTTGATCAAACCACATTAGTCTGGAAGGAATCCACATCTTTTCATTTTCTGTGGAAACAAAAATAGAAATGTTTTTCCCCAGTAACTTGTCCTTGAACTTAAATTTTGGAGTCAAAACAATTTTTTTAATTTAATTTATTATTTTACATGTCGATCCCAGTTCCCTCTCCCTCTCTCCCTCCTTATCTCTCACCCTCCCTCCTTCCCTCCCTCCCTCCTTCCCTCCTTCCCTCCCTTTAACCCTCTCTGCCCTCTCACTCTAACCACCCTCCCCTCCCATCCCCCCACCCCAATTCCATATGTAGGGGAATGCCATCCAGTTGGGGTCATGTAGATCTGACAGGTCATGTGAACTAGGGAATAGGGCTTCTCTCCTGTCTCTAGATTAAGGCAGTTATCCCTCCATGGGGGATGTGTTTGCAAAGTCCTTTTGTGCTCCAGGGATATATCCTGGCTCCAATGTCTGAGGTCCCTTAGACTGCTCAGTCCTTCTAGCTGAGACCCATATTCAGGGGTGCCTGAGTCAGTCCCATGCTGGCTTCCCAGCTATCAATCTAGTGGCCTTTAGCTCCTCCTTGTTCAGGTAAGCTGTCTGTATGTGTTTCTGCTGCATGGTCTTGTCCTCTCCATCTGCATCTGGGTTCTAATTCGACTCAGTGTTTATGTATGGGTGTTTGATCCTGTTTCCAACAGGCATTAGTTACTGCATCCCATGGTCTTGTTATCTGGAGGCGAATGTGAACTATGCTGCCAACTGTTTTTTTTTTAGCGCCCTTTTTAGAAAATGATAACAACCCAGAAAGTAGTCACTGTTACCGGTTTTATTAAGAAGTCAGGAAACAAGGAGAAAACTCAGGGAAGGAGGATAAAATAACAGTAATGGTGTCTGAAAAATTCATAAGAAATCATACCTTTAATTATTTAATCCACCCAAACTTATAATATACATGTCTGTTTATAAATGCTCAGCCCTTAAAGACAAGTCCTTCTTTTTAAATACTGTGGTAAATAAAGAAATGCCCTTTTAAACTTCCTTTTTCCTATTTGTTGATATTGGTTTTGAGAAAACCTAGTTGAGGAGTATTTTGTGAATCTAATATCTGGTCAACCCAAAGTAGTTTCTATTTTTCAAATTCTCATTTTCTCTTTTGCTCTCAAAGTCATTATTTTATTCTTTATATTCCCAGAGATGCATTTGACATCTATTAACCTCTGTCCCTGTGCAAGAATACTTTTTGGAGCTTGAGTATAACTGACATGAAATGGTGTTAGTTTCCACTTGATATCAAATGCTGATTTAGAAATTTCAATTATTTCTGTCCTGCAGACTTAATCCACACTTCCATATTTAGGAACAAAAAGGAAGATAAAACATCAATCTTCATACAACCAGGTATGCACAATGATTTTGAATGATTATACTTTTAAAAACTGATAGTATATGAATGTCCAGTCTCTTATCCACTCATCTTCAAGTCTGGTCTTTTGTCACACCAGTCAGAAATAATCACCATCAATGTTTGGTGAAAGTTTCCTTGTAGATATCTTTGTAGGATCTTAGAACTTTTTCAAAAATGATAAAACAAACCAATAACCAAATCAGTTATTCAAACATACCAACAAGATAGAAACCTAGAGGAAATCATTAGAAAAAGGCAGTGATACAGTTGCTTGTATATTGCAGAAAGAAAGAGTTCAGGAAACATATAGAGAAGGAAGTTGAGCAGAGGACAGCACATAATTGATGATGTCTAGAGTTGTAAAGGTTGTGCATATTCAGTAAAGGGCAGTTGTTTGAAAATTATTGGATTTGGGGGTGTTTCTTAGAAAATACAACAAGTGGTTGATCTGAGCTTCCTCAACTGCCATTGCACCAAGCAAAAGAATTAGACTTCATGTTTCATGTATAGAAAACTCTTGAATGGTACTAACTAAATGAGTTGTGTTGTAAGACTAGTATTTCATTCTCAGCCAATGTCAAAAAGAAGAAAGATTAGGCAGAGTTTGGGCTATAATGAACCAAGTCCAGAAAAATAGGAGCCCAGAATATTCCCAGATAGAAAAAAATGGGTTCCTGAATAAGGGCTGCTTTGGTGAGGATGTAAGAAGGGAAAAATGGAGGTTCACTGAAAATGAATAAGGAGTAAGGAGGTAAACAGGGGCAAAATTGTGGGAAATTTATCAAATGGGTCACAGTGTTAATGAACACCAGTGCTGTTATTAGAAACAGGTGACTCCTTCCCAGTTAAGGAAGCTTTTTTTTGGGGGGGGTTACCTTTCTGAGTCTATACTTTGACAATAAAAATAACTAAATTTAAGATGAATTGCCTATTTATAGGAAAGGGTTATATTTATGAGACCCCATTTTTCCTCATTATCCCAGGCAAGTAAATGCAGGTGTTTGAGTCAAATAGAATGGGATGTTAAAAACTCCCTCAATGCCTGAAGTACTTGAAAACAAATCAACATTGGCTGCCCTTGATTTAACCTTAGAGCAGATATCACTTCCCTTTACCTATGAGCAAGGTGATGATAGATTTCCTGTCTCATATTCCCTGCATTATTTTATTTTAATTCAAATAAACACAAGGTCAATAGATACTGTTGCTAAGAGTGACCCATTTATCAACAATTCAAGCTATTATTTCTATTCAGAATTTAGGGGAATTGAAATCAGTAGTAGAAGAAACAAGATTAAGTGGTAAGCGTGACCACTTGTCTTTATGAAGTTCTATCTTAACTGAATGATTATGTCAAGCTTCATCACCACTAAAAGGAGGAAACACTAAAGCATGGGATTGAGAAGTTGTAAGTGGAAAAACTGGAGTTTGGGAGTATCTTGTATTTGTCTGGCATGGAAATTCTTTTAATGACACTGACAATACTTGGTTCACAGATGTATGATGTTTGTTTGCTCATATCAGGTCTTCAAGAACAGCACATATAGAAGGCAGAAAGATGGGTCAGTGTTTAAGAGTACTTGCTACTCTTGTACAGGATCCAGGTCTATTCCCTATCTCCATATAATAGCTCATTACCGTCTGTAACTCCAATTCCGAGGAAAAAAAAACCCTCCTTTGGCCTCTGTGTACTTGAGTCATGCAGATGGTGCACAGGCACACATGAAGGCAAAAGAAATAATTGCTATCAAATAGCCTATGTAATTAAGTATATACAGCATAATCATTTACATCAAATACTTTTAAACTGGCGTGTTTTACTCAGGGTTTTTGTTGTTGTTGTTCACATATGTCATTCTTTTCTTGGAAGATAGTAACTAAGATAATTCTTGGGAGTGGGTGAACTATCTAAGCCACTCCTCCCATCACTACATGGATGAGAGTGAATCATGTACACACATGTATTAATTTATCACCAAATTGTAACAAATACTGAAAGAGGAGTCACAACATGGATATTCCACATTCTGGTTAGTCTTGAGTAGGGCCTTACTCCTCTAATGTACTTACAGACTACAGCTCTTAAGAAGACATCAAATATATCAGCAAGAAAGGAGCAAAGCACATTGGGAGTGTCAGAAAATATGTTTGTGTAATGTAAGGAAATAAATAGTCATTGCTTTATAATAGGGAGAGTCCAGAGTAAGAGCCATTGTCTAGACACTGAGAGGTTCAAAATGCTCTGCAGGAAAATTCTCTTGCTGATAAATGTTTGAATTTGTTTGAATATTTTTGGTGGGAATGGGATGGGAGGGGGTCAGAAGACATGGGAGGGAGGGAGAGGGAACTGGAATCTTTATGTAAAATAAGAATGGCATGTGCCTTTAATCCCAGCACACAGGAGGCAGAGGCTGGTGGATCTCTGTAAATTGGAGGTCAGCCAGGTCTACAGAGTGAGTTCTAGGACAGCCAGGGCTACACAGAGAAACTGTGTCTCAACAAAAAATAAAATAAATAAATAAAAAAAATTAAAGCAGCCATAATCTAAAACTTAAAATGAAAGAATAAGTTATTTATCAGTGGGATACTCTAATGAGCTTCATGTTTGATCATTTTGCTTTTTCAAATCCATTTTATTGTCTAGCTTTACTAGAAATAATTTCAAATAATGATGAATTACCAAACTAAGAAATAAAACATCAACAAAATTAAATAATTTAAAACTGTAGGCAAAATATTTACCATGGAAATAAATATTAAAAAGTGAATGAAAAAAGTCTACATTATTTTCCAGAACTCTCAGACAATTAGTTGCCAAATAAAGGCTTGGAGACTTATCATTCACTATAAAAACCATGCAAATAGAAACAAGTTATTATATACTAGAAATTATGAAGCATAATATTATTATTATTGGATGGGTTTTTGTTGTTTAAAGACTTCTCAGGCAAACCACTCATAAGAAAAAAAAAAATAAAAGTGAGCTTCCTATTATACAAAGCCATTAAAATGAAATTATCTTAATATTTGGCTACTAATGAATAAGGACTTGAAATGCTAGCTAAGAAATTCACCATTGGTTATTAAGAGGAAAAAGAAAGCATAAACTTTGAGTCGAGTTAGAGAAGTATATCAAGTAATCTGTCTGAGTTTCTGTTGGTTGCGGAAACGTAGAATAATTACCACCAAAATAATGAAAAGGTCAGACCATGTTATAATAAATGAAGCGAGCCCGCACCCAGTGCCAGCTTCTCTTTCTTTAATTGACATTTTTTTTTAAAAAGAAGCATGGTGACATTTAGACTTCAATTACATATGATATGAATACTAACTAAGTTTCAAAATAAACAGAAGCTGAAACTATATATTGTGTATTTGGAATAGAACAAAAAGAACAAAAGCTTTTCATTTCATATCAAACCTGAGTATATCTGAATTCTCTGAAGTACATTGACTCAATCAGCCAAGACTTTCAGGCTACATTATAACCAAGGTTTTTATCCGCACAAGCAATTGTTTTAAATTGGGTTTCTTTATTTTGTGCGTGTGTGTGTGTGTGTGTGTGTGTGTGTGTGTGTGTGTGTGTGTGTGTTAGGTGTCATCACATTACACAGCATGAGTGTAAGTTTCACAGAGGACCAGTATGCAATGGGTGTATCTCTAACTTCGCATGGGACCCAAGTCCCCAGATTCACAAGGTAAGTCACTTCACCCTCTGAGAATCTCATGGGAAGATTGTTTTAATCTGATTGATTATTTTGTACCAACAAGGAAAATGTAGCAGTGAAATTTTCTGCTGATGGGTTCTGTACTTGGGATTAAGATGATTTTACTAGGCATAGTATATATTTCTCATTTTAAGAAATCTCTTATGTCTTCATAGTGTCTATTGAACAGTCTAAAGTACTTAGAACTAACCTTTAAACTGTCCCAAATGCATCTTACCATGCTGTGCTTTTTTTTTCACTCTCCTTTGAAGAGTTTTAAGTATCTTCACATTGTTCTTCTCTTTGAACAATAATAGCATGTGTGCCATTTATATCTAATGTGGCATGGATAAAATAATGCTACAGAAACCAAAAGAACTTTATCCATTCTATGTACATATCATAAATATAAGGTCAAATATTCCATAGTGCTTTCAACTGCATGTCTAAATATGTGAATCCTTGAGGGCCTGAAGGAAAGACGTAAACATACCCTGCTTGATGATGAGTTCAGATGGAAAGTTTTAGCCCATAAGAAAGCAGAAATAGTGGCCTCATTGCTCTGTTTTTTTGATGTGATTGGTTGTAGTATCCACATTAAAATAATGAACAACCTAATTTAAAAAGGGACAAAAGATGTACTAGATACCTCAACAAAGAAGTTATACTTATAGCATTTAATCTTTACAAAGATATTTATGGCAACATTTTAATTCCCTGAACTAAATAACTAATATGCCATTATGAAGGCAAATAGGTAATATATATACAACATCCAGACAATAGAATATTAATTAATATTAATATTAAAAAGTAAATGAGCTATCACCGTAAGACAAAGAAAAGATTTAAGTGAATGCTACTAAAGGGTAGATACTAATCTTAAAGTACTAAATTGTGATTGTGGCAATATGATATTTGGAAAGTACAAAACTATAGATTAGAAAACTATATGAATATTTACTAATCTAGCATATATTTTAGATAGTGAAACTGTTGTATTGTAATGAATAAATCCCAGTATACTGTGTCAAAACACTCAGAACATATATATAGAACAAAACTTGATGTCAACTGTGTCTTTGGGTAGCGATTATATAAGTTTGTAAGGTCATAATGGGTTTGAGGATATATGCCTGCGAGAACTCTTCCTATTCTACTAATTCTTTTATTTTTCTCTGTGACGTAAAAATGCATATACATGAAGGATACAAATAGAAGACAAAGGAGTATTTTGAAGACAAAATCAATTTAAAGAGAAATGATGTAATAAAGATTATTTAAGTACACGTAACTTATTAAGAAGAGATAAACTCCTTGTGAAATGTTATTATATTAACAAGTATGTCAAGCTTTTCAAAAGAAAGAGGAGAAAAACCTATAGCAATAGAAAATAAATATCATTAAAATTTAATGACAAATGAAAAATAAAAAAGTACACCTAAAACAGAAGATAAAATGGTTAGTATGAAAATAACGTAGTTTTCTACCAAAATTGACACCAATGACCTTTTTATATGACTTATAACAATTTCAAGAAAAAAATTAACTCCATTGTTAACATAGGTTATTCCACAGGATATAGAAAATATATAAAAAATGCAATGCTCATTTTGTGAAGCTAATAAATTCTTGAACTTATAACTATGCAAAATTATACACAAAAGGCACTTGATATATAACTTCATGCATATAAATAGTGTCAGAAAATCTATACTTTATATTCCTTTTCATGTACCAACTCCTTCATTTGCATATACCTTATCATATTTAAATAAAATTCATCTCAACATTTCAAGGAAATTCAAACATGATAAATTGAACAATGTTTATCACATACTTAGTTGGAATATAAAATCACAGGGCTATAACATATGCACAAAAGGTGTTTGATTCATTTTAGAAACTGGTAGTGAACAGAATAAACTAAATACTATGAAAGCTGCAAAATTCATACTTTTTTATAATTTGTACGTTTAATGATTAGCAAGCCTTTGTTAACTTTGAAACATATTTAAATAGCATATTTTAAAACTACCACTTTAAGAAATAAAGGAGTTTATTGCAAAGAAGGACAAAAACAATTTTTATTGTTTGCACTCAGTTAAAAGTGATTAAATTGTAAAATAATGAAACTGTGCTGATACAAGTCTTAAAAGAAGTCAAATTCTTGACAATAGCTAACTAGATATTATAATAAAAATAGAATATAACTGTAGCAACCAGCCTGTAACTTATTTTACAGAAGTAAACAAATTAATTTATAGTAAATTTTTAAAATCCTATCAGAGGTATTTTGAAATTAATGGTACTCTTTCAGTTTCTAAGTCAAGGACCATCAACTTTTTTCTTTAATGTGACTGACATGAAGTAGTACTATATGTAATAGGAACTAGTCATGTTTCTCTGTATGTGCTATTATCTTCATTGTAATTTTTCACTACCATATGGATAGGGACAAATATGTAATATGTATAGAAATATGAGTATGGTTATATAAAAATGAAATTTGATTTAAAGATTCAAAATTTCAAGTTTCATATATCATTTTGTGTCTTGCAATATTGAAAGTTATCTTTATTTTATTTTTATAATTCTGAGAATCTCATACAATGTATTTGATCATATTCACCCTCTCCTTCAACTCATTATTGCTTTTCTATGCACCCAAATTTGTCTTCTCTCTGTGTCTCTTTCTGTCTCTCTGTTTCTCTCTTTGTCTTTCTCTTCCTCTGTCTCTTTCTGTCTCTCTTTCAACTCATGAAGTCCAATACATGCTGCCTATAAGTCTTATTGTTCTATTACTCTCAAATTACAACACGGCTAAGGCAACTCTTATAAAAGAAAGTATTCACTTGGATCTTGCTTCTAGTTTCAGATATTTAGTCAATTATCATCATGGAAAGAAACATGAAGTCACACAGACAGATGTGCTGTGGGTGATGTAGCTACAAGTTCTACTTTGGGCTTGGAATGAGATTTTTGAAACCCTAAAGGCCAACCTCAGTGACAAACTTCCTCCAAGAAGACCATATCACCCAATAGTTTCAAACAGTGCCACTTACTGGTGACCAAGTCTCCAAATACACAAGCTCATGGGAGCTATTCTCATTCACACCACTGCATTCCCTGACCTTCATAGGCTGGTATCCATTGTCATAATGTAAAAAGCATTTACACCAAGTTGAAAAATCCCCATAGTCTATTACAGTCTCAATACTTGTTAAATGTCCAAAATTCATGTCTCTTTTGAGACTAAGGGCAAAATAATAATAATAATAATGATAATAATAATAATAATAGTAATCATATAAAAAGTCACATACTTCTAACATACAATGGTACAGAACACAATAGATATTACTATTCCAAAAAGGAGGAGAGGAATCTTGCTGAGGAGTATTGGAACAAAGCCAGACTGAAAACCAGCCGGGCAAACTCCAAACTCTGCATCTGCATGTTTGATGTCAAATTGATCTTCAGAACTTGAATCCTTTCAGCTTTGTTGAATGCAACATATTTCTCTTTCTTGGATTTGTTCCATACCAGATAGGAGGATTTCCTTGTCATGTGTCCTATGACTATGGAACTCCAATATCTTCAGACTTCTAAAAAGGCAATATAGGCTTCACCATCACATTTTAATGCAATGGCCTGTCTAGACTTCCACATTGGGACACTCCTGGCACATACTACACATATCACCCTGAGTTTAAATTCTGCAATGAAGCTACCAGGCTTAATTTAGTCAGAGACTTTCCATTGATGTTCCAATCTCCTTATTTATCAAGGATCAGTTTAAGTTATTAACCTCCTCTTGGTTGAATTTTGGTGATTTGTGTAAGTCTAGAAATTCACTCATTTATTTTATATTTTCTAATGTAAGAGAAAACAGGTTTTTGTGTTATTCTCTTATAATGTTTTGGATGTTTTAGTCTCTCTTATAATGATACCAGTGCATCTCTTATTCTGTTGACTTTAGTCATCGCCTTCTTTCTCTAGGACACAAAGAAATCAGTTTTTGAGGGAAATTTATACCTCTAATAGCCATAAAAATATCAGTTAGGGCTCATTTAAATGATTTAATGAAGCAACTCAAGAACTACAAAAACCAAAAAACAGAACTGAAGTTCAAATTCAGTAGATGTGAAGAAATAACAAACAGTGGGACAGAAATGAATGAAGTAGAAAAAGTGAGAAAAGATTAATAAACCTATGAAATGTGATGCAAAGCTCCTCAAATGAACATTCTTTCCAGTTTTCAATGACCAAGGAAGCAGAAATATGGAATAAACTAACTCTAAAATTAATCTTTTTATAAAAATATAACAAAATCATATTTTTCATGATCAATTAGAACTTATTGGAAGGTCACCATCTCAGAGTTAACTCTACAGTTAGAACCTCAGACTCTCTCATGTTAAGGAACTCCATGAAGGATATCTAATATAGTCAACAGTTTAGGTACACTGGACACTTAAAATAGAGAAAATATTGAGCCACATAACCTCAAATTGGTCCTTGACAGGAGGGAAGAACGATGAGCAAAGGGGTCAAGACCATGTTGGAGAAACCCACAGAAACAACTGACCTGACCAAATGAGAGCACACAGACCCCGTTGTAAAGCTGGGGGAACCAGCGTTGGACCCAGCTAACCCCTCTGAATGTGGGTGTCAGTGGGCAGTTTATGGATCTCTGACAGTGGAACCAGTATTTATCCCTAGTTCACAAATGAATTTTTGGAGCCCATGGCCCATGGAGGCATACTCTCTCAGCCTAGATACACCGAGGAGGGCCTAGGCCCTCCCCCAGATGATATGATAGACTTTGATGATTCCCCTGTGGAAGGCCTTACCCTCCGTGATGAGTAGAAGTGAAAGGGGGTGGCGGTCTGGTTTTGGAAGGACTGGACATAGAGGGAACTTGTAAAATAAAATTGTTTCGTAAAAAAATAAATAAATAAAAAACCCAAAACCTTACCAGAATAAAAATAAGCAAATAAATAGTTCTTTGACCATGTGCATATCTGCCTGATAATACATTTGTAAACAAACTGTTTTCTAGCTATTGAGAGGCTGTCTGGGTTTCATGAGCACCCTCTGAGCTTCAAGCTGCTAGACCATTTGTTTAGATGCTGACTTGCTGTGTAGAGTTCACCATTCACTTCCTATCCACTGTTAATCAGGGGTTTTCATAGATAATTGCTGTTACAGTCAAGAGAAACCCATCCACTGTACATTACACCACCAAGTTATACTTTGTGTGCTAAAGTGCATCTGGTAAAGGTTCAGTTTGCCACTACCCTGTACATTTTAAATTATTAAGGTTTGCTCTCACAACAGGAATTATACATTAGTGTTAAAATGAGCTTAAACCATAGCAAGCACACGAATTACTAGAAAGTTGTGAGTGTTGGTAAAGTGATTGGATTGCTCTCTGTAGTGTTTATTGTGCCAAATAATTTATTCCCTTTGTCCTTTAGAATTGTAAAATGTCCTATATCTGAGAAACAGGGTTGCATGCTAAGTGATGTTCTGAAATGATACAGAGAACATAATCAAGGAAAACACCTCCTAGGTTAGATTCAATAATATAAGTGACATTCACTTTTTTGTGAGTTATAAAGAAACACAAGAAGCCCTTTTTGCCCTGGAGCTAAAGTCATTTCCTTCCCTTACCCATTTTATATTATTGAATAATAAGTTTCACATGGCTAATGCTATCTTTATCAATAGCAACGTATCAGTTAAAATAATAAATAAAATGTGCTCTGAAACAAAATATGTTTTGTAGCCTAACAGTTCACAGTGTTACTCTGGCAGATGGAAAACTTCATTGAGTTTTCATTTACCAGGAAATTTGGCAGATCCATAATAATTCCATACTTTTTAGAATGGAAAGAAAAGGAAATAAAGGGTGGGTCAAAAAGAGTGTATATGTTACTCATCAGAAAGATTATTTCTCTGTGGATATAAACAATGTCATTGATATTGTTTTGAAAGGCATACTGCATGAAATCTGCAGCATCTAGTCAGGAACCCAGGAATTAATGCAAACAACAATAACAAATTCCAATTTAAATGATATTAATATGTGTGTTTATTTGACATGGGGTGCCAAAAACTACAGAATCCAGGATAAGACTGTTATCTACTTCACTAGAAAAGTTTTTAAGTAAAGACTGAACATTTCTGCTTTGCTTAATTCGTGTACTTGGTCTAAATGATTATTTGCCACTAGATGTTCTCAGGCACAGTCCAAACTTTGCTATTATTTACACAGTGAGGGCATTTTGAATGCAGAATCCTTATAGTCTATGGGTCCCATTATCATAAGCATACCTGACTTCTCATATGTAATGTATGATCAAGAATATACAACTTTAATTATTTCCTTCCTTTTCCTGGCCAGTCTTTTTTTATCAGATATTCTCAGTGATTATTTACCAAGATTTGTAAACATTTAATAATGCCACAGGTGTTCCAAGAAAAATCTTTTGTATATACTGGGATGAACAAATATTGATGAAATTTTACTAAGTTTATGAGAAAGGAAGCATTTGATTTCTACATGCATTAGTCATTTTTTGGGGGGGGGCTGTCATAACAAGTACTATAAACTGGGTAGTTTGCAAGATGAATATCTTAGAGACCTAGAAGCCAGAAGTCCAATATCAAGGTACCAGGAGTTTTGGTGAGACCTTCAGGTTTGAGATGGTGCTGCTTTCCATTTTAGCTCTGGGATGACCTGTCTTACACACAAACCCACACCCGTGTACTGAAAGAAAATGGGTGGTGGTATTTTCTTTCTTTATAAGAAATATCCATCCTACTTAACTTGGTGAATGCCTTTTCTTCTTACTTAATCTTAATTGTCTCAGAACTTCTTTCTCTGAATGGTCATATTAGAAGTCTGAAATTTAAATAGATGAAGTTGAAAGGGATACAATGTAAGCTACACAATAATAAAATAATCAATTAAAATTCTATTTACTATATAAAATGGAAAATGATGTATTTGAGAATACTCTCATGAACTTTTCTTTTTATTATTATTTCTTATCAAAATTGTATTTAGAGGGAATACTATTTGTTCATAAGTTATAATTTAATGGTCCTCTAAAACAAACCACTAAATGTAAACTTGAGTGGACCAATGTGATGCTCATTTCAACTTTGTGTAAGTTTTTCTCTTTGTCTTTATTTTAATTGATAATCTTTAGATGTACTTATATCTTATCAACAAAAACTGAAAAGAAGCTTGCCCCTAATCTCCAAGTGGGCAGGTAAGAACTATCAGATTGAACATATGAGTGAACGACAAGAAATTCTGACTGATAATGTTGGCATCTCCAAATAGGCAGTAACTAAGAAAGATATTTGATTCTTTAGGTTCAGCCACTAATAACTGTTTTGAGACTACTAAATACTGGTCACACTGAACACACATGCCTCTTGACTGACCACAGTGAGGAAGCAATTACCCTTTTGAATATACAGCCACAGATTTTCCCCTGAGATTCACATTCTTTTATGCTTTCTTATCTTAATTTAGTCTGTATTTTATGTCAATTCTTATTCGTAAATTGTTCTGTGTAGTTCATGTGCCACTTTCCTAGTTTTATTTTTCTCAATCTCACTAATTTAACAACCAAATATATGTATTATTGCTGTTATTTAAATTTTACAAATACCATGGAATAGTCAAAAAATGAAATAAATATTGTTTGTAGTAACATAACTTGTTTAACCTTAGGGCCAGAGGAAGACCTAGTCTGTATGCCAGTATTCTCAGCATACTGAAATTGTTTGAATAAAGTAAATCTGAGGGCAATAGACTAAGAATGTGAAAAGTACCCATGTATCTTTATACTGTGTGATTATTTATTATCTCTCTGCATAAAACTGTGGGGTTTACTCATTCTTTCCTAACAATTTATGTGGATATTTTGTATTAGGCATTGAATTGGCTTTTGAAGAAAATAAAATATAAGTAGTTCTGGTTGTCATGGGACTCTCATTCTATTATGGAGTTTTACCAGATACAAAGCACCAATCATGGTGTTTTAATAGTAAATATAATACATGGGAAAAGACTGTTTGAAAATAACTTGAAACAGAAATTTACACTGAGGAAGGGTTCTCTAAGAACCACAATAGAAGTGAGAAAAATGTAGTGCATAGGGATAGAAGGGACATTTATTACCTAGGAAATAATCTGTACAAGATTTTTCATAGGATGACTATAAAGAAATGGTTATTATAGAGAGTAATGGGAAGAACAGAAGAAGAGGCAGGTGATTCCTAAATCTCATATAATGAAAGTCTTTAAGCTAAGTGAAGGAGCTATGAATTATACCATAGCCATCAAAACCCACAAAGGTACATATCTCCATTTTGGAGACTGCTGCTCAAGGGTAGTTTAGCTTTTCTCACCTGATTGTTACTGTCTTTTTTCCCATTGCTCTCAATTTTCTGTGCTGCTAGGATGTTCTATAACTATTCCAGACCTCAGGTTGTTCCTGACTGAGGGCTTGAGAGCAATCTGTGCTCTTAGAATTTCCAATCTCACACGATTCCCAGCTCATGGCTATTTCCAGATAGCTCATAACTAGGGAGCTATCCCTAACTTCCCTGACTGGATTATCTTCCCTTCTGTCTCTTCTCTTTCCTTCTATTAGTACTTTCATGGATATTTTTCTTCAGGGAAATGATTGAACCACATTACCTTATTTGCTTTCCCTCTGTTCAATAATGTGATGATAATGATGATGTTCTCAAACATCATATGATAATGATGATGTAGGAATTGTTTTTAGATATCTATTGAATAAAAAAGTTTGTGGCAACACTTAGTAAAAGACAAAAAAATGGAAGACTGTGTGATTCATATTCATAATAATTTAGCCTGTATACTATTTCTAATATCTTTTTCTGAATCAGAATGTTCACATGTATGCAAAGATACATACGTACCTTCCATCAATAAAAGATTACTCAGTCCTGCTTAATATCTAACACATCCACTTAGTATTCAGCAACATTTTCTCTAAGATTTTTAACTTTTTATTAGGTTGATAATATGAACATGTGATTTAGCTGTGAAAGCATATGATCTATATTGATCATTTAATAGCTATTACTCATTTGTTAAATACTAGTAGTAATAAGTTGAAGATTGTACTTAAATTTGTTATTCATTCTTTCCATGTCCAGCATCCAGTGAGATGTTATTTGTGAACCTACGAATTAATAATATAAAACAGCAGGTGTCTTAGTTAGAGTTTCTATTGCTGAGAAGAGACACAATGAACATGGCAAATCTTACACAGGAAAACATTTCATTAAGGTGGCTCCCTACAGTTCAGAAGTTCAGTCCATTTTCATCTTGGTGGAAAGCATGTTGATGTGCAGGCAGACACAGAGCTGAACATCCTATATCTGGCAGAGAACAGAAAGTGGTCTATGATACTGGCTGGTACCTTGAGAATAGGAAACCTAAAAGCTTGCCCCCACACTGATATACTTCCTCTAGCAAGGCCATACATATTCCTACAAAGCCACAACTCCTAATAGTGTCACTCACTATGAGCTTATGAGGGCTAATTACATTCCAACCCTCACAGCTGGTAAAAAAGAAATGCAAGTATGTCAAAAATAGAAAATAATTTTATTGGAGACATTTTCCTCCAGGATAGAGTGATAGGCAGAGAGAAACATGGAAACAAAAGTGGATGTTCCATTATTATGTTAAACATAAAAAACTATTTTCTATAGCAATGAGGCATTTGCTATTGCAGATCAATGAATGGGTTTTAGAAAGTTAAGTCCTACAGTACTGTTGTGGATAATGGCTAGAATACAAAGAAAAGCTGGTTGGTTTGAGAGACGTCAAAGTAGGTCATGTTCAATGAGGTTAGTGGCAGTGAAAACAGAGACAAATGAGTCATATGATTGATGCTCTCCACTTTTATTTAAGCATTTACTGACTATGGTTGACACTGTACTCTTCTGGCCATTAGATTACAAAAATGAGCTGAAAGCTCAGTGGACAGATTTACCATTAAAATCACTTCATTATCCATTCTTTTCCTTCCATAACACAACAATCTAGTTACTATTTACAACATCAAGATGGCTATTCGGTAAAACTTGCAAAAGTAATTTACATTTGCAAAGCATTTTACAATTCAAAAATATCAGTCATGCATGTTACATTATTTATTTTCAAAGAATTCTGAGAAGATAGCATGGGGAGTTATTCTCTTTATCTTTCAATGTGGAATTGTAGGTACATTTGGAGACAACTGGCCTGCTTTTGCACAACCTTTTGATTTAGAATTTAACTCACATATTTAAATTGAACTCAATATGCTTTGCGTTCATAATTTCACACCATAAACATTCTATTCTTCATGGTAAAGTAGTGGGTTTTTTCCATATAATCATTGTGTTTTAGTTTCCATTCTTTAGAGAACATTGGTTGTTATTTAATTCTATTAGTTTTGTTGTTATAATCCTTAAATGAAAAAAATTCTACTTCATTAGTTGATTTTATAAAGTAGATTTTATGGTTTTTGTGGCTGGGTTGGTGTCCAGATTTTTCTTTCTGTAGCTTGCATACTACTCTTTGTCTTTTGGAGGCTTGCTTTTACCTGCGGGAAGCAGCAGGTGTGGGGGATCTTAGAGAGAGAGGATGTGTGAGGTTAAGAAAGGAGAAACTATAATCAAAATGCATTGTCTGAGAGAGGAATCTATTTCCAATAAAAATTAGTTTTCAGGATATAGAGAGCTACCCCCTAAAAAGTGTTGAAAATTTTTAAAAAAGCATACTAAAATTCCTGATACACATTAAAACAACAATAAAATAAATGTGCTTTCATCCTTCAAACACTTTTAATTTTCAAGCATTTACTCAAAAGCTGAAAAGACATTTGCATATTAATTTCATAAATTCAAACTGGTTATCCATTGGTATAAAATTTTACGATAATAATTTAAACTTTAACTCCTGTTTGCTTCAGTTTGTTATTTTACTTATGACCATACGACAAATAAGAAATACAATTTTATGAAACAGTAATATATCTGATTCTGTTGGAAGGCCCTAAAGTATGAAGCAATATGTGTGAATGCTTCTCTCTGTCACAATGCAACACTGAAGAGCTTAACAGCAAAAGATCTGACTTGCTCAGAGACTTCATTCTAGACAGTCAAAAACACAGCAGTGCTTCAGTTCACAAATAAATTTTAATCTCTTTAACAAATGTAATTCTCCACATTTGAGTTGTGGTCTCTAAATACTAGTCTTCAGTAATGAATCAGGGCTCCTTAGAAAAGTGTGTCTGATTCCAGTGTTAAGGCCAGAACCACAAATCAGAGAAAGCTCAAGATATTAGAAAGACCTATATAGGAGGGGTGAGGAAAAAGGAGCCTGGCAGAGACAGCCCATTATATACATAGCCAGGCAAGTTGAAGAACAAAGTAAATACTATAAATACAATATCATACAAAGAAATAAATGTTCTATAAATAAATGGATATAATTATTAAATTATACCAATCTCTATTCCTCTAAACTATAGTTCTTAAAATGCAACACAAACCAAAGATTGAGAGAAGTGAATGCTTACACATTCCTTAGATATATTGGAACTAACAGCACTTAGAGGTATATATAACACTAGGAGCTGTGCACACTGAATGGTGAACAACTGTATCTACCCATGAAGGAGAAAAAGTAGATCATATGATCCACTATGTGAAGATAAGAATAGATCTCATGACTCATAAACAAAGCTTCTTTTTTTTTTTTCAACAGACAGATTTCATTTCAGGACCAACAACTTACCAAAAATTAGAGAAATGTCTATGCTATGTGCAGCCCCAGATGAAACATCTACAACACATCCTTTGGACCTACACCTCAGGGACCATCATAGAATGTAGCTGAGTGAGGGTAGTGAGAATATAAAATTCAGAGGACCAGGATATCTGCTGTGAGATTGTATCTTCTTTATTACAGGGAATCTGAGCCCATGAAATCCCAAAATATTGTCTCTTAAACAAATGATGAATAGGGAAAGATAAACTGATACAGGATGCTTGATGGAAGAATTCTCATAGACCTCTTTCCCTCAATCAAGAGGCAGGTAATGACTGCTGAGAGATGGTGAATCAGTTTTCTCAGGAATGACTCTTTTTTGTATCTAATGCCAAATAGTCAGCCCCAAGACACATATGAGCAACACCAAATTCACTCAGTATGCCGTATTCATATTTTTATATATTTCTAATATATATGTAATTATATGTATACATATCCATACATAAGGACACACATACACGCGTGCATGTGTGTGTGTGTGTGTGTGTGTGTGTGTGTGTGTGTGTGTGTAAAAAGAGAATAAGAGGCTATGACATTGAGTATGAGTATGGAGAGCACAGGAGAAGTTCGAGGGACAGGTTATGTTCAAATATAGTACACATAAAAAAAATAATAAGCGGAAAACCCCACACTCACTAAATGAACATCAGCACTACTGAGCAATGCATCTTTATCTAAGTAAGAGGCATTGAGGAATTGCTTATATTTATTCCTAGGACAGTAAGAGAGCTAATGATGCTTGCACATACACAAGTAGATGTTGAACACATCACCTAATATCCAAAAGTGCATAGGTAAAAAATAAAATAATCATTCCAAGGCTTCAAAAACTTGCAAGTCAAAAGAATTGACATATATTTCTCAGGTGATGTTTATCACAGATTGCTCTCACTGAAGAGTTCATGTTTGAAAAGGATTTCCTTTTGGAAAGAAATAAAAATCAGTGAAGCTGTATAAGTAATAAAAATCAGTGGAGCTATATGTTTTATATTATTAATAATAACCGAATAGGATATTACATTAATAAGAAAAACACAGTAATGAAGTGTTGAAATAAATAATCTGATTGGAAAGAATTGCAGAAAGAATTACTAACACACATTACTAGGTACATTTTTATAGATAAGTTCTCCCCTTTCTATAATATGAAATATACCTACCTCATTTTTCCCCTCCCTTTTTTTCCTCATGACTTTGCCATGTCTGACACCTCCTCCATCCAAAATCAAATGGCTCTGCTTCTTATCTCTTCTTATCTGTACTTCTTATTTGTACTTATAAATCAGTCAACACATAAATACAGCCAGTGATTCCATTTAGTATTGAGTGCATACGTATACTCCTAGGGCTGATTACTAAAGGAAAATGCAATGAAAGGTTAAAAAATGATTTTAAAAGTTCAGTAAAGATTCACACAAAATTGAAGTGAAAGAGCAACTAACTATATAGAAATATAACAAAATGTTACTGAAATAATTAAGAAATATTAAAATATAATACAAACACATTTTAAATATCTGATTAACATATAACTTTAGCATATAACTTTAAAGTTACACATGGTGTCATTAAAATGAATAAATCTGAAGTACGGTCAAAAAATTAATTGTTACTATATATTACCTAGAGTAATTTTGAATTTTAAGTGAAAAGAAAAATTATACTTTAAATATTAAATAGGTACAAATGAAATATCTGAAAAGATTTTTACTATGGGCAATTAAAGCCAAAACTACAAAAGCAGCATCTACAGGAGTTCTGAAGACATAAACTAAAATATTAGAAAACAGACACATAAAGATATAAGAAAGATATGTAGACATTTAAAATATAACTACTATTTACTTATACTGTCAGCATAACCCAGCTCTTTTTGTAGCAGTTGAAAGCCATATACAACTCAAGAACACACAATTCATGAAATTAAATAAAATAATTAAAAGTAGTTCACCAAGATATAATTTCATCAAATACAATTTTAAGTTAGTCAAAAGATATTAGTTTTATTTCTCTTGATAAGATTACACCAAATCACAAGGCAAATCATTTAATATCTTGTCCCTATTTTCTCTATTAGAAAAACATTGTCATGTCTCAGTATTGCCAAGTTTTAATTAATATGCTACAGCTGCAGGAGAGAGTTGGCTATTTTCTCTCCTTCTCCTTGACAGTGTTCTCTAATGAAAGATTCTGTGAACTGCACAGTTCTCTATTTTCAACCCTTATTTAAAATTATCACTACAGATTTATAAAATGCTATAGTGTGTGTTCTAATTTTCCTTTAGAGGGAAATATATGTCAATTGATCTCATTTTTCTTCCATTGTAAATAAAAGAATAGGAACTTTGACATTTTCTTCATGTTGTCAAATAAGTTTTGATTTTATAAAACACCTTAATACAGACACATAAATTAAGAGGAATTAATTATTCTAGGTGGCTTATGGAATTTTCTGCATTTCTCTTTTAATTTATGAAACAGATCTTATTCATGTCAGATTGATTTTTATGGATGTGTGTGTGTGTGTGTGTGTGTGTGTGTGTGTGTGTGTGTGTAAACAAATAGCAAGTGAGTTTGTATATATCAGACATGTTTAAGTGTTTGCATGCATTAATCTTTATGTGTACTGCAGCAATTTTATAAAGCTGGTACTCCATACATTTTTGTACAGAGTAATTAACCAATTGGATCACACCTACAGCCCAACAAAAATTATACATGACAAGAATTGAAATGTGCAACTACTCCTTCAGTCTTTCCTTGTTTTTGCATAAAATTTCACTGTCATCTTATAATATAATGGGAAATAATAATATAAGCTCCATTTATTTCAGTGGAAAACAAGACTGGATTCTATCATACCTAGGCTTTAGAATGTGATATTTTTTTTTGATTTTGGAAATATGAAGGACGTATGAATTTATTACTTGGTTTCTTACCTTCTGTTTCCACTGACTGACTGACTTCTAAAAGAAACTCCTCCAAAGATTTCTTTGACTATAAGAAACAGATGACAGAGAGAGAGAGAGAGAGAGAGAGAGAGAGAGAGAGAGAGAGAGAGAGAAAGAGAGAATAGAGGGAGCCATTATAGGTTTGAAAAGAAAACTGACTCTAGAGAAATGTCCAGAAACCTACAAAGATGACCCCAATTTACAATCTGAGCAACAGGGGAAAGGCTACCTTAAATACCCTTCCCTAATAATGATATTGATAACTAAATCATATGCCCTTATAGAGTCCTCATCTAGTAGCTAATGGAAATAGAAGCAAACACCAGAGATAAACACTGAGCTTAACTCCTGAAATCTAGTTGGAGGAGTGATAAAAATAGGGGTCAAGACCAGGCTACAGAAACCCACAGAGACAGCTGACCTGAACAAGGGTGAGCTCATGGACCCCCAGAGTGATAGCTGGGAAACAAGCATTGTACCGACTCAGACCCCCTGAACATGGATTTCAGTTAGAAGGCCTGGGAAGTTTAATATACCTCTGAGAGTGGAACCAGGATGTATCCTTAGTGCATGAAAGGACTTTGGGAACACTCCCTTAGCCTAGAGGCAGGAGGGAGGGCCTAGTCCCTTCTCCAAATGACTGACAGATTTTGATGATCCCTCTTGGAAGGTGTCACCCTCCCTGTGGATTTGGGGACTGGGATAGGAGGAGGATTGAGGGGACATGGGAGGGAGACAACTAGGATTGATATGTAATATCAATATAATATATATATATATATTCATATATATATGAAACAGATCTTGGTGGCATCGATTCTGCTCTTGCAACCACCTGAATTGAAAACAGTGAAAAACAAGTCAATATCTTCAGAGTTCTTAATGAGGAATTCACTTTGTTCGTAGGTGCATTGAACTCCAAATAGGGAAACACACTGAAGAGAGGAAAATGAGGGACTTCATTTAACAATGCTGAAAAGGAACTGACAAAGACTTGAATGGCCCATGTAACCCATTCTGGGCATTGCAAGTCCCCAGGTTAGAGTCCAATCATGTATGCTCACTTTTCTGACATAAGTATTTTACTGAAAGCTTTGTTTTTCCTTTTAGCTATGGTCTCTGGGCTCATCTTGGGAAAGAAACTTAGGTAACTTAACTGCCACTAGGAAGCCAGAATCCCTTTTAAGTTACAGAACCAATGAAGCCCTCATTGTATATATGTGTGCCCTGTTTTTCAGTGGTGGGTCTGGTGCATCTCAGATACATTGTTTCAATGTTTAGAATGCCATACTTACTTTTACCTGGAAGGAAATTTGAAGTGACTGAAAGGAAGAGAAAAACCCTTCTTAACTGGTAATGATGAGGAATTTTAAGAGAAGTGGACTGTTCAAACATCTCTTTGGAGGTCAAACAAATTCACATCATAGATTACAATGAAGACATAGAGGTGTCATCCAGACATGAGTGTGAAGTTGTTTCTCCTGAATATCATTTGTATTTTTATACCATAAATTATTCCATTAATTTCTGAGAAGCATGTCTAAATAGGATTCACCAAAAGTGAAAAAAAAAAAAAAAAAAAAAAAACTTCTACCCTCAATCACTAAATGTTTGGTAAATATTATACTTTGTTAGTTTTGAATGCATGCTTTCAAGGTTGAAGCTCTTGTATCTTAATGTTTACCAATACTGTAGTTGTAATTTCCTTCACATTGTAATGGATCTCCAATTATGTAAGAATTATCTAAAAACAAAATAATTCTAGACTATAGCAAAAGATGATTGTGGCTTAAACAATTATTTTAGAAATGTGATGTTAAAAAACTTATCATTTGTATTAATATAAATATAATGCAAGTCAAAAGATTAATAGTCTATGGAATAAAACTATAACTGACCTGAAAGAAATCAAGATAATTCTAAAGAAACATCTATTCCTTTCGAACACACTATCAGACTCTTCAAAAAATGGAGTCCAAAGAAATGGGAATTTTCCAGGAATCTCATTCTGGGAATAGGTAAAAGCCAGAACCAACATTTAGAAGTGTTCCACAATAGACATAAAGAGGGCCTTATTGCTATGTAATAAAGTGAAGGTCTGCTTTTCAGAGTAGAGATGGACAGATGAATGTAAGTTGTCTCTATGAAAGAAAATTGAGTTTTAACCCCTTGTAGGATATAACACATAGGTCAATAATGGGAAACAAAACACACATCTCTCTCCCTCTTTATTTGAATTTCCATCTGACTTTGGGACCCAAAGATAGACTGTGGAGCGGTGTTGCTGTTTTTTGTTTGATTTATTTATTTATTTATTTATTTTTCATTCACCCTTTTTTATGATAATATTTTTTATTTAAACTTGAAAGAAGCTTGTTTTACATGTCAATGCAATTCCCCGACCTTCCCTTCCTCCCCTGTTGCCCTCAACACCTATGCTATCCCCTTTCTGCTCCCCAGATAGGGTGAGACCTTCCGTTGGGCATCTACAAAATCTGTCATATCATTTGGAGCAAGGCCTAAGCCCTCCCACATGCGTCTAGGTTGAGGGAGTATCCCTCTTTGTGGAATGGGCTCCCAAAGTACATTCTTATACTAGGAGTAAATATTGATCCACTACCAGAGGCCCCATTCACAATATGTTCACATTTCTTAAAACTTCATTTTTCTGTTTTAAACTACTAATTTGACACTTTTAATTGGCTTATTGCAGATGGGTAGTCTAGCCTGGCTTGGAGCAGAGGCTGTGGCACCCAAGCTCAATAACAAAACCTTATTTATGAGTGAATACTCTCTGCTGAAAGAGGCAAATGAAATGTCTGTTTGTAGGTTGTGGTATGTGTAACATTTACTATTATTTCATTGTGCTCAATGTTATGCCTTAAAATTGTGGTTTTTCTGATGACAAGGCCATGAGCATCCTGTCCATTGTCAGGGGGAGGGGTCAGCAGACTGCTGGTTTCCAACCTTCCTACCTCTTATTATTATTAAAAAGGTGGGAGGGGGTTGGGCGTGGCAGGTTAGGGAATGGCCTGGGCAAGTTCTCCTTTTGAAGCAAGCTTGCCAAGAGCACCCCTCTCTCTTTCCTCTCTCTTCTACTCTTCCAATCTCTCCTCCTCTCTCTCTTTTGCTTTCTCTTCTCTCTCTCTCCCTGTTTTTCATTGGCCACCAGCTACCTCCCCTTTCTCTCCTCTCTACCAATAAACTCCACGTGGGTGCTGGAAAAACAAAACAAAACACAGTGGTTTTCTTTAAAAAGTGTGTGCAAAATTTGAATGGACTTTGGGAGCCCATTCACATAGAGGGATCATTGCTCTGCTGCAGATGATTTGATAGACTTTGACAGACTCCCATGGAAGGCCCCACCCTGGGGAACAGAAAGGAGATGGGCTGGGGTTTGGTGGGAATGTTAGGAGAGGATGAGAGGGTGAGGGAACTGGGGTTGACATGTAAAACAATCTTGTTTCAAATTTAAGAAGGGGGGGAGAATAATAGTAGTGCATGAAATATTCATCTCTGCTGTTAAGAAAAATAAAATTAGATTCTAAAATTAAGATCTACCCCATGGCTGATGCATATTACTATATTAATTACCAAATATTTTCACCATAACTGACCTGAAATATTTCTCATAATGAAACTAGGCACTGAGGTTTGTCCTTGTCAGAATAAATCAGAAAAATTAAACCCTTCAGCCATAGGAAATTAAGCTTCCACAGATATACTTGTCCTAAAAGGAATGAAATATATTATAATCAGCTATGGAAAAAAATAATTTTTAACTGTTTTGTATGAGCTGTGTATGGATGTGAGAATATAGTCATTGATTGTAACATAGCACATATATAAATAGGTATAGTGATAGTTGTGGATATATATATATATATATATATATATATGTGTGTGTGTGTGTGTGTGTGTGTGTGTTTATGTATGTATACCATGAAAACAGCACAAACCTGAAAATTCTAAGATTTCTGAAAATTAGGCAGATGTCAATATCATGTAATTGGTATTTTAAATGAATTCACCCTTGCAATATCTACCTTTACCACATTCTACATAATGACAAATGTTTTCTAACATCAAAAGGTTTATTTGTACAGAGACTTTATGTCTGTTGAGCATGGTTCCTAACTATATGCCATCTCAATGGAATACAGATTGAATTTTATATATCATCAACTTGCCATTCTCTGCTTAAGATCTCTACTCAAAACACATATTTTAAGCATTCCTCATGTGTCTAAAATCTCAAGTAAGAATTGTCTGCTTTATAAATTTTTGTTCATATCTAAAAACAAAAAATTCTTCCAAGGAAAAATTAGCCATTCTAATTATTGGATCATTTGTTTCACATTCTACATCATTCTTTCTTAAATGATTACACTGCAATTAAATGGCTACTTCACAATCTTGTATCCTTACTTCAACTTTTACCTCAGAATTATGAATGGTACAACAATTCTCAGTTTGCTTTTTATTTCAAAATCATATAGTTCAAATATATTATTAGTGAATTTTCACTATAAATATGGTCAATGAATAAACAAAACAATATGATAGGAATTCTTAGTTATCTTCTAAAATAATATATTTTTAACTAGTGATCTCCTGGGTCAAATATAAATGGACAGTTTTGTGGGAGAGAGAGAGGGGGAGAGAGAAGAAGATAGAGAGGGAGAGAGGGAGAGAAAGAATAATATATTAGTGAGAAGGAAAGGAAATACATGTTATTGTGCACATTTAATTGAAACACAAAAAAAATGGTTTAGTGAAGTTCTTCTCTTTATGAATACAGCTTACTGTTATCTGGAAAATATTCTCCAAATTTTGCAGAATTTAGATTTTTTTTGAGGGGAGTTCTGCATGGATTGTGAATCTTTTGTTTTCTAGTTTCTCTCTCTCCTCAACTGATGCTAAATAATCCTTCCTGTTTTGTCACGTTAACATAAATTTTGATTTATTTATACAACTTCTTCTAGTTTGTGATCCATTTGTGTGTTTTGCTAGCATGTATCCTTTGCCTTCACTGGGAAATTTTGGTTGTAGAAATTAAAGTCTTAATGTCTGCTACTTCAGTTTTCTTTCTTTCTTTCTTTCTTTCTTTCTTTCTTTCTTTCTTTCTTTCTTTCCTTTTTTTTTCTACTAAGAATCTAGCTAGCTTACTATTTAAATGCTAAATTTCAATCTGCAAAGGCCTGGAAAGTCATCAGAAGACAGTTCTGGTCTACTTTGATTATAGCATTTTCCACAATGTTTGCCAGTTATTACAACGGGTAAATCATGCTCAAGTCACTTGTTAAACTGTGCAGATTACACAAGGCTTCACCATGTACAGAACAAACTCAACTAATTTGATCTTTAAAAGTTCAGTTGCTTCTGAGTAGAAACATTTTAACTGTGGCTGCTTAGAAAATTTATATGCAGCAGAAAAGTTATTAACAATTTTGTTGAGACATTTAATGACAAATTGGATTTTCTGGCATTTTATTTGAAAATTAGCTAAATCCCTACAGTGTGTTTTAAAATATATGTAGACATGAAAAAAAATGGTTTTAAATAGACAAAGAGGAACTGGGTGTGGTGGCACACGCCTTTAATCCCAGCACTCAGGAGACAGAGGCAAGCAGATCTCTGTGATTTCAAAGTAAACCTGGTATGCAGAGTGAATTCCAGGACAGATAAGAGTTACACAGAGAAACCCTGTCTCAAAAAATAAAAAGTAAAAGAAACAGAGTAATAATAAAGCCACATAAAGATGAAAAGCTCAGAGAGAATCTGGTTACTGTATGCTATTGTGTTGTCTCTACATTGTTTGACTGCTGAGAAAATAACAACTGATAAAGGAAATGCTGCTGGATTAATTCAATTTATATATTTTAAAAATGCTTTGACTCCAACATTTAAGTTCAAGGACAAGTTACTGGGGAAAAGGATTTCTATTTTTGTTTCCACAGAAAATAAAAAGCTGTGGATTCCTTCCAGACTAATGTGGTTTGATCAAGCCAGGCCCCCTGAAACAGAGTCGCTGGTGATCCAACATTCAAAACAGCTTGGACAAAGCAGCCTCGCAGACTACAGCCAGGATTTCTGCATCTTCTTAGGTTCCCCATGACAGCGCCCCCTATCAGCAGGAAGTAGTTTGGAAAGAACGACGCCCAAATTCCCAAATATCGTTTATAAATGTTTGTTTTCATTTAAATGGATTTGCTTATAAATGGTTAATGATCACAGGTAAAAAGGGAATTATGGTATAGATATGAATACTTTGTTTTGGAATGGATTTTCATTTATTGATACAATTTAAGGTCAATTTTGTCATATGTATATTTCTCCTCTTGTTTGTATAGCTTATTTAGAAATGTAATGTATAATGTAGTACAGATTATAGATAAGTACCTATGATAGTCAGATATTATAGTTAAGTTAGTTAAGTTTTCTAGATATACAGAGATGTATTTGAGATGAATAGGCATTCTTCAAACCTTTCAAAGACCTACAGAATATGGCATTTAAAATGATTTAGGGTTTTACTTGACAATGAGACATAAATGCTCCTGGTAACAACACCTGCGTCAAAAAGGAAGATGGACATTGAAGAAACTCATTATGGAGTTTACTTCCAATACGGCAAGACTAGCCATTTGGACAAGATACTGCTCTTGTCTGGAATGTTTGACTTTGTGCTGTATAAACTGGACATGAAGGACTCACAGAAAAGTGACTGCTGATTCAAGATGGGCATTGCTACAGAGTTCCTGCTTCATGGAAGAGTCTGCGAGACAGTATGCAGGACACAGAGAAAAGTGACTGTCAAACTGCCAATACAAGAAGACAGTTTAAAGTTTCCTGCATTGGTGAAGAGTCTGCCAGACACACTATGGCCTATGGGCTGAAGATGGAAGATTACAAAAGAACTTCGGGTGACCACGCAGTGAGTTGTCTCTGTCATTTCTAGAGCTTATATATTTTCCTTCTGTGGTCTTTGAAGGAGTTGAAGACAGATGGTTATGGTTATAGTTTTCATTAGTTAGGATTAAAGATAAGTTACTTTGGCTTTCCTTCTCTAAATTCAAGCATGTTGTTAAGATTTAATTCATGGTTTCTGCCTTAAATCAAGAAGCCAATTGGTGTAAGGCAGAAGAAACAAAATCTGGGGACTCATATCTTATGCAATTTTCTCTCTGAAATCCTAATTTTCTCACATACTTTTAATGCTTATTGTTGTCTTTCCCTAATGCATACCTTAAAACTTGAAAATTTTACTTTAATATTGATGTGTAACTTTTCCACAAGGAATAATAACGATTCCTAACAGCAGTCTTTGAACTTTCCGGAAAGAAGATGGGGCCCCACATCATCATTTCCACTTGACTCAACCTGATGCATCGGAACTACAAACATCACCCTAAAACCGGTTTGAGACTGTTTTGCTCGAGACAACTCATGACTAGCTAGCTGTAATGGTGCACCTTTTTATTACACCCTGGCCAGTTTCAAATAGAACTACAGTCAAGAATTTTCTGCCACACAGTGACTAACTACATATGTCACAGCCAGTTCTGTTGAGAAATTTGGTTGCTAAAAATTTTCTTCCTACAGGATCCATTGGAGCAATCATCGTCCCATTTCAGCAGGAAGTAATCTTAATATGACTACGCCCCTTTCCCTACCCTTGGAAATTTGGGATAATAGTCATCGTCTTTGGGTTGGTTTTAGTTATTTGGGATTGGGTGATGCTTACACTCGGGTTTATCTTTTAGACAGGAATAGGGAATGGTGGGTAAAGGTATGGTTTAGATGGGATATAAGTAGATTAGCCTATTTCCTTGAGAATTTGAGTATGAATGAGATAGTATTTTACAGCTTACATTGTTATGTATTCCTATGTGGTAAGCTATGTAAAATTAAGTTTATATTTTGTTATATTGTGTTAAATGTTTCCACTTATAATATTTATGCACATTATTTTTTACCATATTCTATGTATGTATACTTTTCTTGTGTTCAAGACATTTTGTATATTGATACAATTTGGGATATTTATCTTGCTGCCCTTTATAGTTCTACCTCTTGTCTTGACACTTATACTCTACCTCTATTTTAGGGATTTACATGTAGGTATATGTAAATAGTTATATTGTTTAAGTATTTGTTCCTGCTTTACTCAGGAAAGTTTTAATCAGTCTTTTTAGCTAAGTTCCCGAGTATTATAGATTATCTTCACTCACATTTCCTGTACCTATGAGATTAGTCAGATATAGATGCTTAATCTTCAATCCTTCATAGACATGCAGAACATGGCATTTAAATGTTTTAATATTAGTACTCCTTTGACATGAGACACTGTTGCTCCTGACAGCACCGTGCATTTTCCCGAAAATATGTTGGACACTGTTGTTGCTCCTGCTGGAGTTCAATCTCGCCTCAGCTAATGGCCTGTTGGGCATAGAATTGCCCCCACCTTGACCACTGATTTGGACATGCAGTCCTATGTGCTTGCAGGAGACAAATATAGAAGACTGCTTGACCTTGCCAAGTCAGGGTAAGACAGCCATTCTATTTCCCTGCTGTTGTTGTGGTCTGTCAAGTTCTCTTGGCCTTAGCCAAATCTGGGTGTACCAACGTCGCTGTGAGACCTAGGGTGACTGTTCAGGTGGCTTGCTGTTTCTGTCCTTGCTGCACCGTTTTGGAAGTTGTCCATCCGCATTTCCTGTCTACTCTAGTATTGTTATTTTCCTTCTCAGGTCTTGATGAGGTTGAAGATTAAACTATCACAACTATTATTCTCTCTTCCTAGTTAGATATATTAGGTACTAGACTTACGTTTTCCAGCTTAGGACAACTCTATTGTAAACTCCATTATGCCCTCACCCTAGGACTAGATATGTAGGTCATTTTGTTCTCGATTTTCCTTTTCTTAGAGCACACTTGTTATTCACTGTTTTGTATATAGTTTTGTATTAAGCCTAAATCTTTTCTTTAGACTAAAAGGGGAATTGTAGTGAGGTAGTCCTTCTGTAGCACTGACCACGCCCATTGGGGGTGGAGCGATGGGCGGAGGTGACCTGAGGAAGGAGGTCGGAGGGGGCCAGGAAGGCGCTCTCTTTCTGGCGTGACTCGGACAGGAGAGGATCGGGTTGAATTTCCTGGTGTTCATCTGTCTAGGTTGTAAGTTATTTCTCCCTGAATAAACATCTATTCGGCCTATTTGTTTATCCTGACCCTTATTTACCGCAATAATTACCCATTTGGTATTACATTGCATGCAGGTTTAAAAATATCGTTTTAATATACATTCATCCACACAAATCATCTTCTTTGACTATTTGCATCTTCTTGCAATTGCCTTAGGATGGATAATCATTTGGAGATAAAGTGAGCAAAGAGCCTAAACCCTGAAATGGGTTTAATGCAGATGTGTTTATTTTGAACCCAAAGTACTCTACTCTACTGAGATAGAAAGATATGCTAAAACTATCTGGTCTTTACTAATAATCCATATATATTAAAATTATGATTGCATCTTGTGTTTTATAAACACAAGGAAAGATATGTGCATTTTGTGTTTGTATATACCTATACATGTATGTAGATCAATATCATGCACACCTATGAATGCACAATTTATGTGTAAAATAGGAATATATTATCACCTGAAAACTGAAGATTTGTTACATTAATTATTGTGTGTTTATATTTTCATATTTTTTCTTTATTAATGCCAAGATGCTTAAAACTTGAAATACTTTAATATAGGTGTTTGTCAGGTATTACATTGAACAACTTTTCATGCAACTAGGGTATTACCCACAAATAATTCACAACTCCAAAATTAATGTCAGACCTGTGTCTCAATAATATTCTTCAATTTATTTGCAAGTATGTGTGACATAAATTCATCCTTGTACATATGCTGGACCAAGAGGGTCAGCAAGAGACAGATGGTGACACAGGTTTCTCTATGACAAGCAAGGTGATACAAGGATGCATACTGCATATCACACAGGCCAAGGGACCCCTCTGACATACATGTCCCTGTGTAGTGGCTTGTGTGGTAGCAATGACATATTTCAGTCTATCAAGGGCATTGTTTTTAATGCTCAGTGGAGATATTTGTGAGTGTTCTTACTTCTTTGGAAAGTCGTTTCTATTTTAGGGTAGGTTCCATTACTAGCTGTTAAGAATTAGGCTGTCATATTACCCCAGCCTGAAATCTATTTAAGGATTTCCTTTATGGAGTCTTTCTATCTCTGTTTTTCATTTTCCTACATCTTTCTCAGCAGTACAGATACACGCCACTACTCCTCTTATCCCACATCTTCCTCAGTCTAAAACACACTTACCCGCCAAGCTTTATCGTCTTTCCCTTTTCAGCAAAACTCCTTGGAGGGTTGTATACTGAATCTCTGTGGGTTCTCTCCTCTCATTTTCTGTTGAACTTGCTTCAGTCGGACCTTTCTGATGAAACAGCTCCTCTCAAAATCTACCATGACCTTCACATCCCTAAATTGACCTCCACATTGTTAAACTCCCTTTAGTTCTTGCCTTACTTCACCTATTATCAGCATGCAATAAGATTGGTCACTCTGTTTGCCTTGAAATACTTCCTCAGCTGTGAGGATATTGCAGTTTCCTAGTTGTCCTCATGTTTTTATGATACCCTATTTTTTTTTAAGTCTCTTAATTTTGAAGTGTCCCTGGACTTAGTCCTTGTATTTCGTTCCTTTTATGTGTATATCCCTAATCACAGGGAAATAAATACTCAGAGGCTCATCTTTCCTGTGTGCATGTTAGGCTAGGATTGCATTGCAAACTGCATAGATATGTAATTTCTCCATTCAAAAGAGAAATAGCCATTTAAGGTACTACGTTCTTCAAATTGGACTTCTGGTTCCTTGACATCATCTATATCCTACCATTCTTGGTTTTATCAATCTTAATTGCAAGCAGTTCATGTTTCCTTGTATCAATATACAGACATATAATTAACTTTTAATTCCTAAAAAGTCACACCCATTCATTTTGGGAAATCTACTCCAAAAGTACTCACAGATTATTAGCAAAAGATACAAGTCTGCATCTCTATAAATTTACCTCTCATGACATTACCTTTTTTTATGTGAATCATTACTGTAGCCTCCTAACAGGTTTCTAACTTCATTCTTGAAATTTGCCACTGTTAATTATGAAAACATCAGCATAAATGAGCCTTAAAAGTAGCTGTAAACCATTTACACAGTGGAGTTCTACTCAGAAAAAAAATGGAATCTTGAAATTCACAGACAAATGGATGGAACTAGAAGAAAACAACCTCAGTGAGGTAACCCAGTCACAGAAAGAGGAACATGTGTATGTACTCATTCATATATGGATTTTAGACATAGAGCAAACGAATCCCAGCCTACAATTCACACCATCAGAGAAGGTAGGATACAAGGAGGACCCTAAAAGAGACAGACAAGTTTCCCCTCAGAAGGTGAAAGGGACAAGATTGCCTGAGCATATTAGGAGCATGGGGGGGGGCAGTGAGTGGAAAGAGAGTTAGGAGAATGATTAGGGGAAGAGAGGAGATATGTGGGACCAGGAAGATTAAGTCAGGGACAAATAAATGAGAGCAAGTAAAGAGATACCATAATAGAGGGAGCCATTATAGGTTTGAAGAGAAAACCGACTCTAGAGAAATGCCCAGAGACCTACAAAGATGACCCCAACTAACAATCTGAGCAATAGTGGAGAGGCTACCTTAATTGCCCTTCCCAGACAATGACATTGATAACTGATATGCTATCCTAGAGCCCTGATCTAGTAGCTGATGGAAACAGAAGCAGAATCCTATACCTAAACACTGAGCTAAACTCCTGGAATTCAGTTGCAGAGAGGGAAGAATGATGAGCAACAGGATCAAGACCAGGCTGCAGAAACCCACAGAAACAGCTTACCTGTATAAGGGGGAGCTTGTAAACCAGCATAGGACTGAGCAGCGTAAGGGACCTTTGACAGTGGAACCTGGATGTATCCCTGGTGACCAAAATTACTTTGGGAGCACATTCCCTATGGAGGGACACTCCCTTAGCCTATAGACATAAGGGAGAGCCTAATCCCTAGCTCAAATGACTTGACAGATTTTGATGATCCCTCCTGGAAGGTCTCACCTTCCCTGGGGAGTAGGAAGGAAATGGGACACAAGAGAGGGAGGTAGGGGGGATGGGAGGATGGGAAGGAGAGGGAACTGGGATCTACATGTAAAATAAGAAAAAGTAATACTTAAAAAAAGAAAAAAGTAGCTGAAAACATATTTCTACACAAATATTCTACAACCAAAGTTTTTACTCTGTCCTATTTAGTTACGAGTAAGGTTTGCTATTTCATGGCCCTATTTATTTGTCTAAATTAATTTTGAATGAACTTTCAGTCATTTGGATAATCATAGTTTATTCCTCTAATCATTCAAAAAATGCACCAGGAACCCCCCACCCCATGAATTTTGTCCCACTCTTTCTAACTCTGAAACTAGATGTCAACACATGTATCCTTATTACTTTCTTAATTACTTTTCTCCTTACTGAGTGTTTTGTGACCACCTTAATCCAAGTCAGCATATTTCATCAACTTTATTCTTACTTAGTACACAATTCAACATACTCTCTGTCTCTTTCCATTAACAGATGGCCCATTAGAAAGGAACTTTCTGGATGCATGACATATGGCTTGTATACAAGGCTATCAACTCATTCTAGTTTGACTAAGAATTGTGCACATTTTTCTACTGCAGAGTGTGTTATTGAGCAACAGTAGGACTAAAATACTGTCAAAATTGGTGACACTGTTCATTATATATTTGAACAGAATGACAAAAGTAGATTTAAGTATCTTAGGAAATTCTTTTTTTTCCTCATTTAAATTTTAAATTTGAAACAAGGTTGTTTTACTTGTCAATCCCAGTTCCCTCACCTTCCCATCATCCCCTAACACCCCCACCAAACCAAAGCCCACCCACTTTCTGCTCCCCAATGATGGTGAGGCCTTCCATGGAGAGTCTTCAAAATCTGTATTATCATTTGTAGTAGGGCCTAGGCCCTCCCCCATGTGTCTAGGCTGAGAAAGTACCCTTCTATGTGAGATGGATTCCCAAAGTGCATTCATATACTAGGGATGAAAACTGATCCATTACTAGAGGTCCCATAGACTTCCCAGTCCTCCTAACTAGCACCCACATTCAGGGAGTCTGGGTCTGTCACATCCTGGTTTCCCAGCTATCAGACTGGGGTACCTGAGCTCCCACTTGCACAGGTCAGCTGACTCTGTGGGTTTCTACTTTGCTCATCACTCCTCCCTCTCTGTAAATGGATTCCTGGAGTTCAGATAGTTTTTATAAAATTCTTAAGCTATGGTTATGAATGAAATAAGTATCCTGAAATGGACTGATACATTCACATCCAAAGATTCAGTTATTTATTCAATCATGTTTACATACCAAGAAATAGCTATCACTAAACTGTAGAAAACACGGTTACGTACAAAGTCGTCAGAGATCATTAGTAATTGTTTTGTTATGCAATTTGCTTTATTAAACTTGTTTATCCTTCTGGTTGTAAAAGATTTATAAGAACACTAAATGAAATTGTTAAATACACACAACACAGAGACCTAGGTACATAAACTCTAAGTAATGTGTAACTATGGCCATTAGTAAATGGCAACAGAATTTTCACTTTATTGACTTAACTAATGTTTCAATTAATAGTGGTATAAAATCTCTGTTATTGGATAAATATTTAACTTTCAGGCATGGAAAATAGAGGATATGAAATAGGTTATGATGATAATTACAGGTTCATAGAATTATTGTCCTTATGCACAGCATTTTGGTTTATTTTGTGTTGATGATTAAATTCTTTGTATGTTTGTAATACAATGTCTGATGTTAATATAACATAAAAATATGGTAACCTTTCAAAGTTCCTCAGACTTTGAAAATATAAATATATAAATTAAACAATTATTATAATAGAGGAAAAAAGAGTTAAGAATTATTAATTCTTCTCAGATAATGGACTTCACGCATGGTGGCTATATGGAAAGCCCCTTTGGATACTATCATAATTATTTTTAGTTCACTAATGTAAAGTATGAGGCTATGTGTCATACCAAATGCTTCTGTCACCTTGTATAGCAACAACTGATCTCTGATACTGAGAGGAAGACACCATCTCAATATGCCATGACTGGATTAAGAAACACCTGTAGACTTCTGCTTTAAAATGTAAGTCACATTATGAAAACTCCTCTTTAATGGGTATAATTCAAAACAGTATATATGGCTTTGCTCATTTTTAACCAACCAGTAGGAAAACCAATAGAGAATATGAATGTTTGTGGGAACTTATCTCTGAGAATCAGGTCTGGTAAGGACTTCCTGAATGCTATGCAGGAGTATTTTATGACTGGTCTTTTTTGTGCTTAATCACTAGATAATGAGGTGTGTCTTCGGGCCCACCATTGCTTCATGGTACTTCATGCATGAGACAGACGATCTGTGTTGAGTAGTTCATCCTGGGGATTTTGCAGTCATTCACAACATGTAGCCTGAAAAACCAGTGATTGATCACAGGCACTAATCTTTAGAAATCCAGAGAACATCAAACATGGAATAATTAGACATTGTAACATAAAAGTCTATGATTGCAGTTAATGGTCTTAGAGAGGTCATAGTCAAGCAGAACAGAAGTAATGTGGACCTCAATCAGTAAAACAGAAAACTAAAGTGAATACATTTATAAAATTTTTTCTATGATAATAACCAGTGGGATATCTTTTAATAAAGCCCCACAAAAGTTATTGAATCTCTGTACTGGAATAAAAGGATAATGAGTAGGCCATATATAAAACTTCATCCTTCTGGAGGCCACTGTGAGAAAGCATAATATTGGTCACCTTCTATAGACACCAGACTACTGGAAATGTGCAGAGAAATGTACTAAAGAATATGGTCCACTTGAAAGCCACTCAAGTGTAAGTGCTAGTCCTGTGGTATCCTATAACTGAAATGTATCAGTGGGATGTAAAGGGTAAGGGAGTACAGAGCTAGAGTTATCTTTCTCCCCGGCTCATTCTTGTATGAATAATACATCTATAGCAGGAACTGAATTCTTACAGAAATGGATTTTTATCTTTCAATTATCCTGTTCACCATAGACTCTGTTAACTCTATCTCAATAATTTCCTCCTTGGTATTTGGTTGTTAAATGTTTCCCTAAGTTGCTAATCCATGACTGTTCCTTTAAAACTCTCTTCCCCTGACAAGAACATTTCCTTTAATGCTGCTATACTCATCCCCACTCAGAAAGACCAAAGATAAATAGCCCTCTTACTTTATCTCTTTCATAAGTTATAATTCTTGCTCACTTCCTATATTGGGCTAAGAGACCAAAACTACTAGAATTTATTTTGACCTTAGAATTTATATACATTAGCATAAAATGAGCTTAAATTATAAGGAAAAAGATTAATTACTACAAAGATGTGTATTTGTAAATAGCACAATTTTCACACATATAAATACACACACACGTTTAATACAACATGGACAAATGAGTTACTTTTCTTACCTAGAATGGTTTCTAGTTATTATAGACAATAAATTAGTGGTATGTTCTATGGTATGATTAAGAAATTAGAGCTCACTAAAGACTCCAATAAATACATTCTGTTGGGAATAGGAGAATGAAATGTCAAGAACTTAGCACATGAAGTGATTGGACAACAATATCACATGTAAACCATAATAACTTAAACAGCTCCATAAACCCAGAAAGCTGCCAGAAGAAGCTTCTAGTAAAAATTGTCATTGTCCAACACCAGAAAAAAATAATCAGTTACAGCTATACATAATGTAGCTATGTACTTTGAACTTAGACTGTTGTCACAAAAACCTTGTGTTTCCAATAATGTGCTTTTTATGATCTCTCCATAAGTCCCTGTTAAAATGGTTTTAAATATTTTCATTAGATTTCATGAAATATGTCTGTATTTGGTGTTATCCCTTTGCTTCTGCCATAAGTTCATCTGAAGCTAACAAATTTTAAAATTACATTATGACTTTACTTAAGTAGTGCAATAATAGCCTCTGATTTACACAGCACTTTTCTTCCACATAACTATTATAGCCTAATTTTCCAGCTCAATTGTGCTTATGGTTAAATATATCAAGCAGTATATATGTGTACATTAAATATGAATACACATATATAAAGTTTTTCTAATTTTTTATACACTGAAATATCTCAGTGTGGTTCAGCACTGAATTTGAAGAAGCACTGTAATACAGTATAGTATTTTTAACCATAGGAATCTGTATATTTCAAAATGTTTCCTAAATAGCAATTATTCCAAGAGCACATAGTTTAATCTGTATAAGGTTCGGTGCTATGTGGATTGGATTTACCATTTATGTAAAGTCATATACAAAAGCTCTACAAAGACAGAGAGGAAAATTTAAGCAAAAATGTAGTTTCTACAAGTCATTCTGCCTGTGATTCTACTTATATATGGGCTGAATTGACAAGACATTTCACCTTTCTATAATCTATTGCATTATTTTGGGTTTTCAAAAGTGATACGCTAACCTGAGATTATATGATTCAGGAGAATACAATACCCTTCCTGCATATCATAAACTTTAATCTTAAACCAACTTCTAAAGTTGATACTGAACCAATTAAATCAGGTTTAATCCCATCCTATGAAAGATTTATCTGTTGGAGTCTCTGAATTGACCCGCAGTGAGATTTTCTGAGGATTTCCCAAGAGTGAGATCTACAATACAAAATAACTGACTGAATTCCTCTTTTGACACAGATTTTTTTTTTACCTCTGTAATAAAGTAAGACCCAGCACAAATATGTGACTTTTACCTATGATTTCAAATATTCAGATCTTATGTTCAAGTTCTCTAACTTGAACATCACTGAGGGCCACTTTAGGCAGTGCCTGAAACTGTAAAAGAGGGAGCATAAGAAGGTAATGTCTATGTTGAAGTACATGCTTAGGCTTACAATGGAGGAGACATATTGTAGAATAATATCTTGGATTCCAGTTCTAGTATCACTTTGAAACAGTGTTCAGACATTCTCATTTTTAAACAAAATGAAGATAATGACAATTCTTTCTCTTAAAAGCTTTTCTCTGCATCAAGCTGGTTGGTCATAGTAATAGCTTTTTGCAGAATCCCCTGAGTTCAATTAGCCTATGTTGGAATATATCACCTATGCTATAAACTCCTGAGAGACGGGCAGAAAGCCTTTCATTGTAAATGGGCTGAAAACAAGAAAACTATAATGGGCAATGATTTGATTCATTTCTATATATGAGTTGTTTCTAATCTTATACTGAAAGCACTTTGAAGACTGGGATAATTTATATCATCTTGTCCACCATATATGATGAATTCTTCAAACATGGGAAAATGGCTATAAATTTTCTATTTCCTTTTATGTTTGCTAACTTATTAATCTTTTTTTAGAGATAGGTTCTCACATAGTAAACAGAGGCTGACCTTAAATTCACTATGTAACCAATATTGGCCTTCTGCCTTAGTGTCCAGAGTTCATAGACTATTGGCATGAACCATAATGCCTGGCTCTATTTCTTGAAGGAGGAAGAAGTCTGGTATGTGAGAAATACAGAGTAGCTGGCACAGAAGAATAAGAAGGAGCTAGGTGGAAAATAACTCTTGGGGGACTACTAACTCAGATGTATAAAGGAGAGAAATGGAGACTTTTCTGCTCTCACAATGTGTTCAGAAAAGAAATACTAAATATAATTTATTTTTTCCTCTCTCAGTATCAGCATTTGTTATTTATAATTTTAATATGATGATTCAGAAATATTACATGAAGATTATTAGCACCTCATGATTAGTCTGGGCATGAATATTTAGCTTTTTATAAAATATAATGATTCCATTGTATAGATGTGCCATATCTTCATTAACCATTCTTCAGTTGAGGGGCATCTAGGTTGCTTTCAGGTTCTTGCTTTTACAAATAATGCTGCTATGAACATAGTTGAACAGATGTCTTTGTTGCATGGATGTGAATCCTTTGGGTATATGCCTAAGAGGGGGATTGCCGGGTCCTGTGGTAAACTAATTCCCATTTTCCTGAGGAACCGCCATACTGATCTCCAAAATGTCTGTATGAGTTTGCACTCCCACCAGCAGTGGAGGAGTGTTCCCCTTTCTCCACATCCTCTCCAACATAAGTCATCATTGGTGTTTCTACTTTTAGCCATTCTGGCAGGAGTAAGATGGTATCTCAAAGTTGTTTTGATTTGCATTTCCCTGATAGCTAAGGATGTGGAGCATTTTCTTAAGTGTCTTTCAGCCTTTTTGATTTCCTCTATTGAGAATTCTTTCTTCAGTTCTGTACCCCATTTTTTAATAGAGTTATTTTTGTTTTGTTTTCATTTAATTTGACTTTGTTATATAAAATAAATTAAAAAAATAAATAAAATATAATGAAAATTCTATCAAATTTCTTTCATAAATAAAATCTAAAATTTTGTAGTCTTCCACATCTCATTGTGTAGTGGACCCTTAAATTACTATCACTCATTGTAATTTTGATTTTTGTGTCACTTCTATCAGGCCTATTCATTATATTATATAGTCGTTATCAAGATTGTTTGTTGTATGGTGCTTTTGAGGTTTCTATTCTAAGATACCCTATCCTGTATTTTTTAACAATTTCCTTTTGTGTCACCCATTAAAATCTGCATAAAATATACTAACATTGTATATTTGTTGAAGATTTAAAACAATGTAAAAGAAACCTTATAAGAGAAATGTTGAAGACTCCAGTTGCTAAAACATTTATAGAAAGAATATATATATATATATATATATATACATACATATATATGTGTATATATATATATATATATATATATATATTCCTTTACAAGGGGAATATGGAGCCTGCCTCAGTCAATTTAGAAAGTTCAAGAAGTTTTATGCAATTAACACTTCTTCCAAAAGGAATCCATTCCATTTAGTTCAGATAGCTAGAGCTTTGCTGTTGCTCAAAATAGCTTGAGAAAAGAAAATTTGCCAAAGTTAAAAGAAATAGATGTGAATTCCTCATTATTATTATATTTTATTTATTTAGTTAGTTTGCTTTAGGCAATACATTTAGTGACTTATTGAAAGAAAACTCTGTTGCAGAAAGGAAACATTCTAAAACCAGAATTTAATTTCACTCTGTATTTCAATTCACTACTGCTACTAAGTATACCTATCACCACTTACCAATTTCTTCCCGACCAAATGGTCAACTAATCAAGGTTGCCCAATATCATACATTCTTATTCTTATTCTCAATCAATAGGATTGAGCTAATATTTGTCCTCTTTATCCAGTAAGACAGATACATTCCAAGCCTTATATTTTATTATTTTGTGCATGTGACATAAATGGTCAGATTTAAAAGGATAGGACATGCGAACACAATGACTTCCAAATATGAGTAAAATATCAAGGAAAATAGCTCAGCATTTTTATTTGTTGCTCATTCTGTCCTTTTTTGTCTCCCTTAAGTTGTCTATTAGCTATACTGTTTTCAAGGGAAAGCTGTTGTTGAAGGTATTGAATAAGAGTTTTAATAAATGGAGCTCTTAATTGGTATAAATAATAAAAACCCTGAGTCAGACATAGAAGAAAATGCTCAGAGACTGGAGAGAAGAAAGAACAAGCCAATGTCACCTTTATCTCACTAGTTTCCTAGCAGAAATAAAGAGTGAGTTCCTGTTTATTCATGCTTATATCCTCTCTGCCTAGCTATCTCACTTCCTGTTTCTGCCCAACCATCTCATTTCCTGTTTCTACTCAGCCTTCCCATTTCTGTTTGTCTCTACAGACCTGCTGACCTCTATGGTTAACTAGTGGCAAGTTCCGTTCTCTCATCTTCAGACAAGCTTTATTTGTACAAGAAGATATCACCACATATTCCCCCCTTTTCATCTAAAATTAAGAGTTATAGCTAATATAAGAAAATCTCTCTCTCTCTTGCTCTCTCTCTCTCTCTCTCTCTCTCTCTCTATATATATATATATATATATATAAAATTTGTATAATATCTATAAGGTTATATCTGTATAGGTGATGAGTACATCAGCAATGTCTAGTTCATTTGCATATGACAAATTTAGACAAAATATTCCACTATCTACTCTATCTAGATGAGTCCTGAAACTTGTATCTAATTTATTTTCTATTTTAATTTGCAGTATCAAATTATCTTATAATGTCTTATAAACCTTTTACATTTAACAAATCTCTAGTGATTCTATTTCTCAGTCTGGTAAACAAAGAATAATATATTATCTAATCTTCAACTCCATAAAAGGCATCAGAAGGATATACAATTTCAACTAAAAAGAAATACATTGCAAACAACTTCTAAAATCTCTTAAAATGACAGAGATATTTAACTTCCTAGACAGTCACCCCAAAGTTCCTTTTGTAGCCTTGGGGTATCCATCTTCAGATGATAGGCTCATAGTATCTTATAGACTTCAATAAAGCATGAAATTTGAAAGACTGTCCTGTCTATATTGATAGTTTGTCAGTCACTGTCCTCTGTGCCTTGTAGAATTTCTGACAGTTTCTTCTGTGAAACAGGAACCCTGAAGGACTATTCTGTCTTGTTTTAGCAAAGTTCAGCAGTCACTTTTCTGTTGTTGCTGCATGTCTAGGTTGTAAAGGATACTGAAAGCAGTCAAGGGAAAAGCTGTTTCTTACCTAAATGACTAATATTGCTACAATGAAAGCAAACTCTATTATCTCTGAAGTAAATTGGCACTGCCAGGAGAAGTTCCCATCTGGAACTCTTTTATTGCGTATCTTTTAGTCTTTTGTGACCCCACCAGAAAACTTTAAACTGTTAAGTTACACGTGGATAGTCCATGGAGCTCAGCTAGCTCTGCCTGGTTCCACGTTAAATCAGTGAGAGCCAAGTCTAAACTCCTGGCCCTGTCTGAGGTTCTTCTCACGAGGAACTGCATTGAACCTTTTCCAGAGCTCTAACATGCAGATACTTTTACTGCATTTTTTGTTCCTATTTAATGTCCTATTTAATGTGCTCAAGAGCTCATTGACAAGCAGAAACTGTGGGAGGAAACACTTAAAAGAGCCCTCCATACCCCTCTCCCTACCCCATTTCTTTTCAAACTTTCTCAGGCCCTATGTAAATACAAGCACAATTTAAATATTATCGATAAGAAAATGGTAATATGGGAAACATTCAATAAAGTTACCAGAACATAAAGATATCTTTAGTGGTTAGGGAGGAGTGATTGTACCAGCCAAGGGGGTCATGAAATGGGAGCCCACAGAGAAAGCTGGCGTGAGCCCATGGCTGAACCAAGAGGTGGGGAGGTTCCATGGGACCTACCTAGGCCCTCTGCATGTATGTGACAGTTGTGTACCTTGGTCTCTTCTGATGGCTCCAAGCAGTGACATCAAGGCCCGTCCCTGGTGTTCAGCCAGCTTTTTATCTTTGCCCAGCAAGGGAAAGTGCTTATTTAGTCCTCCCTCAATTTGACATGCCATGCTATGCTGAAGCCCGTGGGAGGCCTGTGCCTTCCTGAGTGGAGGTGGATAGTGGAGGGGGAGGAGGGTAGATGGAAAGCTGGAGTGTGTGGTGAGTGGAGGATAGGGGTGGAACTGAGAGGAGAGGAGGGAGGGGGAACTGCTGTCGGGTTGTGAAATAATAAGAAAAGTGTTATTTAAATATAATAAAATGAAAATAATATTATTAATCAATTGATTGACTCAGTGATTAACCAAACATTTGTTACTGACAAAATTTGTGAAATGATGATGTGGGTGTGCATTTACTTTTTTTTTTTTTCCACAATCTCTGAACATGCAATCCTCTGTAAGAAGAGAAAAAAAAAATCACTATTGGTAAAATAGTATATAGTAGAGTTAAAGAACTCATTCCTTCATTCAGAAAAATATTTCCTAATTTCGATAATATTTATCATATCCATGTAACTGGAGAATGTGATATTAGAAATGACTACTGGAACACATGGGAACAGCATCAAAGGCAGATAGAGTTCAGGAGTGGGGCTGTTAGAAGCTCAAGTGAGCCTCCATCATTAGTCATGGCAAGACCCTCTGAGATTACAGTGTGGGAGGGTTCACTTCAGGAAAACATGTAACACTATTTCTGACAATGGACCAGGCACTCATGGCCATGTCATCACTATGTCACGCATTACCTGGTTGTGCAGGGGACTTGGTTAAGTATGTACAAACTAGTGCCCCTTTTAAAGCCCACACACCAAGCGTGTCCCTCTCTCTTCTCTCTCTTGCTCTACCCCTACTCTCTCTTCTCTCCTTTCCCCTACCCCCTCTCTCCTGCTTCTGGTTGGCCACCAGCTACTCCCCCTTACCAATATACCAATAAACTCACGTGGGTGCTGAGTTTCGCATTTGTGTTTCATAGGCAAAACAAAAGAACAACATTTTCCATTATGAAATCTTCATTTTAAATAAGAATAGAATTCACAATCAATTGTGAACTCTAAGCGATTGAAAAAGATTATAAAATTATGTGAAAGCAAGTACACTGAATATATAAATTCAGTTAACTTATCAAAGTTCTTGCATATATGAAGTCCAGAAGCCTGTAGTATTCACATTTTACTGTGTAATCAGGTATTTTAATAACCATCACTCAATAATGTTTTGCTTTTCCTGCTATCATGGTACTTGGATTCCATAACTGCCTAAGTGTGCAAAGTGACTTAGAATAATGGGAAATTGAAGGAAGAGGAGATAGAACCTATGGCTGCTAGTTTTGTGTGCTCTACTTCACATAAACATATAAGCAACCCAGAAAATGAGACCAAGTAAAGGAATAAGACTCAATTTGGTAGAGTATGCTTTTAATTTACATCACTGCAGAGAATGAAGTGAGGACTCAGGGCCAAGGAGTGCTTGCTGCTCTTTTATCAGAGTCCATTTCCCATAACCACATCAGGCTGCTCAGCTGCTCACAAATGCAAGTCCCTAAAGCTCCAGAGGACCTAATATACTTTTTCAGTTTCTGTGAGAAACCAGCATCATGTATGCCTAAATACAGGCATTACTAATCATTATTACATGCACATATGTATACATGCTTGAATTCCTAAATATAACCTGTTCAGTCTATATAATGTTACTTGTAAGTATATTTTTAGAGCTGCCCACTTGGCTTTAGACATCTACTTGATATGCACTTCCCTGGGAAAAACTACCTCTCTTATTCACAGATTTCTTTGGCAATTGATGTAATCTATATCCAGCTCATATTTGAGCAGTCATCTTGGTGAGAGTTTACAAGTGTCACCTCTAATATTGTTAGGATACATAATGACAGCAAATTGCCCAGTCCTCAGGTTCTTACATTGGGACTGGGTTAAATAATTCTGCCTTTTGGTTGTAGTTGGTTTCTTTAGTAGGCTCAGTGTGTTGCAAAATCAGCTTCTTTCAGGAGGGATGAGGACTATACTTACCTGAGGGTATAAGAGCAAATATTTAGAATGTAGTTAGGGTCTAATGCTGGTTTGGTAAACTAGTGGTGTTAAATCAGTCTCCAATAACTATGACGTCTTTATCCAAGAGTGGTTTTATAGTATCAGACATGATTTCCCTCCTGTTGCGTCAGTCTTAAGTCTGGTTATAGAACTCTTGGTTACTCCCAAGATGTGTGTGCCACTACTACACCCTAAGGCATATCATGTCAAGCTCATGGATGATGAGCTTTGTAACAAGATATCTGGATAGACTATTGATTGTCTTCTTCCTTTGGAAGCTCGACAGTGCATTCTGGTGCCATAAAAACTAGTCCCCTGGTAAGGGGCTTTTGATCATTTCCAGCTCAAGCATCTTTGGGTTCTATTTCTGAAGTACATGGCCATACTGATTTTGTTTGTTTTTTTAAAGTTGTTAAAAGAGAATCATTGGATTTTATCAAGTGAATGTTAATGAAAGTACTCAGTTCAGTAATATAAATGAGGCAAATTATAACTGATAGTATGATGGAGGTAAATGTTCTCTTCCTATGCATAATGACATTTAGTTGTTACATACATAACAATAGCTCTATCTTTCTCCCATCTCTCTGTCTCTCTTCTCTCTCTCTCTCTCTCTCTCTCTCAGTGTGTGTGTGTGTGTGTGTGTGTGTGTGTGTGTGTGTGTGTGTGAGCACATTCTATCTTGTAACAGGTAAGCACAAAGACTCCTAAAACACACAGGATGGTAGGATAGTATAGAAGGGAATTACAATCTAATCTAAGAAAACTCTTTAATAAAATGCTAAGTAAGAAAATCATGTTCATACCGCCATCATGGCTACAGTTCCCAGAGAAGAATTTTTAAAGGGAAATATTTCTTCCCATATTAAATTTGCAATCACCTTATGTTTGACAATTAGTCTAAATGGTAGTAGCTCAAATAAATGCTGTAACCTATTGTGAAAGATCTACACTAAATATACAAACTCAATTCAATTAAGAGCATAGAGCTTAATTCCTGATATTTTCAGAGATCACCCAAAAAACAAACATAGAGATAATGAAGTCTGCACTCAATTAAAAAACCCTTTAAGGACTTGACCATCTGTTCAAGGAACAAGAAATCTGAGGAGAGAAAGTGAATGAGTCACATTCCATCTGATGCATAGTGGCTCTGTTACCAGTAAAGAAGACTGTCAGAATTTCTGTTCCTGGTGATGCTAGAGATATATGTTCCCAATGAGTTATTCAAATATTGCCAAAGCATAAAATAAACACTAAAATACACTGTTGCTCAGGCAAAACAATCCTTGGATAAAAACAAAGGCAAAATGGGAAAATAGATAGGGTCAGAGACCCTACTACTCTGTGGGTGGATGTTTAAAGGCAAGCAGAAGTAATTGCTTTAATCCATTACTGTTTTAATTCTTGTAAATTTGCATACAAATTTTAAGGAATAAATTATATACAAATCCATGAATTACTATTGTAGGTACTCCATTTTAAATATTTAACACACATTTTTCTTTTTATATGTTTTATAATTATATGTGTGTTTGATGTGTATATCTCGGTTTATGTATGTGTGGGGACTTAAATTGATACTAAGGTGTGCACATCAACATGTGTAGAGGCCAGAGGTCAGCATCAGGTTTTTTTCCATTGTTCTTTAGCTTAAACACTGAGCCAAAGTCTCATGTCATTATAGTTATTATAAATTCAGTCAGCTTGTTTCAGGTATTCCCTCTATGTGCCTACCAAGTCCTAGGATTTCAGATGTGCCATTATGCCAGCTAGACTTTTACTTGAGTCCTGGGGATCCATGCTCTGACATCACATTTGGTTGGCAAGCACCTTGTATTCTGAGTCACCTCCTCATATACTTCAGCTGAGAACATTTCCTTGGATACTTAATGCAAAAATGATGGCCTGAATAGTATCACAGTGGTGTGAGCAGAAAATAAAATGCATAAGAGATGTTTTCACATAATTGCATTTAATAACATATTCAATTTTGTTATCTTATTTTTCCTATTTTTCTTTTATTGAATTTTTATGCAATATATTCTGATTCTACTTCCCCACTGACTCTTCCTCCCAGATTCCCCCACCTTCTTTTCCAACTGAATTCACACATTTTCTGCCTTTAGTTACAATAATATAGGCATCTAAGGAATTAGAATAAAATTAGAAGTTAAAACCAAATTGGAATATGATGAAAAAACAAACAGAAGAAAGACAGCCAAAGAATATGCCTCCTACCCCCCAAAAAACACATATAGTTTCAAGAAACATATATTTTCACACACAGCAATTCAATTAAACCACAAAGATTGAGCCAAAATAAAGATATGAATGACTTGTAAGGTTATAAATAAAAAGCCCTGATACCACATTGTTATACAAAGAACTACCAAAATCCATTCAATTTGTGTTCTGTTGGACATTCCCTCTTAGATATGGGGCTTACACTTAGAAATTCATTGTATTACAGGTGAAATCAATTTTATTTTTCACTTGTGTGTAGTTATCAGTTGCAGAAAGCTTCTGGTTTAGAGATGGGGGCTTGTGTCTACTTCTCTCAGTGTTGGGACCTCATCTGGAGCAGACCCATGAAGACCCTGTAGAACACTCACTGAAGAATTCACATAACAAAAGCATGTAAGTTATCCAATTACACACCATTACGTTAATGCACATATTAACTATAATCAAATAATGAAAGGAATTCACAGTAGGTAATATGGCTGAGTTCTCCATAATTATGCCTATCAATATGGATGAACCCAAGTCTGTGTTAGTCAATGAAAAAATTTACAGAAGCAAACACAGAAAATAGCCAATTAAAATCATTTAGAGTATATGGTATTTACATGGATGGTGACACTACAAACAAACAAACAAACAAACAAAAAACAACTACAACAAACTCACTATGAATATATGCACAAAGTGCATGTATATGAGGATGACTAGACATAGAGTGGCCACCATGAGTAACCATTCCTGGTAACATCTTGTACACTTCATGCTGAACAAATGTGTTTACATATATTATCATTATCCAAATACCTCATGTAATGTTAATTTATGCTGTCATAGAACAATTCATATTAAACATTGATGTAAATATATCAATAAGCACAATGCATGTAACCTTAAGAAAATATCATTTTTACCTGCCTCAGAAGATTTATGGTCAATGAAAGAAATTTGGTGTGGATTCCTCTTATAACAATATATATCCTTCTTTGGCATGTAGACTGTAACTCCAGTTCTAACTACTTAGACTGTGAGGTGAGACAATCACATTTTAGTTCATCTCAAGCAATCTAGAAGATAATGTATTAAAATTAAATTCAAAAGAGTGTATTTACATATCAACAGTACTATTTTTGTTTAACATTCATGAAGCCTTGGGCCAGCTCAGTATAAACACAATAATAATAAAATGAAGTACTATAGGTACTCACAATCAGCACCCACTATTCAGAATGTGTCTTCTCATGGGAGTTAGATGATTCAGCAAGGACTCATAGTGTTATCAGAGTAATGGCAAAAGTATCAGTGCCTGCCGGTTCAGAACACAAAAGCTGAAGCATATCATTATAGTGGATATGTTAGATGATAGATACCAATCCAGTTCTATAGTTCTATGGTTAAGAAGGCTAAAAATTTATTGACTGATTTTATTATATAATAAAAATGCCTATGATTAGTAAGATAGGTGAACAAATGTGCAGTGTCTATCTCTATTTCTGTTTGTCCATTTCTATATCTCTTGGTCTTTGCCTTTCTCCCTTACAAACACACACACACACACACACACACACACACACACACACAATTTTACTGTCTTCCAAAGATATTATTCATCCTTTGTAAACAATTTCTATTAGGGAAAATATTTCTTAATAAAAGGTTTGCTATGAAAACCAATATTTAAAAATATATGCTTGTTCTGTTAAGATATTCTGTAAATTTGATGATTATCAAGAGAACAATAGTGATGATAAATATTTTAGTATCTGTTTAGAAAGAATGACACTATTTCTGTTTGTTTGTGTTGAGGCAAGGTTTCTCTGGGTAGCATTTTCTGTCCTGGAAGTCAATCTGTAGGCCAGACTGGCCTGAAACTCAGAGACTTGCTTTTCTATGCCTCCCAAGTGCTGAGATTAAAAGTGTGAGCCCCACAGCCCAACAGGAATGACTCTTATTTTTGGTTTTTACTTAATGCTGGTAGAAGTGATTCTAAAATTGATATACAAATTTATGTTTGGGCCCGGATATAGCAATTAAATTTCATTTATCTGAACAACCTCCATATTGTTCTCTTTGCATAGTATCAGGAAGCACAAATTGGACTTAAGGAGAAATAAAAGGAGTATATCTAATTGAGTGTGGTAGGGATTCAATTGAGGGTGGACCTTGGAAGAGTAGTCAGGGGAATGGATGGCGAATATGATCAAAATATAAGGCATTCCAAAATAATTATCATAAATAAATATATCTTAAAAATAAGTGTTGAACTAGTTTCTTATTGATTCTTAGTGAGTAATAGCAATAGTAGATATTCTTCCTATAGTTATATCCTCAATTTCTTAAACAAGTATTCCTGTGAATATGATAAATAAAACACAATTCTTTCCCCACTCTATTCACATAATAATTCTTTTGCAGTCTCTTCTCCTTACTCAGGAACAGTGATATGATCTTGAGATCATATCATCATATCAACTCATAGCACCTATGTTTTGCACTGAAATTAGATATGTGAAGGGAGTTAACTCTCAGGAAGACTATATACCAGGATCTTTTTAGACATCAGCTTATAATTACGCAGCTTACTGTTATGATGGCCAACATAAAGATTGTTTACTGACACTTCCAAAAGAGGCTTCTAGAATTTCTAGGCTAATTTAGATTGACATTTACTTTATTAAACATCAAATATTTTTTGATCCCCAGCTATAGGTACCCCATTGATATTCTGACAAACATGCCAGGTATTAGGCTCATGAACATGACATACCTAAAATATAGGTGTAAAATGAGTATATTCAGAATAATAATAATAACAACAATAAAAAATTAATATTAATAATAAAAGAGTACATTCATTTGCGAAAGAGATTGGCAATTCTTTGAAAGATAAAGCATGGCTTTCCTGTGTGACACAGCATTGCTACCCTCTAGTATCATCACAGAGATTTCATATAGTCCTTTAAATATCAATATAGGAATTCTTAACTGCAATACTCATAAAAAGATTTAAGTAGTCATAATTCAAGTTTATCATGACAGAAGAAAATATAGACAAATTATGCAAAATTCTATCAATGAACTATTAGTTGAACATAATAATTCTGAAATAATTATTAATATTCAAGACAGTTAATACATCCTGAACTTATATATGTAAAACTGTAGTTGGATCTTAATAATAAATGTTAAGTAAAAGAATCCAGCCACCAAAATGTATTCTATATTATGCCTTATAAATTAGATTTTCAGAATAGGCATGTAGATAGATAAATAAATTATATAAGTAGTTAAGTTGGGTGACGGACAAGAGAAATTGTCTCTCTAGCATGTGTGGTCACAGAGTATGTTTTGGGAGATGATAAATATGTTCCAAACTATATTGTGGTGTTTGTTACATAATACTACATATAGACTAGAAACTATGTATTTTAGGCTACAAGTATATGATTTCAAAGACCTGTAAATTATACTTTTTTTCTTTAGGAAAAGGAATTCACTGGAAATTTCATTTTCTGTCTTTAGGGCTCAACTCTTCCTGGCTCGTATTACACTGAATGTAAAAAGGGGGTGTGTATTTCTTCTATTTAACCAGTTAACCATTATAATCACATTGATGAATCAAGAAATTCACTCTGATATGTTTTCCTCCCCTCAATATCTCTCAAAGTGAGATTTTAGGAGCACATCATTTGAAAGCAGAGGGATTAAATTTAAAGCATTACTGTGCATTCTGTAATGTTCCCACCATTGACAAATACTGCTCTGAGAATTAGCACACTCAGGAAAACAAGATATTTTCCCTAAGGACTTGACAGATTTTGTCCAACTGCTAAGATTGATGCTATCTTTTGAGACATTATGTTTTATCACTATTAGTTTCTTTCCTGTTTCCTTCTCTGACCTCAACTTCCTCCTTGTTTTATTGCTGACAAACAAGAGTGTGTATCATTTTAGAAGCAGGGTACTGTGAGTCAGCAAAGCTTCTTCTCTACAGCATTCCAGCAAATTCAGTTTTCTCAAGTCTTTTATTGACCCAGCTCTATGTTTCAGAATAACAATAAAATAAAATTGAATGGAGAGCTATAGATTTTGAAGACAGAGACACAGACATCTCTTTGTTTTCTTCTTAGAGTTTTGGAAGCAGAGCTGGACATTGGGAGAAATAACTGTAATCTTCTGGGACAGCAGCTGATAAAATAAATTCTTATTATAGGAGTTGACCCTTGTGCAATATGGAAAGCACTGCATTGCTGAGAAATACTTTTTCTTTCTTGGCTTAAAAAAACAAAACTCTATTTTCAGCTAATGTTTTAATCACATTAGTCTAATCGTATATATAATCCAATACACACACACACACATAAACATACTACACACACACACACACACACACACACACACACAAGTTTACTCACATTATGAAGCTTGAAATGGAAGTACCAACAATAGTAAAAATAAAATGTAGTAGAAAATACTTAATGAGATTCCAAACTAATACGAAAGATTCAATGACAATTATAGACAGGAAAAAGAGGTGAAAGTATACTATTTTTGACCTCTCAAAAGTAAAGGGGAGTAGTCTATTATTCAGTTTTGATATTCAGAAACTAACAATTTAAGATTTAATTTTTGTCTGTATTGAGCAAAAGACCGTATTCTTCCAAATCTTATTAAAGTATTCTAGTCTTATTTGTAAAAATATTTTATTTTGTTTTGTGTTTTGTTTTGTTTTTCCTGCCCTCTCCCATCTACAATGATTGCACAAGCAAGCTTCTGCTAAGTGACCTCCAGAATTTCTCTATGAAATTTCACTTTTCTGTCGCATTATTGTTAGCCTTGTTCTCAGTGTTTGCTTTGGTTATTTCAGTGAGCCTAGAGTGATATTTGATGAACCTGGAAGATCTACCTCCTGCTTCTGTCATCTCTCACTTTTTAAGAATAATGAAATGTAGTAGGTGAATAGAAACGTATAGGCCAGAAGGAATCTGCTGAGAGATCATTCTTTTCTCTTAAGGCTGAAAGTCCTTTAAACATCTGTACAACTTTTTTTTTTTATTTTTGAAACTGTAGTAAAACCTGTGTCCTAAATCATGAATGTAAATAGTATAATTTTTACAGAAATTTTATAATTGCTTTCATGAGGATATTTATAATTTTTATAATTACTTTCATAAGGATTGAAGGTACACTGGAACACACACTTCAGGTTGTTACTTTCAATGGTTTGAATAGTAAAGGTACCCTACAGTAATGTTCTACAAGCTTATTTCCCAGATGATGTCAGAGTTATTTCGTATTGGAACCATTAGAGAGTGAGCTCTAGTAGGAGAAATGATATTGAGGTTATTAGGTGCCTGTCCCCAAATCTTACCTTGTCAACCATGTAGTGAGTAACTTCAGGTACCAGTTGACTCCAACATAAAGTTCTGTTCTAGCACAGGCCCATAAAAATGTAGCTTAGGACTCACACAAGGAAATTCCTAAAACTGAGCCAAAATAGAACTTTTCTTCATCATTTTATCTTCCCTTGTATTTATGTTGTATAATCATGGGGCATTGATTAGCATACTCATCCTTCATCTTCCAAAAAAAAAAAAAAAAACCACAGACAATTGAGTACAAGGAGTAAGATCCTTGAATGAATATACTGTTCCTGTAAAATACCTTAGTTTTCCTATTGAATGCATGGAATAGCTCACTAGAAAATTACAATTCTGTTTCAGAATTGTAGATAGGTAAGTGTTAACCAAAGTAGGAGTACATGAATTGGGATCTGACTTCAAACAGTATTACCTAAAGAACATCTGGGCATGAGTCATGTCACCATGTGCGAGTAATCCTAACACTGAGAGCATATATAAGCTGATCCCATGTTTACTTGCCTCAAGTTTCATGGAGACAATGAGCTTCGGTGTAACAAGAAAAAGAAAAGTCCCAGAGACAGATCTTGGGGTTCAAGCTTCAAGCTGAGGATCAGAGAAGGAAAAAAGCCAGCCACTAGCTCTTACCTCTATCTCAGACTGAAAGAGGTGATCCTGTCTCTATGAGCTCTCCACAGACTGCTGCCTCTCCTCAATGTAGCTAGAGAATATATCTTAGAATGCAGACTGAGATACTGAGCTTCTATTTTGTATATACCTCTCTAGGCTTGGATTAAAGGCATGAACACTGCTAATGTTTTAGATTGATTCAATCTAGTGTAGCCCTGGGTGGCCTTGAACTCACAGAGATCCATCCAGGCCCTGCTATTAAAGGTGTGTGCCACCATAGCCTAGATTATATAGCTAACTAGTGCTTCTGGCTTTGCATTCTGATACTTCAGGAAATCTTTACTAAATCATAAATAACATATCACCACAAATTCACTTTGAATAAGAGATGTTGTCTCAAACATTTATAGTGGAGTATAACAGAGGGTGAAACCTAAAATCCTTTTCAGAACTCCACATGTTTACATATAACACATGCAACCACATATCACACATACACACACACACACACACACACACACACACAAACACACACACATCAAAAATAGAAAAAAGAAAAAAGAATTTTTTCCTGTTAATTTGTGGGAATTATTTTATTAATCCTGGATTACCATATAATCTTGACTGATTCTGTAACAGACAGACACACACACACACACACACACACACACACACACACACACAGTTTATTTTTTAAATTAAATTAAAATTTTAGGTTACATCCATGAAAGCATATATACTCAACTCATTCACAAGTGATTCTCATGTGAAATCCTTTACTTACTAATGCACTAAGTCTAATATATTGTAATTCGATATACAATACAGTGATGCTAACTTCTTAATCAGAAGTTATTTAAGCAACATTTGTACCTCTCCTGACGTCAGATCCTTCACAACTATTTGGTAAACATCTTTAGAAAATGACCAAAACATTTACAGTGAAATACATTAGCATACAGTTTCCTAATAGTAAGGCACATGGATTGTGAAGAAGTGCATTTAGAGTATTTAAAACTTGCTATCTTAGTAAAGGCTAAGGATGTTCATAACTGGCTCTTTGAGTGATAGAAAAGCCCATGTAAGTTCATGCAGGACACCAAAGCTCCTCTCCCTCAAACCAAGGAGATGAAAACAGTCTAAAGATACAGTGATCAAGAACAGGAGAGCTACTTCCAGGGTGAACATATATCTTAAACTGTAACAGGATTGAATATATAACCAAATGTGATAGTCGCAAAGGAAGCATGTCAAAGACTTAGTTTTTCATTTGTTTTATAGTTATAGCAGACGATGCATTATTTTCATGGATTTTTCTCAAAACATGTACTAGAAGAAAAATAATTTCTTGAATTTTAAATAAATGTCCTTGAAAGGATATGGAGAATGCATGTTTTATATTTTTTGGAAAGTTCTAGTTTCTTGCTATCATAATATTCATAGTAGTATGCTCCTATTTAAATATAAAAAAGAAGATATTTGAATTTATTGTTAGATGGGCTCAGTATGACATAAAATTATTTCTGTTTACTTAGTCTTTTCCTAATATTTCACAGGGCCAGGTTAGATATTTTTACTGGCCAAGTCATTTTTGTTTTAAATCCATTTATTAGTAAAGGAAGAAATAGGCTGGTAATCCTTTGCTCACATGTATAACACAATGATATACATATATTCACTAACACATGTATGCATACATGCAAACATACACAAAGAGAGAAAGAGAGAGAGTGAGTGAGAGAGAGGTATCTAGAAATTATATTCTGGCCTTCATTGCTTTATTGATTTGGGAATGATGAACAGAAGGAAAACTGTATGTAGCAAAGGAACAGAACCAATGTAACAATATAATATGCATAAATATATAAGTAATGTTTTATGGTAATTTCTTCAAAATTTATGGAGATCAGTGTGTTGCATAGTATGATGTCATGGAGTAAATGGACAACTCAACAAAATACTATTTAGTGAAATGTTATTAAGAATGACTAAGAACAAATGTAGTCAATAGTATAAGTCCAGGGATAAGGGATCAAGAACCACAATCTTCAATATCTGAATATATAGAAAGATTGATGTACACAAAGAAGACAGAAATATATATCATTCATTTTATCTCTGATTTTTTTGTATGTGAGTTCTAATTTATACTTTGAGGCCTGCCCATGATGGTAATGAAAATCTACTAATTTAGAAATTAATCTCTTCTAAAAGATCATCAGTAGAAGTAATATTTTGCCCTCTCTCTCAGCATCTTCTGGCCCACAAAGGTGACACATAAAAATTAACCACCACTGGATCAAAACCTCAACATAATCCAGCCACACTGAACCTTCTAGAAGAGAAAGTGGGAGGTACCTTTGAAAGAATTAGTACAGTAGACTGCTTCCTGAACATAATAGCAGTAGCACAGACAATGAAATCAACAATTAATAAAAGGGACCTCCTGAAACTCTAAAGCTTCTGAAAGGCAAAGGATACAGTTGACAAGACAAAACAGTATCCCACAGAATGGGAAAACCCCACATCTGACAGAGGGCTGATTTCCAAAATATACAAAGAACTGAAGAAGCTAGTCACCAAACCACCAAATAATCCAATTGAAAAGTAGGGTACAGAACTGAATAGAGAATTCTCAATAGAGGAATCTAAAATGGCTGAAAGACACTTAAGAAAGTACTGAGGGGTAATAAGGATCAGGAGAAACAAATAGGCCAAATAGATTTTATTCAGGGAGAAATAACATACAAAATAGTCAGATGAACACCAGCAGTTTCCTGGACCCAAGGATGCCTCCAGATGCTCTCTGTCCCCATGCTGCAAGCAAAAGAGGTCCCGGGTCCCCTTCCTCATACGTAGTTCCCCCAAATAACTTCTGCCCAGTCTCACCTCATGCAGAAGGCAGGTGAAGGGGCCCAAACATGAGGTGAGGGCAGGCTCAAGTTTGTTCCACATGGAAGGACGGGTCCAGTATGAGCAGAGCCGACCCAGAAAGTTTCAAGGAAGGTGGTGTTTGTGTTGGGCCCGTGCTGTGTTCAAAGGCTTACCCCAAGCAGTTGGCCCAGCAGGGCCAAAGATTTAGATATAATATTTTTGCATCCTTTAGGAATGTGGATGATAAATTCATATCACAATTTAACTTTTCAATTAAAGAAAATCTGACCATTTTCTATACAACAGATACCAAGTACAACCTGAAAAGTTGATTACATAGAATCAGAGAACAGCATTGTGATTATCAACCCAACTAGCACGTTACATGGGAGGAAAAGTGCAGTGTGAAATTGAGTAATAAATATTGGAGATATCTGATGGGAAGAGAAACTTCTAATGCTCTGTAGGAGAGTCACATTGCTAGGGCTGAAAATAATTAGTTGAACATTGAAAGATTCATAGTACACTATATTTTAATATTCCTATCCCATAAATAAAAAATGACCAAGAAATAGATCATGTAAATATCCTAAATTGAAAATCATAATTATATACATATATTGATATATGAATGCTGCACTGTACATACTTATAACCTTTAAGTTATTATCAAGTTAAAAGAACAGATACTTAACTAAAATTTCAGTCTATTTTGTTTCCTTGGTTGTAGAGTGCTTTCTTTGCTATTTGTATTTAGTATAAAATACAATTCTCCTCAGTACTAGCTATGAAAATTATATGGTGATATCCTTGGGAACAAAAACTGATTGAAAAGCCTTTTTATCTTAGTTACTTCTCTCTTGCTATGATAAAATTCATGAGTAAAGGAACTTATAAATAAAGCATTTATAGTGGGGCTTACACTTTTAGATTGGTTGAGTCCATGGCTATCATGATTAGGAGCATGGCACCAAGCAGGCAGACATGATACTGGAACGGTAGCTGAGAGCTGATACCTTAAGAAACAACAATGAGATGGAGAGAGCTAATAGGGAAGAACATAAGCTTTTGAATCCTCAGTTCACACTCCTAGTGGCACTCTTCTTGCAACAAGAGCATATCTCCTAATCATTACCAAACAGTTCTACCAACAAAAGACCAAGCATTCAAATATATGTGCCTAAGAGGCCATTCTAACTCAAAATGTCATACCATTCACATTATTCCTTAAAATGTGTGCTTTATTTTTTTTAACTCTTTGTTTTATTATTTGTCTACAAGTTACTCTAAAGATGACAGTACAGAAGCACATAAAATGATTAAATAAACTTTGTGTACATAGTTTACATTATCAATCCACATCCCATAGAAGTATACAATTGTAATTGCCAATTGAAATTAAAAATTAATGATAAAAATATTGCCCCAATAAACACATAAATGTACATTCCTGGTGACAAGTGCTTCAATTATAATTGTCTACCTTTATTATTTTATGCTTCCTTGTGTTGTTCAAATTAGTTTACACAAAGATGATAACATATTTATCATGAAGTGGCTGATGATTCTTTTTTGTCTAAAATGAGATATTATGTAAATATTATATACTGAAAAATAAATCTGAGATATAAAAGTGATTACATAAAAAGTATCATATGTGTTATGCCTAGTTATGTAAATGCATATAAAACTCAGTGTCTAGAAAACCTAATAATAAATTTATATAATTATGAATAAATGTTTGAATGTAAATACAAATGAGCACAAAATGGGAAGTGACAATAACACATGATGCACAAAACATAAATAAATTCTACTTAAAGTCAACACAAATATCTATATAAAATGTGAAAATCTGAATTATAAAAACTAATTTAGATAATGAGAAAATGAAAAATTCTACAAGATTCAATGTTATTTGTTACACTGATTTTATAAAAACCTAATAAAAATTTGGTTTATCATTAGCAGTGAAATATTGCACTTTAAAAATCCAACTATTTACAACTTAAATTGTATTTTAACCAAATGTGATTTTTCTTTACTTGATAGAGATGGACAACACAATGGTTAATAAAACCCCAAAAGTTAAAATATAGTTCCAAAATCCTAATAATAATGTATTTCTTATTCTATGCATGCAATAGTTTTTATAATTATTAATTTAAACTGTTAATAATATACATTATTTAGAACTAGTATAAAATTTCTATCTTAGTATACAGTATGCATAAAAATCTGTATTAACACCATTATATAAGTACAATTTGGGGCAATTTTCTAATAATGGACCTATTATCATGATTTAATATTTTATAATAAGTTTATATGTACAATTATATAGTATAATTTTTGCACCTTATATGTGTATGTTTTTCTTGCTTGACTTTGCTTTAGTTCACTCATCCTAATTTTGATGTACTTTCTAATACTCTCCTAAATATCATCTACGAATTTGAACTCATCATTTCATTTACCCCCTATGTCATCCAACAGCCTTCACCTAAATGTCCTGCCCTTTGGAACACATAGGAAGTTTAACCAGTCATATTTAGTACACATGCTTGTACTTGATTCAATCATTTGCTCAGCTGAACTTCAGGGCTATTTGAGATTCTAACCTGATTTATATCTCTTTTCTTATCAAGTCATCGATAACTATACCAGAAGGAATATAGTAAGCATGACAAAATTAATGATAGTTCAGTGAACAGACATAGGAGTTCTTTCCAGAAGGTAATATAGATGACTGATTAATAGTTGGCACATGACACATAGATGACAGATAGATGATAGATACATAAATGATAGAAAATATAGGTGATAGTTATACAAATAGAGAATAGAAAAATAGATGGTAGATATAAAAATATTCAAATTATTAATAAACAAACTATATTTGGTTGGCCTGATACTTTCATTTGGTCAATTGTTAAAAAAAAAGAAAGGAAAATTTCCAGTCCATAGTTGTGTCTACAAACTGTCTTTATGAACTGATATATATACTCAGTTCTTTTTTGTGTCAAATTAATGTTTTGAAAATGACTGTAAAGTTATTCATCAGGATGGCTGGAAGACTATACATACATGATTCTAACATTTTTATGATAAACCAACAGGAGGCAAAGGCACAGAAAAGTAAGGAACATGTGAACAACGTGCATGGTCCATTGCATCCTGATTGGACCAAGGCCAATTCTATGGCTTGTGCAACAAGCCACACATTTAGAAATAATTAGAATATATTTCACTATAATTTTCTCAAAGACTTGGATTCTCTTCTTTGTATTATAACAGAAGCACTATTTCTCAGAAGCAAGCCTGATTTTTCTAACAATATTTATACACCCTTTCTCATAGAGAAACACAATTGAAAAAATCATTATGGATAATGAGGTATGGGAATTGAGGTGTAAGTGGAAATGGCAATGTGTCAGTTAAATGATGGGACCAGAAATATAATATTTATTGAATCTTCTAAAACAAGAGTAGTGTAGTACATTTGGCTTTTCAAACACAAGACACTGTAGACAAAACTTAGAATTAGATCTCCACAAAGCTCACTGTTATGGTTCTTTCCCTAATGGGAACAACAAGAACAAAAAAACAAAAGCAAAAACAAAAACAAAAAAAGAAAAACATTTTATTTCTTCCAATCAATCAAGAAAACAAAAAACAAAAAACAAAAAAAAAAAAAACAAAAAAAAAAACAAAAAAAAAAAAAAAAAACAAAAAAAAAAGAGCTTACCTGTAGAAAATAGAAAGCCATAGGGAATTTAAAAAAATAAATAAATAAAATAAAGCAAAGCATAGAGAGCCTGACAGTGTGACTCTTTTGTAGCAATTTTTTTTCTAAGGAGAATAGAACTGGTAAGGATGCTTTCACTTGTAAGTGATAAACAAAAGGAATTGCCCCTCTTTGGAAAGGAGAAGTAATTGCTAGAGGATCAGAAAATAGCCACCCGCTCTCAAGCTAGGAGCACATTATAATGCCATGACATGCTCTGGTTTGTCTTATATATATTTTTGAAGTTCTATTTTCCTCAACTCACTATAAAGATGCCTATTTGGTCTGCTTCCAGAAATAACCAAGAAGCTTGTCCACTCATACACAAAAGAAGAAAGGCTTTCCAGTCCCGAGACAAAATATGTTGACCAGTTCATTGTAGATGAGCCAGGATAATATTTCTTCTTCTGAACTAACTAATCGGTTAGGATTGCCAATTTAGTTCTTTCACACACTGACTTTTCTTCTATGGCAATACTCATTATCTGTTCTGCATATTATTATTTAAATATGCATTGAAATTTCTAGCCTTTCTCCAATCAAATTTTCTGTGTTTTATCCTCTCCTAACCCTGAATAATCTAGCATATAGACTGCCCCTAGAGAAGAGGGAATTTTCTTCTCTCATCAGCCACAATTGCTTTTTTTATCTTCATTCAGAAGTGGAGCCATGTGAAATTTCTCCATTCTGATTGACAAGTCAAGTTGTCAATGTTTAAAGCTTGTTGCAACAGATTTCTTGTCATATTTAGAAGATATAATCTCAGAACAAACTTATGGTCCTTTGGTTCTTACAGATTTTCCATCCCCCTCCCTCAATGTTCCCTGATTGTAAGTTGGGAGTTGATTTGCAGATGTAGAAATCACTTTGACCAGTTATATATTTCTATAATATTCTCTGAGGCAAAAAGAAACTTCATGATGATAGACTAATATACACTTATTTCAGGATATAAAGATGGAGAATGAGAATGAAGTCAGAAATTGTACCATTTCAAAAAAGTGGCATTAGCTTCTCTGTGTTCCATGGCTTCACCAGCACCAAGTAGATATATATGACTAGATTTAAACCTCATGTGTTTTTTAGGATTAAAACCAATTAGATGCCTCTCTCAGTCACCCATTCTTTAAATAATAACAACTTCTTGGTGTTAACACTAACCTTGGTCAGGTTTAAGTCTCAATTGAAACAAATTCAAAATTTCAGACATTTCATATAAAGCTAGCTATGGCATGTCAATGTACTTTGTTATCTTTGAATTTAATTCTCAATAAAGTCATAGTAATTTAGGGAGTTCTGTCTTAAAATTATATATTTAAACTATATATATATATGCATATATATAATATATAAATGTATATATGTATATATGTATTCATTCTAAGAAAGAAATTATGAATATAATCTCATTCACAATAGTGTCAAAATTAATGCATCTATGAATAAGCCTTACCTAAGGTATACAGTCTTAAACAATGCCAACTTTCACTCTGAAGAAAAATTGAGAAATATACTAAAATGGCAAAAACACTTTCCATCTCATAGTTTGGTAGAATTAATATTGTTATAAATTACAATCCAAACAAAAACAATTTATAGATTCAATGCAATCCCAATCAAAGTCAATATGAAAAAATTCCAAAATTTACTTCAATAGTCAATGAAATTCTGATTGAAACAAAAGTCTCAGTGTAATGACTAAACAAGATTTCAAGTCATGTCGGGCTACTGAATGAAAAAACAAACAAACAAAAAAAGGCAAAAAAACAAACCCCCCCCTCAAAAAAAGAAAGCAACTAAAACATCACAGTCATAACATTCAAACAGATACACAGTATAAAATTAATTTTGCTTTTAGGAAATGATTTAGTCATGATGTCAAAATCTCCTTGAATGTTCCTAGCATCTTACCCAGGGAGTTAAAGAATGATCTCTACATATGTTGCCTGTGGTTGCTTGAAATAGAATGGCTCCCACAAACTCATACACTTAAATTATTAGTAACTTTTGGTGGAAAGGTTTAGGAGTGATAAGGAGGTTTGGTCCTGTCAGAGGAGGTATATAACTGGAGGTGAGATTGGAAGTGTAAAAATGTCCAGGCAACTCATAGTTAGCTCTTTCAGCCTCCTCCTTGCATATAAGGATGTAAGCTTTCAGCTACTTCTCCAATGCCACGATTGGCTTCATGCTGCCAGGTTTCCCTTGATGACCATGAACTCTAACCCTCTATAACTGTGAAAAGTAGTAAGTGTTTGCCTTTATAAATTGCCTTTGTCAGTGTCCAGAAAAGCTAAGAAACAAGGACAACCCTTAGAGAGACACACACATGGTCATCTGGAGTAGGGGAAAGGGACAATATCTCCTGAGCAAATTTAGAACATAGAGGGAAGGGAGAGGGAGTTAGGAGGAAGAAAAGGGGACAATAGGAGGGAGAGGTGGGCATGAGGGAACAGGAAGATAGAGACAGGGAAAGAATAGAGGAGAACAAGAAAAGATATAGAGGGAGCCATTATAGATTTAAGGAGAAATCTGGCCTTAGGGAAATGTCCAGACATCTACAAGGATGAACCCAAGTAACAATCTAAGCAATAGTGAAGAGGCTATCTTTAATGCCATTCTATGATCATTAGATTGATGACTACCTTATATAACATCCTAGAGCCTTCATCTAGTAGCTAATGGAAGCAGAAGTAGATACCCACAGCTAAATACTGAGCCAAAATCCTGGAATCGTTATAGAGAGGGAGGAGTGATGAGCAAAGGTGTCAAGACCAGGATGGAGAAATCCACAGAATCAGTTGACTTGAACAAGAGGAAGCCCATCCACCCCAGTTTGATAGCTGGGAAACAAGCATAGGACAGACCCAGCCCCCCCCCCCGAATGTGGTTGTTAGTTAGGAGGACTGGGCAGTCTATGGGGCCTCTAGTAATGGATCAGTATTTCTACTTAGTACACGAATGGACTTTGGCAGCCCATCCCACATAGAGGTATATTTTCTCATCCTAGATACATGGGAGAGGACCTAGGACCTGCTCCAAATAATATGATAGACTTTAAAGACTCCCCATGGAAGGCCTTACCCTCCCTGGGGAGCAGAAACGGGATAGGCTTGGGACTGGTGGCAGTAATAGGGAAGGTTGGGAGGGCAAGGGAACTGGGATTTATATGCAAAATAACCTTGTTTTAAATTTAAATTTAAAAAAAGAAGAAAATTGTCATGATGTTTTGACATAGAAATAGAAAAGTAAGTAAAACTGCTTTGCAGCCATGGACAGTCACACAGCATAATTAAGAGTTACCATGCTCTTAGTTAATTTGTTGGTGTCTAATTTTCATACTTCTAGCTCTGATTATTTGTGCTTACTGCATGCCAAGGACAATTCGTAGTTGTTTATAGACACAGACTTTAAGTTACCACGATTCAATCATGACAGTATTCATTGGCTTTTGCTCTTTATCATAAAACATCAACAAAAAACAAAAAATCAAGCATGAGTATTCAAGGAATTTCTCCAAGCTTACATATTAGGTAACAAGGAGGCTCACTCTTAATCAAGGTAGAAAGGCAAGGTTATAACATGTAGGCACATCAGTTTCTGATGATGCTTACTGTTCTGCCAAATCACAAATCTATGCTACAGTGTTCCCATTTTGAATATATTTCTTTATTCAGATTTACCATCCCATTTTCCTCTCAGGTGCTCCTGCAGATATGTATTACTTGTGCTTAAATAATTCACATGACTCATAACTCAAACCTTGTTAAAATATTATTGGAAATTCAGAGAAGAAAATTGCTAGGCATATGGAATCTGTCATTGTTTTATACTGTAAATAGGTAAAATATTCTATCATATGTATTACATAACTCTTCTTTACTCATTATTGATAACTCCAACAGGACTCTTCCTTCACTGCACATATTTCCAAGACCAGATTGGATGTAACATTTGCTAACCATCTGGGTGGCCCAATCACAAGATAGGCAGTGAAGCCAAACAACAGGATCACAAAATAGACATTGCTCCATATGAAGTGACATTTTTGCCAATCAATTCTATTTCTCAGGATGTGTAATTGTGAAACCTTGACAACTGAATTTAAAGTTTAAATCTATAGTTTTAAACTAGTACTCCCTAAATTAATATCACTTTATTGGGAACTAAATTCCATGGCAACAGATTACATTCATATCCCATGTTTTATATGAAATGGCTAAAGTTTGAATTTGTTTCTATTTAGATTTAAATCTAAGGGTAGTTGTAACAAAACATGGTTATTATTTAAGGGATGAGTGACTGAAAGTTTATTATATGCCACAACTGTTACTGATGAATTTATATAGGTTGAGCCCACCTCTTCTGTATGGAAATATCAGAAGCTACCTAATAACTCTCACAGGGGAATGGATACCAAAATTGGGAGAGGTATATTTCCAAAATGCTTCAGATCAGACTAGCAACATATGGATGGGAACAAAGTTGTTCTGTTCTTAGATTTCATGCTTTTAAACACTAAAGGCCATACTGCTTTTGAAACATGCATGGGACCCCTTGTCTTCATTCCTTTCTTCTTCCTTGTTTTCCCTTCCCTTCTGCATTGGTACAGAAAACCTTTTAGAACTATAAATTCTAGAGTACCCTACCATTAAAAGACACCACCATGTTTTATTTTCAAGCTGCGGAAGATGACAGAATCAAGTAATTGAATACAGAGGAAGATTATAATTTCTGTAAATGTAGTTGATTTTAAAAAATTCTGGTGGAAATACTAATCACTGATCAACTGGAGCCAGAAATTGTTGGTGAGCATCAGATATATATATATATATATATATATATATATATATATATATTATCAGTCTGTGAAGAAAAAATATTTGAGATAATCACCTATCCATGTTAAGAGCAGAATTATTATGTCTGCTCCATGTAACCAATAATGATAATGTAATAGATGACTTGGAGATAGCAAATGTCATCACCTAAAATTTTATAAACTGGAATGAGGTAGATGAATACATGGCACATGAAAGAAGTTGTTAAGAAAAGTAATGCATGTATTTATGAACATATAAACCTGACTTTACCTTAAAGATCTATGAAAAACTGATGGCAATACTGAGGGCAACATAATACACCCCTAAGTGGATTGATCAAGAAGGTCTGGAGAAAAAGGAATAGAAAAAGATGTGGAGAGCGAGTATTGGTATTAACAAGGACACATTATATTCTATGAATCTAAAAGGGAAGAAATCAAGCCTTCATAAATGCATGTTTGTTATTCTTTATTTTTGTTAATTTTAAGATAGGTATATTTATTGTGTTTTTTGTGTTTTATTTATTCATTTTTTATTATTTTACATATTAATCCCAGTTCCTTCTCCCTCCTATACTCCCTCTCTCCCATGCCCCTGACCACCCTCCCATCCCACCCCACCCCCACTCCATGGGGAGGGTGGTGCCTTGCAGGAGTGGTCATTAATATGTCAAGTCATTTGGAATAGGGACTGGTCCTCCCTCCTGTTTCTGGGTTAAGGAAGTATCCCTCCATGGGATACACAAGCTCCTTTTGTGTACTAGGAATACATCCTGGTTCCACTGTCTCAGGTCCCTTAGACTGATCAGTCCTTCTAGATGAGACCCATATTCAGGGGAGCCTGAGTCAGTGCCATGCTATATTCCCAGCTATCAGTCTGGGGGCCTGTTTGCTCCTCCTTGTTCAGGTCAGCTGTCTCTATGTGTTTCTGCACCCTGGTCTTGTCCTCTCCATCTTTATCTGAATTCTAGTTCGACTCGGTGTTTAATTATGGGTGTTTGCTTCTGTTTCCAACAGGTACTAGATGAGGGTTCCATGTTGGTGGATAAGTTAGTTGTTGATCTCACTCTCTGGGAAGGGCATTTATGGTAGCCTTTCCATGGTTGCTCAAATTGTTAGTTGGTGGCAGTCTTGTAGGTCTCTAGACCTTTCTTTAGGTTCAGTTTTCTCTTCAAACCAATAATGGCTCCCTCTTTTATTCTCTCTCTCTCTCTTCTGTCTTCTATTCATACCTTGACTCAATCTTCCTGGTTGCACACGCTTTCTTCGCCTCCCCTTCTCTTTCTCCTTCTGAAAGTTTACATGTAGAAAGGATGTGACATGCACTCAGTATGCCAATATGTGAACTGAGAGGAGAGAAACACAAGTTAAGATTTCCTATTTGTTTCTATTTTATTAAATCAAGCAGTTCAAATCAAAGTCACCTACCATATAATAAACATAGTGTTCTTGATGTAGAGGAGTAAGATTTTAAAAATCCATGTGTGATAGAAACACTTTTCTCATTGCAATATTCAAAATTTATAAAAATAAAATGACATAATTAGAAATATTTAATCCTTTTATGTAAAGCAAGCTATTAATTTCAAACAACCATCTAAATGGCTTGTTCCCCCTGTTCAAATACTGTAATTTTTAACAAGTTTTGACTAATTCAGAAGTAGATAATATTTTCAAATTGATAAACAGTAGTCATGTTTTCTTCCTGTATAGATAAAGAGTTCATGAGAAATGACCCCCCAAAATGGACAAGAGATGTCTTTCCAAACTAATGTCAACAGTATCCTAGTGTTCTGACAAAGGAAAATACAATTCCACCAACTAATGATGACATATATGCACTATTAATTAATCAAATTGCCTCAAATGAGAGTTCAGCAGGTGGAAATAATTACCAGCTAATTGTCTCCTGTTCATTATTCTGCAGATATATAAATCCAATGACTGTAGTCATTTTATAGTATTTATTGAAAAGCTACTAGGAAATAAAACAGAATCACAGATGTTGTTATGGTGATAATATTTGTGTATGCTGTATGAGGCAATGCAAACAGCATAGAATATCAAATTATCCATTGACATCATTTATAAGAAGAATTATATTTATTTTATTTTATACATGTAGACAGCAGTTATAAGATTGAAAAAAAGTATCCTGTGGCAGAAAAAAACAAAACATATTCAAATTGAATCCTTAAGAAAAAGACAATAGGCGTCTTTAAAGACTGTCATCTGTGAGAGCCATACCTTTCTGGAACCCAAGATTTTTTTATCTCTTACCCTATGTAGAATAAAATTATTCCAAATCTGTAGATTAAACATTAGAATACTTTATTGAAGAGATTAAAAAATTTGACTCTGAATGTCTTTGTGCCCTATTGAATTTCACCTTTAAGAAATGGTATTGATGGTGACTTATATTATCTAAGGTGAGAAAGTAGTGATTGACTTGAGGACTTGAAATAAACAGAATCTTTGAAAGTTAATATGTATTAGGTCATTAACATTTTTGTGTAATTATTGTTTTCTCCTAGCACTAGTTTAAATGTTAACTAATAATTTTTCTCTAAAAGTGTTAAATTCTTACCATGAAGCATTTGTCATATTTAGAACCAAATGTTAACTTGATTTCAAACTTGAGTTTTGAATGAGGAGTTTTTAGCTTACTGAGGCTTTAAACACTATAGGTCATAAATGTTTTAAGGTAAACCCTCTAAAAGTTACAAGTACTCTGGAGAGTAGATCTCATAGCACTGGGTTGTTGAACTCAAACAACAGAAAAAAAAATGTGAGAGTTTTCTCTTTTATCTGCTGTAGTCAAAGTTTAATATACATGATGCCTGTTTGTGTGAGAACTGTGGATGTAAAAGTAATGATTTAGGAAAACTAATTCAATAGCCTCTGAATTTAATTATTTTCTAACTGTTTAATGGAACATCATAAGATTTCTTTATTAGAAATTGTAGTATAAAAATGAATTTATTACTAGTAAACTATGGGTAGCATTATACAAATATATACTATTTGACTCAATTTGGTAAAAGAGCATCTTCTCAGAGATTGATTTTAAATTTTTTCATGGTAAGGTAATATATTATCCAATGTTGCTTCACATGATTTTATGAACAATGAGATAATGACACACAAGATTATTACATACCATGTATATAATACATAATTTCAGAAGCACTGTCAATAAACATTGAATATCTTTCTTGGTTTACATAACTAATGTTGCTTTAGAGTGACTCATATATTGAGAATGTAATGAGAATAATTAAAGTAGTGGCTTTTACTCTAGTCTATCAATTTTTTTCCATCATTGGAATGACATTGTTTATTCTAGATGCACCCAAATGGTTCTTCTATTTTGTCTCAGTTTTACTCACTGTCTTTAGGAAATGTTGCTCATAGTCACATGGTTTGTTTTTATTCTTTAGAACTATTTTCCATTTATATATAAATATACATACTATAAAGTAATTTTAAATATTCTTGTATATTGGGTAAAATAACTCAAGCTCCTTACTCCTCTGTATTATCCAGATTCCTTTCATATAGTTCCTCTCACTTCTTTCAATATGTTTGTCTCAGTATTTCTTCCCAGTGTTAGCTGTTAGCTGCCTGGTGAAGGCTCACATACTGACTTTACCACAGTAGACTACTTGATGTCTCTATAATATGTCACATATTATCAACTTAATATCTCTTTAAGCAGATTTTATTCATACTGTTACAATGTTTTCTTAGAATAATAGGGGTGGAAAAATTTCTCAACCATAAAACATGCTCCAAAACCCTTGTGGTTATTTAACAATATATAGTGTCAATGATGAAGCAGTCTTTATGAACTGTTACTCAGGAGACCCTTGGACACTCCCAAAACAGTACAATCTCTTTTCATTACTCTTGACTGCTTAACATAACTACAATGATGATGGCACTGTGTACTTTGAATGTATGATGCAGATAAATCAAACTAGAAATCATTTTGCAGTATCTTTCTTGTTGGCTAAATTTCATGGTACTTGAATTTGCTACTCCAAGTGGTTAGGAGGAAAAACCATCAATATCTTACCCAGTTGCGAGTTAGATAATCTACAGGACTCAATTGTCATGGATGTTGTGTCACTGTTGTGAAATAATGTTGTTGGAGTAGCTAACTACCTTCTGTATTGATGCCCCTATCCACCCAACAGCCTGGTATTGACAACCTGGTCAAAAACTAATATCAAGAAGATCATAGGCATTAGGTGGGACCTGAACACTGTTACTTAGCAAATTGACATAGGGTTAAGCCTTCTAAAAATGTATGTTTATATTACAAACAAATATTAGTCTTGTTCTTGACCAAAGATGGTTCTTATTTTTATTTTTTTAACTGTGGTGGATTGAGAATCTCATGTCTTCACAAGGTATTAATATTAAATGACAAATGAGTACTTATCTCTCATTGAAGAAAAGGGGCATATAGAACATATATCTGAACATGCAGATGGGGTAAATGTTTTTAAAATGCCATTGCTTGGTCAAATCATCATACTCACAAACTAACAATAGCTATGGATTTATGCCCAGGCTCTGCTTAAGAACAAGCCATTCAACAGTCAGACGCAGAAGAAGAAGGGGTTTGGGAGTCCTAACCATTCAATGTTGAACTATTGTTTGCTGATATTCACACAAAGAGACAAATTTATTTTCTTTAGTCATGTAACAAGTGGTGACACCACCATGATCTCATGGATACTTCTAATCAAATCATCAAACAAATGACACTGGCTAAGCTCATATGCCACAAAATAAAACCTAAAATCATGAATCTAGATTTAAAAGAGTTAGGGACGGGGGAGAATAGTCATAATGCCATATACACATATATAAAATCATTCAGAAAAGTAATAAAATTAAGCTTTTAGAGCAATCATATATACCATTATTTCATTTTTATGCTGTAAATTATAAGGAATTCTCCCAAAAGAAGAACAAAGAAGCATTTATTTTTACCATCTTGTGCATAGTGAGGAATGTTTTTTAATTTATAATTTTATGATTCATTGTTAATGTTTGTTAAATTTTAATTGTTAAAATAATCATTTGCACTGCACTGGAGCTGATTATTGTAAAAAGTGTTAACCACTTTAAACTCAGTAGTTCTTCCTGCCTCTTTCTTATATAAAGGGAAAGGGAAAGTTATTTTTAAGGGTAATTGTGTATAAATTTGGTGTTGGTGGATTTGGAGAAAATATCCATCTTATAAAAATAAAGTGTACCTGGTTTGGGTTTTAGGGAAGTTGTAATTTTATCTTTAGGTTCCCACTTATAATTTATGACTTCAACAGCTTTAGTTGAAATTACAGCTTGAAGCCCACATGGTGTACTTTTTTTCTATTCTTAAAACTTGAGGGGGTAAGGAGAGCTAAATTCATGGCAGGGAAAACCACTGTTGTTAGACCAAGGTTAGAAAATAAAATTTCTGGGTACATGATTTAAGGAAAAGAGCTACATAAGAAACCTACACTTTTTTCTTCTGCATATTTTAACTCTTTTCCCAGTCCTATTTTCAAATATCAAGTATAAGTTGGAATTTGACAAATGATAGATGACCAGTGTTTTAGAAAAAGCTGGCTGAAGATATTGTTGGATTGTATCATAGCAGATACATGGAGGCACCTACTTACTACGTACTTACATGAAGAAAGGACAAGGAGCCTTTATAGGGTTTCCGTTATCCTTTTATAAGTGTTTAAATCCCATCCACAAGCACTCAACTCATGGCATAATCACCTCCAAAGGGTCTCACCTTCAATTTCTAATTAATTAATGTATATATTACAAAAGAATTTTTGATCTAAGAAAATATTATTATATACAAAAAAAGGCCATCTCAATACTTAGAGTCTATTTGAGACATCTGTCTTCCTTCTTACACCAAAATGTAAATAGACCTTAGAAAGTCTTGAAAAATAAAGCTGGTAGGATGTGTCAGTGATTATAATGCTACCCACATAGGTCTGTTGATTTGAGCTTCCTTAAAGCTATCTTCTGATCTCCATGTTTGTGTCTTAGCATGAGGACACACAGACACACACATACACACAGCACGTATACCACATCCCCACACAGATCACACACAACAGAAACACAACATAGACCAAGACACATACACACAAACCACAAACATACACATGCATACACACATAAACCATACACATACAGTCTCTCCCTTTGTCTCTTTCTATGTCTGACTTCCACTCTTACAAACACACACACACACACACACACACACACACACACACACACACACACATACACACACCCCTCAGGAATTTAAAATTATTTTCAAAATATACATCTATCCAAGATACAGCTATATAGTACTATACAGATAATGATTTATATAATCATCTTTAAATAATAGAAAATATTTAATGCTTCTTCTAAGAATTTGAAAGCATTATGTTATATATGTTTGAAAATTCTTAATAAAACTTCATTATTTATTTTTAAAACATTGAAAAACTAAACATCATTCAATAAGAGGGTATTCTAAAACACAGCATATTTACTAAGTTCAATGTTAATAACTCTATTTATTATAGTTATGAGTACAGTGTCTCATATTTGTATTCACAGCACTTGAAGTTGGTATGAGTTACATAGTGAATTGCAACTCAGCTTAAGCTATCAAATGAGAACCTCTCTTAAATAATCAATATAGTTGGACTTTTTTTTGGGCTGCCAGCTTACAAAAAAATAATATGGAGTCTTATTAATTGTGAAAATTTAGCCTTGCTTTAGACAATTTTTAACTAGTTCTTACAACTTAATTAACCTGTTTCTATTAACCTAATTTCTTTCATGTGGCTCAGTTATCTTTGCCCTTTTTCATATATCTGACTTGTTACTTGCCCCTTGGCATCTCATATACACCAGATTCTTCCCTTTGAATATAGGTCTTTGCCTGGAATTTCCCTTACTCTCTCCTGCCTAGCTATTGGGCATTCATCTTTTTGTTACACCAGTTACAGCAATACATCTTCATGCATTTTACAAATATCCTACAACAAACCAAAAGACTAATCACAATAATAGACTATTATCTAATTACAAAAGAATTTCTTTTGAAATATTGATCAAAAAGTTTAGCTCACAAAACTGGGTATAGCAGAAATTTACATAGAATATGTAACTTCAAAGCATATGAAGGAAGAACTAATTGATAAAAATGTAAGTTTTGAGGCACCTTGTTTGTTATCATTGTGGCATGAATAACATTTATTTAATTAATGTGTCAATTTTGATATGTCATACCTGTATTTTTACTAAGCAAGCATACCCACTCATATTATTTGTTTAACTTTTATTTCTCTTAATGTTTCTTTCACTAAATTTTTATTTCTTGGTGCATGATTAACAGGAAAAACTCGTCACTTTTCTGGTCACCTTCAGGGACTAATACCTAGTTAAATGTAATAAAGCACCAATCCCATATATTCTATAAAATTTTCATTCTTATATCTACTGAGATAGATAGATATAGATAGATAGAAAGAAAGAGAGATAGATGATAGACAGACAAATAGGGAGAAAGTTTTGTTCTATTTCTTCAGATTATGATACATTTTCTGTTACCTCAGGATTTATTAATTCCTCAAATACTAATTACACTGACTGTCATTTTACAGATATCGTCCCTAGGATAAGCCAAGCAATTTCTAGTGTACTATTCCAGACCATCTTCCTGGACATCTATTGTATTTAATGGTACATGTTTCTCTTTATAGACTCTTTCTAGCCTCTGGCAGCAAGCTGACTTGCCCTAACTATTCTATAAAATAAAATAAGGCTGGATTACTTGCTTGGGCCCACTTGAATTCCAAGAGAAGTTTTAGAGCAATTTCTCTTTGTCAGTGACAGTACAATGTGTTATGACTAAAATGTTTTCTGTTTCCTGTATGCTGGGCTCAGAATGCTTATGTGCCCCCAAATACATAGTGAAATACACAGTAGATGATAACATTAGGAGATACACCTGAGATAGGTGATAAATCCATGAGCATGCTAACCAAGTCAAACACTTAGTGATCTTATAAACAGAATTTGAGGCAAACGTTGTGTCCTTTCCACACCAGGTAATTTACTACAAGAAGAGGACCACAGGTGAGGATTTCTGAAAGTACTCTACTGTTTGTTTTGGGGCTTAAAGCTTCTATGGTTATAAAAATTAAATGTCTGCTATTTATAAGATACAAGTTTATGTTTTATTATTTAGCATGGAAAGGCTATAAAAAATCCCGTAAGTATGGATGGCTCTATAATCTGCAATCCCCACTTTTAAATCCTGTAAGAACTATGTATTTTATGGTCAGGTGAGGTCCTAAGACAAAGACATGAAGATATCTGAGCAGTATTCTTGGTGTAGGTTTAGCTTGGCCCAGTGGGAGCCAAACAGCAAGATTTTACTTTAGGGGAGTGGGAGAATAGACACTTGGACACCATAAGGAACTAACTTTGGAAGCATATCTTGCATGGGTGTGTGAATATTTATTAGGTCAGGTCAACCCTCTCAGGTGCAGCATCTTTGAAGAAAACAGATTTCCCCTTTGTTAGAAGCAATCCGTTTCTAATTTCTCTTTGACTGGAAGTTGAATGTCATGAAGCCCTGGCCTATGTGATCTAGAATTTGGGCTGTCTTGATAGTGTGAATGTTTAGGGCATAAAAATCACAACTGCAGTGATTTCAGATGATCAAGTGTACAAAAGTTTCTTGTAAGTACTGTTTTTGATCAAGATAACAACTATTCTGGTTCTCACATTTTTCTGCCTGTCTTAGTGAGAGTTTTATTTCTGTGAAGATAAACTAGCACCATGAAAACTCTGTTTGGTTTGTTTGTTTGTTTCCAGATAGGGTTTCTCTGTGTAGCTTTGGATCCTACCCTGGCACTCACTCTGTAACCCAGGCTGGCCTCGAACTCATAAAATCTGCCTGCCTCTGCCTCCCGAGTGCTGGAATTAAAGGTGTGTATCACCATTGCCCAGCCCATGGCCACTCTTATTAAAAGGAAAACATTTACTTTATACTTGCTTACAAGTCAGACAATTAGTCAGTTATCATCATAGGAAGAAGCATGGTATCATGGGGCTGGTGAAGTATTTGAGAGTTGTACATCTGGACCCACTGGCAGAAGGAAGAGACAGAGTGAGACACTGGGCTTGGCTTGAGCTCCTGAAACCACAAAGCACACTCACAAGTAACACAACAATTCCATACTTTCTCCAATAAGGCCACATATTTAGTAATGCCACTACCTTTGAGTATATAGAGGCTCTTTTCATTCAGACCACCAAAGCTTCTTACTTCTGAGTTGATCTCTGAGTCTTGGAGGGGGGATATGATATTGATCTCCAACTTAGAAATAGATACTCCACAGTCTCTTATTCCCTTATACATGTTCTCTTGTGTATTTTTTTTACAGTTATCTACTGTACAGAGAAGCATCTAAAATGCAGAGTGGGAAAGATATTAATCTATGAGTCTAAAAGTAAGAACTGTGAGGACTGTTATTATGATTTCAGTTTAGTACAATGATAGTATTTAGTTCTCTCCCAGAGCATACATTCTAGCCTACCAAAGAGTTTGGGGCCTAGTAAATGGTACCAGACATAGTTTTTATTTTGTGCAGTAGTTTGAAACCCAACAAGATTGATTATTGGTTGATTATTCCTATAATATAGTGGGATATATAAATACTTTGTTTTGAAATGGATTTTCATTTATTGATATAAATTTAAGGTCAATTTTGTGATAAGTATATATCTCCTCTTGTTTAGGTATTGTGTTTATATAGCTTATTTACAAATGTTATGTATAATTTTGTACAAATTATAGTTACCTAAAATAGTCAAAATTTATAGTGTTAGTTTTCTAGATATATAGAGATGCATTTGAGATAAATAGGCATTCTTCAAACCTTTCAAAGACCTACAGAATATGGCATTTAAAATGGTTTAGGGTTTTTCTTGACAGTAAGACATAAATGCTCCTGGCAACACCATATGCATCAGAAAGGAAAATAGAGATCAAAGAAATACGTTATGAAGTTTACTTCAAATATGGCAAGACTAGCCATTTGGACAAGATACCGCTCTTGTCGGGACTGTTTGACTTTATGATGTATAAACTGGACATACAGGACCCACAGAAGGAGACAAAGTGAATATCCCACTACACCAGAACAGTTTTGCTACTATTATTGTGTAAAGGAAAGTATCATGGCAGGCCAGTGGATAGCAGAAATTAAGGTAAGAATATTCTTTATCATTCCTCACCCCATCCCACCCCTGTCTCTGATTATGCGCATAACAATTTACAGCACTAGGAAAGTTGGTCAGTAGGATGACACCTTCAGGCCAGTGACAGTCTTATTTACCTAGTGAGTCTTACTTTTCAGTTTGGGGTTTCTTTAGCAATAGTTTTTTACCATCAAATTCTGAGGGTAGTCTGGAGCAGTGTCTTGTAATGTATGGAAATCTGTGGAGCAATACAAAAATAGGTAATTCATATCTGGTGGGTGTACAATTTGATTTGACAGTCTATGTTATCTATAGCATTGTTCCCTTCCATTATAGGGTTAGCTGAATTTAAACTCCATATATATATATATATATATATATATATATATATATATATATATATGATATAGGCAGTCTATAGTTGAAGCTTTTTCATATGGCATTTTCAAAGGTCTTTGGTATTAAATCTCCTTTCTTGAATTAATCCCAACCTCTCATCTTCCCCATTTAACATTTCTTCTTTCATTACTACTTCTTTACCATCAGTTATTATCTACTATTTCAATCCCCTTATGCTCAGAAGTTAGGAAATAAAGGGAATATTTGCTCTTGGTCATTAGGATAGACAAAAATAAAAAAAATGTTCATTTATAATTAAAATTAAATAATTAATAGATGTTAGGCAAGCCATGGTGAACCACTTTATCCCACTAGCTGTGCTCAAAATCATAGCTTCAGTAGAAACATTTTAACTAAACTTTTGAGAACTTGAATCGAAAAAGCCCAAGTAACTGCTTTGCATTTGTTGTGTAGATATATTATTTTTATTAGTCTTAAAAGAAAAGGCAAATTCTAGATTATATTGCTCTCCACAAAGTTTATCCTTGTGGATTCATTTTAAGGCTCAGTTACGTGCATTACAGCTATTTGGGAAGAATTGCCCATTAATAGGTCCCTGCTTGGAGCACATTTTCTTTCTTCATTACACCTCAAACATGATCTCTTCCTCTATGCCACACTTTATTGAGTGAAGAGAATCAATGGCAAGTCTCTATTTATCCTGGAACATGACAACTGAAGATATCACATCTCTTGTTGCTTCTTTTTCTGCGTTTTTTCTTATGCTAAGTCCCTAGGGTTGTTTGAATATGAAATGAGCCAGACATGTTACCAGACCCAAGGGAAATAGCAGAGAATTAGATCTGAGTTAGGAAAATTTACCAAATGAACACAACATTATCTTTTTTTTTGTACAGAAAGACATGTCAGCACTCAATACAAACATAATATTTCCCTGGACATTTTATTTTACTACCACTGGAGTCTGTTTTGGTTTTGTACTGATATTAATTAAAACTAAGATTCAAGTAACACCCATTGGGCCTTCAATTTGAAAAAAAAAGGGGTTCTTAACAGCTGAACAGCTTTCTATAACAAATCAAAAAAAAAAAAAAAATGCAATGTGAGTACCTGAAAACAATGGTCTATAATCGTTATTATTATACTTGACCTTCTAATAATATTTTGACTTTGGAAGATTTCTTCATACATTTTGCAAAGATTGTTTTGTTACATAATTGATTTTGTACACATACACACACACACACATTTCTAATATTGATGATTAGTTTTATAGATTTTGTGTGTGTGTTTGTGTGTGTGTGTGTGACTGCTTGTGTGCATGCTCCTTAAGCTTTTATATATATTTATGTATACATACATATATATATACATACATATATGTATGTATATATACGAATATGTATATATATATACGTATATATATATACATACATATATATGTTCGTATAATCTGTTATTTTTTATTACCTTGTTTTCATTCTGATGCTTTTATTTTACTTTACTTCATTGGATAAAATCATAAGCGCAACACTAACCAGAATTAGTAAAAGTTAACTTTTTTAATTTGATACTAATGGGTGTGATAATACCCCTTGTTAATTTTCAAGGATACATTTTACTAGGTTGTGAAAATCTCCATTTATTTAATGATACTGATGCTATTTTAATTAATTGTTTTAGGGATTTTTTACTTTCAGTATGCTTTATTCTGCATTTTATTTATTATTTACATAGTTTTTGTTATACTCTATTATTGAAGTTTACTACACTAACTTATTTCTGCATGTTAAACCAACCTTGCATTATTGATATATTTCATTTATTGGTACTCTTATATTACCTAAAAACTTTATTTTTGTAAATTGAATCAATTATTTCATTTTTTAAAACATACTGTCAATAACAATTTTTTGAAATATGTGTTCAGTTTAGAATAAACCCAAAGCAGAAATGTAAAAGAACCAAAAAAGCATTGCTAATTTTTCCCTTAATTTAATTTGTTCTTTGAACATACACTCCAGGTATGACTTTCAGATGAATGGTAATTTTGTTGTTGGGGAAAGGTTAATAAATTGTGAAGTTGGTATGGTGATAATTTTATCTAAAAAAAGAAAAAGAAACTAATCCATTATTATGGATTGTTATGTATATATTATTATAGAAATAATGGAAGTAACAGTGACATAGCCAGGAATATGTAGTGGCATAGATAGGAATATCACAATACTAGTGGTTTCTGAGAGGCAATCTATATCTTTGAGCATTAGCACAGACCCAGTTGACACCATCATTTGTGTCTGGTGTCATCTTCCACAGGGGAAACTATCCTAGTTTCATAAAGATCGGGAAAAACAGATAGGGTGAATAGATGTTTATTCAGGGAGAAATATCTTACAACAGAGACAGATGAACACCAGCAGGTTCCTGGTCCCAAGGATGCCTCCTGATGCTCTCTGTCCCTGTCCTGAAAGCAAGGGGGCCCCTTCTTGAGACCTAGGTTCCCCAAGTGGGCATGGTCAGTGCCACAGGTGCTGTCAAAGTGAATATCTCATTACAGGAATCACTTGATATTCAGGTTGTTTCACTGCATTTCTAATGCAATAATCATGCCTGCATTCATTATGAACTTTCAAGCATTGCAGAAGGAAGACTGCAGATGCTTTTCCTGGATGATGTGCACCCCGAAGGAATCATACTACATTGAGCAAGGAGGCATTTCATTATCCTGGAGTAACTGTAACAAGAAAAATAATGACCCAGAGACTGATATTATGGTTCAAGCTTCAAACTGAAGTTCAGACAAGCAAAGCAGCCAAGCCAGTAGACCTCACATACCCTGCTGAAACAGCACTCCTATCCTCATGTTTCCTCACAGGCAAAGATCTCTGTTCCTACCTCCTTTTGCCTGCATTCCTTTCTCCACTCAGTCATATCATTCCTGTCTCCACATCTCCAGTTCTGGGATTTAGGTGTGTGATTCCAGGTACTGAGGTCACCTGGGTGTGAGCTGTTTCATTTAGAAATGGATCCATTTTGTGTAGTAAGTGTGGACTTGAACTAACTGAGATCCATCTACCTCTTAATCCCGAGTTCTGGGATTAGAGTTATGTATCACCACTGCTGGACATCTACAGCTTTTCGCTGATTTTGCTTTCCAAGTCCTCAAGCAAGCTTTAATAAATCGTAAGTAATACATCACCACAATTGGCTACTGATAAAGCAGTTTAGAGCTGGGATGAAAACTCGGCTATTACCATGCTTGCTGTGCAATTATGAGGAGTTTAGTTCACTTCCAAGGACACAAGCAAATAGGCAATGTGATGGTTTTAATTTCAGTGCTAGAGATACTGACAAGAGGAACCCTGGATTTGAATGGACAGCTTCTGGCCAGAGAGAGGTCATGAGTAGGATGAGATTCATTTTAAAATGTAAACTAAGTTAAGAAGGAAGTTAATATTTTTTTTCTAAAATGAAATAAATGCACTAGCCCATTTCTAATATACAGAGATAAAATTATCTATATGGTTAATCATGTCAGAGGGTAAAATGTAACTTCTGTTTGCTTATTCATTTTCCTCTTCATAAATTTCTGGAAAATATGACCTGATTTATTGTTATGATTGTTGTAGCATCATGCAAATGAGAAACATTTCAAGTGGAAATGACCCACAGCAGATGTAATGAGAATTTCCAATATATTATTTGTACTTGAAGAAACAATGATTATGGAGCAAATACAATTGGCTTTCAAAGGTGGCAGGATGAATCAATGTTTACATGAATTTATGCCTGCCTTTGTGTGTGACTTTGTCTTTAGATAATTTTGGAATTCTTAATGGTAGAATATATTCTCACTCCAAATGTATATGGGGCACCACCACACCATTTATTTATTTATTTATTTTTCTACATTTTCCTTACATTAGATATAAGCTTTCTTTACATGTCACTTCCAGTTTCCTTTCCCTCCTCTCCTCCCTTGCCTCCCCGCCAAGCCCCCATCCCATCCCCTTTCTGCCCTCCAGGGAGGCTGAGGCCTTCCATGTGGGACCTTCAGAGTCTTTCATATCATTTGGAAGAGGGCCTAGGTCTTCCTCTGTGGGTCCATGCTGGGAGAGTATCCCTCTATGAGGAATAGGCTCCAAAAGTCCATTTGTACACTAGGGATAGATACTGATCCACTACCAGATGTCCCATTGATTGCCCAGGCCTCCTAATTGACACCCACATACAGGGGGTTGGTTCCATGCTGGTTTCCCAGTTATCAATCTGGGGTCCATGAGTTCCCCCTTTTTCAGTTCAACTGTTTCTGTGGGTGTCTGTAGACTGATCTTTTATTTTATTTTTTCAAACAATATATACTTAATTCATTGAGAATTTCATATGATGTATTTTTAACATTGTAACCAGTACTGTTTTTCTGCCTGCTGCTTGGTCTTGTCCTGCCGCTGCGCCAGCCCCAAATAACACACAGAAACTCTGTATTTGATATTATCCTGTTGGCCAGGTACTAGTTTCTTATTGGCTATCTCTGTCTTAAGTATTAACCCATTTCTGCTGATCTATGTATTTCTCTTACCGGGGAGCCGGCGGCATACTGCTTTTTCCAGACTCTCCATCTTGACTCCTTCTTACTACTTCCTATTTCCTCCTTGTCTCCTAGTCCCTCCTATCTTCCTTTCCTATTGGCCAACAGTGCTTTATTTATTAACCAGTATGAGAAACATATACAGAATGGCATCTCCCATCATAACATATTCTTTCCTGTGTCCGTATCCTGGTTCCTTCCATAACCACCTTTCCTTTTCTAATTCTCCAACTAACTTATTCCAACACCATCCATTTATACAATAGTTCAATTTAATTAGCTTTTTCAAGGTTGGTTACATTAATGTGTCCTATTGTTTCATTAACTATCTTATTTGTCGCCATTCTGGTTTTATTCTTTATTTCCTAATTTATTTAAGTGAGAGAGTAGCTTACTTGTGAAATTTCTTTCAATGTAAATATTTACAGAAAAATGATTATTTCTAATGTAGCTTTCCCTACATTTTAAAGGTTCTTACATACTACATTTTATTTTCTTGTTTTCCATAATGAATATCTGTACCAATTTGATGGTTAAAGTAAAACATAATTTGCCTCCTTTAAATATTTTTAACTTAATTAAGGCTTGTTGTCTGGTATAGAATATGTTTATCTTAAAGGATGTTCCATGAATGCTTTCAAAATCATTTGCAAACGTTTTCTTTCACATTTTACATGTTTTACTCTGGCTCGCTGGATTGCATATTCAGTGATATAATGTGCTTAGGGTTCAAAATCCATGTTTTGTTTGCCTTGCTCTGTTAGGTATTCATGTATTTTATTTATTATCATTGAAGATATGTATATCTTTGTTAGCCACTCTCACGCTTCAGTGATTTTAACTAATTCTTTTGATCACATTTCACTGGAACATTATATTTTTGGCATTCTCTCTTTTACTCTTGGGACTTCTCTAAGTCCACTGTAGAACTACAGCACATACAGTCATCTAGGATGTTTATGGATCCTTTTGAGGATATATTTGAATCACTTCTTCTAGCATATACTTTTGGCATCAGAATATTTTATTCTTAATTTTGTGTTTGGAAAACAGTGTCTTTGAAGCCCTCATTGCTTTTGATGATTCTATTTCACTTTGATAGGTTAGGGACAGTCAAGACACACCATCCAGCATATACTGTTCCCTTTATGTTATGACACCGAGATGGCAAGCCTTTGAAAAGTGCACAGGTGCTCTGCTGTCTTTCATGTTTTGTTCAATTAAACATGATGTTCTTCCACTATTCTGCTTATATATCATGGATACCAATTTCTTCTAATGGATTTCTAATAGGATTCAATTCATTTTATTAATATATTTAAGTTTGAACTTCTCATCACTCAGAGTTGACAAGTTCATTGTTTGCAAAAGGGATAGTTCACCCAGGGAGGAACCTAAAACCACAAGTTGAATGTTAAAAAAATTACAATTGCTACATTTTCATTGAATGGAAACATTAACCCTATAAAGAGCACCTATGCAAGCAATGTGTCTGCTTCTTCAACATGGGTCATTTCTCAAGGACTGAGATAGAAAGATTGTGGGTTGTTAGATGTGGCATTTTTTGCCAGGTTGTCACGACCTAAAGTATGTACTGTGTGCATAGGGCCTATATAAGGAGTAGAGATGAGAAACAACAGGTTATATCTCCAGTGTAAACCAGAAAGCTCAGAGTTGGATTTTGGAAAATGAAAACTTACCATGTTGTAGTCAGAGCTATAGAACTTGGATGGGAATACATAACAGAGCACGTTCTTACAAAGATGTAAAACATTTTGTTGAGTGAATTTACATTTGGACAATTGTAACTTCAAACCTTTATTTTAAAAAGCTTCAACTATTTCAACTGTTTTTGTTTTGGGAAGTAGAATGGCTGTCCAATCATTACTCAGAAGTCCTACCATTTAAATAATTCTAAAAATAACTAAAAAAGCAGCAAGCACAAAATTAACAAACAAAAAAGTGACAAGAGTTATGAAGCAGGGAATAGTGTCATATGCCTTTAATTACTGTACTTCAGAATCAGAGGCAGGAAGCCCTCTGAGTTTGAGGCCAACCTTGTCTATGTAGTTGTTTCTAGGATAGCCAGTGATACACAGAGAACAGTGTCTCAAAAAACAAAACAGAAAACAGCAACATAAGCCAAGCTAAAATAACAACAAAATTATGTTGATAAAGTGATATAAAATCTTAGCATTTCCCATTATTATTACCCACCCAAGTTGTACATCCCTACCTCAGCCCTCTCAAACACTAACACAACCTCCTGATTTCACTGCAGTAAATCATATGCTACTATAGCTCATCTTGGAATCTGAATCTTTACCATGTGCAAACATCCCAGCCATTGTGTATGCTCAGTACTGAGTAATATGCCTTCCCATTCTGGCATTAGTTTTATGACCATCAACCCACACAGCCATTGCAGCATTAGCTATACAATTCTTATGACTTGCTGATTATGCCTTTGCTTTAAGAACAATGGTGAAATTAGTATCAAATGATTATTCCATTCTCTTCAAAAGACCTAACCCAAAAAGCAGTAAACCAAATATTTAAGTTCTTCTACTTCCTTCCAAAGCTTACCATGCCATGTACACAGAATTTCTCACTTAAAAATCAGCTTTTTATATATACTCTTCCTTCTATCTAAAAGCTACTTTTTTTCCCTGGAGGTTATCACCATAAAGTCATCTTCTCCACAAGTCTTCCTGGGTTAAATTCTACATAGGTAAATTATTTTTTTAGTATCTTCTACTTATGTTCATAACATTAGCAGTTAAATTTATTAACTTAGTCTTTAAATATGTTGTGTAAGGTTGTTTGTTGCATATGTGTGTGTGTGTGTGTGTGTGTGTGTGTGTGTGTGTGTTCATCTGGGTGTGTGCAAATATCTATTCAATATACATGTGTAGAAATTTGTGTGGCGGTCAGGGAACAATGTCAGGTGACTATCTTGAGTGATTTCTACCTTATTTTCAACTACAGTTTTTTTTATTTATTTGTTTGTGTTTGTTGTTTTGTTTTGTGTTTTGACTAAACCTGTATTTTGCCTTTTTGGTTGGATGAGCTAGCCTGCAAGTTTCTGGGATGCCTGTTGCTGCCTACTTAGAACTGGGATTAAAATTGCTCACTACCATAAGCAGCATTTTATATAGGTAGGTGGTAGAGATACGACAGCTAGTCTTAGTGATTTTGTGGCAAGCATCCTCTGGTCCTCTGAGATACTTCATGAACCACATCCTTAATTTTGATACTGCTATTTAAGATAGTTCTTTCCTTAAGATGATAACACTTCAGGAGTATTATTTCATCTATATATATCTAATTAACAAGTGGAATGTAATATACAACAAGTTAATTGTTTAACATTAATATATTATTTAGATAAGACAAATTGAAGAATAGAAAACAGTGATGTACTATATCCCATAAGTATTTTTCTTATCATATGAAAATATTAATGAATAAATAAACTGTCCTCATGATAAAACAATTGATAGAAGATTCATTTAAATAGTGCTTTAAGTGTCCGACATTGGAAATGTTAGTGATTGTGATTAACTTCTATTACCACATAAACAAGAAATTTAAAAATAGATGAAATGTTTAAAAAACGCCCCATTGTTGCTAAAATTGTATTCTATTTGTACTTCATAAAGGCTTCTAATATGGTTGCTCATAATTGAGTTCCTAATGTTAGAACCTGAACTGACTGACAGTGAGCCAGTTGTAACCACCAATTCCCACCCCTGTGTTTGGGAGACCTGAAGACAAGGCCGTATTTAGAAACTTGTAATATTGCTCACTGAAAACAGATTGCCATCTTTGAGAGAAAATGGGACCTACAGTATCAGAAGCCCTTTTCTTACTATGTGAAATGGTTCCATAGTTTAAACCTTCTCGAAAATCAGACATAATTTAGAAATAGTATGCAGAAAAATCTTGTCTAATGAACTTTAAACTGCTGATATAAAACCCTTATCTCATTGCAATCAACTCCAGATTCCACTACACACAATAACTTTTTCAATATATTGAAGGCTACTATTAACTACTTGGAAACTAGAGTAGAGTGGTGGCCAACAAGATTGAAGCCAAAAGCAACATGAAACTAATAAGGGATCTCAATTTGTCAAGTGAGTGTAACTGTTTGCCAAACACTATTTTAAATGATTTTAATAGTCCGCTGTGCACTGTAGTACAGTTCCTAAGTTATTTTAACCTCCATGCTGGCAATTTATGTGACTTTTTGCATACTAATTTATAAAACAGCTCAAAAGAACTAGTGCATATATGCACCTTTGCATACTTTATGAACAAGTTACAAAATTCTCTTACTGAAGTGACTTGGTAACTACTCAGTCTAACTCATGTCTATCATATTAGTTCATTTATCAGGTTACTCTGAAAACGATCTCTTTATAACACTCAATAAACATTCTCATATGTGTATCGTAAACCTTCATTATATTCCTTGCTGAAAAAGAGCAGAGGAACAGTGTGTAAAGTCTCTCAGTCCCAAGCCGTTGGTTCACAGTTCAGTCAGAGGATGAATAGGTACTTTGAGGGGAGCGACTAATGGGTTCAACAATGTAATTTTCCCAGGAGGCCCATCACACCCCTTGCAAGTTTGAGATACAAGGTGAGGGAGCAGAAATGACAATAGGCAGCCACATTCCAGCAGCTAATGCATATGCTTCATTAATCACCGTGATAGAGAATTTGCTCTATTGTATAAGTTGCTTTGTTGGGTGTCAATCTTATATGGCTCAAAGTCTCATTTTTATATGGAGTTTTGCTTGATTTTTCATATACTTACTGAGATAAGGTTAGAATTACCATCATTTAGGTTGGGAATGACACCTTTGCTCAACAAAGAAAAGAATGGTGCCCACAGAGACTGGAGTTGGATCTTCAAGCACAAAGAAAAAATGAGATCAGAGAAGAGCAAAGTTTTGCCTTGAATAATATGAAGTGAGATATGGTTAGTTTGTAAGCAAACTTAATCAGTTAAGAGTACTGTCTACCTCTATTTAACAACCATGCTTTTTTTGTTTGACTAGTTGTTTCGGTTACCAATTAACAATTGTCTGGTAGATAATACATCTCCTGGGAATTAGGTTTCTTCTGATACTTACAAATGTATAAAAATTATTTGGCAGCTATTGTGACCAAAACCATCCTGGCAGAAAAGCTAAAGTTTGAAAAACGATTCTTATTTTCTCTTCTATTAAAAATGATGAAAAAAATTAACAAAAATAAAAAAGTTATAAAGTGATATAAGCATAAAATATTTACTTGACATGTATATGTATAAAAAATCAGGTGTATCCTAGTGTAGCTATATGATATAAATATATATATATATGATAATATCTTGTCTTATTTAGATAAATATGAATATCATGATATATACATATTTTATAATTTTCAAAATTTTATATATATAATGATATATTTTCCTAAATTAAATTATTATGGTATATGTACTCATATTTATACCATGTGATATACTATACATATATATACATATATATGCATAGGTATGAATAAGTTTGTATGTATGTATATGTACATACATACATAGGATTTTCAAAGAATACATGTTAACATATATATCATGTGTACACAATCAAGGCAGTGAAAATATACACAGAGACTAAGTGATGAAAACACGCATAAACACAATTAAAATCAGTTGATTTATGGAAGCAAACAATGACATTTGGAAATGTCAAGCTATATGAGCAATGGAGCAATAGGCAGGATTCCATGGAGGAAACATCATTGATATGTTCAGAATAATAATAAATAATAAATTCATTTAAAAACAAATGGACAAAGAAATAAAATGAACCTGTAGAAGAAGTAGGAAAGTAAAAATGCTTGGAGCAAAGAATAAAAGTGATAAGCAAGTTGTGTTACTGAGTTTCCCAAACACATAGAAGAATGTGTTGCCCCTGAAAGTTTTCTCAAGTCTATAAATCATTCAATAAAATAGATACAATCAAATTTTATTTTATCCCCCACATTGGGGTGAAGAAACATTGCAATTGTTTAATGTTTCAGATATATCTATTCTGCTGTTTCTCCAAAGACAGAAATTAATTGATACTCACTTTTGTGAGTATCTTTAGTGGAAATTCTAAAATATATAATAGGTTATGTTGGTAATATCTTAAAGTAATTATATTTACAAAGAACATCACATTGCTGTGAAAAATTGTTTCAGTGATATTCCAGAATGAAGCATAAATTATATGGCATCCCAATCAGCTGGGACCATCCTCAAAGGTATTGGAGTACAGTGAACATCATAGAAATAAAAAGAAAGCTTAAGGCTATAGAGCATATGTGAAGATAATAGCCAGAACAATGAAAATTAAAGCACATAATTTAGAACAGGAATGGTGGAGAGAGATGGTCTCCCAAGGTGTGCATATGAAGCCTCAAGTTATAGCCTATAATCAAAAACTCATTAGAATGACTGCATAATATTAATTTCAGCTACTATTAAGTGGTAATATTTCTTAGTGAAGTTGTATCCAGGAATCCTTGCTCTGTTTTTTGGAGTTATAATAGAGGAATGGCTTTATAAATATTTATAAGTGGTGATCTGTGCATTTGAGCAATAAAATCAATAGAAAACTTCTTTCATTTGCTCTTTTTTCCACTTTCATATTCTGTATCTAACAAACATCAAGGTTCAAACAACAAAATTATTACAAGTTATTTTTACATTTTATTTTATATTCATTTTACAACTTCCAATGATTTAAGGTTATTAATTATACCTATACCCAACCTTGTAAATGAATATGTATATTAATGCAACATTAATTTAAATCTCTATTTTCTTCAAAGTTGTTTTTCATAGGGTCATGTCTTACAGTTTGAGAAGTATTATTTTACCATCCACCATAGAAGGATAAAAATTAACAATAAAAGTTATGGATCTTCTATACAAAAGCTGTTTTGGCTAGAGTCTGCCTAGGTGCCAAACTAAATAACCTCAAAATCCTAATAGCTGAAGTAAAAAAGATGAAGTGTATTTCACAATTTGGCCATAGCCTTCTGTAACTGAAATATACGAGTGTTTTGAACCCAAATATGTTGCATTATTTTGCCTTGACATCTTGTTCACAGATTTTTAGGTCTCAAAAATAGAAAAAAGTTTTCCTGAGTATCTTTTTTATTTTTTATCCACATAATATTACCAAGAATTCAGACACACAAACCCACTATTCACAAAAAAGAGTAATCAGTAAAAAAAAAATTGGTCATGTTTATGAGAAAAAAAAATGTCTTTTGGAATCTGTCCCCAAATTTACATATAAAATACAGATACACATATTCTCACTGGGAGAAGCAATTTATAGCTACAAAATCGACCTAATATTTGGGATAGGAAGGAGACACTTTCATTTGCTATATTTATGATTGATCATGATGGTGTTAACAGAGGTATGTCATATCACATCATGGATAAGATCCTTTGTTTGGATCCAATTCATCAGCATCTATTTCTGATTTGGTAAGTGGTCTGAGTTCACAAAATGTTCAATAGGTTAAACTTGTATATACATTTGAGTTAACCAAATTAAATGAAAATATGCATGCCATGATTATGGTAAATACCATTATTTGACACTTAAGCTCATTAGTTGTCTCTGTCTAATTAACATATGTACAATAAAGGTGAGGAGACATTCTTTACTCCACAAATTAACTTTCTCTAAAGTTTATTTAAGTGCACTCACAATCTTTAAAAAATGTCCTCTGTATTTCTACTTTTTATGAGATTATTCTTGAAGAGCACTATGGACACAACAAAGAATAGTCAACAGAGATGCAATTGAGCCAAAATCACTGCACAAGATGTACTTCAAAGCTGTTCACATTTTTAAGAAGATTCAGAACAATATCATATGAAAAAAGGACAAACATTACAAAATCAAATTCATCTGGTCTCTAGCTGAGATAGACTTGGTGATTGTCTCTCAGATTTCCTGAACATATTTTCTGTACTTAATAGCTGTGGAGTCTTAAGAAAAAGATTCTATAAAATTGTTTGAAATGAGAGAATCTTTTTATATAATGTAAGTTCATAAATGCCTACCACAAGTATACAATATTTATCTTTCATCAATCACATAATTTCAAAACTGATTTTAAATTTTCTTTTGAAAGCAGTTATCCCAATTATGCCATGGAAGTGGAGAGAAAAAAATTAAATTTGGCAAAGATATGAAGGCTAAAGTACAAAATACCGTGCCTTGGTTAGATATTGTTTTATATATATTAAAATATTATTTATCACAGCATTATATGTATTTATTACTTAATATATTGTGTAAAATTCAAGTAGAAGTATATATCTTATATTGAAGCATATGATGATCTTTTATTAAAAAATAATCAATTTTTACTGTAAAATGATTAGTCCTTGTGCTTAGCAATTCCTATATCTCTTTTCCTCTTTCTCTCTCTTTCCCTCTCTCTCACACACACAAACACACACACAATAAATGTATATAGCCATTTTATTCTCTCTCAGATCATATTATTATAAATGTCCAATCTACAAGGATTTCCTAAACTCCTATTGGTTGCAGGAAAGATTGACTTTCAAGATTAAGTTAGGATTTTTTTTTTTTTAATTTTTTCTGACAGGGTACCTTTGAATAAAATCTTTGCTGGGCTTGCCTGTGCAAGTGTTAATAAGGTATATTTTTCTCTTGTTTGTTTGTTTCCCTCTTTCCTGTTTCAGAATCCTGACTCACATTACCAGGAATAGCACAGAAAAAATATCAGCCAGAATTTACATAACAAAACTGTATGTTTGAAGATTGGTGACAGAGTTTTAAGATTAAAAATTCTTTAGAGTCATTAAACAATGTTGCACACTTTCAGAGTAATTTCAGACCTTTCACTCACACCTGCCAATTAGATCCTCAAGTAAGGAAGGTGACAGGCTGTCTCCACCAGAATAAGAAATGTCACATTTTTTACTTTGAATATGCTGATGAATATCTTTTGGAGAAAAAGTTTTTGAAATGTTTTTCCTTGACAATAAAGGATTTGCAGAGCAAGTCGATCTCTACTTTAAAACAAGAAAGGCTTGCAGCTCCTATTTGCCCCTTTTGCACCTTCTTCTCTTTCCTCCTCTCCTTTCTCTCTTTCCATTTCCTTTCTTTTCCTACTGCTCTACTTCTTTCCTTTCTTTGATGCTAGGCAAGTTCTCTACAACTGAGCTGTGTTTATAGCAATAGTTGTTTTTTTTTTTCTTAATTTGACATTTATGTTAGATAATAGTTTCAATTTCGAATTGTAGTCAGAAGACTATATATATAAACACTTCATAAGTTTGACACTTAATGAGTACATGGATTAATAAAACTAGAGGAAAACATGATTCATTCTTTTCCTCCCAAATGAGGAATTCACTTTCATTAAGTTCAGTTTGTCATATAATCTTGGAAGATACTGAATGAAAAACACCTACCACCAAACAAGCAATCTGACAAATTTGTATTTCTCACAATCATTAAGTTTCATTGATTGTTTATTGCAATTTTATATGAATGCTTTTGCTAAGAAATCTTTCTAGTGTTTATAGATTAGGTAAACTGCACTGTGGTTATAGTTGTTGGCCTTAACTGTTCTATTTATTATCTGTCTTAATACATAGTATTCACAGGAAAAGACCAGTTAGTAAACTGATCTAATTGAACTAGTTTTAATTTTATGTTCTATTCCTTTACATATACTTCACATCAACATCTCATTTTTTCTTCTCTGTCTCATTCTATCATATTCTTAAGTCAACTTGCCAATCTCTGAAGCTCAAGGATCACAAGATATCCCTAAGTAATGTCCAAGAAAATTAAAACAAATGGTTCAATGAAATGATGAAGATGTGATACAATTTAAAATAAGAATTCAATAAAGAGCTAGAAATAAAAAAAAACCTCCATCTAAAATGAATACCTTAATAAACCAAATAGAAATCTATTTGGGAAGTCTTTAAATTATATGGACCAAGTAAGATAATGATTATTAGGTTTAGAAGATTGACAGGGTCTCTGCAAACCAGCAAAGTGTTATCGAGGGGAGGCATCAAAGATATGGTTCAACACAACTCAGTAGGAGATGATGGTTGAAGCTCTGAGAATCTAATATCACAGCAGAATTTAGAAACGTTTCCTAGTGATAATTAACTCAAATTTATGTGTGCAAGAGTAATCCACAAAACATATGTTAAAATTGTGTAAAACACAGTTGTGTAAAGCACAATTGACACCTTCCATAAAGATAAATTCTATAAATTGACTGAGGTAAATAGCTCAAAAAAAGAGTCTACAGGAGCTGGTGTCATCTAGCCATATAGATAGTGCTATGTCACCAGACTATTAACCACATTGATTCCCAGCCTTATAGAAGGCAAATAGATCATACAATAGTCCTTTGAAGAGATGACTATGTGGGGTTAACATCTGATGGGAGATGCAATTCTGTAAATATGTTTCTCATACTGGTTTAATGAATAAAGCACTGTTGGCCAATAGGAAAGCAAGATAGGTGGGGCTAGGAGACGAGGAGGAAAAAGGAAGTAGTAAGGAGGAGTCAGAATGGAGAGACTGGGGAGACCAGACGCCTGCCCCACTCCCTGGTAGGTGAAACCACGTGGAAAAAAATAGAAATGGGTTAATAATTAAGACAGAGCTAGCCGATAAGAAACTAGTACCTGGCCAACAGCATTATATCAAATACAGAGTCTCGGTATGTTAATTGGGGCTGGCGTGGTGGTGGGACAAGACCAGCGGCGGGCAGAAAAACCATACTCCTTACAAACATCCCTGATTTTCTAGTGCTTATGTCCGAATACAGGCATCTACTAGACTCTTACAGAAGGTAATGTAGAGAAACTCCACCAAACAAGACAAATATGAAAGAAATTAAAATCATAGGAAATGAACATGCAAGAAATGATCAACACATGTTAAAGACCAAGCTTTATATTAGCATTGATGAGGAGGAAGAATCTCAGACCATTGGCAAAGATCAGACCATAAGTTCAAGAAGACAATCCCATACTGAGAATACCAAATAGTCACAAACAGGAAAGAAATAACCTAGATCATATCAGTTCAAAAACTAGGTATTTAGGAAAAAAAAAAAGAATGTTGAAAGCTGCAAATTACTTATAAATCAAAACCCATTATAATAATTGCAGTTTTCTGAATGCAAACTATGAGATCTTGATGAGCTAGAAGAAATGCAGTTAAACTTCTAAAAGACCATGACTGCCTTCCTACACTAATTTACCAGTAAAATTCTCTGACATAGTATCAGGAAAAATATCAGTGATACAAACAGCCTAAAAACTTGGTTACTAGAACAATGCTAAAGAAAAACTGGAATCAAGTCTTTGAATTGAAGAGAGGGATAAGCATTGCCAAGAGATTGTAGAAATAAAATTGGAGAGATGTAACTAATGAAATGTAAGGCACAACTAAGAACACAAATGGCAAAAAAAAAAAGAGAGAAGAAATGAACATCAATTAAAAGTATAAGAAAATGACTACATTCAACTCACAGCTTTCAAAAATTACTTTAAATATTAATGATCATGACCCTCCTGTCAAAAGACACAGGCTGGCTAAATGGATAAAGAAAAAAATCCATTTTTCTTTCTTTCTTTAATAAATTTAGAAACAACCTTATTTTACATATCAATCCTAGTTCCCTCCCATCATTCCATGTCCCACACTCCTTAGGGAGGGTGAGCCCTTCAATGGGGGAATCATCAAAATCTGTCCATATGTCTGTATTCTACAAGAAACTTATCCTGGCTTTAAAAAGAGTCACTACATAGAAGACCAACATGAGAAGCAGATAGTCTAACTGCAGAACTTACTCTTCATTTCTCTCCACTCTTCCAAAATGAATTCTATCTTATTTCCAGATCTGTAGGAGACCAACTGATACAACATCCCTTCGTCTTTACCCCTTTCTCCAGGGGATCACACTGATCTTCCCTCCAAGCCTTCCTCTCCCAACTCATTGCTATATCCCAGTGCAGGCTTTCCCTGGGAACCAACAGACCATTTCAACTAACTTCCAATTTTCACCTTTCCATAAGTCTAACCATCCTTTCACATCCCCACCTCTGTAGCAAACTTTCTCCTGCATCCTCCTCTTCTTCCATATTCCCAACTCCAGTGGAATGAATACACAGATCTTTCCCTTCAACCTTTCATCTCTCCACTCACTGATTTAGCTCAGTCAGCAAATCGGGCAGGCATTTCATGGGAAGCCACAGAGCACTCCAGCCATTGAGGAAAATGAACAGTCTAACTGCAGATCTTCATTGCCCTCTCTTCTCCTCCAAACTTCCTACTAACTCATAGGACCCCTCAGCAGAAGAATGGATTTAAAAAAAAATGTGGTACACTTATGCAATGAAATATTACTTATCCTTTAGAACAGAATCATGAAATTTGTATGTGAATAGATGCAACAAACCAAAACAAAAATTCTGATTGAGGTAGCCCAGACACAGCTGGACATTATGCAGAGAGTGAGAGACCTTAGAACATTCAACCACATGTGAGTTATTCCCATCAAGTCCTTTACATCAGGCAACAGGAAACACTGTGAACGAGGATGCTAAAACAGTATAAAAACAAGAGGGATGGATTCACACTAAGAAAAATTGGCCTTCTAAACCACTATGATTGGCTGTGTGTATGAACTCAGAGGCTGAGGCAACATGTACAAGGGCTTAAAATGAAGATCCCTTTAGGGCCCTTACAGCTGAAATGAGAAGTGGAAACATGCTCCATCCCTAACTCAGAAGAAATAGCTTAAAATCAACCCAATAAGAATTGCTTAATTCAGAAACCACACTCTCCAATACACAGATCATCTTGGCAAAAAATAAATAAATCTTACATCAAATGTACCTAACAGATAGCTACAGAACATTGCTTAATCAACAAAGAATATATTTTCTACTCTGTAGCCATTAGAAGCTTCTCTATACTACTACACAGCACATAACACAAAAAAAAACCTTAACAAGTTCAGAAAAATTGAAATAATTCCATATACTCCCTCTAACAATTTTGTAATAAAAGTTGAAATTCACAGACAATAAATATCTAAAAAGTATATAAATTCATGAAGGCTGATCAACATACTATTAAATGATGAATTGCTAAAAGAAGAATAAAGAAAGAAAAAAGTTCTTAGAACCAAATTAAAATAATAACACAATGCAATAAAACATGTGAGACACATAAAAAGCAGCTGTAAGAAAGAAATAAGCAGTCCTATGTTCATGTATTACAAAGCCAGAAAGACATAAATAAATAACTTGGTAATATATATCAAAACTTTAGAAATGAGCAAACTAAACCCAATTCCAGTAAAAATTAATAAATAATAATAATCCTAGCGGAAATTAATGAACTGGAAATAGAAAAAAATACAAAAATCAATTATTCTGAAAGTATTCTTGGCCTAACAAACCAAAAGAAATAAATAACCAGCATAACAGACTCAGAAATTAGTAATGGAAAACACCACAAAATAGACAGCAAAGGAACCAAATGTATTTTAAGAATATACTTTAGAATATTTATTCAATTAAGTTATAAAATCCTTAAAAAAGGATATGTGGTATGAGTGTGTATGTATGTATGTACATGTACATGTTGTGTTCACATGAATATATGTTTATTTGTATGTAGTTCTATGTGCAGTTTACAAAACATGTATGCTAATGTGTGTGGAGACCAGAGATTAAATATTGGTATCATTTCCATCATACCCTCTTATTTTTATAGACACAACTTCTTGTTGAACCTGGAACTTCTAAAATGGATTTGCTAGCAGACCAGTGATCTACAATGATCTTGCTGTTTCTACCCACCATGTCACAATTGGAAAATTAAATATGAGCTTTTGTCATAATTGTGACAAAATTTTTATATAACTGATAGGGATCTAAACTCTGATCCTCCTATTTGCATGACAAGCCTTTTGCTGACTGAGCCTACCAATTTGCGGAAATTGAACAATACTCCTAGGTCAAGAGAGAAATATAGAAAGAAATGAAAGACTTCCTAGAATTCAATGATAATGAAGGCACAACATACCCAAACTTAAGGGACACTTTAAATGCAGTACTAAGAGGCAAGTTCATGAAGAAACTGTAGAATAGTCACATTAGAGAATTAACAGTACAACTGAAAGCTCTAGAACAAAGAGAAGCAAACTCGCCCCAGAGGAATAGACACCAGGATATAATCAAATTGATGGCTGAATTCAATAATGTAGGAAAGAGGAAAACAATAAAATCAACACAACAGAGTTGGTTCTTCAAGAAAATCAACAAGATAGACACACCTTTATCCAAATAACCAAAATACAAAGAGAGAATATGCAAATTAACAAAAACAGACAAGAAAGGGAGACATAGCAAGGGACAGTAAGGAAATGCAGAGAATCTTCAGGTCATACTTTAAAAACCAGTTCTCCACAAAATTCAAAACATTAATGTATACAGACAATTTTTGGATAAATATCACTTACCAAAATTAAATAAGAGATAATCAATTTAAATAAACCTAAAACCCTTAATAAAATGGAAGTAGTCATAAAAAGCCTCACCCCCTCAAAAAAAAAAAAAAAAAAAAAAAAAAAAAAAAAAAGCTCAGAGCCAGATGGTTTCACTGCAGAATTCTACCAGTATTTCAAAGAAAAGCTAATACCAATACCCCTCAAAGTGTTGCACACAATAGAAGCAGAAGGCCAAACTCTTTTTATGAGGTTACAATTAATTTAGTACCTAATCCACACAAAGACACAATTAAGAAAGAAAACTACAGACCAATATCCCTCATGAACATTGATGATAAAACAGATTTCCACATACACAAAGATTCTTGTTCATATTAATAACAATGTATGCCTTGGCATAGCCTGAAACTCAATCTTCTTTTAATAATAAATTTTATAGTAAAGCCCTTTGTATGATTACAAAAGAGTAGAGGGTATGAAATACTGCTGAGTCTGTTTTTGCATTGGACAATGACTTCAGCACAATGTTAAATAAGACTAATTTATAATACATAATTTAGTACTTGAAATGTGTGTCCTTTGCAGGGGGTACTCCTATATCCTGGTAAAGAATAACCATGACATCTAAATCAGAACATGCAAGCCTAGCATAACTCTTTCAGTGAATATGGAAAGGCCAAGTTATTTATGGCTGTCAATAATTTGATTTTCATAAACAGTCTGGTTATAAGTTTGCCAAGAAAATTCTTTTTTATTGATTTGCATTATTTGAGTCACCATATAGTAAAAACAATTAGAATAAGATTTTGAAATCATTAAAATGGAATTATTTTCCTGGATCAAGCAATTATTACATTTTTTCTCCAATAACCTGGTGAGATGTCTGAAAGTTATGTACAGAATCAAGTTTCCCCATTCTAGCCATAGCACTTAAAGACAATTCTCAAATTAATAATGTAACAAAGATGGCTCCATATGTTTTCAAAATTGCAAAGGGAAAAGCCATTTTATAAAACTTTTTCAGTTAACTAATAAGCAAGTTAACTAATAAATATAGCCTTTTAATAATCATCTGCTGCATCAGAACAACTCAGATATTGCTGAAGAAAATAAAAACAGAAATTAATGTGACCTTGTTGCAATAGCACCTGGGTCCACACCCAACTGGCTTAAAATATGGAATAGAATAGAGGTATTGTATTATCCATGATTCATGATGACCAAGTTTATAAGCCAAGGGGTTTATAAACAGGTAATGGACAAATAAATTGTTACATACAAACACACACACACACGTCCGCACATGTGTACACACACACACACACACAGAAATAGAAAGAGAGAGAAAGGGAGAGAGGAAAAGAGAGGAGACATTATAGCATTTAAAGGAACATTGCTAGAAATATAGATGACATAGTCAAGTGAAATAAGGCAAAGGAAGAGAGACAAATATTCATTTTCTGACATAAGTGAAAAAGGAACAAAATATAAAAAAGCAAGAGATCTCAAGGGATAAGGGAGGGCAACAGAGGTGATTAAAGACATAGAACATAACTTATATTTTGAAAAAAATAATAAAACCTTTCATCATATAATTAACATATACTAATAAGATACAGAATAAGGCTTAGATATTTATCTCTAGACACACAAAACATTGTTCAAAGGATCTAAAAACTTGAAAACCAACTAAGAATTTTAAAAACAGACAAGTGATAGAGACATTTCTCAAAAAATGGAAAATGAAGGATATGTGAATTTAAAAAATGTCAAAATGATAAGTTACCAGTAAAAAATAATTCTTGGGAATAATTATAGTAGAGGAAGCTATAAGATTGCAAGAGCCAGAGGCAGTAAGTATATATCAAGAAACTGTTTTTGAGAGAAAACATATATGAACTCACAGAAGTTATGGCAGCATGCAAAAGAACTATGCAAATTCAAGAAAGACAAAATCCCAGTATGATAAAAGGAAGTACTCATGAAGTCTCACCTCCAGCTTATGAGATATTGACCACTGATAGTCATTTGGAGAGGGAGACTCAATTTTCTTTAAAGATATGATTCTTGGTAGGTCTACCATACACCAATTGAAGGCCACAATTCAAACAATAGGTGGACAGCCTAGATTGGATTTGATGGGTTTACAAAAATAAAAATAAATAAAAGACAATACAGAGTTCTGTGGGTAAGATAAGTGTATACCTTTGAGTAGTGGGGGAGAGAAGTGAATATGAGCAAGAAAGATACATGAGAGGATGGGAGAAGTCTCATGAGTTCTCAACCCTACAAAAAGAGGTAATTAAGAAATGCTAAGAGTGGAACAGTCTTCTCCAGGGAAAAGAACACCAATTGGCTCTATGTAAGTGTCAGTGTTTGCTTTCTGTGTCAAGGTTTGCTGATGTGGCTGATAAGAAAGGAAAACGACGCTGGGATGGAGGACTCTCAGTAAGACTAAGGCTGAGACAAGTTCATTTCAAGTAATTTTATACTGTTATCAGAAAAAGAATACAACGGAGGTTGCCAGCTACAACAACTTGTAGTTGATACAATGACATTTGAAAGCTATATAGGCTATAAAAAAATAATGTCTTACACTAATTAACCAGCCAAACTTCTATATGCTTTTCTGGCTTCTAAAATTCACGAAGAAACAAAGGCAGTCTGAATGCATAACTGACTGAAGGAATGCCTAGTTCTTTTTTTTTTTATTATTTAATTTATCATTTTACATGCCCATCCCAGTCCCCTCTCCCTCCTTCCCTTTCTCCTTCCCTCCCTGCCTACCTCCCTCCTTTTTCCCCTCTCTGCCATCTCACATGCACCTTGACCACCCTCCCCTCCCATCCCTCCACCCCTATTCCATATGTAGAACAATGCCATCCAGGTGGGGTCATGTAGATCTGACAGGTCATTAGAAGTAGGGACTAGGACTTCTCTCCTGTCTCTAGATTAAGACAGTTATCCCTCCATGGGGGATGTGATCGCAAGGTCTTTTGTGTACCAGGGATACATCCTGTCCACTGTCTGATCTCTTAGACTGCTCAGTCCTTCTGGCTGAGACCCATATTATGTGGGGCCTGAGTCAGTCCCATGCTGGCTTCCGAGCTATCAGTCTGCTGGGGACCCGTTAGGTCCTCCTTGTTCAGGTCAGCTGTCTCTGTGAGTTTCTGAAACTTGATCTTGTCCTCTCTTTCTGCATTTGGTTTCTAGTTCAACTCAGTGTTTAGGTATGGGTGTTTGCTTCTGTTTCCAACAGGTATTAGATGAGGGCTCCACGGATAAGTTTGTTGTTGATCTCATTATCCGGGAAGGACATTTATGGTAGCCTTTTCACGGAAGCTCAAATTGTTAGTTGGTGGCAGTCTTGTAGGTCTCTAGACCTTTCTTTGCGTTCAATTTTCTCTTCAAACAAATATTGGCTGGCTTATTTTCTTTCTTTATCTCTCTCTGTCTCTCTTTCTCTGTCTCTGTCTCTCCTGTCTTCTATTCCTACCCTGACTCAATCTTCCTAGTCACACGTGTTTTCCTCTCCTCCCCCTCTCTTTCTCCTACTTCTCTCTCCATTTACTGCCCCTCCACTTCCCCCCTGTGTTCTGCGGGACTTGTCCCATCCTGCTACTGTGAGGGACTTTATATGAGCATACAGTGTCCCAAGAGCCAGAGACTCTAACTTGAAAAACTCTGGATGGATACCTCTTTAGGCAGCTAGACCAGGGCAAGTTCTGGTTCCTCAAAGTTATCCAAAACCAAATGGTCAACCCTGAAAACATGCATACAAGTAATCAATATGAACTAATTGGGTTATATGTATGACCATGTAAATAAATGCATGGCACAAGCACTACTAAAATCAGAGACCATGAATTTGAAAGGGAGAAAAGAATGGTGTAGGGAAGGCTATGGAGGGAAGAAAAGGAAAAATAAATATAAATAATTACATAATCTCAAAAATAAAACATGGAAACAATTAAAATAATGGAAAAATGTAAATTAACATGAAAATGGAAGTACACCATGCCCATCTGATTAGCATGAAATAGCAATTATACTAGCCTTTATTTGTAGAACCTATTATAAAATGAACAGCGTTAACCTCTCTTAATATCACCTAGCATGGATTTTTTTGAAGAGCTACCTGTCAGTCCTTAGTCAAATCAATTATATATTTACTTTACAAATCTGTATGTATGTATATGGCTTACATGCATAGTCTTTAAAATTTGCTTAATTGTATTATTGATATGAAATAATTGGAGAAAAGTCCAAAAGGAGAGAGAAAGCATCACCTAAAAAGGGAACAATGGGAGAAAGAGGTAAAGGGAAGAGGAGAAATAAAGACAATAGTATAAAAAGAAAAAATGAATAATGACTTTGGGTTTATATCACAAATGGAAAGCAATGCCTTTAGCTAATAGGAAAAAAATAGGTATACACCCCTACAAAGCTAAACAAGGAGATACATGTTGCCATCATCAGTGGAAATGATTTTGTTGAAAAAAAATAATATACTTCCTGAAAATTATGTATCCCTATAATTTTCTACATTTTTATGGCTAAGTAGCATGTACCAATGAAGTTTAAATGTGTCCCATATACTCTGAAATTTAGATGTGTTGAAGTGAGAAAATAAGACACTCCTGGAAAATAAATGCATGAAAACTTCCAAAAGTACAGATCTGCATCCTCTGTAGTTTAGTAGGCTCAACAGGAACAAAGCAAAAGGAGATCATTGATGACTACAAGATTGACACAGAAGACAATCTATGAATATTTGATGCAGATCCAGCAAAATGCTGGATTTGTAAACACAAAGACAGCTCAAAAAGAGCCAGAGACTGCTTCTCAAACAGATAATGGCTGTAAAATAGAGTTTTATGAATATATATATATATATATATTCATAGATAAGGAAATTTTTATGTTTGTCCACTTGGATTCTGTCTGTGACCTAAGGATAATTTGTGTGGCTGAAATTACTTTTCAGTAAACAACATCTCAACACTTTGTGTCAAAGCACATTAAAGCAAAGAGATCTATGTATTAGAATGTAAATTATGAACCAAATGCACTGGCAAGATTTACTATAGAATCAATGGAGAGCAGATGTATCTCTTCAGGATGAAGTTCCTTGTAGGCCATTCCTCCTCACAGCCCTTCTGTGGTCTTGAAATGTGCTCAAAATTATTAAAAATGCATGTATATTGATGCATTTTATTTTCTACTGCCACTTATATGACCTCAGTCATTGTAATTTATAATTTCACAAAGGAATGATATGCCTAAATGCATAAAGTGAACTAAATTGTATCTTCATCCAAACTGCAATTTCTTTTACCAATTAAATAATTTTGTTGGACAAAATACATGGAATAATTTATAAGCCAATGAAATTATAAGAATACAAAATGAATCAGCATAATTATATAAGTTCTTGGAATATGGTTTCTAATATTTTCTAATCCACTGAGAATTGCCAGATTTTATTTTCAGTTATAAACATTAATGTTTTAAATTTTCCAGTATGTTATATAAATGCTATTTAAGACTTGGCTGGTTTAAAAGGAATCCCACTAAAATGTCTTTCCTTGGAAGCTGTTCATGCAGACCACCAAACTCCCGAGGAACACATGCTCCTGAGTGATGTGGTGGGGAGTAGGGGCAAGATCCTCCAGTGTTCTGTTTCATGTTAGCTGGGGAGGGAGGAATCTTTGAAACTGGACTTATGTTGTGTTGCAAGGGAAGGGATAGGACATTTTCCATGTATCATGTTAAATGTCAGAGAAAAGCAAAGCCTCTTTTTGTAAAATATTATGAATGCAAACCCTTAACTGCATTTAGCTTAATCTCCCATGTCAAAGAGTCTTTCCATTTTTCTTTTATCTAGGAATATGCATTGTTGGATGCAGAGGAAGTACTGCTACAACATCTATAAGCCTGGGTCTACCCTCAGGTCAGCCTCAGAGGTGCTTTAAAGCCAAGTACTTTTTATTGATCTCAAGCTTCTACTGTGTTGTTTCTGAGTTAACAACAGCTCATGGGACTATAACAAATAGGCCAGGATTTATTACTTGTGTGATTAAGAGGCAGGGGGACTACAACCTGGTTTACTTAGAAATGACCTTTATAGAATGTGTCAGGATATTTTTTTTTTAATGCAGAGTTTACTGATAATATTTCCACTTGTAACAATGTTATTAAGCAGGCAGGAAGGCAGGTTACATAAGGGGTTGTCAGGCTTCTAGTCATTAAATCAATTTAAATGTAACAATTACCATATTCTGCCTTTGATTAATCCAAACACTTCCTTAAATTCTCTCCCAACATGCAGAAATAGAATGGTCCTAACACCATTTAACCACTGTGGTGGTACAGGCCTTGTTGGAGTCAGCATTAGCTCATAGGACTTTTTAGGTAGAGAATATGATCAGAACCAGGTTCTGGCGAACCTGGGCATATAAAATATGCAGATAGAATTCAAAGTATCTACCTTTGGGGATCCAAATTCCCAGGGACATAATCAGATTTCAAGTACTAGTAGGTCTCATTTACTGTGTAAAATATATTCCTTAACAAAGACCTTGATATGGAGATAAGAGTGCAAGTAATGGAAAAATGAAATAACTAATAAATGCAAAAACAGAAGGATGTAGCAATACTGTCAAAATAGTTTAAATTAGTGCCAAATGTCTGTATTATTTAAAGCCAAAGACAAGTGTCAAAGTTCTTAATACTGGGCTGTAGCTCCAGGCCAACAATATAATTATATTTTATAAGAAAATGATACAAAGGTTGGTGGTGGAGGTAGCAGTCAATGCTGTCTGCCACAGTACTGTCTATGTGAGAGCAGATGAACAGATACCTGACATAATACTATTGGGGTGTCACCCTTTTAAACAGTAAACCTAATTGAAAAATAACCTTTATACTCATATATGTGGTTGGACATCATTTAGCCCTTCCAAAGTTAGACAAAAAAAAAGAATTAAAATTCATGTTTTCTGTTTGATGAAACATCCATGTTCTCTGACCTTGTTCATTATGATCCCAGTTTTTAGGCCTTGGTTTTTTTTTTTAACTTTATTCTATTACTAAATATTTTCAGTTTCTCCAAATTGCACATAAATCTGACTATTCCACTCACATATATTTAATTATGTCAGCCAATTTGTAACAAATTCTATAGTAGATTATTTCATAATCATATATATATTTGTGTGTGTGTGTGTGTGTGTGTGTGTGTGTGTGTGTGTGTGCATTTATATATGCATCCAGTGAGGTATGAAGAAATACATTTTGTTGCTTTGAAGAATCATGACTGATACAGGTAATATTTCCATTATGGAATCAAAAACCAACAGATCCTGGAAAGAAAAGTATGAACTGCCTGAATAGAGACAGTGTAATTGTAAACTCAAAAGAGACAAGCATTAATTGAATAGTTTATTTCCCCTGGCTAGTGAATAATCCAAACATGCACACCACACACACTGCTAAATGCAATAGTTTATAAAATGTCTTTTCTTGTTCCACATTCCACAACTTTTCCAGCATAAGCTATCATTTATATTTTTGGTCTTAGACATTCTGACATCTATAAGATGGAATTGTTTTGAAAGATGCAGAACACTTCCTTAAGTCTGCCCATTGCCATTCTTCTGTTGAGAATTCTCTATTTAGGTCAATACCCCCATTTATTATTATTATTATTATTATTATTATTATTATTATTATTATTATTACAAATGTTTATTTAAATTAGAAACAATCTTATTTTACATATCAATCTCACAGTTCCCTCTTTTTAATTGGATTGTCTTTTGGATATGTAGTTTCTTGGGTTTTTTATATAATTTGAAGGTCATCCTCTGTCAGATATAGGTAGATGAAGTCTTTCCCCATTATTAGGCAGATGTTTTGTCTTATTGACAGCATCATTTGCATCACAGATGAAACTTCCATTTGTCTACAAGGTTGGCTCCAACTAAGACTCCTGGCAGCAGTGGAGGCCCAGCTTAATCTGTCCATACCCTGAGGTTGGATTGGTGACTACCCTGCTTGTCAGCAGAGAGCCTTTATACAGTGACTGATGGAGGCAGATTCATAGACCTATAGCCAAACATTGGGCTGAGCTCAGGGAATCCTGCTAAGGAAAGGGAGGAGGAATTGTAGGAGCCAGGGTTATCATGGACATCAGGGGAAAACCCACAGAAACAAATGGCCTGGCTCATAGGAACTCACAGCATTTGAACCAATAACCAGGTAGTTTTCCTGGGACCAACCAAGACACTCTACATAAAAGTGACAGTTGTGTAGTGTGGTTTATTTGTGGGACTCCTGGAAATGTAAACTGGGGCTGTGCCTGGTGCTTTGCCTGGCTCTTGGGAAGTAATTCCTCACAATAAATTGCCTTGCCCAGCCTGAAAACAGGGGGATGTGCTAGATAATAAGGCAGCATAATATGCCATGATTTGCTGATGCCCCTTTCTAGGTAAATACTGAGGAGGGGTCTATTGGGAGGGGACTAATGGGTCTATGGGGAGAGAGCAGAAGGAAAGGAGGGAGGGATATTACAGTTGGCATGCAAAATAAAGAAATAATTTATAAAGAATTTTTTAAAATGTACCACTGAGAGAGAGAGAGAGAGTGAGAATCAATCAATCAAGTGACACAACAGAATAAAAAGTGGAGAAAACATTTCCCACCTGCATACCCTATAGAGAAATATGCAAAGAAATTTATAAATTAAATATCAAAAGTCAAATATCCCAATAAAATATGGGCTTAGGAACATAACAAAGAGTTTTACAAATAAGAATTGACAAACAATAAATAATTTTAAAGTGTTCAACATCCTTATACATCAGGGCAATGCAAATCAAAACTACTTTTTTGATTCTATCACAAGTCAATTGGAATAACTATCATCAAGAAAATAGATGATTACAAATGCTCAAAAATGTGGGCAAAGAGGAATCCCTTTTCACTGCTAGTGGGATGTAATTAGGGTTGCCACCATGGAAATCAGTGTGGAATTTGCTCAATAACTTTTTAAAATAGAACTGCCAAATGATCCAAAAATATTATGTTTGGAAATTCACGTCCAAAGGGTTCCACTTTCTATCACAGAGATAACTAAACATCTACTTATTGCTACCCTAGACACAATATCTAAGACAGGGATTTGGTCTATTTGGCCATCAAGGAATGAGTGAATAATAAAACTGCCATGTATATACACACAAAAATTAATAAAATATATCTTCATAGTTGTGTGTATAAGAAAGCCCTTCCATGCTCAGGCTTGAACTTAGAGAATTTTGTGTAATTATAGTAAGTTTTATGACATAAAGCAATCTTTGGGCTCTTCACTCTGAATCTACTAACAATCAGATGACAGAAAGTACTATAAACTAATGCAAAATTTCTGTTAAGCCTTCCAGAAAGAGCAGTTATCAGTCTCTCCTCACTTTTCAATGCAAAGCATGTGGAAGCATGCCTTGGCACTCAGAATTTTATGTGTATATAAGGTGCTATCCATACCTTCAGAGAACACATGTACACATGCACACACACACACACACAAAATAAATTTGGGTCTACAAGGATATCTTGACATTCTAACATAATGGATGAAATTTTCAAAATGAGTGATTTATTATATTGGAAAATCACTTGCCTTTGATGTTTGCTGTAAAGGGAACCACTACTTATACTGTAATTTACTCAACACCAGGACAACTAATTTCCTGTACAAAGTTGTGAAGTTGCAACTGTTTGGAGCTCTACAGTTCCTTGGATGCCGTATGTAGCACTGAAATGTGACAGTTAGTTTTGGGCATCTAAATACCTGATTCAGTCACAATTTCTGGATAATCAAATGGCTAGAACTGAATGTTTTGTCACACCCATAAACAGTCCCTTTCAAAATATCTCCATAATTGTATTGCCTTCAGTGGCTGTTGGCTAAATTTAATTTCTAATACCAAATCCTTTCCAAATCAACAAATTGAGTACATCAGCACGAATAATTATTCCTTGTAACTATTCTTAATGAATAATGCTGCACTGGGAAGGGAGATGAGACACAAAGTGATCAGTGCCAGTGAACAGAAAAAAGGCAAGTTAATAGAAAAATTAATTAGCAACATCCATCTGATTCCCCAGAAGCAAGAGACCTGGAGAATAATCTCATTTCAAAGGTCACTTAAAGGAGATACATTTAAACTTGACTTTCCATCTTCTAACCATTACATAATTGACTGAACATCTCATTTCTCAGCGTGGTTGGTTGTCCAGAAGCCAAAAACACATAGAGAAATATTCATAAGCATCTTGGAAAAGAAGATGCTTACAGGCTTGTCAGTGGTGTGCCCTTAGGTGAAACATGTGCACCACCATACTCAGACAGAGGACCACACACATACTTAGTATTGCTTTCTACCTTCTTTCATTTATTTATCTTAGAAGGCTTGGTAGCTTCAGAATCTCTATAATATTCCTGTTACCTACAGCTTTGGTATGCTGTAGGTATGCAACTTGAAACTGGTACTTTTCCAACTATAATTTTTTTTAATCTATAATATCTTAACTTTGCACTTACTGTATAGTACAGTGAATACTGTAAATTTTGGTATAAGTTGAAAGCCCATGAAATGATCTTCTTTTATACTTTTTATAAGCTCTTCATGTTCTTGTCTCCCCTCCTCTTCTCCCCTTCTCTTTCTCCTAACTCCCCCCCCCCACATTCCTAATTTACTCAGGGGATCTTGTCACTTTCCCCTTCTGTGAGGGACCTTGCATGAATATCATATAGGGTCCTTTTTTCCTATCTTATCTGGTGGTGTGACATGTAGGCTGGTGATCCTTTGCTCTATGTCTAAAACCCATATATGAATGAGTACATACCATGCTTTTATTTTTTGTGGCATGGTTACCTCACTCAGGATGGTTTCTTCTAGTTCCATCCATTTGCCTGCAAATTCAAGATTTCATTGCTTTTTTCCACTAAGTAATACTCCATTGTGTAAATGTAGCACCTTTCCTTTATCCATTCTTCATTTGAGGGGCAACTAGGTTACTTGTACATTCTGGCTATTACAAATAGTGCTGCTATGAACATAGTTGAACAGAGGTCTTTGTTGCATGCATGTGTATCTTTTGGGTATATGTCTAAGAGTGGAATTGCTAAACCTTGTGATAGATTCATTCCCATTTTCCAGAGGAACCACCATACTGACTTCCAAAGTGGCTGTACAAGTTTGCACTCCCACCAGCAGGGGATGAGTGTTCCCTTTTCTCCACATCTGCTCCAGCAAATCTGTCCTTGGTGTTTTTGATTTTGACAGGAGTAAGATAGTATCTCAGAGTTGTTTTGATTTGCATTTCCCTAATGGATAAGGGTGTTGAGCACTTTCTTAAGTGTCTTTCAGCCATTTTAGATTCCTCTACTGAGAATTATCCTTTTAGTTCTATACCCTAATTTTAATTGGATTATTTGGTGTTTTGGTGACTAGCTTCTTGATTTCTTTGTATATTTTGGAGATCAGCTCTCTGTCAGACATGGGGTTGGTGATTACCTTCTCCCATTTTGTAGGCTGCCATTTTGTCTTGTCTGAATTTGCCTTACAGAAGCTTCTCAGTTTCAGGAGTTCCCACTTATTAATTGTTGACCTCAGTGTCTGTCTGTTCTACTGGTGCTACATTCAGTAAGCAGCCTCCTATACCAATTCGTTCAAGGTTCCTTCCCACTTTCTCTTCTAAAAGATTCAGTGCGGCTGGATTTATATTGAGGTCTTTATCCATTTGGACTTAAGTTTTGTGCATGGCAATACATGTGGATCTATCTACTGTCTTCTGCATGCCAGCATCCAGTTATTTCATCACCATTTATTAAAGATGCTTTATTTTTTCCATTGTATAATTTTAGCTTCTGTGTCAAAAATCAGGTATTCATATGTGTGTGGGTTAATATTAGGTTTTTTAATTCAATTCCATTGGTCTACCTATCTCTGTTTTTGTGCCAATATGTAGCTATTTTCAGGATTATAGCTCTGTAGTAGAGCTTGAAGTCAGGGATGGTGATGTCTTTGGAAGTTCCTTTATTTATTGTACAGGGTTGTTTTGACTATCCTGGGTCTTTTATTTTCCATATAAAGTTGAGTATTGCCTTTTTAAGGTCTGTGAAGAATTGTGCTGGGATTTTGATGGGGATTGCTTTGAATCTGTAGGCTGCTTTTAGCAAGAGTGCCATTTTTGCTATGTTGATCCTGCCTATCTACATGCTTGGGAGATCTTTCCATTTTCTGGTATCTTCTTTAATTTATTTCTTGAGAGACTCAAAGTTCTTGGTATACAGGTCTTTCAGTTGTTTGGTTAGAGTTAAAACAAGATATTTTATGTTGTTTGTGGATACTGTACAGGGTGATGCTTCTCTGATTTCTTTCTCAGTCCACTTATCATCTGCATATAGTAGGGTTACTGAGTTGGTTTTTTTTTTTTCTTTTTTTTTTTTTTTTGTAATTTTGTTTGTTTCCTGCCACCTTTGCTGTAAATGTTTATCAGCTGTAGGAGTTCTTTGGTAGAGTTTGCATATCATCTGCAAATAGGGACACTGAGAAAATCCAGAGACAGTTTAGGTCATACTTTGAAAACATGTACCCCATGAAATTTGAAAATTTAAAGGAAATGAACCATTTTGTGGATAAATATCAATTACCAAAATTAAATCAAGAACAGATAAGCAATTTAAATAGGCCTATAACCTCTAATGAAATAGACAATAGAAGCAGAAGATTCATTGCCAAACTCATTTTATGAGGCTACAATTACCTTGGTCCCAAAGACACACCAGACACAACTAAGAAAGAGAACATCAGACCAATATTCCTTGTGAAATTGATGCAAAAATACCATAAAATACTGGCAAATCGAATCCAGCAAAAAATCAGATAAATTATCCACCATGACCATGTAGGATTCATCTCACGCATGCATGGATGGTTCAACATACAAAATTTAATCAATGTAATCTACCATATAAACTAACTGAAAAAGAAATACCATGTGCTCAGCTCACTAGATGCTGAAAAGGCGTTTGACAAAACATAACAACCCTACTGATAAAGATCTTGGAGAGATCAGGAATAACAGGAATATACCTAAACGTAATAAAAGCAATATACAGTAAACTAACTGCCAACGTGAAAATAAATGGAGAGAAACTAAATGTGATTCCTTTAAAATCAGGAAAAAAGGCAAGGTTGTCCACTCTCTCCATGTCTCTTCAATATTGTATTTGAATTTCTAGCTAGGACAATAAGACAACAAAAGGAGATCAAAGGGTTAAAAATTGGAAAGGAAAAAGTCAAACTTTCACTATTTATAGTTCATATATTTCTTAAGAGAAAGCCAAACAAAGTCAGAATATATTGATTACTCTGCTTATTATCAATATTGCTTTCAATTTAACAGTGTAATTGATAGGGAATTACTAAATTAAGCTAATGCTCTAATCAATTATTAGAACCTGGATGAAGCATTTCATGTGTGGCGGTACCACTCTCTTATACCTCCCCTTGCCCATCTTTAATGTCCCTTTCTTCCTCTGTAGATGCCACTCCATGTTCCACTCACTCACTTCTTAGATAGTTTCGTTTTTCTTGCAGCTTTCATATTTTAAAATATGTCTTTAGTATTCATTGTTTTATAATATAGACTATTGTCTAAACATTGCTGGTAATATTATACACTGCTTGTGTATAAATTTATTTTGTATTAAGTTTTCAGAAACCTAAATTGCTATTTCTAATTTACCTTTATTCTGTTTTCTCTAATTTTATGTGAAGCTGAAAATAATATCGTTGAAGTTATAATTTTGTCCCTGCTAACAAAACTCAGCAACTTCTTTTTTCAATATTTGTCAGTATAGTTTATGAATATATTGCTAATTTTATAATTTATTGGTCCTGTTCCGTGGTCAATGTTTTCTTTCAGTTGTTGTTCATTTGATTGCTTGTTTACTTAGTTGTTTGTTTGTCATTATTTGTTTGTGATTAAAAGTCTATAAAGTCATTTGTTTGTTTTTACTTTTAATTTACTAGTTCTATTAGAGTTTCCCACAGTACATTTGGATCATACACAGCACTTTCCATGTCTCCTTCAAGATTCATGAACTCTGCTTTGCTAACCACACAATTTGTTTATTTATTTCACACCAATCAAACCTAATTTGTGGTGGCCATGTATTCTTCAGTTTATAATCATCCATTTTACCAAGAATGAATTACCAGAAGCTATACTCTTAAAGAAACCTAAGTATCTCTAATCCTCCTTGGCTATTGATGGGACATTGTGCCTCCTTCCCCAGCTCCTCTTCCCCATGCTGGAATTTGATCTTACATGGACTTACTCATGTGTATGATGTCACGTACTCTGTGAGTTCATTTGTATGACTGCCCTTTTGTGTTCTGAAGAAACTGTTCCTTATAGTGCTTTTGGCTCTCATATTGTTTCTGATCCCTCTTCTAAAATGGTTAATAAAATGTAGGTTGACAGGGAATGATATAGAAGTCCCAGTTAGGCCTTGGCATCCTGTTCTCTGTTTTAATTACTTTGTACTAAAATTAGAAGCTTCTCTTATGAGGCTTTGGAGATACATTCATCTATGACCATAACACTAAGACATTAGAAGTCAGTTTAATACTACGTCCATTTAGCAGAATAATAGTAGTAGTCTCTCCCAAAGGACCAATGATCCATCTAACTACAGGTTTTTGACCTTAACCTGTTCACTCACTGTATATTACACCGTTTTTAATGCTGCATATAGGTGATATTATAATGTATACTAAAAATTTCTTATAACATTCCAAATTTTTGTGTTGGTGCTGTGGGGATTCAAACATCATGTAGGACTTTATTGAACAATTATCAAATGGCAAGTTATGGCGGACTCTTCAATCCATTTCCAAGTTAAGATACAACATAAGCAATTATATCGATTTATCTCATTTGTGGAAAATTCTGAATATAATCTCCATGCAATGCATTATTTTTCTACTTCTGAGAAAAAATTTAATTCAATTCTTTGAGAAAAATTTTGTTTAGACCCTACATCTCATAGACTCTTTGATCATGTGATTAAATTTAGACTTCAGACATCAAAGAAGACATTTTAAATTTTCCTTATTCCATCCTATTTTTATTTCATCCCATTAGCTTTTCTACATGCTTTCATCTTTTTAAGCCCTGTGGTTGTCTTCTACTTTCTGTGGTTCCATCACCCATACTACCAAGGTTTTTCTTGTTAATAAGACAAGAGATCCCAAGACCAGTAGTTCCTCATCACTTAGACACAATTTATGTATTATAGACAGAACTCACATTCCAACAAGTATCAGGAAACTACTAAAAACTGAATGTTAGCCTACTCATCTCTAAACATGTCTCTAAATGTGTCTGGTTACCGCATTGTGGAAAAATTGTCACTATTAATTTTTGCTCCTACCTCATAAGTATCTCTTCCTGTGGGAACTAGTTTCACTCACCACATGCTAAATATCCCTTCTCTGCAGTTTTAAAACCATCTCTAACCATATATCTTCCTGCCTGAGGTCTGTGGATCTCCATTGTTTTTTTTATAATCTGCCAGCAGAAAACTGCAGTTTGGGAATGCCTTTCACAATATCCCTAACAGCCAGTTTATTTTCTCAAAACTTACATAGCTTCCATTAGTTAAAAATAATCTACCTTCTATTGCAAATGTAAACTACAACAAGCATTTTCTCTAGATTGATTTATAATAAAAACTAATAAATTATTTTTGTACCTTTCCTTACAATTAAATATGCATATCCTTAAAATCTTTTGATTATACATGACAATTCTTACGTTTAATGTTGTCTATTCAATTAAGCTTTCTCTGTTGTGAGTACTTTTCCCACCACCCTGGTCCCAGGGCTGTGTCAGTCTTAAAATAACACACAGAGACTCTAATAGTTAGAAAGCTGTTGGCTAGTTACTAGCATTTCTTTTTGGCTAGCTCGGTCTTAAATATTAACCCATAATCACTATTATATATATATTTCTACATGATCTCATCTTACTGACAGCACCAGACTCATCCTTTCTTCCCAATATCACATCAAGTCTCCACTACATTTCCTACAATCCTCCACCTCTCCTAGTCCCACTTATCTTGCCTTCCTATTTGCCAGTGCTTTATTCATTAACCAATAAGTGAAACATATTTACAGAATGGCATTTTAATTTTTTTGCTCTAACTACTCTTTAGGTCAAACACACACACACACACACACACACACACACACACACACACACACGCATGCACGCACACACCCCGCTTTTCCCTACATATGCTAGGTTTGCAATATGAGTAAATATACTATATCAAAATAAATACAATTTTCATATGAGATAAAACCTTTTGAGTTTTCATGCTAGTGGTGTTAAATTTGTTATAAAGAGATATTTATTATTGAATTCAAGGAATATATAGTGAATAACAGGTGTTCATATAAATGTGTGAGTATAATAACTAGATATATCAGATTTAACTAATACAGTTGACTTCAAATTTCACATTAGTAACAAAGGGATGTTGAAATTATACCTTGTTTTATCTAGCACCACGAAAGAAGAAACAATGCCAAGCTTTTTGCTGAAGATAGCAGGCAATCCTTGTGAAGTTTTTGCAAGCAGAACAGATCATGATGTTCTGTGGTTAAAAGAAGTATTTCAACCAAACTTTCCTCATTATAGGAGAATCATGATGTTATGATTTTAAAAATTTTATATGAATAAGTGAACAACTCCTGCCCTTCCCTTTTATTTAAAAATAAAATCAAGAAGTGAATTGGATTAATTTTAAGAAGAGAAAACAGATTCCTACATTTAACATGCCCTTCTCTATCCTTCCTCAATTAAAAGCTATCTGTTTCAATAGTTTGCTTGAATTTTTACTGCTATGTTCTATCTCTATCTGTTGGAAGAGATCCTTCCCAGGAAGTTAATGGTGTTCTGACATCAGAAAATATTTAAAATTCATCACACATACCTGAAAATTCAAGATTAACAAACCCATAAATGATGGAAAATATGTAATATTTCTCTTTCTTATCTGACTCTATATTATTTAGAATGATAGTGACCAACTTTAATTTACCTGTGAATTTAATAATTATGTATTTTCTAATAGGAAGTAATATTCCCTTGTGTATATATGATATTTTCATAAATAACTGTTGATAACATTCCCAAAATGACATTAGGAGCTTAGAAATATATCAAGTATATAGATAAGCCTATTTCGATAGGTTATTTTAATTAATATTGCATTATTTTCTTTGTCAATTTTACTTGACAAATTTAAAAATGCTCATCCAAAATCTTGTGCTGAGTTTAAAAGATACATTTTCTGCAAATTTCAGATTTCCATTGTTTTTTTATTTTGTTTTTTGGTTTTATTTTTTTGTTTTTGTTTTTCATCTTTTTTTTCCCCAGCTGAGTAATACTCCATAGTGTATATGTACCATATTTTCTCCTTCTATCCATTCTTCAGTTGAGGGGCATTTAGATTGCTTCCAGGTTTTGCCTATTACAAATAATGCTGCTATGAACATAGTTGAAAAGATGTCTTTGTTGCATGGGTGGAATCGCTGGATCTTGAAGGTTGATTGATTCCCATTATCCTCAGGAACCACCATACTGATTTCCTAAGTGGCTGTACCAGTTTGCACTCCCACCAAAGGAGGATTATACCCCTTTGTTTTACATTCTCTCCAGCATAAACTGTCATTGATGTTTTTAATTTTAGCCATTCTGACAGGAATAAGATGGGATCTCAGAGTTGTTTTGATTTGCATTTTCCTGATGGCTAAGGAGCACTTTCTTTCAGCCATTTTGGTTCCTCTACTAAGAATTTTCTATTTAGTTCTATACCCTACTTTTAAATAAAATTGGATTGTTTGATATTTTGGTGACTAGCTTTTTGAGAAACAACTGACCTGAATGAGGAGGAGCCCAAGGACTTGTCTGGTAGCTGGGAAGCCAGCATATGACCTACCCAGACCCCCTGAATGTGGGTGTTGGTAAGGAGGACTGGACAGTCTATGTGGCTTCTAGTAATGGTTCAGTATTTATCCCTAGTATATGAATGGACTTTGGGAGCCCATTTCATCTAGACACATAGCAGAGGGCCTGGGCCCTGTTCTAAATAATATGACTGACTTTGAAGACTCCCCAGCAAAGGCTTCACCCTCCCTGGGGAGCAGAAAGGGGATGGAATGGGGGTTGGTGAGGAGAACAGGAGAGGATGGGAGGATCTGGAACTGGGATTGATATGTAAAACAAGCTTAGCTTGTTTCAAATTTAAATAAAAGTTTACATTTAAAAAAGTAAAAAATGAATAAATAAATAAATAAATAAATTGTCCCTGTTTTCTAATTTTTCCAAGAATGTACAGCTACACAATACTTTACCTATATGCTATAATTGTGTAATGAGAAGAAAACAGAGCATGATGCCTAACTTTCCAATTTCTCCCCTTAATCCTGGATGTTTTATTATTTCCTTTAGTTTCTATTTCACCTCTCAAATAGCATGGGAAACACTCCATTATTTTTATGAGGTTGAGGATACTGCATGCACAGTACAGTTGTACTGAACTGATGATCTCCAGACATCAGCCAAATTTCAATCTTAAAATTATTTGAAAATTCAACTCTTTCTTTACCTCATCAGTATAATAATTTTCCTAGGCAATTTTAGTGCTGTTTTCTCTGGTGACTCGTCCCTCATCAAGATAGCACTCTTCAAATTCAAGAATAAATGAGACACGTAGTCTGTGACTAATTTGTGGCCTGACTCTAGTAGGATATTTACATGGTTCTTACTGAGAATCCATGGGGTAAGGTGGATCTTGAGAAACAAGATATTTTCATCTTGGTGGCATGGAAAGATGCATGTATAAAGCTAAACATCCTGGATAGAATATTCTGCAGTGTGAAGGGGGAATTGAGGCAGAAAGAAATTTCAGTGAGATGCAGACAGCAGTTCAGTATATGCCAGAAATGACTGGCCAATAGAAATCTGCTTCAAGCCAAATGGTTACATTTCCATAATTCTGGAGTCTAGGATTCCTCAGTAGCTGGCTGTTCTGTTTATATGTAAGTGGAAAATTAGGGCCACCTGAGTCAACCATCTGGTCATTATTCAGTATGAGATTCTAGAAACTTCATCCAAGTGTTCTTGCTATTCAGCCACTAAGAGAACTAAGCAATGTAAGCCCTCATGCATTGAATTTTGAGACTTTCCAGCAAATGTACAAGATGTCTCTCTACCACATTCCACAGTGCTGCTTTAGTTACCAATACACCCACTGTCTTTGGGTCAAGCTAAGCTTAGCGTGGAGAATTATGACCACTAACTGTAGTGTAGATAATAATCATCACCATTAGTTGCTAAAGAATAATTTACCATTAAATCTGACATAAAGACATTGACAGTGCCCAACTAAAGTACAGAAGGAGGATTTGAGAAAGTAAAGAGATAAGTCTGACTTTCATTTTATATAATTATCACTGTATGAAGAGAGATGCTTTTCTCAGTCTACTCTTCCACAGGATGCAGTTTCAGAAGATTTGAATAACACTATGATGGATTTTTAATGGAGAATGTCATAACAGACAATATATTCATGTCATACACTTTAATATGTCCCTTTTTTTCATAAAATGGTGGGTATATCAAAAAATTTTGCTTCTCAAGGAGATTTTCTGAAGAGAGTGTAAGAATAAAATAGCATTAAGTATTGAATTACCTCATTTTACAAATAAATGTACTTTTTGCAATCATCTGTATTTTAATGAGTAAAAATAGATATATCTGTGTATGTGACAGAAAGTAGAAGAGAAATAGATGAAAGTGAGGAGTAAGGTAGCATGAGGGAGAGGGAGGAGAAGGAGGAGTGGGGAGAGCTTACCTGACTTTCTTTTGCTTTCAGTGCATAACTTGTCAATGTATCAGGTGTCCTTGTAACCTCAAATGTATAGAATACTAATAAAAGTGAAGTTCATTTTTCACAGCTGAGTTTTGAAGCCAGAAACCAAGAAACCAGTTATGGGTGATTTGGGAACTCTGGAGGCTAACTTCTCTAGAAAACACAGGGTTCTGTTATTTGAAATAAAATGACTTTTCTTCAGATAAATGGAATCAAATCACTGTGCTTCACATTAGACCTGGGTTTCCTTTGCTTTCATCACATCCATATAGTGCAGACCAAGAAACCAGACATGGGCAATATTTTTATACCTAAGAGGAGTTTCGTTTTCTTTCTTCCCCTGATTCCTTACATAGTTAGATTCTAGCTGTTATGACCATAGAAAAAGACACTACCCATTGAAACAGAACAAAATATATGACACCAAGCATTGCCAGTACCCCATCATTTCACACTTGCAGGAAATTGATCATGATTACATGCATCTGATCTTAATGGATAGTCCCAGCCCTGAGCCCCAGACAGAACAGCCAAAAGACTAGAGAGAGAGAAAAAAAAAACTCTTAAGCTCCCTGCCAAAATGCCAGAATGCTCCAAGGGAAAAAAAATTGTTTCCTCAACTTGAATCTGCACATAATTTTAACCTCATGTTTATGTACAAAAAGTCAACAGTATTAATATCTAATTCCACTTTTGCCCCCAGAAAATGGTGGTGTTCTGGATGCAACAACCAACAGAAGATTTGGTTCATAGCCACAAAACAGTTTTTAAATATGACAGGAGTGATTATGAAAACAATTAAAATATACTTATATTTGAAACAAAACATGGAATACATAAGAACAGTATTTTGTTCATATTACATAAATTCATGAGCTAATCACAATACATTTAAGGTAATTTGAAACAATGTACTCTTCAATAACATTATATTTAACAAACTAAAAGGTGCCCATGCTCTTTACAAAGATGGATGATTAGTGAGTGAGAGCATTCATTATGAAGTCTTCCTAGGAGGGACCTGAATGAATTTGTGGACACTGATTTACATTTTGTCTTTCATTTTGTTACTTGGAAATAGTGGCCTAACACGTGCTATGTTCTATCAGTGTCTTCCACACTGCATGGGGGAGATAAAATTAACACAGGAGTACTGTTTGAGGACAGAATAAACTACAAAATAAAATCAAATGACAAGTTTTTACAAAGAAAATATTTCTTTTCTCCTCCTTCAGTTTGGGAAATAACTAGAGTGTATGGCTCTGCAAGGCAAGAAAAATGTCTCCAGTTATAATGTAAATGTGAAAATTGACTCTGCTTTTTGTTTGTTTTCTGTATTCAAGTTTAACAAGAATGGTTATGTTTCCATTTTCAGAACACTGACACGCTGAAACAGAAAATGCGTACAAGAATCCGACAAGAGGTGGGAGGTTCATCTTATGGTCAATTATTATCAGGTAAATACAGTGCCTTAAGTTTGAATATCAACATAGAAAGCAAAAAGGGTAGAATGTGTTCTAATGCCATGTGTGGTTGAGAAAGAATAAGACAAGTGAGAAAGTCTTTTGCATTGGAACAGGATTGAATATTTTAAATACAGTAATATTTGAAGTTGTGCTTTAAGCCACAAGCTGTGTATGTTCTCCAAACATTGACTGAATTTCCATTATGAAAACTAGGTCTCAGGCTTTGGAGCTTGTAGAGTAAAACAAAGAAGCATGGCATTTGATGGTGACTAGCAGAAAATTTGGAAGAGAACAAAAAGAAATAAATCCGATCTATGTACATGAATTTTAATTGATGATGTGAATATTATATTCTCACTCTTTCTTTCTCTACCCCCCTCTCTCACACACACACAGACAGAGGAATATGGACATATGTTTAAATAAATGCAGAATTTACTCAGAAAGTTAAATCTGGAGGACTGATGTATGTTATTCTCTGGGGAAATCCCAGTCCCACCCATAATGTGTCATAAATTTAAATTTTAAAGAGGTGTGTCTTTTCAAGCATTGTTTCAACTCTAGGCCATGCCATTATAAGTATGACTGGAGACAGATATGTGGTTGTTTGGATGGAATTGTCCATCATAAGCTAATGGGCAATGGCAGTATTAGAAGGTCTAGCTTTGTTGGAATAGGTGTGAACTTATTGAAGGAAATAGGTCACTGTGGTGGGTAAGCTTTGAGATCTTTGCTAAAGCTTCTCTTAGTGTGATACTCAATTCACTTGCTTTTGCCTTTGGATCAAAATGTATAAGTCTCAGTTCCTTATCCACACCTGGTCTATGGGCACTCTGACATACCCCATGTGATGATAATGGACTAAACATCCAAAGTGTAAGCTGTCCCAATTAAATGTTTTCCTTTATAGGAGTTGCCATGGTCATGGTGTCTCTTTACAAAGTAGAACCCCTTACTAAGACAGCTGCAATTTTGTGATTAAGTCTCCATGGAAGATTATCCCATTATCAATTCATACCATAGCTTCTATGCGTGCAAATGTCATGATCTTAGTCACAGTTTGCTATGCAACAAAATATTGTAAAGTTCTTCATCAGGAACAATGGTAGCCTCCCATGGGATTGAAATCAATTTCTTACTGGACCTTAATTTATCTTTGATATAGATGATATGTTGAGAAAATTAGCCATTTCTTTTACATTTTTCCATTTTGTTAAAATATATGTTTATAATGTATGTTTTCATGATTCTCTGGATTTCTTCAGTGTCTGTTTTTTCATACCTATTTTTTCTTTCTCTCTCTTATATTTGTATCTTTTCTCTTTTCCTTTTAGTAAATATAGATAATGTTTGTTAATCTTACTAAATTTTCTTGGAAAAAAATAATTTCATTAAAAATTTGTATTATTTTTGTTTATATTTAATTGATTTCAGCCCAAGTTTGATCATATTTAATAATTCAAAATGAACACAGTATTTAAATAGAACACTAGTAGATATAGAAAGAGATAGTTGAAACTATAGTTCATACACTAACACTAGTATTTTATTTGTAGAAAAATACAAGTCATGATATTACATCCATCAAATGCTAGGTCATACTTATTCATATTAATTCTCTCACTCCACTCAACCACTCAATACTATAAGAGCATTTGCTGCAAATAAATTTTCATTGCTGTAAACTTTTTGTTTTTTGATAGATGGCCAACTTCACAGTATTATTTGAAAATTTGGTATATGTATATGCATGTCTTTGCTGACATGTGTGTGTATGCAGGGGCCAATAAACCTGCCACAGACCCAAGATAACAAGCTCTAGTAGGTGTTTTCCTATTGTACCTAAGGGTTCTCCTCTCTGCCCCTCCTGCTTCACTGTGTGAGCACTGAGATTGCAGAAAGGGCTTTCCAAACCCAGCTTTTCTGTAAGTGATGAGGGTGAAGCTTGCTTCAATCCTTCAGCTCCTTAGACCTGTAGTTGCTCTGTATTGCTAATTCCTTAGCTTGTAATCACTGTGTTACTGTGCAAACTACCCACAGAATTGGGGTCTGGAAGTATTGTGTGTGAAATGACATGTGATCTTACAGTAAGGCTAAAATAAAGCTCCTACTCTTGCTTTTACTCATTCAAGTTCTTACTAAGCATCCTAATTGGCAATGTGAGAGCAATTAGTTATAGCAATACAGGTTATAAAGCTTATCAAAGATAACATATTTAGGTTTATAAAATGCCATTCAATTGAAACACACATTAACACAGAAAACCTCCTCTAAAAGTAGAAGATAAATTTGATAGGAAATTGCATGAGGATATTTCTTTTCTAAAGTGAATGTTAAAATAACACATCTTACTATTACAAATAATGCCATTCAACATGGTTGAACAGATGTCTTTGTTGCACAGATGTGGATCATTTGGGTATATGCCTATTAGTAGAATTGATGGATCTTGTGGTAGATCAATTCCCATTTTCCTGAGGAATCTCCAAAATGGCCAGATGAGTTTGCACTCCCAGCAGCAATGGAGGAGTGTTCCCTTCTTTCCACATCCTCTCCAGCATAAACTATCATTGGTGCTTCCGATCTTAGCCATTCTGAGAGGAATAAGATGGTATCTCAGAGTTGCCTTGATTTTCATTTCCTTGATAGCTAAAGACATTGAGCACTTTCTTAAGTGTCTTTCAGCCCTTTAAGATTCCTCTACTTAGAATTCTCTCTTCAGTTCTGTATCCAACTTTTTAATGGGATTATATGGTGTTTTGATAAATAGCTTCTTAAGATCTTTATTTTTTTTTTTTCATAGCAGCATTTTTTGTAATAGCCTAGAACCTGGAAACATTTAGGTGACATCTATACTCTGTAACACATGCCTTAGTCCTAACATTTGGGAGGCAGAGACAGTTAGAGCTATGACTTTTAAAACCAGTCTGATAAACACAGTTAGTTTCAGGACAGATAGGGCTTCAGAGAGTACCTTTCCTTGAAATCAAACAAATGGCACATGTATATACATGGTTATTAGAAAGTTCTCTCTAGTTCTCAGGGATCTCTTACTAAGCCTCAACTTTACACTACACTACAACATCTGTATTTATTGATTAGTACAAAAGAGTCCCACCATAATCTAAGACACAAACAAATAATTGAGATTTTTTTTTCTTTCAGCATTAGATAACTGTTTGTATCCTTGCTTTTGACAATGGGTATTAGTTTCGAAAATTTGCTTTCAAAGTGTGTATGTCTAGAAAAAAAATTTCAACATAAGGCAAACAAGGTTCATTAATACTCATTATTTTTTATGGGAAATGTACACTAATAGTTTATTTGTGACAACATCATACTTGGAGCATGGAATCTTGCTTCAAGACAAAATATTTCATCCAAAGCTATTTTTAACTAATTGTGTATACAGGTGGTAGTAACATTTTATAATTTTAATGTAATATGTGTTTACATATTTTATGTCTTAAATTCATAACTTACCTACTCTGTAATTTAAATATCATATTACTTTGTCAAATACCTTTAAAAATATAAATGTGAATCCTATCCTGTTTTCCAGTAGATAATTACTAATACCAATATATAGTCATGAAAATTTTCTACTTGTTATCTGTTTATAGACAATACCACACACATATACATAAACACTTAAATATAGTCAATGCTATTCAAAAAGGAAGTTATTTCCCATTTTCTTCCAATTTATTTTATTCAAGAAAGCTACTAGAAGAAAGTTAAAAATCTAGATAAAATAGAGGCTAGGTAGAGTAAGGGACTGCAGGAATGGATTAATTTCTCAATGAAGAAGAAATAATATATACGGGCTGCAATATGAGGGTGAAACAGGAAGGAAATGGAAGAGAGGCACGGAAGAGAGTATGGAGTAGAACACTAAAACCAAGGATTGTTTGAGTAAACCTAGGGAAAACCTAACACAGTAGAAGCTTCCTAAAATAAATACAAATATGAAGGTTTTCTAATCAAATAGTCAAATAATAGGGGGAGAAAAAGACCCAACTGTAAATATTTTATCACCACATGAAATGTTCAGCACTGTAAACATAAAACCTTACTTCCTGGGCCAAGATCACCTGATATAGCCATGAGGAATAAAACCAGGCTCAGATTGGAGGGGCCATAGCAAGACCAAGGCTGTGATAATTTCATTGAAAGCAATAAACTTATTTTGTTTATCAGAAACAAAATAAAATGTCAGTTTCCAGGATTAATACATTTGTAGTTGTCAGAATACAGTGACATTTGCAAGCCATACAAGGTACACAAGATTAATGTCTAACACCAGTTGTCCTGAAAAACCTTAGTGCTTCTTTGACTACTAATGGAACATACAGAGCAACACAAAGTGACCCAAATACTTCTCTGCTTAAGTGAGCACATCAGCCTCTCAGGAACCAGAAGGCACATTGATGGGAGATGTCATTCTGTAAATATTGGTTAATGAATAAAGTCCTGTTAACCTATAGGAAAGCAAGATAGTTGCTACAAGGAGACAAGGAGGATTCTGGGAGATTAGTAGAGAGGAGTCAAAATGCAGGATCAAGAGGAGTAAGAGGTCAAGATCCTTTCTCCAGAAATATAAGACCCCATGAAAACACATAGATTGATAGAAATTCGTTAATGTTTATGACAGAGCTAGCCAATAAGAAGCTCTAGCCATTGGCCAATGGATTTATAACTAATAGAGTCTCTGTGTGTTATTTTAGGACTGACACAGCTCTGGGACCAGGCTGGTGGGAAACTGCTTGTAACAGCACATTATTCCCCAAGAGCCAGGGACTCTAATACCTGAAAATCCCATGACAAAAGCCTCTCAATTCTGACCACAAGCTGATGAAAAGGTCCTATTCCTGAAAACAACAACTACAGAATTCATTAAACCTACAGAAGTTGAGCTGGTGCCTTACCCTGTTGACTACTATTCATGGTACTGGAAGGTACACTACATGCCACAATAGGGAAAGATGGACATCAAACCAGCTGTAAAACCTGGCTGTATAATAGTGACCTGCCTTCAAGATATTCAAGTGCAAGAGAGGCACCAAATTTGTGGAAATTACTAATACATATCTGATTGGAATTAAGGCCCAATCCATGAGATAAAACCCATATCTTGCACTCCCTGTTTGGCCAAGAACTTGAGACTATAAAAGTCACATCCTAGGGGAAAACTAAATACCACTGTTATGCTAAAGAAATGTAGAAGTAGGAGAAAGAGAAGGGGAGGAGAGGAAAACACATGAGACTAGGAAGATTGAGTCAGGATAGGAATAGAAGACAGGAGAGAGAGAGAGAGAGAGAGAGAGAGAGAGAGAGAGAGAGAGAGAGAGAGAGAGAGAGAGAGAGAGAACATAAAAGAGGGAGCCATTATTGGATTGAAGAGAAAACTGAACCTAAAGAAAGGTCTAGAGACCTATACTACTGCTGCCAACTAACAATTTGAGCTTCTGTTGAAAAGCTACCATAAATGCCCTTCTCAGATAGTGAGATCAACAACCATGGAGCCCTCATTTAATACCTGTTGGAAACAGAAGCAAACACCCATACCTAAACACTGAGTAGAACTAGAATCCAGATGCAGAGGGAGAGGACAAGATCAAGTTTCAGAAACAAATAGAGACAGCTGACCTGAACAAGGAGGAGCTAACAGGCCCCCAGACTGATAGCTGGGAAGCCAGCATGGGACTGACTCAGGCCCCACTTAATATGGGTCTCTGCCAGAAGGACTGAGCAGTCTAAGGGACCTCAGACAGTGGAACCAGGATGTATCCCTGGTGCACAAAAGGACCTTGTGGACACATCCCCTATGGAGGGATATTGCCTTAGCCTGGAGGCAGGTGAGAAGTCCTAGTCCCTACGTCAAATGACTTGAGGGATCTACATGACCCCACTGGGATGGCATTGCCCTACATTGGAATTGGGGTGGGGGATGGGAGGGTGGTCATGGTGCATATGAGGGGACAGAGAGGGTAAGAAGGAGGGTGGGAGGGAGGGAAGGAGGAAGGGAAGGAGGGAGGATGGGAGAGGGAATTTGGATTGCCATGTAAAACAAAACAAAAAAAAAAAGAAGAATAAAAAAGAAAAAAAGAAAAAGAGCAAAAATACAGACATGGAACTATACTCATAGATCCATGCTTTTCTCAGACAATATTAGAGCTCTAATATAAAGAAAATATTAAATGTCTCTCTGCTTTTAACCCTAATCATAATGCTAACCTTACCCTAACAAAACATGTGTTTATGAAACATGGATCTGGAGAGATGACTTCTGAAATTCTAGATCCCTGGCTTTCCTGTTTACTGCACGGATGTGATCCAGACATACCTGCTGGTGGATGACTCCTACAGATAAAATGTTTTTCTTAGTTTTTAAAATTTATTCTCTCATGTAATACAACCTGCCCAAAGATTACTCTTGTTTCCCTCCTACCAGCTTTCCCCCAACTCCACTCTTCCCATATACATTGCTCGAAAAATTTCTCTTTTAAATTTAAAGTTTGAAATAATATATTCCTGCCTTTACCAAAAACAAAGCTTATGCCACTTGCTTCATTTTATAGGCACATTTAAACATTACTCAGTGTTTAATCATGAAAGGCTTTTATTTCTAGTCCTAGGGGCTAAACTTCTCTCTAAATCTGCAGGTATGGTTATTCCATGGTCTGAATGAAGTGCTCTGTTGTAAGTTACAGGATAAATTCCCTAATTTATGTTTTCACAGCAAAATGGTAAGTTGGACATAATATAAAACACTAGCATCACATTTTTTTGTAACTGAAATGAGTAGCAATGTAACTTTTAAAACCATAACACTTCTGTAAAAATAATTGGTGCTGTTGCTTCATATTTACCAAACATAACTTTTCCATAGGAACAAACTAGTAAAGGGAACTCCAAATTAAAAAGACTCTAGCATGTACAAATTGCATTCCCCAGATTTAAAAAGTAGAAAGTTTGTACAAATTGTCCTTCTTTAACAGCTGCATGTGTGACTTGCCTAGGGATGCTAAAAAGTATCTCAGGAGTGAAGAATGGACTTCATTTAAAAACTTTCTTATTTGTCTTAGACTCTAAGTGAGAGCCCTATGAACTGCAATGAGTGCTATGTTTTGGAAAGCACAGTTTATAATATTTGAATGACTTTTTGCTTTAAAATTTATTTACATCTTTCAGACATGTATGTACATGAGAATAAATGCCACTACTATCAACAAATCCAAATCCTCTTAGTGATGGCAAACAGACTTAACACCAAAAAATATGCATGGGTTTTGATGAAATAGGAAGTTGACTTTTCCCTAGTCACGAATAGGGAAATATAACATATCAATTTTACCTCCTAGAGTTCTATAATGATATGCTTAAGATGAAACACTTTTAGAAATGCTAATATGCTCTTCTTTAGGAAGGACTAAAATCTTTCCCCCTTTGTCAGCCTTCCTTAGTTGCCTATACATTATTTGTCTAAGGTTGAATTCTCTTGGCTCCCTCCCATTCACTGTGGAATGGGTATTCTTGTGATTGTTTAACATATGTTGTTTAGGCATTTATCTTGATGAGAAATTATTGGTAGAGTTTCTATAATCTCTAGCACAGATATATACACAATCCAAAGTTAAGAAAAAAATTCACTTATGAGTGGATACATACCATGTTTTTCTTTCTGAGTATGGAATACCTCACGCAGGATGATTTTTTTCTAGTTCTATCCTTTTTCCTGAAAATTTAATGATGTCATTTTTTTCCCCACTGAGTAGTACTCCTTTGTAGAAAAGTCCTATGCTGTTTCCCTAGCTATCTGTCCAGAATTCATGAACTCCCAAAAGCTTAGGTAAGCTGTCTCTGTGGGTTTGCCCATTATGATCTTGACTCTCACACCCCTATTAATATAATCCCTCCACCTTATCATCAACTGGATTGCCTGGAGCTCAGACCAGTGCTTGTTTTCTGTTCTCTGCATGTGCTTCCATCAGATACTAGATGAAGGCCTGATAATGACAATTATGGCAGTCACCAATCTGATTACAGGGGACGTTCAGTTCAGGTACCCTCAGTATTATTGTTAGGAGTCTTAGCTAGGTTGTTCTTTGTGGGTTCCTGGAGGTTTCTCTGGCACCAGATTTTTCCCTAATCCTATTTTGACACCCTCTGTCAAGATATCTCTTTCATAACTCTCTGGTGGTGTGAATTATAGGCTGGTGATCCTTTGATATAGGTCTAAATTCCATATATGAGTGAGTACATACTGTGTTCCTCTTTTTGTGACTGGGTTACCTCATTCAGGATGGTTTCTTCAAGTGCCATCCATTTGCCTGCAAATTTCAAGATACCATTATTTTTTTCTGCAGAGTAGTATTCCATTGTGTAGATGTGCCACATCTTCATTAACCATTCTTCAATGGAGGGACATCTAGGTTGCTTCCAGGTTCTTGCTATTACAAATAGTGCTGCTATGAACATAGTTGAACAGATGTTTTTGTTGCATGGATGTGAATCCTTTGGGTATATGCCTAAGAGGGGGATTGCCGGGTCCTGTGGTAAACTAATTCCCATTTTCCTGAGGAACCGCCATACTGATCTCCAAAATGGCTGTATGAGTTTGCACTCTCACCAGCAGTGGAGGAGTGTTCCCCTTTCTCCACATCCTCTCCAGCATGAGTCATCATTGGTGTTTCTAATTTTAGCCATTCTGGCAGGAGTAAGATGGTATCTCAAAGTTGTTTTGATTTGCATTTCCCTGATAGCTAAGCATGTGGAGCATTTTCTTAAATGCCTTTCAGCCTTTTTTGATTTCCTCTATTGAGAATTCTTTCTTCAGTTCTGTACCCCATTTTTTAATAGGGTTATTTGGTGTTATGTTGACTAGTTTCTTGAATTCTTTGTATATTTTGGAGATCAGCCCTTTGTCAGATATAGGATTGGTGAAAATCTTTTCCCAGTCAGTGGGCTGCCATTGGTTTTGTCCACTGTGTCCTTTGCCTTTCAGAAGCTTCTAAGTTTGAAGAAGTCCCATTTATTAATTGTTGCTCTCAGTGTCTGTGCCCCTGGAGTTATGTTAAGGAAGCAGTTTCCTATACCAATTTGTTCAAGAGTACCTCCTACTTTCTCTTCTAAGTGGTTCAATGTGGCTGGATTGATGTTGAGGTTTTTGATCCATTTGGACTTGAGTTTTGTGCATGACGACACACATGGGTCTATCTGCAGTCTTCTACACACCCTCATCCAATTGTGCCAGCACTATTTGTTAAAGATGCTGTCCTTGCCCCATTGTATAATTTCAGCTGTTTTGTCGAAAATCAGGTGTTCATAGGTGCGTGGATTAATATCAGGATTTTCAATTCGATCCATTGGTCTGCCTGTCTATTTTTATGCCAATACCAGTCTGTTTTCAGAACTATAGCTCTGTAGTAGAGCTTAAAGTCAGGAATGGTGATGCCTCCTGAAGTTCTTTTATTGTATAGGGTTGTTTTGGCTATCTTGGGTCTTTTGTTTTTCCAAATAAAGTTGATTATTATCCTTTCAAGGTCGGTGAAGAATTATGGTGGGATTTAACCATGAGCTCAACCATCCTGATCCCTCAAGTTCCTATTTTCCCATCCTATGCCTTCTACTTCCCCCTACCGCCAGTTTACCCAGGACATCTTATCTATTTTCTTTTCCCAAGGAAATCCATCCGTTCCTCTTATGATCGCCCTCATTACCTGCTTCCCTGAATACTGGATTGTAGCTTGGTTATCCATTGCTTTACATCTAATATCCACTTAGGAGTGAGTGCATACTCTGATTGTCTTTCTGAGACCCAGAGACCCAGAGATACCACATTGTTGTAGGGTTTTTTTTGTTTGTTTGTTTGTTTGTTTGTTTTTTTGTAGGTTGAGTCCTCATGTACTTTAGCTCACACTAGGCCACACACACACACACACACACACACACACACACAACATACACAAACTGTTCATTTTCTTTTACTTGCACAGCCATATCTGATAGGAACCTCAAAAATTATAAGGCCAGTACAGCTGTTTGAGAAAGATACAGCGAAGCTGAGCAACATGATGGCTGCCATGTCATTTTTGATTTTCATCTCTACCAGTTTCATATTTAGTATATGTATTTTTAGGGATATTGAATTGATGGGAAATTTCTTATGAATCATTAATGACTTCTCCCAGGAGTGCTGATTCTAAGTTTCCCCAATAATGTCCTGAACACATTACCCACCCACTTACCCCTACCCTGATCTCAGGGAGATCTCCTTATCTACTTCAAGGTCTTTTCTGTGTCTTGGAGAAACATCTGCTCCTGCACTTTCTCAGGCACAATATAGTCAAGACAAAATAAACTTAAAAAGTGTAATAAGATTTGGTGGTATATAGAAGTTGGCCACAGATCAGAATGCAAGCCTCTCCCACTACACACCCAGGTGATTACCTGTCAAATACAGCAAAATGTTAGATTAGCTGAAGTTACCTCTGCCCTACACAAAGACTTATATTGATATGCAAGAAATGTTGTAAAAAGATGATAAGAGAATGAGATGTCATGACCTTTCTTACAAAAGGTAGCAAATTGAAATCCACGGTGATATCTTATGATCAAAACACAAAAGAATGCCAAGACTAGATAAGCAAATGCAAATGGTGTATTATGTGAGAATTTGAGTAATAACTGCAGCAGCTTTGGCCTGAGGATATTTCTTGAGCACTTTGACCATTAAGAATTAATGATACACTGCTTGGGACATAATTTTTCCCAGGCTGGCTTGGAATTTTGTTTTTGTCTAGCATCCTTGAAGCCACAAAAGCCACTAGCCTGCAACAGGTTGTCACAGGCTTCTAGGTTCTTAATAACTGGGTTATACAGTTTATGAGTAAAAATGATTTTAAAAGATAACTCTGTTCTGTTGTGGTTTATCAGTGATGACTAAAAGGTATGCAAGAGAAAGTGAAACACTTGTCCCAAGGCAAAAATACTTTTGGTAGAAAAGTAAACTAGCACAACCACTAGAGAAAGTGTGAAATTTTATTATTTTATTATTATTATTATTATTATCATTTGTTTTTCAAGACAGGGTTTTTCTGTGTATCTTTGGCTGTTTTGTAACTCACTTTATAAATCACACTGACCTTGAACTCAGAGATATACCTGTCTCTGTGCCCTCAATCACTGGAATTAAAGGTATATGCCATCACCAAAATAGAACTACCAGAAGACCCAGATACACCACTCTTGGGCATACACCCAGATAATTTTTCATCCCCAAAAGAGGTATTTCTCATCCATGTTTATTGCCACAGGATTCCAAAATGAGAGAAAATGGAATAAGTTAAGTTGACCATTATTTTCTGAGAGGATAACAGAAATATTTTAAGTATGCAATTTAATGTAATTCAGCCAAAATCAAAAAGTGGAGTCATAAACAGGCAATATTATGGGTAAACATAGAACTAAGGCTCAGGAAAACCAAAGCCATATTCTCTTTTATCTATGCAAACTATAGGTTTTGTTACATACATCCAGGTAGGATTTAATATGGGTAAACTGAAGGAACAATATCAGTGCTCGGAATATGGAGAAAATGGCTGCAAAGACTGGGTATGGGGAAAGAAGTAGAACAATGAAAAACTAATAATACTGAGGGTAAACAGGTATAGCAGGGAGAGCGGAAGAAGAGAAATGTATAATACAGTAAAAACAATAATACTGAGGTTACACAGGTACAGCAGGGAAAGTGAGAGCAGAGAAATGAAGGGAGTGGACGACTGAAACCAAAAGTGACAGAGTAAACTGTGTGTGAAAATACTATAGAGAAATTTGCTACTTTGTGATTAGTTCAAACAAAGAAAAATAAAATATCAAATAAAAAATACATTGTTTATTATTGATAAATGTTATATTTACGTTCTACTTTACATCTATGAGCAGAGAACCCTGAGGAGTTTAGAACAATATGGAAAAATGAGTTAGATGACTTCCAAATCTTTTCTAACTGGCCATCAGGCTAGACTATCATTTCCAAATCGCTTTCAGTAGGGTGTGACATAGATTTGAGTCTAGGCAATGAACAGTTAGCAGTTTATACATTGAGTACTATGTCTGGTAATTAGATAAGAAAAGCTCCTATAATCTTTCCAGTGTGCCCTTTTTGTCTTCACTTGGTTATTAATCTTTAAAAGTGTTCACTAAAACAACATCCAAGCCTAATCTTGCTTTGAAACAAAAAGGAAGGACTGGCTTCATCCACCAAAGCCCTCTTTTGGATTTTGTTAGGGTGAGGTGAGAGAAAAACACATTGTGTTAAGCCTGTAAGATTTAGAGTTTGATCTCTGAGAGCAATGAGTAGTTCCCTAACTGATGATGGGAGCTATTTATTTTTACTTCTTTGGTGTGAAAGTAAGTTAGTGAAAATCCAGGATAATGCTTTTGGATTTTATGAACAGTTTGTTTTATCTTTGAATAATTCAAATTAAGTTTATCTTAAGCTTATAAATCCGAGTAAAGTTTTGTGAAGTTATTTGTTGGAATAATATAGAATGGGAAAACACAACCTTTATTTTATTTTATACCCTAGCAAATATGCTAATATGAATAAGGCAAAACATTATAGTAGTCCCACATATGTGTGCGACTGTCTTCTATTTAATTGTAATAAAAAGTAATTTTGAACTGGGTATAATTTTAGAACCCTCAAAATAACATACAACCTTTAATATATAACACTGTCATATGAATTGAAAGAGATAAAAATTTTAATGGAAGTAACAATGAACACATAAACATTTTGAGTAAATGATTTTAAACAGTGAGATGCCAGGAAGGGACATTTCCTAAGACCTCAAAAAATACAAGACTATATGAAGTTTAATTTTTAGGGCATTTGAAGAATTATAGTATACTGTACTGTAGCAACTTCAGAGATTATTAAACATATATTTACATATTCATGTACATATATAAATATAGATGGATGATACATACATAGAAAAAGCAGAGTTAAAGTGGTAAGATTAAATAAGGATTTATACCTTTTGCACCTGGAACACCTACAAACTAAATATAAATAAGCCACATTTGATGAGAAAAAAAATACCAAAAAATTATGTAAGGCCAGTATAGATTAGGATTTATAATTAAATTATTTCTTGACTCTTGAGATAACTACAAAAGGAAAATAGATTTATGAAAGTTAGATGAAACAGTATTGTACTTAGATGATGTAACAAATTATGTGATCAGAAAACTGTTTTCACATCTGATTGCCTGATATCTAGCTGGAGAAGGGGTAGCACTTCTAGAGACTCTGAGAGAAATGGGTTCTATTTTCTTTCTCCCCTGCCCTCTTATTTTTTTCTCTCCATGAACTCTGGGTACTGGATGTAGGTGCAAAATAAACTCAGGTGTATTTTACCTTCAACTATCCACAAATAATTTCATTTCATCAGGGTTAGAGGCTGTGCTTAACTTTAAGGGTTTGACAAATTATCCATTATGGATTACTGTAAAGAGTAAAAATTAAATATACAGTACTAGTTTTAAAACTTTGACCAAGTTAGAAAACAGGTACACAGATGCAGTTGGAGATAAAGTTATCTCAGAAGACAGAGAGTTCAGATATGATCACAAAAGGCCTTTGGAAGCTGATAAGTAAATTTTAGGAGACAGAAAAAGCTGCAAAAGCAGTAAACATTAAAATGATAAAACCCAATAACTATAGATGTTACAGAAGAATAAATCTCATATGTATCTTAAGTTTTGGCTACATTGAAATGTTTCATCATGACAGAAGTCTCAAAAAAGACCATACTTCGTTTTATTATACATGGACTTAACATTATATGTCCACATATCCATAATAGCAAACACATCACACTGAAAGCAATAAAACCTGTCATTTTCAGTTTTACTTTTGCTAACATATTTAACTTCCAAGAGCTAATTCAGAGATTTGAGGTGTGAATTCTGTTGGCAAATGTTTTCCTGACAGTAAAATTACCACCTATCTGTAAAGAGATGGAACAAATAATTGGAGAATACTATCCATAGAGGTTTATAATAACTGACTTCACTTCATTTGATACTGAAACATTTTAGGAGTTACTCAGTTTTACAGTTCCTGTTTTCTTTATTTTTGGGGGGCTTTTTTTGTAGTAAAAAAAATGAGATGTTTAAAGAAGTCATCGTTTTGTTTATAATCAGTGTTTCCTCTATGGGTAAGAAGATAAGAATAATTTTAACATATTGTACTTTGAAAGAAATTATGTAATAAGGAGTAATAAGTGATCAAAATTTAAAAACTGCTGGTGAGTACATAAAACCGTGGCTGGGACCACACTGATAATTTCTAAACTGTAAATGATACTGTAAGGAATTTAAAGGGAAGGGAAAAATCAAAGGCAATATAACTTCAATAATGAAAATTAAAATATGATACAAAGGAGTAGAAGGGAGACAAAGAAAGTGGAATATTAGATTTTATAAAGAAAAGTAGTATGATTATGTCAAGTAGAGTTGAAAGAGAAAAGCTAATTTGTATGTGTATGAAAAACAATGAGCCATGCAATTGGACAAGGGAACAACACCAAGGTCTTCTTGCTAAAAAAAAGAAGAAGAAAAAAAAAAAGCTAATAAAAATCCCAAAAACACAAAATTCATAATTAAAGTTTTATACTGTGGATATTCACCTTAAAACTTCTTTTTTACACTAAATAGAAAATGAATTAAAGGATTAATCACTCATCTCCTTTCTAATGTTCTCAGCTGAGAAAGGAATCTCATATCATGTGTCACTTGACAGAGTCTCAATAATTGTACCCAATTTTGCCACTTAATATTCCACACAGTACAACAATTATTTCAGTAAATAAAATATGTGTGTCTGAGGCAGCATAATTCTATCTGATGGACATGCTCTACTTCCCTGGAGAACATGTTGTGTAATAATTAAAGGATGTACTGAAACATCAAGTTTACATCTATAAGGAATAATTCTTAGAAGTTAAAATCAGAGATCATTCACGGCACTGTACACTCATGTATCTTAACATGTTTTGCTCAACAAATACTGGTGGACAGCTGAGTGACAGAAATAGACATAGAATATTAAAAAAAATAAGGGTTCGTTCCATCAAATCTTCAATGGTTCTTTATTCTGTTTGAGGTCATAGGAAATACCTTTTTTTTTTTTTTTTTTTAAAGGTGACTCACGAGGAATAATGCCCCACCTTAAGAAATTATTCTATGAAAAATTTTATTACTACCAATAGAAATAATGTAAACCACATCATTTAAGAAGAAATAAAAACTTCACATTATTTGACACATTAGAATATTTAACAAAAGACCACTATAGAGGAGAAGTTTTATTTTGGATATTAATTATATAACATGATTAAGTTTAATGTGGAAATTTCATAGGTGTACAAACTGGATTTTTATAATAAATTCTGTACTTAGGATTGATTTTCTATGAGAATTTTTTCTAATGTTCATCAATAAGCTAATATTTTTAATGTATAACATTAGAAGTGACTTTCCTGGATCACTTTTTAATGGACTTTTTTTCATTTAAAAATAAATAGACACAAGTAAGATTTAAATTACTAGCACTTTTATTATTTTTTTCTATAGAAAACCTTTTTATTTCAAGTTATTTAAGATATTCATCTTTAGTGCTCATTGATGCTACAGTGAAAAAAAAGTTATATTTATACTTGAGATGCTTCAGTCTTCTGAAATATCTGCTATTTAATATATAGCATCAGCACATGAAGAAAATTCTTAAAATATGGGATTGGAAAAGAAAGGAGACCATTTGAGCTACATGAAATGGATTCCCTCCTCATGACCTTGAAGGGTCCCTGCCTTCTATTGAGCCAATAAGATCATCTAAAAGGGAAAGTTTTTGTCTCCATTTCATTTTGACAAAGAAGAAAAGTGACAAGAAAAGTGATGGCATCTCTTTTGATGAAAAGTTTCCTGAAATAAGAAAGTCTGACTGAAATAATAAATTTTTGGCCCTGGAAATGGAAGAGTATTTGGTACTTTGAGAAATACGATAAACTATAGCCATCATGTGGACCCATGTAAGCCTTCTCCAGTGAAGGCCTATCCAGAGCTGCTATCTGTCTCTTTGAGTGATGAAACTATCAAAGCCACGGTGATGACATGTATGTCAGCTCAGCCTTAGGGTGTTTTTATAGCATCACTGAGTCTGGAAGGCTGGGAATGTGTGTATGGAATGATTGCCACAACTAGTAACCATCAAAATTGCACAAGATGAATTACTGTCACTAACCATTTTCACTATTTTATTACTTGTGACATATACTTTTGTGGAACACTTGCAAGAATGTAGACAAATGCAACCAGGTTTATCTACCCCATGGAACTTTAGTCACAGCTTTGATTAAATGTTATGAGCTGATAGTTTTGGCACATGATTTGAAAAATAACACCAGTCATCGGGAGATTCAGAAATGATGCAGGACTTCACTGTTTATTTAACCAGAAAGTGACCTTTCAGATGGGAATGCCACCCTCCACAAAGCCCTGAATAATAAGGATAATGATCTATGCTGTTCCAATACCTTCCTCCCTCAGCTTCAATTATCAATATAAAAGAACTAGATACAACCTCAAGGATTTGGCTTCTGCACAACTTAACTTTTAATGTCATACACTGGTTTACAAGTTAGCTTCAATCATTTGCTGTCTTTATTGCAATGCTGTAATATGTGATACCAATAGAAACAACTTTAACATATCTAAAAAGGTGACATGATGGATAAAGGCAATTTCTTTAAATATAATCCCAGTAGCCCCAATTGTAATAGATAATACACTGTATTGAGAGAAATGTACATAATTTACAAACCTTATGTATTCAAATCATGGTCCTGACAAACATATTACAAGAGTATTTGTTATGGATAAATACGTTGTTCAAGATTCATTAACCTTTTAAATAATATCCTATTTGAAATGACAAATGCACTCAGGCACTTGACAGTCTAAGAGCATACGAACAAAGATGTGATACCATACTGTCCCTTTAATTCATAGACAGTGTAGAAAATGAAGTTGAAAATGTGATAAACTGTACATTGATAGTGAAAGGAGATCTTTGTATTAGAAAATTTAATAAATTATGTGGAAGAAATAAAGTTGTTTACTTTCAGTTTTTAGTTTAAGGGGCCTAAAAGGTACAAGGAAGGAATTCTTCCCTTTCCTGCCCAGATCAAACATAACAGTTGATGGGTGAATACCACCTATGACTTTACTTACAGCTCACTAACACATGGCTAGAGATGAAGCATAGTGGTAAAAGAGTTGTCAGTTATTCATTGGATCCTGATTTCCATTTCAGTTGATAACAAATAAAGTAAATTTAAGATATCATATTAAATACCTACTATATATAATTATTATTCTATGACTAAAGATATGAGGTAAAAAGTATAAGCAATAATTTTCTTTGTTCACCTATCCTCTTTAGGTGACATAGATTGTGGAAATAGAACTTTATATAAAGCAGAATATGGAATACAAAGAGTAGGTATTATGGAGGAAGTATCAAGCAGAGATGGGAAATATTGAGTGGTGCTAGAAGCGTCACAATTTTAGAGAAGCATTTGGGGATACCTCAATGATTGGGTAGGCTTTGTCAGTGAATGGAGATTGATATATTTTGAGATGCACGGTTCCCTGAGCCAGTCCACTGAAAGGTGAGGAAAATCTCTCCTGTCAATCCCTGAGCATTTTATTTTAACTTGATCTATGTGACTCTATTTATAATAGGGATGACCCAGCTGTGTCAGAGTGAGGTTATTCTGGATTTGTGTCCTCAGCCAAGGAAGAATAACCCCGTTTGAGAATCACACATGATATGTGGCACCACCATGCATTTTTCTCAAACACTCTGTCTAAAAAAGTGAAGGATGTTTTATCTTCTAAGGTGATTGTAGCACATGTCACCAAAGGCCCTGGCTTAAATCACTACTGCTACTTAAGCAAGGACATAGCACACTCTTCTTTACTTTAGAAGATATCCTTTAGGTGGATTAAATGCCCATTTGAGGATTAGATAATGATCGATTTCAAAATTACATGAAGAGAACAATCATCCCACAATCAGGTCAGACAATTTAGTAATTTACTTAATAAAAAGTAAAATTGAGTTGCCCTACGATTCAAATTTGCAAAGATATTTCCACATACCACACTGAGTTTATAGTGAAACACAGAAAATATGAGAGTTTTTCTTAGAAATTCTCTAGTATGAATAAAGATAACTAAGAGAAAAAAATAATATTTTTTTCCATTCTTGAGTAAAATATATCTTCTTCTAAAATTCTCTAAAGCTGATGTAATAGCAATTTTATGCAGCTGAATGAGACTGATTTTCAAGTGTTTCCAGTGGCAATTTGATAGGATACATATAGATATTAGAGAGAGAGATTCAGTGTGAATTATACTTATTACAGTAATTTCCATAGCTGCCATATTCTTGGGTGAGTTCAAGAGGACACAAAGTAAAATGGTGGAATTTCTGTCATGGTTGAAAGTCTGTAGTTTAGACAATTGGTAAACATAAAAGATGAATCTGTGTCCTGTAGTTTTATGTGATAGAAGACATATGTACTCTGTCTATAAGGCTACAATATAAATCAAAATACATATAAACCATGCAGATGTGGCTATTGAATTTGTATTTCTACAGGCACCTTCAATTAAAACTGTTGCTCAAAAAAGAGTTAACCATTTAAACTCAGCAAAAGTATGTAATTCTTAGGGTAGTTTTATGATAACTGCCTAACTATATCAACTGTAGTTATATTTTTCTTAATGTACAATTGTTAAGAAAGTTAAAATTTAAGAACAAAATTGTTCACTTACAATTTAAAGATTATAAACTGAAGCAAAGTTTCTGTTAACAGAATTCTCAGTAAATATCTGCAACTGAGATCTGGATGCAGATTAAAGGAGAATAGAAAGGAAACAGACAGTAATTTTATTTTTGAACAAAACATACAAGTGCCTCTTCGTATAAGTGACCAAGACTCATGTTACTATTGCTGACCATGGAGCCAGTCTTTATCAGCCCAGGGCCTCAAAAGGAATCCACAGCATCTGTGTAAGCTAAGTCATTTCTATCTGAGGTAGCATTAGGAAAAAGACACTCACACACTCTCTTGATGGCTTCTTTCTTTGCTCATTGGCCTTCTTGTGTTGCTTCCATGTTCTTTCTCTGCTCTGTACTTCTCTTCTACAACTTATATGACCCAACAAAATTCTTCATAATATAGGAATTATAGTGTGATAATCTTATAAGGAATCCTAAATGATTTATAAATCTAAACTTTTATATATAAACAATATTCAGTCCCTGTACTTTAAATCTTTAGGGTACACACACACAATCTCTCTCTCTCTCTCTCTCTCTCTCTCTCTCTCTCTCTCTCTCTCTCGATATATATATATATATATATATGTGTGTGTGTGTGTGTGTGTGTGTGTGTGTGTGTGATAAGAATCTGTTATAACCTTTGGTCAACCAATCCTAGTAATAATTCATTGACTATTATGCAGCTGCTAAGATACAATGAGAAAAATCTTCACCTCTAACTTTACTTTTTTGTTAAACATAAGCTAACTGTGAACAAGTATTAAACACAAACAGAGGGGAGACCACAAACCCCTACTTAAGGTACTTTTACTCAGGGTTATGTGAGAGCAAGAAAAGTATGAAAATTTAACAAGGACTAGAAATTTGTAAAGACAATATGCTCAAATTTTCTCTTTTAGCTAGGAGAACAGAAAAACGACTATTAAAAAGCAAACAAACAAAAATAGCATATGACTTTCAAATGCTATATTAGTAGGATTAAAAATAATATCCATTGATGTAGCTAATTGAAAAAATATAGAGTTTGCAGAAGATATCATTGATTACAATAGAATAATACATTCCAGAGGTCTGGTACATAATAACTAAACATGATGCTTCCGGTAAACCACGGTGATGATACTTCACATCAGCCTGAGCATCATAAAATCTAATTTTAAAGAAAGTAAACTAAAAATAAAAATCACAATTACATTGTGCATGATAGCAACTACATTTGTGCAATGGAGATAATAGGGCTCTGCAGGCCGACCTTGGCTAAAGGAGACTCTGCCTCAGAACCTGTTTCTTACACCCTTGCATAATCATGCATTTAGGAACTAATGGAAGAATATTGTGAGTCCCTGGCCAGTTTAGGGCACCCAGAAATAGGATTTCTCAAATAAACAAGAAGCAAAATGTTACACACACACACACACACACACACACACACACACACACACACACACACACACACACACAGAGAGAGAGAGAGAGAGAGAGAGAGAGAGAGAGAGAGAGAGAGAGAGAGAGAGAAGTAAGAAAATAATGAACCAACAAACCAACAATATACAATTCGGCTTTCTCCAAAAGTATCTATAGCTCTAAATGACTTGTCCAAAGAATTAAATTAAAAATTCTGTGATAGAATTGAATTGGAATATAACTAAGTTGTGTATGTGTGTGTGCTTGGGGGGGTCAGAGTGTGCATGTTGATCACACTTATACATACTTATGATGGTTCAGATATGGATGTTAGATACAAAATCTGTAAAATCTGTTGTTCTTTTGGGACAGGTGAACACATTCAGAGAAAAATATAGTTTTATCACTGTAGGTATTCAACTCTAGCTACCAAAAAAGATCACTGGGAAATGCAGGGAAGGCAAAATGAGGAAATTATTGTGAAATTGTATTTAAGTATCTAGTCAGTTTTTTCACTATTTTAAAATAATTATCACATTTTATTCCTGATTCATTGTTTGAATTTTATATTAAAAATGAAAAATATACTAAACAGTAGTTGACAACACTTTCCTTATCTCTAAGTGTAAATTCATGGCTATAAAATCATTCTTGCAAATAAGAAACTTAACTTTTCAATATTTACACGGATTCATTTGTTTCCATGTATATTTTTTAACTTATGGATTGTGGATCGAATTGCTTGCCTCCAGAGATATACCTGTGAAATTCTATCTCCCCCTTCACAGGGTGAAAAATAAGGGTAGGATTGGATGTGAACAATGGCCTTGTGAACAATAGAGTGGGAAATGGATGGCCACATGTCTCACCCTTGAATCACTGCCAGCTAACCAGCAGCAGTGGGCTTCTCTTATCTATAAAATCTAGGCTGTCTTATGCAGTCAACATGAGTTAACTGAAAGAGTAGAGAAATGTTCCTTCATTCCTAGGAGAGAATGCAATAAGAAATTGCTTGTTGGGGGCTTCAGTTATTGCTAATGGGAACTAGTGGGCTTGTGTGCCTTAGAGTATCAGGGGACGTCTGGACCTCCTGATTAATGAGTATGTGTGCATTGGGAGCTCTGTAGGGGGAACTGATAATTTTCTCTAAATTCTTGATGTCATCTCTGCCCTTCAAAATTTAAGGTGAATGTCCTATACAATATTGGTGCTGAATATTCCCAGACAGATGCTCCTTGTCTTCAGTGCTATCTTTGGCAGGCGATCTTTAGAGGAATCAAAGGTCACACATAAACATTTTACCCTTGAGTTTGATGGAACACATTCGTTCATTCTCTAGTCACTGTTCATCTGGAATTCCTTCTCCAAGCACAAGTAAAAAATAAAAAATAAAATAAAAAAAATCAATAGAAGTCTTCCTCATGAGAACAGATACTTTCTTCTGCACTTAGAGTTCCTTCTTCTGTGAATGTAAAAGTATTTGGAATGACTAAATTTCCATCATGGATAGTTTTATGTCCACTGGACAAGAGTACTCCTCATATCAGAAGAGGATACCAAGATGAAGAAAATGCCTACAAAAGATCATGTTGTAGGCAAGCCTATAGGACATTTTATTAATTAGTGATTAATGGGTAAGTGCCCAGCGCATTGTGGGTGAAACCACCCCTATGCTGATGGTCCTGGATTTTTATAAGAAATCAGGTTGAGAAAGCCACGAGAAGCAAGACATTAAGCAACATTTTCCCGTGGCCTCTGCATCAGCTCCTGCCCACTAAGTTCCTGCTTTGTTTGAATTCCTGTCATGACTTCCTTCAACATTAACAGTTATGTTGAAGTATAAGCAAAATAAAATCTCCTTGTCCACGTTGCTTTGTTTATGTGATGTTACAGCACAGCAATAGTAACTCCAACTACTCTTTCCTTTACTTATTATACTTCTAAAATAAAAGATGACATTCATCCCACTTGGGTCCTTCTCCAGTACCCCACAACCTTGAGGTGACAATTTAAGATGAGGCTCTAGTCTTATCAACGACCTCTGGCTGTCTCCAGCTGGCCTATTTTATTAGACAGATTCCCTTCATAATCACAGACAGATGTGTGTATGGCTGTTCTTTAAGCAAAGGCTGCATGCAAAGGGCAACTGTTTCTGAGTCAAGCAGCTTACTTAACAGCAAAAGATGAGTGTAAGCCAAGTATACATCAGGTAGAGAAACCTTTGATATGCAGAAAATATTGTGTAATGTATTGTGTAATGTTTGTTTTCTCTCCTACTTCATTACTCAGCCTTAGGCCAGAGGGAAGCTTAAAGGATGCATGTTGGTAGAGAACTTTACGGATGCAGAGAACACGCATTACAATCACAAAATGTTCAAGGCTCACAAAGCTTGCATAATTACACTGGCTGCTGGGGCCTTCCGGCACTTTTCAGCTATAATGGCAATCTGGCTAATTTCCCACTGGCTCAATCTATAACTTCAAAGGCTCCTAGAGCCATTACAATTATTCTGTGTGTTTTTCAGGTGACCTACACTATTCTTATTGAACTGTTAACGTCTCACATGGGTGAATTACAGGGACTCAATTTTTAATAAAGACTCTCCACTCAAACTGTTTGTTTCAGTTGGTACCTTAGTCAAATACTCCTAACCAATTGTTTCGTTAGTTTCAAGATTTACTGTCATCTCACTTTATTTTAATATCAACTACTTACTGAAATATCAACTGCTGTATGTTCAGCACAAAAACCATATAAAGTCCATGTGGGCATAAAAATTAATTGTATGCTCCATGCATAATAACTGTGAATGATCTTATGTCCAACCATTCATTCTAATATATACTATAAAGGTTATCAGGTACAAGAATGCTTCTGGTGTGTATCCTTTCACTCTTTAAATATATATTTGAAGCTAGAGAGATAGTTCAGTGCTTATGAGAGCTTTCTGTTCAATTGTAACAACTGGAGTTTGAATCTCAGAATTCATATAAAATCCATATATTTAGGTATATAGGAGTATGTGCTCATTTTCTTTATATTCCTTCATAACTTGTAAACAAAACCACAGCCATGCTCAATATCCAGTTTTGTACACTCCTCTTAAATTTATTTATTCTTTTTTTATGGATATACTTTATCTTGTATTCTTTACAACTCCTTAATTACTATAAATATCAGTTTAACTTCTATTTTGTATCTCTTTCCACTTATAGTGTTGGTCTCCATCTGTTATCCTTTTCATATCAGCTCTGTCCTGATAGTTTCTTCCTATTTTATTTTGACCTTTCTTCCTTCTTTGACTTTATCACATGTATCAATTGTGATTTGTAATGTCTTTTCTAGATTTTATCCCTCCTTTTTTCTATGAAACACACACACACACAAACACACACACACACACACACACACACACACACACACACACACACACATACAAAGAAAAATAAGTTAAAATCACCTTGTTTTAGGGAGAAAATAACAAAACTCAGGAGAGTTTTACTGACATTATACTGAATAACAAAATTTTGTACTGTTTTTATTATATTTAGTCTGCCCCACTAAAATGTAAATACTATTTACAGATAAATGAATATGACTAAATATGCCATAGCTATTATATGTCTAATAGTAAAGTTAAAATAAATTATAAAATGCTATTAATATGATAATAATTAAATTAAATTATGTGTGACTGGAAGCATGTGCAAAGACTTAAAAAATATTTGAAACTAAAGCACAATATAATGTCACAGATATTCTCAACAAAACTTAGAATAATAAACCTAGAAAGAAAAGGACATTATAAAAAAACTTTCTTTTTTCTTCAGGACATTTTTAAATTTTTAATATTTTTTCTAATTTACATATTGATCCCAGTTCCCTCTACCTCCAATCCTCCCATTACTCTCATAAACGCCCCCCAACCCATTCCCCATCCACTCCCCAGGGAGAGTGAGGCCCACAATAAGGATCATCAAAATCTGTCAAATAATTTTGGGTAGGTCCTAGGCCCTATCCAGTGTCTCTAGGCAAAAGGAGTATCCCTCCAAGGAGATTGGGCTACCTACCTGAGTCTGTCCTGCACTAGAGATACATACTGGTTCCATTAGTTTCTGTATCTGTTTGAAGAATGGTAAAAATCAATGGGCAAAACATTAAAAAGCAATAGCATATTTTGTTCACATCAGGGAATTTATCCCAAATATTTATAAATTAATGTGTTACTCTAAAATATTGTAGATTTGTTCATATTTTGCAGAGAGCAAAAAGTCTGTTTACACACCATGGTTATGGACTGGATTTAGTGACCAGACTACAGCAAATAAAATACAGAATGGGGGGTTAGTGATTATTAACTGGTTATTTTACATATGCACATAGTACATATCCAAGTTATTGTCAACACAGGGAATAAGTCATGATGTTACCATCTTTTTGACTGATAAAAAATAATTAATTTACATGACTCTTCAGTCTGGTATTCTTCCTCAAAATCTATATTTTCCCGGTCATGGGCTGGCATCATCAAACTCAGAGTGAATGTGAGAAATGTTATATGTCTCATGACATAGTCTTATGGAAAGGATAAAGGGGACAATGAGAACAAGCAATAAAGAGAAGTAAGTTTAATTTTCCTCGGTGGTATATGGATTGACCTGCTGATTTGGAACTGTGGCAACCTTGACCCTCATGATGCTCAAGATTGAGTAGTTTTAGTTATGACAAGAAGAAGTAAAAATATACCAAAGACTAAGGACTGTGGTCCAGCTCTCTACTTCAAGAATGTACCCCAATGACCTAACTTCCTCTCTTAATTCTCACCATTTCCCATGTTCTCGAAGCCAAGATTTCACAACACATAAAAGGGACATTAAACAAAATACTAAAATATTTAATGAGTATAAATTATGTGAACAAGCAGATCAATGAATATCTTATCATCCATACTCAACAACTATTAGGATACCATGCTTAGCAGCAATGTAGACTACTGGAAGTATTCTAGTTGCATTTTCCATTTGTCTTAAAACAAGTATACTGGTCCCTGTGACACACTGAGGAAAACTTAGTAAATATCTAAGCAAATGAAGGAGCCATAATGAACAAGGCATGAAATAGTGTCCAAATATGGGATCAAATCTGAATTTAATGCTTGCTATCCAAAAGAGATAATTGTAAGTTATAGTATCCATGAACCCCGAAACTACCCACTTCATTCATGGTTTAAGACAAGCCGAAGTACATGAATCTTCAGACATAAGCAAGAACATATGAGTGAATGTTCAGCTGAGTCAGCACAATGAGCTGGCTATTGATTTACTAACACAGGATTCTTATCAAAAAATATAAGTTGCTGATGAAAAATTCAGATGACTTTAAAACTTTCTCTGATTAAACTTGGAAGCTTTGTTGATGAAGTGTTATGCTTCTCCTTTGCAGGATTTGTAACAGAAACTTTTCAATCTTGGTCAGTTCTTTCAGGTTTGTAGCCTTAGACATCATTTGTTTCCAGCTTCATCTCTTGAATATTTGTGCATAGCATAAATCCATCTTTTGTCTTCATATCACCACAAGAACCATGTCTGCATGTGTGTACAGAGTCTAGCTCCTTCTACTCTTTCATCTCTCTCAGTTGAGTAAGTTGGTGTCTGTTTTTCAAAGTTCAGTTTTAATGTCATGGAAATCATAAAGTTTCTCTTAATTACTACTATGAACAAACACTTCATTTTTTTCATTTTATATTATTTTTATTTTAATTTGAAGCAAGCTTGTTTTACATGTCAAACCCAGTTCCCTCCTCCTCCCCTCTTTCCCTGGCCCCCCAACCCCCATCCCATCCCCTTTCTGCTCCCCAGTGAGGGTAAAGCCTTGCATGGAGAGTCTTCAAAGTCTGTAATATCATCTGGAGCAGGACCTAGGCCCTCTCCCAGGTGTCTAGGCTGAAAGAGCATCCCTCTATTGGAATTGGCTCCCAAAGTGCATTTGTACACTAGGGATAAATACTGATCCACTACCAGAGGCCCCATAGACTGCCCAGTCCTCCTAACTAATACCCACATTCGTTCCACATTCATCTTCAGTAGAAGCCAGTGTCTCAAAATTATCAATACTTCTGTCAGCAATGTTCACCTATGCCAGAAACAGCTCTATTCTAGAACTCTGAAAGTTCATACTTTGATTGTGTTTGTATACGTTTCCCTGTAAGTGCCTCAAAGATAAGCTATTTGCTTGTTGTATTTTAAATCCAGTTCCTGGTTTAATACCTGTTGTAGACACTATATAAGCATGTTTGTTCAAGGCATTCATCTCTTCAACCCTATACAGTTCCTTTATGTACTAAAATGGAGCATAGAAATTTCATATGTATTTACTACTGAGGGGGTTGTATTGTTAAATAATTTAAAGTGTGTACTTCCTCAAATTGTAGAGGAAACCAATACAAACTGCAAGTTTACCAGCTTTTCTTTTATGTATTTCTTCAGTATTAAGTTGAATAATGTAGCAGCATTAGAAAAAATATCAAACATGTGTACTTAGAAAACTCATGTTACACCCCTTAATCTTATTCACATACATGGAGGAAAATGTGCTGCTATAGACAGTAAGTTACATAGTGTGCATTTATCATGAGCATAGTGACACATTTCCAGGAGGAAGTGTTTCTAGGCACAGAGCTATTCCCACATGCATAAAATTTTCCAATTTTGCTATGTAGAGACTCTTCCATAAGACAGTGCTTCAACTATTATGACAGAGATCACACTGCCCATATGTAACAGCAGAGACATGCTATTTCACAGTTCCAGAGGCCTTAAATCCAGAATTAAGCTATTGACAGGTCTACTGCTTTCTCAGGGCAAGGAAAAAGGGTCTGTATCATGACCTTCTTGGAATTGTAGTGTTGCCTGGCTATGGAAACTGTATCTCTAGTACTCCAGTGTCTGTACATGACATTTGCTCTCTGTGTTATAATATCCAACTTTTCATGAACTTCTCAGCCATACTGGGTTTGAAGTCCATGACTTTTCAATAGAGGCTTTCACTAACTTCTCTAATCTTATCTGAGACAAACACAGTTTCAAATTTGTGACATTCTGAGGCATTAGAGTTCACAACTTGAACATATGAATTTGTGGAGGACACAGGTTAACTCTTAATAGATGTAAAGGCACTTTGAAGAGAAATGGAACACTTTTTTTTTTTTTTTTTTACAAATTTTGCAAAGAAACAGAAAATAGTATATATGGGAAACAGACAATAGAGTATAATTTATATCTGTTACATTTGGGATAAATGTTGACTCCAAGAAAAGGGTGGAAAGAGGACCAGGGCTCCAAATCAGATCTGGAACTAATCTGAGAACTGATATAATCAGTTTAAGTGGTCAGTCCCTGTGCATGTAGTTACTAATTGTAGCTAGTAAACATTGTTTATTTTACTCTAAGAACTGATGTAAATACCTTAGTTATCTCGCTCTCGTGGTTAATAAACTTTGTGAACTAGGCTATGTTGTAGGTAATTAAGCTAGGTCACCATCAACCCATTCAGATTCTCTGGGGTCACAATGATTGCACAACCCAAAGTATGGTTTTAATATGGGATGTCACTAATTAGTCTCTGAAGCATATTGTTTGATTCTTATCCAGTTCTTCTGTATCCTTCTCATTTTTTCCATTTTCTTTCCCCCTTTCTTCAAATTTCTTCTCTCTCACCTTTTCTTCCTAAAAGCAATAAATTTTGAAGTAGAAATTAAATTATTTCTAATTTAAAAAATTCCTTTGAGTTTAAAAACATCAATAGCATGTTATATGAATGCGATATAAACATTAAAGATAAAAATTTGTTTTTTTTTTTAAGTGAATTTACTGGCATGAAGTTAGGGCATTTCTTAATTTTTTTTTAACTAGGTCCATTTCTCTTCCATTTTGCACCTTAATCTGTCAATTGCTACAGTTCCTTTTTAGAGGTAAATAGTAAATGGAAATTGTATTTTCTATATAATAGCTAGCTATATCTTGAGTCCTTCCTGCCACATGATAGTCAGAGAAAACACACCAGGAAATTCCTAATCTTGCTTGTCTCAGCAGCTTATAGGCAGCTGTCGTTATAAATAAAGGTTAGTGTCAGCCTCATCAAACTTGAGACTTAACACATGCTGTTGCTACTGAATGAGGGATTTCCTCTTGCACACTGACTACGTAAATCTCCTGTTCTCCAGTGGTTTTCTTTGGCAGTATATGACCATAAAAACACATTTTAGTGACACCGTCTTAACAACATAAAAGAATCAAAATGAACCTTGAAAATAAAGCTGCAAATTCCACCAACACAGGATCATTTTTCATGAAATTTGCGATTATCACCCACTGGGACTGAATTATTATTATTAAAAAAAATCAGACATCTAGATCAAATTGAAAATTGGAATGGGAAGTAAACTTAAATTTAACTCATTGGAGACAAGAATGAGTTTCAGTCTTGGTTAATCATGAAGTTTCTCTCAAAACATATTATGCTTTTGTTATGCTCTTAATATAAACATTTGGGACTATTATGCAAAAAATAAACAAAAATAACAGTGAAAATGGTCATATTTGGATGATTAAGTTTGGGAAAGAAATGCACTCATACAATTTTTCAATCTTTAAAATATGCATGAAAGACAAACATCATTTGCTCATTACTGGATTTGAACTTACACAGCTAATTTAAGCACTGATTCACATTTCTCAAAACATACATAAACTATTCAAGCCTGGGTTAAACAGTTGTTTTTAAAAAGGAGCATCTCATTTGAGGTGTTCAAATTTAATATTAAAACTTAAAATTCCTATGGGTGTATAATGGTAGAAACACTCCAGCATTTTTCCAGAGAACAATTCATTTTAGTTCCAACAAATATTTTATTGTCTTCCCTAGTATATCTCTAATGCCCTGAGACTCAATGGAATATCTCAAAGAAATTAAATTTTTTTAATGTGTGATCTGAAATCAGGGATAGAAGCATATTGTTCATTAGTGTTATCACAGTCCATAGATATTCAAGGTTTGGAAGAAACAAATTTCATTCCTGAGTTTAGTCTACTGAATATTGATTTCTTTAAAAAAAAAAAAATGGATAGATCTGCCAGGTCATGTGAAGTAGGGACTAGGGCTTCTCTCCTGTGGATTCCTTCCAGACTAATGTGGTTTGATCCAGCCAGACCGCCTGAAACAGAGTACCAGGCGATTCTACATTCAAAACAGCTGGACAAAGCAGCCTTACAGACTACAGTCAGGATTTCTGCATCTTCTTAGAATCCCCCATGTCAGCGCCCCTTACCAGCAGGAAGTAGTTTGGAAAGAACGGCACCCAAATTCCCAAATATTGTCTATAAATGTTTGTTTTCATTTAAATGGACTTGGTTATATAATACATATATATGTATTATATAGGATAGAATGACAGAAGAGTAAATAGAGTAAATAATGGAATATACAAATTATGATCTATCCTAGTTAGGGTTACAATTGCTGTGATGAAAGGCCAAAAACAACTAGGGATGGAATTTATTTGGCTTACACTTCCATATGACAGTTCATTTTTACTTTTTATATTTTTATTTCACTTTACATTCCAAACACAGTTCTCCTTCCCACCCCTTTTCCCACCACCCCTTTTCCCGCTCCCACCAATCACCTCCCTGATAGCCCACCCCCAGTTCACTCCTCATCAAGGGTAAGGGCTCCCTTGAGAAGTCAACATAATCTGGTACAATGCATTAAGATTGAGCATGGCATCCCACCATAGGGATTGGGCTCTAAGAAGCTGGCTGAAGTACCAGGATTTCATCATGATCCTACTGCCACAGTTGTTTAAATAAGTCAGAATAGGCCCTGGAGGCTGGAGATGATGCAGACCATGTAGGGGTACTGATCACTGACTTGTTACACATAGCTAGCTCAGCTTGTTTTCTTGTAGACCCCAGCCCAAAGTTTGGTGCCTCCGCTGTCAGTTACTATTTAAGAAAATGCCCTACAGATGGGTCTTATGAGATTTTTTTCTCAATTGAGATTCTCTTGTTTCAGATGACACTTCTCAACTTTACATAAGTCCAGTCAGCAAAGTGTCCCCTAACTTTGAGTTTTACTTAAATTTCCCTCAATAATTATGACGAAGCAGATGGTTTATCATGTTTTGACTGCCTAGTTAGCATAGGGCATTAGCAAGACTGTTCCTTCTGTGATTGAGAAGTCAATATGCTGAGAGGGTGTGTATGAACCATTAAGAACAATAAATGATTAGATTGACTTATCTTGTTGATAACAGCTTACCATTGCAAAAACATGTATAATAAGGGTTGTGTTTAAGGATTAACAGAATGAAATAAGAAAGCAGATATTGGTGGGTGATTACAGAGATGAATCAATCTGTAATGTTTGCCTTGCAGACCCAAAGATCTGAGTTTGATCCCCTGACACATGTATAAAAAGCCAGTGCACTGGGACACACTTGAAATAGTTAGATGCTTGATGCACACTGGCCAGTCAGACTAGATATTTGGTAACATTGAGGTGAATGAGGGACCGTGTCTTTAAAAAGAAAAAAAAAGTGAATGACACTTGAGTAAAAACACATGGGTTGTTCTCTGGCTTCTACATGCATATACCTAAAACTCATTCATACACTTATGTGTACACGTGTGCGTTCACACACACACAAACACAATAATATATACATGCATGCAAATACACACACATGCAGAAAGGAAATATAGGTGTTGAATGGAAAGAAAGACAAAAAGACTAATCTCCAATATGATGTGTGTGTGTGTGTGTGTGTGTGAGAGAGAGAGTAGAGAGAGACAGAGAGATTATATGTGTGTGTGCTTAATTGTGATAGCGTTCTCTATTAACAAAATGATTTCTTAATTGTGATATGAACAAGTAAGTCAAAATAAATGCTTTCATGCTCAATTTTTAAAGATTCAAGAGCATCATGGACTGAGTCCAGAGGTGGTCATGACTATGCTGACATTGTTGACTCTAACCTATACTATGTCCCATGAGATTTAGTCTCCAATCTTCAGTTGCTTCTGTTCAAAAATGATATTTGTTTACTTATTTATGATGTTTAAAATGTTGCAATATTGGAAAATTCTATATAAAAACCATTTCTAAAGTTCTGAACACATTTTCATTATTCAGCTTCCCTCCGTGTCTTCATTACAGTTTCTATTGTCGTGAAGAGACACCATGACCATGATAACTCTAACAAAGGAAAACTTTTAATTGTGGTGGCAAATGTACAGTTTAGAGATTCAGTCCATTATCATCATTGAACAAGGCATCATCAAGGCAGACATGGTGCTGGAGAAGGTGCTGAGAGTTCTTACATGTTGACCCACCAGCAGCAGGAAGTGGTTGGAAACACTTGGTATATCTTGAGCATAGGAGACCTCGAAGCCCAGCCCCAGTGACATACTTCCTCCAACAAGGCCACTCATACTTCAACAAATCTATATCTATTAAAATCACCACTCCAGATGAGCTTATGGGGGCCAATTACATTCATAATATTATACTTGATGGAAAAAAAAAAAAAAACAGTGCCTAGGTTTGCTCATTTCACATCAGGAGGAATGACTAAAAAACAAATCTCTGAATACAGTAAAACATTTTACGTGAACTTAGAAAAGTTTCAGTGAGATGAAATATATAGTCATAAAGTTATTCTAAGTTGAAACAATGAACTTAAATAGTCAAAATTTGGGTTTACATAATTTTAAGACAAGTGGCACTTAGTTTTTTTTATTTATACCTTTCAAAAACCTTTCTGTTTTGCCCTATCTGTGACTTTAGTTTGATTATATTTTATACTGCCCTGTGAGAAATTTTATAATTGTATATTATTTTTCATTTCTAAAAAACCAAAAGAAATAAATACACTTTATAATTCCCAGACGCCTCCCTCCATTTAGCTCTTATTAATCTTCACTGGGGCTTTTTTACCCTCTGCCCTGCAATGTGAAACTTAACTGGGATGGTCCTTGAAATCATAATTGAAAATTAATGATGAGAAGCAGCCCTGAACCATACTGTTCCCATCCCTTTCCTCCGTCCAAGAATTGTACAATGCAGATTTTATTTCAGGGACAAGAGAGGTAATTAATCGTCATAAGACCCTGACACTGGCTGCAGATAAGTGGTATAGTCTGGCTGTAACACAAATATGTGGACACCATTGCCATTAATCTCTGAATACCACATAGAAAGGAAGAAAGCCCTTGTGAGGCCTCTATAAAGGGAGGTATTATTATGAGACTATATATATATATATATATATATATATATATATATATATATATATTCAGCAAATTTGTAGCCTCCGTATTCATAAGCAAAGTCTTTTCTACATCTACTTATAAGGAAAAAAATTCCTCCACATGCAAAGAAGTAAATGGAGTGTGAGGGTACAAATAAGAAAACAAAAGCCTGAGGAACTGCCATCAAAATCTATGGAATCATTGCCCTCTGTCTGTGAAAACTGTGGTGCTGGCTTCCTGCCAGGAGTCAGTCATTGCTACAGCTGACAGAGAGAGTGACCAGTAGTATTATTTGAGTGAATGGAAGAAGGGGTTTCTTTTTGTTGGTTTAATAATGTAGCATACTTGAAAGCTGAACCATAACACATACAAATGAAATTTTACACACATAGTTAAAAGTGATATTTTATTTATGTTTTAAAACATGTATTTATCCAAAGTATTTGAATTATATCCCTCCACCACAACCTCCATCCCACTCCTCTGAGGGGCCCCTCTGGGAACTTCATATTCCCCTTTCATTTTGTCCTGAATCTGATGATATTTTGCCTTTGTGATCTTATCAGAATTTAGTGCTACATGGCTCTCTTCCTTGAAGGTGTCAGATACATTGTACTTGGGACTCTGGTGTGATCCTTTTAGAACAAAGCCTACCTGTTCTTATTTGTAGCTATACTACATATTTAGGTCATTTTGTTAAAAAAATGTTTCAATCACACTTTTAGTTGCCTCCTAGTTGAGCAGTCCTGGTATGATATTTTCTTCATCTCAGACATTGAAACTTCCTAATCTTCAATGATTCCTCATTGCATTGAAGCAGTATTGATGTAAATAAGTTGTCTGCTAAATAATATTTCTTTCCAGTAGTTAGATGGGTGACTTTTGTTTTGCCTTTTTGTTAAGTAAACATCTCTATTTTCTTATTAAGAGATGAGGAATTGCCTTGGAAATGGTTTTCTACTTTATTCCTATGTACATATAATACCTCCTTAATAGAAGCAAATAGGCTTTGCTCTCTTGGAGAGAACCAAAGCTATTTTTTTTAATACTGATAACTATGGACATGCAATTGAAAGCAAAATCTCATAATACCAGAAGTAGGCTTGAAAATTAGTTTCTAATGATATCCTTTTGACTTTTGAGTAAGATGGCAGGCTAGAAAATCCTTCTAGGTGACTTGGTGAAGAAGATTGTCAGAATAAGAAACAGATTTTTTTTTTAAAAAAAATTGCCTTGCATTTTTAGCAACTACATTCTGGTCTCCCAAATAACAATTATGTACTTGGCTTATACACATGCTAGCTTTAAAGTTACCTAAAACACATTTAGTAGGTCACAATGTGCAAGTATTTGAGATTTCTGTACACAAGGCTGCATGGTATTCAATAGTATTCAATTGTATGTCTTCACTATATCTGAAACAAATTCACTTAATGAGACCTGTGTAGGTGCTTGAACGCTATACTATTAAATACAGTACTGGAGCAAGTAGTCTTATGTTAGGAGTAGGTTTTCCCACTAGCCTAGTCCCACAGCCCCAAATAACACACAGAGACACTCTATTAGATATAATTCTGTTGGCCAGTTACTAGTTTCTTACCGGCTAACTCTGTCTTAAATATTAACCCATTTCTATTAATCTAAGTACTTCCACGTGGTCTTATCTTACTGGACAGAGGGGCTGGCATTCTGCTTTCTCCGTCTTCCATCCTGAATCTCCTCCCTACTACTTCCAGAATCCTCCTTGTCTACTAATCTCACCTCTCTTGCTTTCCTATTGGCCAACAGTGCTTTATTCATTAGCCAATACGAGAAACATATTTACAGAATGACATCTCCCATCAGTCTTGTATAAAATATTTTGCATTTTGTCAGTCTGTCCTTGTGTAGCCTTCCAATGTCTTTCAAAGATTGCTGAATTTTGTTGTTGAAGCCACTGAGTTGTGCCCATATGTTCTATTCCTATTACCCATATGTAAAATGATCAAATATTTTGACAATATTTTTGTTGTGTATTTTATAGAGATGAAGTTGTATCCTGCTGATGCTGTTGCATATTCCATAAAACTGTGGGTTTACAGGCTACGCCCTGTGCAGATAGACTCGATTTTAAAATCAGCATTTAGTCCATATTCAGTCTAACAATGCCTGTGGGGCACAAGAAGATAATAATTTAATCATAAATATGGAATGGTGTTCCCCTAAAAATTCATCAATTAAATTGAGATCTTATGAGCACACAGCTGTAGTGAAATCACATCAGGGAAAACAGTCTCTAGAGTTCATTGAACATACCAGATGGAAGGAAGGATACATCTCTCTCAGTTAAATCCCATTACGAAGACACATAGCAAGTGATGACCAGAGAACCCACTGACCCACAGTATGGCCACTTGGCATGTGTGTCTTTGAAATCAAAAGCAGAGTGATTCCAATTGTCTCAAAGGATGCAGCTCAGCTAATTGTTGCGTTAACCATATTGATAACAAAAACTACTTGAATTACTGTATGCTGGTCTGTTCCCTTGTCATCTCTACTTGACTCTGCACTTAACTATCCAACCTCTAGGGTCCAGAACCTGAGCATAAATGGATAGCTTCAATCTTTGTTGAGGTGAGCTCAAATCTGATCCCAAGTGCTGTTCCTGACTCTGGGACTATTGTATCTCATCTAACCAAAAGTGGTACATGTTTTTGTGTATCACTCTTTTACTTCTGCTTTTCACTAAGATTTAACTTGAATTCTGCAGACAATACTGTGGTCTCTTTCTCCTTTGGAGACAATTTGTAACCTACAAATAAAGATTTTTTTTTGTGTGCATTGTGTAATTTCTGAATATAGAGTAAACATGCATAGTTAAAAATGTAACCAACTATGGTAGTTTGAATGCAAACACCCCCAAATCTCATAGGGAGTTGCACTATTATAAGGTTTGGTTTTATTGAGGTATATGCGGCCTTGTTAGAGGAAGTGGTCACTGTTGGTGTAAGGTAAAGATGTAATTGGATGAGGGGGACATGTTCCAGCCCCAGTAAGCAGCAGAGTTTGGCAGTTTTGACCACATGGTTCTGGGTTTAGAATTAAAGACTGAAGAAAGAGGTTATAGAATAAAACCACTGAGGCCAGGCACTAGTCAGAGGTGTCCCTAAATGGAGGCCCAGAGGCCACAGAATGAAGAAGTAAGGGTGAAACTAAGACTGCCTTCGATGTTGGAGATGCTAGAATCTTGGATTGGTTGCTGAGGAAAGCTGATAATGGGAAGTGGAACCATCCCAAAATAAAGAACAGTGTTCCAATCAACAGAGCTGGATGGAGTTGGAGATGTGAAGAGCATTTTGACCTCAGACATGAAGATACAGTTTGAAGTTTGTCCAGCCATTTTGCTGTCTTGCTTTCATCCAGTATTTCCTAGCTATATGCACTTCCCTGAATTTTGGAATGGTAGTGTATATACTGTGCCAGTATATATTGGAAGTTTTTTGTGATTTTTATTTTACATAGATGATTACTGTTAAGAGATTACATGAGTCTCGGAAAGACTGAATATTTTTGAGACTGTGATGGAAAATATGAACTTTGGAAGTTGGACTAAATGAATTTTGTATTATGATATTGCCACAAGCTAATGGCGGCTAGGGAGTGGAGTGTGGTACATTGAATGTAATTTGCCCCCACATTATCATAGGGAATGTCACTGTTAGGAGATGTGGCTTTGTGGAAATAGGTATGGCCTTGATAAAAGATAAAAAAATAGCATAATGGTGGGGTCAAGCTTTGAGGTTTTCTAAGCTCAGAATACTGCCCCATATTTCAGTCAATGTAGGACTTTCAACTACCTATCCAGCACCACATCTGGCTGTACTCTAACACAGTCTCCTTCTGTGTGATAATGAATAGAAACTCTGAAACTGTAATTGAGTCACTCCAATTAAATGTTTTCGTTATAAAAGTTACCATGGTCATATTGTCTCCTCATAGCAATAAAAACCTGAACAAAGATATCAACAAACAGGGAAAAATAGGAGTAGTTAATAAGTTGAGGCTCTCCAAAAATCTATGCACCCTCTTATGCATTGTTATTTTTTCTTTGTTTTTTGTTTGTTTGTTTGTTTTTTCATTCTGACACAGTGGAAAGTGACAAGTGTGTCTGTGTTTCTGACATATAATGTTAACAACAACCTCATAGACAAAATAATTCGTATCTCTGTCATCACGGCTGTACACCAAAAGATGATAAATGGACCCATGTCCATATGTTTCCCCATCTTATTATCAAATAGAACTGATGCCTCAAGTTCTGAGTTGTGTTTCTAAACTAAGAAATTCTGGCTGGCTGACTGTTCATTGCTTTTCATTATCCATTTCCCTTATGAATTCTAAACCATTGTCAATCACACATGCAGTTTATGTTCCTAAACTAGAACAGAAAAAATTTTTGTAGAATTGTTATGTATTTAAAATTTATTTCTGCAATCAGTATTCATGAGCAATTTCTTTGCTTATTGAAGACATACTCATTTTTTTCATATTTTATAATTGTAATTTTCACATTTGTAATCTTTTTGTTTTCTTTTTTTTTTGTTTATTTGTTTTTTTATATGGAATTTCTCTTGGCTGTCCTAGAACTCACTTTGTACACCAGGCTGGCAAAAAACTCACAGAGACCTTTCTGCCTCTGCCTCACAAGGCAGACTCCACCATGCCTGCCTTTTGGTTTGGGAAGGTTATTTTTTAAATCCACTTATATAGCCTTAAATGTAGGAATTTTTTGAAAATAAGCTTTGGATATATCCTGCTAACTTTTTTGAATATATACATTTTTCAAGAACAAATTATATATTTAATAACCTGCTGAATGTAATTATTGCTGCCTGCATGGGTATAGTATGAGTATAGATCCATGGACTGGTCCATGCACAGTGTACCACGAGTCATACTTCAAAATTGAATGAACTCTCTCTCCTCCACTAGCAAGTAACTGATAGTAGTGGTCCTCCATTAGTCATTAGTCAACATGTCCTGGGTTCTCCTACCCCATATATGCTGTAACCTGAACTGGCTCTACCTTTGCCATGTGTTGTACAGGTTACCACAGCACCATGAATTCATGAATGCAACAGGGCTATCATATCATGAAGAGTACATTTCAAGACACTCTCCTGCTTACTCTGACTCTTTTTTTTTTTTTTTTTGATATTTATTTTTTTTTATTTTTTTTTTGCATATAGAGTATTTTTTATTTAATTTTATATAACAAAGTCCAATTAAATGAAAACAAACATTTATACACAATATTTGGGAATTTGGGCGTCGTTCTTTCCAAACTACTTCCTGCTGGTAAGGGGCGCTGTCTTGGGGGATTCGAAGAAGATTCAGATATCCTAGCTGTAGTCTGTAGGGCTGTTTTGTCCAGCTGTTTGGAATGTAGGATCAGCTTGTACTCTGTTTCAGGCGGTCTGGTGTGATCAAACCACATTAGTCTGGAAGGAATCAACATCTTTTCATTTTCTGTGGAAACAAAAATAGAAATACTTTTCCCCAGTAACTTGTTCTTCAACTTAAATTTTGGAGTCAAAGCGTTTTTTTTTTTTTTTTTTTTTTTTTTTTTTTTTTTTTACATGTCGATCCCAGTTCCCTCTCCCTCCCTCCCTCCCCCCAAGCCCTCCCTCCCTCCTTCCCTCCCTTTTGCCCTCTCTACCCTCTCCCATGCACTCTAAACACCCTCCCCTCCCAACCCCCCACCACAATACAATATGTAGGGGAATGCCATCCAGTTGGGGTCATGTAGATCTGACAGGTCCTGTGAAGTAGGGACTAGGGCTTCTCTCCTATCTCTAGAATAAGGCAGTTATCCCTCCATGGGGGATATGTTTGCAAAGTCCTTTTGTGCACCAGGGATACATCCTGGCTCCACTCTCTGAGGTCTCTTAGACTGCTCAGACCTTCTGGCTGAGACCCATATTCAGGGGGGTCCGAGTCAGACCCCTGTTGGCTTCCCAGCTATCAGTCTAGTGGCCCTTAGCTCCTCCTTGTTCAGGTAAGCTGTCTCTATGTACTTCTACCACATGGTCTTGTCCTCTCCATCTGCTTCTGGGTTCTAGTTTGACTCAGTGTTTATGTATGGGTGTTTGCTCCTGTTTTCAACAGGCATTAGTTGAGGACTCCATGGAGAAGTTAGTTGTTGATCTCACTCTCCGGGAAGGGCATTTATGATAGCCTTTCCACGGGAGCTGAGATTGTTAGTTGGGAGCAGTCTTGTAGTTCCCTCGACCTAAAAGAACATCAGGAGGCATCACCATTCCTGACTTTAAGCTCTACTACAGAGCTATAGTTCTGAAAACAGCCTGGTATTGGCATAAAAATAGACAGGTAGACCAATGGAATCGAATTGAAAATCCTGATATTAATCCACGCACCTATGAACACCTGATTTTCGACAAAACAGCTAAAATTATACAATGGGGCAAAGACAGCATCTTCAACAAATGGTGCTGGCACAATTGGATGAGGGTGTGTAGAAGACTGCAGATAGACCCATGTCTGTCGCCATGCACAAAACTCAAGTCCAAATGGATCAAAGACCTCAACATCAATCCAGCCACATTGAACCTCTTAGAAGAGAAAGTAGGAGGTACCCTTGAACAAATTGGTATAGGAGACCGCTTCTTGAACATAACTCCAGGGGCACAGACACTGAGAGAAACAATTAATAAATGGGACCTCTTCAAACTTAGAAGCTTCTGTAAGGCAAAGGACACAGTTGACAAGACCAAACGGCAGCCCACTGACTGGGAAAAGATTTTCACTAATCCTATATCCGACAAAGGACTGATCTCCAAAATATACAAAGAACTCAAGAAACTAGTCAACAAAACACCAAATAACCCTATTAAAAAATGGGGTACAGAACTAAAGAAAGAATTCTCAATGGAGGAAATCAAAAAGGCTGAAAGACACTTAAGAAAATGCTCCACATCCTTAGCTATCAGGGAAATGCAAATCAAAACAACTTTGAGATACCATCTTACCCCTGCCAGAATGGCTAAAATTAGAAACACCAGTGATGACTTATGTTGGAGAGGATGTGGAGAAAGTGGAACACTCCTCCACTGCTGGTGGGAGTGCAAACTCATACAGCCACTTTGGAGATCAGTATGGCGGTTCCTCAGGAAAATGGGAATTAGTTTACCACAGGACCCGGCAATCCCCCTCTTAGGCATATACCCAAAGGATTCACATCAATGCAACAAAGACATCTGTTCAACTATGTTCATAGCAGCACTATTTGTAATAGCAAGAACCTGGAAGCAACCTAGATGCCCTTCAATTGAAGAATGGTTAATGAAGATGTGGCACATCTACACAATGGAATACTACTCTGCAGAAAAAAATAATGGTATCTTGAAATTCGCAGGCAAGTGGATGGCACTTGAAGAAACCATCCTGAATGAGGTAACCCAGTCACAAAAAGAGGAACACAGTATGTACTCACTCATATATGGATTTTAGACCTAGATCAAATGATCACCAGCCTATAATTCACATCACCAGAGGAACTAGGATACAAGTTGTATTCTAAGAGATTCATATAAAGTCCCTCACAGAACTGGGAAGGGACAAGTCCCCCAGACCTCAGGTATAGTGGGGGAGGACAGCTAATGGAGAGAGAAGTAGGAGAAAATAAGAGGGAGGAGAGGAATCCATGTGCGACCAGGATGATTGAGCCTGGTTAGGAATGGAAAATAGGAAAGAGAGAGAGAGACAGAGACAGAGAGAGAGAACATAAAAGAGGGAGCCAATATTGGTTTGAAGATAAAGTTGAACACTCTTAACATTCGTTCAGTCCTGAGTTTCTAAGGTTGGGATATAGATATACCTTCTACACTCACCATAAACTAAGTAAAGCAAAATTATTTATGTAAATATCACCAATTTTGTTCATTTTACTTTAATGTGGTTAATATATTTATATGAAATAATGTTTATGCTTTCGTGCATAACTGCACATACACAGTAACATCTTATAATATGATTGAAGGGCCTATCTATTTCACTTTGCTTTTCATTACATGTCACTTGAACCTTTGAACCCTGATTAATGGACATTTTCCATGATCTTTTGGCCTCTCTCAGCTTACTTTGTGATTTGATTGCATCCATTGTCTTTCTTGTCTGCACAATTTTGTAGAAAATCAAAGAACCCAGAAACTTAATTCAGTCAGGTACTGCTATTCTGTATGACACTAAATGATGCTACAAACCCTGTAATCAATACATCTTTGCTTCATTTCTCCCTGAATGTCTATGTCTTTCTCTGAGGTCATTTCCTTCTGTTTAGGGAACTGATTTGAGTGTTTCCTTTGTATAATGTCTCTTCTGAATGGCAGCATTTGCAATTTTTTTCTATTATTGTTAAAGGGCTCACCTTTAACAATATTCCCTTAAAATATTCTTATGTAGACATCACAGGTTGTACTTTGTTTATCCTGACTACTTGTACAATGCCAATGATAAACACACATTTTTGAAAGAAAACACAGACATATTTTTTTTCCAATATTGTTTCTGCCTTTTACTCTTTTCTTCCCAGAATTCCAGTTATGGCCAACTTTTGATCAACATTTTCCTGTCTTTATGATGGTGTTTTCTGGAATTCTCAATGCTTCTTCACTGTTTTCTGGAAAATACTCACTTGTGGTCCCCTTAATTTTCTATTCTTTTGTGTCTGCCAAGCAATTAAATCTCATTTATACAGATCTATATTATTATTATTATTATTATTATATTTTTATTCAGAGGCTCTTACCTTATTATTTTTTTCAAGTATTCATATTGTTTAGTGGGTTCTTTACTCTTTTCTTCTTTCCAAAAGACAGGTTATTCACTAGCTGTTACAGTCAAATATCTATAATGATCCAACTTCCCTTGGATTATATCTGTCTGCTGTTTTCATTATACCCTTCCTATGTTTGTGTGTGCATGTGTGTGCATATTACACATCCATAATTGAAAGCAGGATACTGACTGAACACTAAAAATATCATTTCTAGATACTGCATTATTCCCTAAAATTTTCACCATATATTCTGCTACATTCCTAAATTAATATCAAGTGGCTTTAATCCAGGAAGGTTATGGCATTATTAGCCTTCTATGTGCTCTTCCCAAGACTCACTCTAATCTAGGAATATATGCTGATAGAGGAGTTAGCCCAATAACATTTAGCAAGATTTAAAGAAAATATTTTATCATCTATCCTATTTTTGTGAGTCTAAAGTCCTATATGACACTTATCTTTAATCTTAATTAAGGAAAATTATAACCATAGCTATCTGTCTTCAACTCAACCAAAGGCCACAGTAGGATAATATATAAACTCTAGAAATGACAGAGACAACTCACTGCCTGGTCAGTCACCTAAAGTTCTTCCATAATGTTCCATCTTCAGCCTATAGTCCATAGTGTGTCTGGCAGACTCCTCAGCAAAGCAGGAATCATTAATCAGTCCACCTTATTGGCAGCTTGTCAGTCACTTTATTTTGTGTCATGCAGACTTTCTGGCAGACTCTTTCATGAAGCAGAAATTCTGTAGCAATATCCATCTTATATCAGCAGTCATTTTTATGTGGGTCCTGCTTGTCCAGTTTACACAGCATAAAGTCAAGCAGTCCAGACAAGAGAGGTTTATTGCCCAAATGGCTAGTCTTGTCATATTGGAAGTGATCTCCATAATGAGTTTCTTTAATGTCCATCTTCTTTTGAAGAAGGTGGTGTTGCTAGGAGCAGTTGTGCCTCAATGTTAAGAAAAAAAACAAAATCATTTTAAATGCCATATTGTGTAAGTCTTTGAAAGGTTTGAAGAATGCCTATCCATCTCAAATACATCTTAAATACATGTTGAAAACTTACCTAACTTAACTCTAAGTTTTGACTATCATAGGTAACTATAATCTGTGTTAAATTATACATTATATTTCTAAATAAGCTATATAAACACAATACCTAAATAAGAGAAGAAATATACATATCACAAAATTGACCTTAAATTGTATCAATAAATGAAAATCTACTCCAAAACAAAGTATACATTTCTATACCATTATCCCCTTTTTATCTTTAAAGAGATTGGTTTGATCATTAACCATTTATAAATAACCTCCTATAAATGAAAACAAACATTTATAAACAATATTTGGGAATTTGGGTGTCGTTTTTTCCAAACTGCTGGTGGGGGTGCTGTCATGGGCATCCTAAGAAGACACAGAAATCCTGGCTGTAGTGGTCTGCAAAGCTGTCTTTTCAGCTGTTTTGAATGTTGGATCTCCTGGGACACTGCTTCAGGGTGTCTTGCTTGATCAAATCATGTTAGTCAGGAAGGAATCAACAGCCTTTTATTTTCTGTGAAAACAAAAGTAGGAATCCTTTTCCCCAGTAACTTGTCCTTGGACTTAAAGTTTGAAGTAAAAACATTTTTAAGATATATAAATTTAATTAATCCAGAAGAATTTCTTTTAACAGTTGTTATTTCCTTAGCAGTTAAACAATTTAAAGTCAATGTCAATACAATAGCATACGTATCCAGACTCTTTGTGCTTTCCATCTTTATGTTGCTTTTTATTACTTTATTTCTTCTTCTATTTTTTTTTTTTTTGAGACAGGGTTTCTCTGTGTAACTTTTATCTGTCCTAGAATTAACTTTGTATACCTGATTCCTTTGAAATCACAGAGATCTGCTTACCTCTGCCTCCTGAGTGCTGGAATTAAAGGCATGTGCCACCATACCCAGCTACTCTTTTTCTTTTTATTATTCTTTTTTAAACCATTCTATACTGTTTATTTTTCTCTCCCAAGCCAAGTGTATTTTAAAACACACTGTAAACCTTTAGCTGTTTTTCTTAATCTGAATCTGTCTTTACTGTAACTCTTACCTTTTACTGGCCACAAGTCTTTTATCTGGTAAACAAGATTGATCAAATGAAAGCCATAGCTGTATTAGCCATGGTCTATCAAAGGTGGTGGCAGGTAACTTTACCTCCAGAACTGAGAGCTTTGCAAACTGCCTTGGTCTATGCTGCCATCCAGCAGCATGTTGCCAGCTTGGAGATGTAGTCACTGCCATTGCCAGCTGCTCATACATACCATCAATTGTTAGCAGTTCTTCTTAAATGCCTTGCAGTTTTTTTGCCGCTTATGCTGAGTCAGGAAATCTCCCTTAAAGGAGCCGTAAAAATGTTTGTTTGTCCAACAGAACATAGTCCAATAAGAAAAATGCTCTTACCAAGAAGCCTCGCTTGTCTTTGTTCTTTTGTTTCTAAAACTCTTAAGCTTTTGTTAAGTTTTAAGTAGAAGTTCTTATAAGCCATGTTGCCAGTGCAATTTTGTTACGAGCAGGTGTTTCCACTAGCCTCGGCCCACTGCCATGCCAGCCCCGAATAACACACAGAGACACCATATTAGATACAATTCTGTTGGCCTGCTACTAGCATTTCTTATTGGCTAGCTCTATCGTAAATATTAACCCATTTCTATTAATCTAAGTATTTCCATGTGGTTTTATCTTACCAGAGAGAGGGCCTAGACCTCTGTTCTCTCAAGGCTCTACATGTTGACTCTCCTCCCTACTACTTGCTTTCTCCTCCTTGACTCCTAGTCCCGCCTATCTTGCTTTCCTATTGGCCAACAGTGCTTTATTCATTGATCAATACAAGAAATATATTTACAGAATGACATCTCCCATCAGATATGTCCATTAATTCTTATTTTATTAGTGAATTTTATAGCTTGTATGTGAATTTTGGCAAAGGGTTTTCTAAGTTTTGAAAGAGAGTCAAATACTTTGCACTTAAGCTCTATTTATGTAATTGTACGCATGGAGCTATTTATAACCACCTTTCCATTACATTATATTAATTTTACTGAAATTAGTAGTCTTTTGTGTTTTGTTCTGTTTTATTGCACCTTAGCTCCAATGGTTACTAGCATACTTAAGAATGTTACAATGAGGCCCAGCCAGATGGTTCAAAACTTGATAGTGTTGCTTCCTACATAAACATATAGCAACCTAAGATCAGTCCTCAGAGCCCATATAAGTGTGGACAGGAAGAACAGATGTCACAAAGATTTACAACAAATTAAATGCATGTACAGTGGCATGTGTGACCCAAGATATATATAACAAATACAGAAAATATTTTTAAAAATAGAGTACATTAACAGTTACAGATGATTTATTTATATTTTAATAATTTCACTCATTACAAGAGTTTAATGTGCTGTTTCTGTTAAAGAAAAATTTAGTTGTTCTTTTCCAATATCAGTGCTTACAATGGGACTAAGTAAGTGCTGAAATAAAGCAGAAGACAGGAAATTGCCCCACTGAATTTAGTATGTATTGCATCTATTATATATCAATTTATTTTTTGTTTTTCTGTTAATTGTGAAACTTTAATATTGTTTCCCTTTCCTCCCAGCAAACACTACCATATATTTTCCCTCTCTTTCTTACACATAGCCTCTTTAGTTCATTTATATTTATTATAAGCATATAGGTATGTACATACATATTCCTAAGTATAAATTGCTCTGCATAATGTATGATGTTACTCATAACTATGTTTTCAGAGCTGACCATTTGGTATTGGATAACAAAGTGTTGTGTTCCTCCTTAGAGAAGACTACTTTTCTTGCACTTAGCATCCCTTACTTGCTTGAAGTCCATGATGTATAATTGAATCCCCAAGGGCTTTATATTTTAATTTGTCTGCTTTGACATGTCTATTGTTGACATGCTGGTTGAGTTCATGTTTGGGGAGTTCTACTGGTGGGACTTTATGAGTGTGGCTTCTGAAATTACTAGCAGACAATAGTCTCACCATTTACAGCAGTGTTTCCTAAAGTTTGGTGCAGAAATAGTTTGTAGATCTGTCCCTTGGACTTGGGCTCAACAATTCTGAATTTTGATTGATTGTGTTCATTGTCTACTGCAAAGAGTTTTTCTGAGAAGAGACAAGGACTACATTTATTTATGGGTATAAAGACAACTATTTAGAATATAATTAGTGCTGATCTAGTTAAATGTTGGGTTGTAGGTTCTCTTCCATATCTATAACTTCATTTTTAAAGTATTATATTAATTTCTTCACCTGCTTTGTCATTCTTTTCTTAGAATTTTGAATAGGAAAGTCTATTCTATTTTCCACCCATTTTTATTGCCAAAGGTGTTCAATATATTAGGATTTTTCTTTACAATTGGTTTGGACATGTGCCACAAATTCTTTTTATACTATTATTGCTATCCTTATTTCTAAAAGTAGTGCAGCCCTTTAGTATTCACCCTTTAACCCAAAAGTTGTTTAATATGTTTTTATTGTTTTAATAATAAAATGTTTTGGTACTTTTTACATTTTTACCCTATCCAATTATTGATCTTTAAAATAACAACAACATAAAAACCATTTGTTTTATTGTTACACCCTGAAATACATTGAGGCTTTTCTATCGAGGTGTTTTATTTAAATAATATTTTATTATAAGTCACTGTTAAAAAGTAAATTTATAGGCAATGATGATATTTCTTTAAATGCTGGACCAGAATATTTTTAAAGGAAAAGAAAAATGTAGTATTTTATGATATTGATTAAGTCAATCTTACCTTCTGCAGCTGGAAGGGACTGAAGGGAACATCAGAAGCATTGGCTGCATTAAAATATATATACAGTGTGAATATGTGTACTCCATATCACAGAAACTAAATTTAAAGGTAGAAAATTAAAGACGCGGGGCAATACAATGTTGCAGTGTTGTGTCTGACTTTCAGGAGCAACTTAGGTGCTTCATTGTTAAGTTACCTGTGCACTGGTCTTTTCAAAGTCCTGGTCAGTCTGTTTCCAAATTCTTTCCATCAGCACTACAGTAGTGCTTACACCTGACCTTGTTGAGGTAGTAATTCTGTCATGCAAAGACAGCTTAGAGATTTAGGTACCTGTAGTTGTTGGAAAGAAATGGCCCTGAAAAGCAGTGGCAGTGTTAGGAGGTGTGACTTTGTTGGAATCGCTGTGGCCTACTTAGAGGAATGTGTCACTGTGGAGGAGACTTTGAAGTCTATATGCTGAAGCTGCATACAGTGATTAAATTCAATTCCTGTTGCCTTCAGATCAAGATGTAAGGACACTCAGCTCCTTCTCCTGCACTATGTCTGCCTGCATGCTGCCTTACATCCTGCCATGATACAAATGGACTAAACTTCTGAACTGTGAGTTACCCAGTTAAATGTTTTCCTTCATGAGAGTTGCCTTGGTCATGGTGTCTCTTCACAGCAATAGGAACCCTAACTAAGACAGTCCCCTGTTCCAGAATTGCTGAATTGAAAAATTCAATCAATAACAAAAGATGCTCCTATTCTTGCAGCTGAGTACCCTTTTCATACCTAGAGGATATTTGATTCTCACCTGTCTACCCTGGAAGTACTGTGCATGTCTGTGTACTGTGATCATCTCTCATCCTCTTTTATCTGTTTCCCTTTGTTGATCTTCCTGAACATTCTGTGAAAAAGCATCTTCACAATTAGCTGTCAGAATAGAACACCTCTGTCATAGTTTTTCAGTAGAAGGCCTTTATGTTTTCTTTGCCAAAGGAAAATGGATTTCCTATTGCATTTGTGGTTTTGGTGAAGGCAGCATGGATGAACTGGGCTTCTTTGAACTTTCGCAGTATTTGTAACAAAGCAACTTTGTTCACTCAAATTAACCTTCTTGTCATTGTGAGGTACTATAATTGTCTCTTATTATGTTAAGCATTTAAACTGGATTCCAGTATTTTACTGGAAATTTTAATCTCTCTCTCCATTCTTTCTCTCCGTGTCTCCTGAGATTCTTGTGAGTTGTTTTTCTATTACCCACCTTTTAAAACAATGTTTCTAAAAGTTTCCTGCAGTCATCTTTGTTCTACCTTTTCCCAATCAGAAATTTTCAAGTTGGTACCATAATGTTACCTCAAAATTTTAATTATTATGGTCTTATTTTTGCTGCCCGAAGTGACCATTTTTCCTATTTTGAAAGGCTCGATTATATTCCATTCCATGTATAGTCTCTCTGAGTTTTCCAGCAGGTGCTTAAGTGAGCTCTGCATCTCTCCTATTCCTTGTTGTCCAATTTTGTCATCAGTGTTCATTAAATCTTAACTTTTATTATATATTACAATACAGAGATAAAATTAGTCATGCTTTGAAATCATTTCTCCTAAACTTAAAATGCCTAGCACAGAGCAACTTTTCAATATGTGGAAGTGACTTTTATCAGAATATTTCATTGTTTCTTTTTCTATAATGTATCATGATCATATTAGCTGGTACTAATATCTAATCTTATTCCTTGTGACTCCCTTTGTATTCCCCACTGTTCCTCCTTTCATTTCATGTCTTTGTTCCCCATAAAGATGATAGTCTTTCTTCTAACATTTAACGTGATGGATTGTAATGCAAAGTCTACTTGGAAGAAAATTTTGGATATTTATAGATTCAAGTTTTATTTACCATGATGTATTTAGTTTGGTAGTACATACATTTGACATTTTGTATTATTGTTCAATTTTGACATGTAACTTTGTGTAGGTGGATGTATCATTATAGTACAAAAAATGTTCCAGTCTTTAAAATTAGGTAATAATAATCACTGGGTTTTTTTAAATGTATTTTTATTTAATGGGTATGAGTGTTTGTCCTGTATGTTTGTATCTGGTCACTCCTCAATTAGTCATTTATAGTAGAAGGTTATTACTCTTCCCATGAGCCCAGAAAAACATCACCATCTTTGTATACTTTTGTATCTTCAAGTGTGAAATGAAGCTCAGTTACTTATCAGGCTGGTTTAACTCAAGATTGCACCTGGAAGCATGGACAGAAACTGGTTTATATTTTTTTTAATAATGTACCTCTTTTATTCTACTCCAAATGTCCTCCCTTTGAGTGCATTTTCACAGTGATAATACTTACTAAATTCTCAGGCCTCAGGTCTAGTCTATAAACACAACCATATGTCAGATATTCAGCATCTATCTATTGAAAACCTTCCATGTGATGGTGTTGTGCAAACTTTTTGAGTATCAAATGGCATATAAAATAGTAGCTTCCCTCTAGATACTACACTTCTGTGTGGTAAGCTTGCTTTTTATAATTCTATTCTCATTTTTATAACTAAGCCAAATTAAATGTTTTATATCACTTTAGCTACCTCATATCCCATTGATACTCCTAAAATATTTCCTATAATAGTCAACAAAAGGCCCATGAATTTTAAACCACTATTTCCATGACACTCTTTTTCCTCTCAATCTTCTTGCCAGAGAAATTTTCCTGGAGAACACAACATTCCACTCTTTTCTTGTATTATGTACAAAAGCTATTAAAATGCGTATTGGGCTTTTTTATAAAAATTGATGGTTTTTAAAGTTGAAAGTATCCTTTAATATTTTCATATACGTGTACAATGCATGCTGATTAATGTCACCCTCAACTTTTTTTGTCTCCCTCTCATCCCCACCAAACTGCCTTCTGTCCTACAAGTCCATTATCCATATTCATGTGTTTGGTTTTTTTAACCCAAGTTCTTCTTCACTGGAGACCAATGTGCTCAACAGTGTTTGTTAAGTTATGGAAGTGAGCTCTGTTTTTCCAGAATTTGTAAGTGGACAATAATCCAGTAAAGGGTTGGACAGAGCCTGCTGAGCTCCAACTCCATCTGAGAAGTTCATTCTTATAGAAGCTCAGGAGAGCTAAGTACCATTGTACCAATATCATAAGTGGAATGTCTGTGTAATTCATAAAGATGGAATTTGATAACCCTACTTAGTCAGCACATGATATTGTTTCTACCATTTCTACAGCATTTCTTGAGTTTTAGAGAAAGTGGAATAAATGTCCTATTGTTTGATTTTTTTTTTTTTTTTTTTTGGTCTGTGGACTCACCTCTTACTTGTTCTTAGTACCCTAATTTGTCACCTTTTACTGTAGTCACAAACATTCATTCAAAGAGAAGATTGTCTGATTAAGGCTGGGTTGACATTTTTCAATGGAAAGAATCATAAATAAATTGTAGGTAGTTTGATAATGTCAATTTAGCTACATGTACATTCTTCCTTGTTACATCCCCCCAACATCAGTTTTGACCAGAGTTTACAGCGCCAGTAAAGAGTTCTCTATTATGTATCAGGCCTCTAGTAAAATCAGACAACAAATTGTTCATCCATGGCACACCATTATTATCCAATCAGATACATCTTGCCAGGAAGATGGCTGATGAAGTTCATAGAGTTTAGATGGAGACAATATTATTGAGTGTTTTTCTTCAGTGACCCATATAGCACCTTCTGGTACTATAAAAGTTAGTATGCAGAATGAACATTTCCAGGTTAGTTCCAGCCTTTTTTCCCTCTGTGTTTTTCAATCAAGATGTGTGTCCTCTTCAATAGAGTACTAGCTACTTCTGGTGTCAAACAAAAAGAATACACAGAGCCTGTACTATTCAGTTTTTGTATTTTTCAGGGGTAGAGGTATGGCTCAGAAGCTAAGTTCCCAAAATTATGTATCTCCCATCAGCAACTGGACTTTTGTTTAATAGCCCATGACTCCTAGAGGCACCTGTACCCTGTCTTCCTTGAATTCACTCTATGAACATGGATTATTATACTTAGATTATACGTTAAGAGATCTTTACCTGACTTTTAGGTATTATTTCATATGATTAACTCCTCATTTACTTTCTCTCTTTTCACATTCTCACCACTCGTTTCCCTGTTTAACCCTTACCCTATAAACACACTGTTTATATTTCATTTCACCTACATTGTTCTATCCTGCCTTTATTAAATAGTTGCCCTACAATGTTATTTTTCTGGTCAAGAAATTTTCAGCTTAGATCCACCTCTGAGAGAGAGCATGCAGCAGTAGTTCTTGATTTGGTTACTTTAGTCAGTAAAATCTTTCTAGATCTATCTATGTACCTCTGACTTTTACTTCATTGGTTTGCTATTTAGCTGAATAGAATTCCATCATGCAAAGGCACTACACTAATGGACATCTAGACTGAATCCACTTCATGGCCATTTTTGAATAGACTGGTATAGAATATGTATGAGCAAGTGTCTCTATGGGAAGGTAAAGGCTCTTTAAGTTATAGGCACAGCAAGCATATAGCTATGTCTGATGATGGCTTTATTTCTAGGAAAAGAAACTGGGATTGACATGTAAAACAACCTTGTTTCAATTTTAAACAAAAATAAAGAAGAAATAAAATAAAGTAGTTTGAAAATATGTAGAAACAAAAAGTGTCCCAGAAAGCCAAAGGAATACTGAGCAAAATGATAATGTTGGTGTCAATACTATACCCAATATCCAGCCATATTAAAGAGTTAGTTAGTTAGCCTGTAGTTATCAGCAAAATCCACATTGAACAAAATAAAATTCGGTTGTTGTGAATTACATACTTCTAGGATGCACCCGGTTAAAGTAAACATACAATATTGGTGAATCATAAATTTTGAAGATAGAAGGGTTAGACAATCTTTCCTTGTGCGCATGACATGTACATTGATAGCCAGTGAGTAAGAGTGGCTTAAATGAGGAGGAGTGTAACCATCTTGTAAGGATAATTACTAAACATTTAGCTAAAATACTGGAAAAAATGAAATAAAATTTCACAAACACTCCCGTGTGAAAAAGTACATTTAGAACAACTTTTGATTATAGCAAAATATGTTAGAATTCCAATTCACTGTTCAATTCTATTTCAAATGTGAACTTTATGTCAGTTTGTGAAAATTAAAAAATATATTGTAAATTGGACTATGCATTCTTTGATTATTCAGTCCTTGGTGTAGGATTTTCTTGATTTTTCCTTTGGAAATAATTATAGAATGAAATAATAAGAAGATTGTAATAAGACATATCGAGAAAAATGAATTTTATACTCCATGCAGTAGAGAATTGGATGGTCAGGAAATGTAAAAAGTCACCTTTCTCACAAATAAAGAAATATATCTTCAGTTCACACGGAGACTGTGTACCAGGACAAGTATGACTCTGCCATTCTTGAATCCTCATAGTCTAACAGCATACATACATACATCTTTACCACTCAGCCAACACAAGTGTGCACAGTAGTTTTACATAACCACACTGAGCCTAAAAAAAGAAATGTTCATGATGTAGTTGCTCCTTGATTGCTTCTACAGAGAGAATAATGTGCAAATAATGTTTTCTTTCATTAAACTTCCCTCAAAAGTGATCTATCATATTTGTTCTCATTTGCAAAGGCATATTATGAATCTACACCTAAATTTCAAAGAGGATTTAATCTATATCACTTTCAGTTTAAGGCCAGAAGATAACAGAGATGTGTGAATCTCCTGATAATTCTGAAAGTGAGCATTAATGTACTGTGTGGACAAATTTTTGACTCTCCTTATTAAGCAATTATATTTAATCATGCCAGTTAATCAAATTGGTAATGTGTGCTTGGCTAGTTTGTGGGTACCATGCTGTATAATCCTACATGAAAAATAAATTCAAACACCAAAGAAAATTATACATACCTATGTAACAACTGAATATTGCTTCTTTTTTCTTTGTTTATGAAAAACATTTAGTGTGTATTATGTTTGGTCAGTGAAAGTATGGAAATTATTTATTGACTGAAGATATAAACTGCTCAAATATTTCAGACATTTAGCCCATTTGTCTCTAGTGTGCAATATCTAGGAAGAAAAATCACCTTTGGCTCAAGCGAAATTTATTTTACTGATTTCCAGACTAGGAATGGGGGAATTTTCATAATAATAAAAGGAAAAGTTGTTTTAATTAATGACACTACACGCTTGTTAGCCACTGGGTACAATAACTCAGTACCTGAGGAATTTGTAAATTAATGACTACCTGACTAAACCAATGGTTTACTTGAGGGTGTAACTTTAGTAGAAAAAAGATCACACTATTCACATATAATTTTTAATATTATTATTTTAAGTCATGTGGATAGAAAGTAGACACAACAAAAACTTTGTGACTCTAATTAAATATTAAAACACTAAAAGCTTTGATTCATTTTTCATCTAAATATTAGATAGATGGCTATTAGAGCAATTATGATTTAATTATTGTTTAAGTTAAGAAACAGTATTCTGCCACTAATATTTTAAGTTGCTTACAATCTAAGAGTAAATGGTAAAACAGAATGTTCTCTTTGTTAGACGCAAATGAGAAATTGTTCTGTTTTGGCTTTTAAATAAACATTCATGTGTATGTACACTTACTTCTTGACTAAACAGGGAGGTAGTAACTTTGTTAGATGCATTAATTAATTTATGATGAGAAAATTTCATAAAAGCAGTTAGTTCAAGAAGAGGCCATAGAATTGCCACCCCTAGAAAATACACTAAATACAAATAACTCACTGGTTCACACTTAAAGCTTGTCAATAAAAAATGGTAGAATACTGTAGCTGTAAATGACTGTGAATGTGTTATGGTTCCCATAACTTAAGTCAGAGAAAGAGAATCACAGATTCATTACATCTACTACATTTTACTTGAAAGAATCTTCTTAACAACCATTGCTGCCTTATGGATAATTATATTAATGCTAATTTTTTTTATAATTTTTATTTAAATTTGAAACAAACTTGTTTTACATGTAATCCCAGTTCTCTTGCCCGCATCTTCTCCCCTGTCCCCTTCCCAACCCCCATCCCATCCCCTTTTTGGTCCCCAAGGAAGATGAGACCTTCCATGAGGATTAATCAAAGTTTACAATATCATTTGGAGCAGGGCCTAGGCCCTCCCCCATGTCTCTAGGCTAAGGTTGTATCTATTTATGTGGAATGGGCTCCCTGTGTCCATTCCTGAACTAGGGATATATCCTGGTTGTCACTGTCAGAGATACCATACACTGCCTAGATCTCCTAACTGAGACCTAAGTTCAGGGGATCTGGATAGGTCCTATGCATGATTTCCAGCTATCAGACTGGGGTCCATGAGCTCCCCTTTGTTCAGGTCAGCTGTTTCTGTGGGTTTCTCTAACCTGGTGTTGACCCTTTTGCTAATCACTCCTCCCTCTCTGCAAATGGATCCAGGAATTCTGCTCAGTGTTTGGCTGTGGGAGTCTGTTTCTGCTTCCATCAGCTACTGGATGAAGGCTCTAGGAAGGCATATAAGGTAGTCATCAGTCTCCTTATTGGGGAAGGACATTTAAGGTAGCCTCACCACTATTGCTTAGATTGTTAGTTGGGGTCATCTTTGTAGATCTCTGGTCATTCCCTAGTGCCAAATTCCTCTTTAAACCTATAATGGCTCCCTCTATTATGGTATCTCTTTCCTTGCTCTCCTCTATTCTTTCCCTGACTCAATCTTCCTGCTTCCTCATGCCCTCCTCTCCTCTCATTTCCTCTTCTCCTCTTCTCTTTCTCCTAACTCCCTCTCCTTTTCCTCCATGCTCCCAATTTGCTTGGGAGATCTTGTTCGTTTCCCCTTTTCCAGGTAACCACATATGTCTCTGTTCGGGTCCTCTTTGTTTCCTAGCTTTTCTGATAGTGTGTATTGTAGGTTGGTGATCTTTTGCTCTATGTCTAAAATCCATATATGAGTAAGTACATACCATGTTCCTCTTTTTGTGACTGGGTATTTCCTTCTAGTTCCATCCATATGCCTTCTAATTTCAAATTTCCATTGATTTTTTTCCACTGAATAGTACTCCATTGTGTAAATATACCACATTAATTCCATCCATTCTTCAGTTGAAGGGCATTTTTCTAAGAGCCACTCAATAAGTAACCAGGCCATGAGATATTTTTTAATAAGTGGTTTCATATTCTGGTTAAATAAGGATTTGATTTTAAAAATTAAACCTTAATATCCTGTACCTTGGCTTTTGTGTAACCTTTAAAGAATGACTTCTATGTTCTGAAAATCAAATATATGCATCACCTTAGAAACAGATTACCAGGAGAAAGTTTTTTCATCCCAGATACATTTGTAATCAATTAGAAAAGCTCACATTACCTATGGCTAAATAAAATTATGTGCCTGTAAGAGGATTCTGACCCATATCCATCAAAATGTCAAAGGGATATTAGTAGTCAGGAGGCATGCAACTAGAAAATATCAGGGAGACCATTAATCTTTTATCCCTCTTGAAAATGCTTCAGGCACACAGGACACATGCTATACTTGGGCCTGAAATAAATAAAATGTTACAGATCGAGCAAAATACTAGACTTTGTTTCTGGAAAAATGGTTCCCCCCTTTTTTTATATAGAAAATCATATTGGTAAATTAATCAAACATTTGACATTCACTTACTCTCCTTGCTTGAGATCCTGTAGTGGCAAATGAATAAGCATTGAGATCAATAGTTCTAAAAAGTTTCTAAGCTATTTATGACATCAAGAAAATATAAAATTTCTGAATCTACCTAGTTTACCTAATGAAATGAAAAGAACAGCAGCATCTTCTAGAGAAAAACTAAAAAATACACTAGAGATTATAGAGAATGGTAAAGACATAGGAATTATGCCATTGTTATTCTGCTCTCATTCCCATGACATGTGAAATTCATGACACATTCAAAAGTGGAAGACCCTAAATGAAGTTTGCTTTATTAGACATTGGTGGAGGGAATGCACAATTGATAACTTAAGAACACAAGGGGAGGAGAGGGAAATGGGATCGATATGTAAAATAAGAAAAGAAAAGAAAAGAAAAAAAAAAAAAGAACTCAAGTGTCCACTGCAAGAATGGCTTGTGACTTGTGAGGTACACATTGGTTTTCTTAAAGAAGTCTCCTAGCCAATAAATCCAGAGCTCCTCCTGATCCCTACTGATCCATCCTCATTCTCCTCATTCCTCCTGATTCTCAGGTGCTGAGCCTCCTCTGGCAGAAGCTCTGTACTATTACATTTAAAGTGAAGTAAGTTAATGTGGAACCATGCATATTTCCTTTTGCATTTGTGATGGTTTGGAAGTGATAAAGTCATTTAGTTTGCTTCCAGGTTCTGGCTATTACAAACAATGCTGCTATGAACATAGTTGAACAGTTCAGTTTTCTCTTTAGCATCTGTTGCTTACAGCACCAACTTATATATATTTGAATCATTTTACTGTATTATTATTGTGGACCATATTGCCAAAAAACTTTATGCCAGATTTTTATATAGTACATTGAAAAATACCATCAGATGATATAATTTACTTATTCACAAAAAAGACTATCTTCAGTGGTTATCCAAAGGATTCAAAGTAAGAAAACAGGAATACAATTGTTTGGGAGACTTCCTCTGCTGGGGTACAATAATAAAACATTTATCCTCTCATGACAAGAAAAGGCCAGATAGTGTAATTTTTCTTAATTACCTCAGAAAGTAGCATGAATAAGACGATCTGAAGTGTAAAGTGCACATACCCAGAAGAGAGGGAACACAGACTCTGCATCACTGTGGCAGAGTACAAAAAGACTACTACAATATCTGAGAAAAAAAATTGATTGAAACAAGATAGTTAATTCATATCTAATTCATATCTGAGGAAGCTTGAAAGGCTTCACAGAAACCAAATATCTTTGGGAATTATAGTTCTAAATTCATAACCTTATCAATATCTGCTAGAAGTCAATCATGAATTTAAAGAGTAGGGGCTAGGAGACTGGAATAAAGTTTCTCTTGTGTCCAAAAGGACTGGTTGCCTATATAGGAAAAGCAAATGTTGTATCTTAATCCTTCATTTGTGGCACTTTTAGGTTTTTTTTTAGTTTTTTTTTTTTTTTTTTTCAAAATCAACTTGATTGTGAAACATCAATATGCCTTTCCACTGTGGATGAAAGGGAAGTTCTAAACAGTAAAAATTACACAAAAATAATCCTTGTTCTTGAGATATGACCAGGAGTCATCTTGGTCCTGTTATCAATTGAACTCCTGTAACTGGACTAGGGCAGAAAATCACTATTCTACTATTCTGCATAAGTGCCATCAAATATTCCAAGCAGAGCTCAGCAATCACTCAAATAAAAAATAATTTACACCATCCAGGATTCCCAAGGCCTAGGGATATTCACAAGATACAGAATTGTTCTTTCTCTCTGCTCTGAGGACCCGGCTAGTGACCACACATCCGAATGCAGTCTGTTGCTGAGATGAGGCACGGACATTTAAATGCAGCCAGCTGTAGAGAAAGTATTCTGCTAAGACCAGTAGCAACAGGTGAGAATCCCTACTGAAAGCACATAGTAGGACAGTGGAAATTCAGACCTGAGCCACACCAACGGGAACTGTATTAGCTGTGAATAGCTGTAAAGCAAAGAGTGTCAAACTTTAGGTTCTTCTAATATTATTCACTTAAATTTAATCACACAGATTTTATGAGTCAATATCTCAGGAACACATTAGCAGAAATGTTTGGCTTAGAGCCAAATGTTTAGAGTTAAATGACACTGGGAGCCATGGTCTCTTGAAGCTCTGAGTGAGGCCAGGGCTTATAGTTCTGAGATGAGATTATTCATGCTACAGATACCCCAATTCCCATCTTTCATGTTTAGGTGAAATAACCCATACATCCCACAAAAATGTTGTCAGAATTAATCCCATTATCTTGTGTTTTTCAGATTGTAAAGTATTTTAAAAACTACTATATTTCATACCATGTTAAAAAAATTGAAATTTACATAAACCTACTATTTATAGTACATATCAGTTGACTGCATATTATATGTGTTTTTGAAAAGCTTAACATGTTGGTCAATAAAATATAATAAACCATTACCTAATCAAATGGAGAATTAAGTGAATGAACCAAATGTTTCAGTACAGTTGATATACCTATTGTTTATACAAGGATGGAACATAACTTCTATAAGAAAGAACAGGTGATGATTTACTTTTCTTCTCTTGAAATCTGATATCTGATTTTGATAATTCCATAGGAAAGCAAAAGAAATAACAGAGTCCAGAGTACTTTGACAAAAGTACCAAAGCTTAACACAAAGGCTTGGTAATCCAGGTAGTATGCTGCTGGCAGAAGCACAGAGAAAGAGATCAAGGGAGCAAAATGAAGCTTCTGAAATAGCACAGGCATACAGTCAGTTCATTTAGAGAAAGGTGAGAGATTTCTACTTTCCACAATGGATTTTGGTACAATGGAGGTCTAAAAGTCAAAAGAATTGTCAGCTCAGACCTCAATACTAAACATAAGAGCTTAAGCCATGGGTTATAAAATGCCTAAGGGTCACCATCAGAAAAGCACCCTTGATATGTCATTAGATCCATGTACTTAGAAGCAGTAACAGGGTTCATAAAAGAAAAATAAAGCATGAATATAAATTTATCAAAAACAAAATCATTTTTTTCAAAACAGAATTGTGGAAAAATCTTAAAGGTAAACCACACGTTGAGACAAAATATTTTTGAGAGTTCAGAGTATGAAGAATATTAAAAAGATATTAAGATAGACTCAACCTAATAAAATATCTTTAGAAAAGGACAATTTAAAAATTAATATATATATATATATATATAATCAATTAGACAAATACAAATTAGAGTCATGATATACTACACCAAATTTCAATGACTTCAATTAAATTAAGGGATGTACAAAATAACTGAAATTTTTCAAACCTTCCAATGAGGATATAAAATGATACAGTCATTTTGCAATATCAATTACATAAAAAAATGTTCAAAACACAAATAAATGTTCATCTACATAATCTTGTAGACACAAATTAAGTAAATACTTGTGCTAATTTTACTCATACTTATCTGACACTGAAATCAATTTATATGTCCTTTAAGGATGGAAAGATGAATGTCTGATATGTATCCAATTATTGAAGTTTTCCTTACAGTAAAAAAAGGAAAATAAATAAATAAATTCCTTCCAACCTTCTAATGTATTATGCAATAAAGGTCAAATTTATAGCAAGGATAACAGAGAATCAGATTAAATGACAGGACTGCTTTATGCCGTGGCTTTCTTCTGTTTACTGAAATAAACAGAGCACATTTAAAATATTTTAGTTTTATAAATTATATCATATCCAAATGAACATGACTCTAGAACAAGGATTCCTAATGGAATTGCCTAGATAATGTTCATTTCCATATGCCAATATTCACATATTATCTATATTTTTTTTCCTATGCTAATACACTGACTCAAAGATTGGTGTTGGTGATGTATGCACATCTTTAATCCCAGTACTCTGGAATCAGAAGCAAGGGGAATTACTATGAGTTTGAGTCCTGCTTGTTTTACAAAGTTAGTTCTAGGACAGTCAGGCCTATTATACAGTTGAATTCTGTCTTGAAAAATCAAAGAAATAAATAAAAAAGTAAAAATAACCTTGGGGAGGAAAGGAGGAAAGGGACTTAATTAACTTAGAGGTGATAGTTCAGTATCAGAGGAAACCAAATCTAGAATTCAAGACAGTAAACTGGAGGCAGAAACTGCTGCAGAGACTACAGAGAAACACTACTGACCGGCTTTCTCTCCATGGCTTGCCCATCCTGCTTTCTTATCGACCCGGGAACACTTGCCTAGAGGAAGCACCAGCCACATTGAGTTAAGCCCTCTCACATTCATCCTTAATTAGAAAATGCCACACAGACTTTCCTAGAGGCCAAAATGATGGAGCTATTTCTTCAGTTGAGGTTCTTTGACAATTCAGGTACTGTAAGTGATGTTGCCATTATACATTTGGTTTTCAGAAATAATTCTTGGTACACTAGAAAAAACAAGTAAGTATAGCTCTAAAGTTTTCACACGGAAGTACCCTTACTGAAAAACCCGCAATAGATTGCAGCTCCACAATATTGTCTACTGTTGATTTGGGAATAAAACTGGATCTTTGACTAAGAATGAAAAGTGATGGGAGATGCCATTATGTATATGTTTCTCATACTGGTTAATAATAAAGCACTGTTAGCCAATAAGAAAGGAAGATAGGAGGGACTAGGAGACAAGGAGGAAATAGGAAGTAGTAAGGAGGAGCCAAGATGGAGAGTCTGGAGAGAGCAGTACGAGGCAGCCAGCTCTGGGTAAGAAGACCACATGGAAATACATAGATTAACACAAATGGGTTAATACTTAAGACAGAGCTAGCCGATAAGAAAATAGTAACTGGCCAACAGTATAATATCAAATACAGAGTCTCTGTGCATTATTTGGGGCATGGCGGCAGGACAAGACCAGGTGTCGGTAGGCAGAAAAACCGTACTCGTTACAGAAAAGGATAGGCCCTATCCTATTTTAGAGTGTGTGCCAGTTTTCTCAGCCTCAAATCATGGCACTGATGCTCCTCCTTTTATAACTTTGCCAAGGTATTTTGTTTTTCAATATATGCTCTACTTTGTCTCTATTTGTAAAATGTGAGGAGATAATAAGTTGGTTTTCAAGAGAATTACTTAACAATACATCTTTTGTAAAACACTTAGAAGACTGCCATCACATCATAGACAGTTGCGAGTCACCTGCCCTCCCCTTTCCCACTCTGTTCCCCCTTCCTCATTATGGTGATTTGACACCAAGTTTCACCAAAGCTGCTAGATAGCCAAGTGCTGGGATGAAAGGCCAAAAAAAAAAAAAAAAAAAAAAAAAAAAAAACACTCCGGCTTCATAATGGATGCTCTGAGGAGTCTGGTTCTTGGTTTAAATCCCAACTGTGTTTGCTCAGTTGTTATTACTAAGTTTCTCAGTCTCCCCTGGCATGTTTCACAAGAGAAAACTTGACATTGTGCATTGATTTATCTGGAGTGAAGACTAAGTTACAAATGGAGACTCTTTGATGACTCCTGTTTTTACATTTATCGGTGATCAAGTGTCTTCATGACAAGATCGTTGCATCTTAGGTTAAGGAAAATGCTCTTTTTTCAGGCAATTTGTCCATGTATCAATATAACAGTATTGTGCTGAGGCTAAGTATAATTGTAAATAGTCATTGAGTATGACAATCTTATTAAACACTGAAAAAATGTTTGCTGTGTTGAAGTACCTCTGGGATTGTGAAACATGAACATTATTTTAATTTTTTTTCTTTTTTAAATTTATTATTTTACATGTCGATCCCAGTTGCCTCTCCCTCCCTTCCTCCCTTCCTCCCTTCCTCCATCCCTCGCTTTTACCCTCTCTGCCCTCTCACATGCACCCTAACTACCCTCCCCTCCCATCCTCCCACCCCAATTCCATATGTAGGGGAATGCCCTCCAGTTGTGGTCATGTAGATCTGACAGGTCATTTGAAGTAGGGACTAGGGCTTCTCTCCTGTCTCTAGGTTAAGGCAGTTATCCCTCCATGGGGGATGGGTTCACAAGGTCCTTTGAAACATGAACATTTTTATGTACACTAGTAATTTACATATACTAGTAATTTAAATATACTAGTAATTTCTGAGGATAGTTTGAATCACAGAGACTGCAGAAAGTTCTATGACCTAAATGTAATATGAACAGAGATTATATCTGCAGAAAAGGATAACACACTATTAATGGTCTTAACAGCATTTCTAATTATTTTCTGTGTATCTCTAGGAAATATAGGGAAGGAAGCCTATAAATGGTTGACAACATGGCATAACTAGTCATCACTTATGTAATCTTTTGGTGGATCTCTATATGTGTATACTCTATAGCCAGTTTTGATAAAAACTAATTTTAGTTCTGGAGTTTATGGAGAGCTTTGCATTTGAAAGAAAGATGATGCCAGAGGCACTCTCACTCAATCATTGAAACTTCTTTTTAAAATCCTATAATGTCAGTCATATACTTATTTACATATTTACATTCTAAAGACACAGATTACTTCAAACATTCTCACAGACATAGAGAGAGGAAACATTTTAGTTATCTCAGATGTATTCTGAAAGCAAGGCTAAATACTGGCTGAAATTGTGTGCTTCACAAAATAATGAAAAGACAGAAAGCAAGTCAATTGTTGAAAAGATCAAAATAAAACAATTATTTGAAAATTCAAACAGTAGTGAATTTGCAATATAATTGGTTAAGCCCTTTGAAGTTGAAAAAAAGTACAAATCTATACATCTATACTCTTTCCCATAAGGTTTTAACTAAGATTTAAATGATGACAACTTTTTATAAATAAGGTTCAGATTAGTTTTCATGTAGAAATTTGAAGATATATTTCCTATCAGATGTAAGATTTCTATTAATCTATGAAATAGAACATAATAAATTGTTTGTATGGTCAAATTGAATTAAGGAAACATCATTTTCTAATTTGGGAATGCCTTTGAGGAAACTGAGCCTGAGGCACGGAGCATAGTCTTGGATATGAGGACTGGCTAAGCTGTCATGAAGCAGGTTTTGTTTTTGTTTTTTCTATAATGAAGCCTCTATCATTTAGTCCTCAAGAAACCAAGAATGAAGGATCCAGTCTAAGGATTGTGCAACACACAAGGTGAGTTCACTCAAGAAATTTGCAACTGTAAAGATATTATAGTCTTCAATAATGAAAGGTTTGTCAATAAATGTGATAGATACAAATACTACAAGGTTAGTATCAAATATGTTAAGGAAAGAGATGAATGGGTTAATTAATGGGATGTGATACAGAACAAGGGGCATTAGATGGCACTGTGAATGAGAGCACATTCTGCTCAGAATTATGGACCAGAATTCAAATTCTAGATGAAATGGTAAGGAGGGAATGATTCCTGAAAGTCCTGAACATGCACCTCTAATCTCTCTCTCTCTCTCTCTCTCTCTCTCTCTCTCTCTCTCTCTCTCTGTCATCCCTATACACTCAATGTTTAGAAATCTATTAGAAATCATCCCATGGTGTGGGCAAATTTAATATCACCATGCTGATTCATTCCATGCACCTGCTCATTTATTGCAAAGGGTAGAACATTTTTCATTGGCAGTAATCTTCAATGAAGCCCAGAATTCAATCATAAGAAAATATTAGATAATCAAGGAAGGAAGGATTTCTTCAAAATGCTCAACTGAGTCTTTTCAATAATGAAAGGTCAAAGTCAACAGGAAAGATTGAAAACCATCACTGATCAGAGGTCAAAGAGAAATTATCTCTAAATTGAATAAAGGCAAATTATCAAGCTAGATTGGATGCTAGGATTGAAAACAGACAATGGTGATGTGAAATGCAACAAAATTGCAAACTAAGAATTCTAATAGGAGTTCAATTATTATGTAATTGAACCTGCCTTCATAAAAATGACCTGGAATATAAACTATTGATAATGGGAGATGAGAGAGCTGAAAGACTTGAAATAACTGTAGTTATTATAAGTTTTCTAAAATTTTACATAAATCTTGAACCTTCTAGTTAAAAATTGTTTAAAAATGAGAAATATTGGTATAAGTATTAGATTAAAGATTTATCTTTCACGTAATCACAACATAAATACATTAATTAGAATTTCAAAGCATAAAGGGGTTTTACATAGGCTCAATATGTCTTCAGTGAATATTTTTATTAGTTGAAAAGTTATAGATATTCATTTTTTAAATTGGAGTAGTGTTCCATAGAGCTCATTCAAGTGGTAAACAATATCTCTATGAGACTCAGTACAGATTCATGTTATCTCTTATGTGATGGGAAACTATTTCAGAGCATAACAGTTGGTGGGATTATTTCCAAGTGAATTTATTATAAAGTTAACTGAATTCAAAATATTAAAAAAAAAACAGACAAAAACAAAGGAATGGTTATTTTTACAAATACCGGAGCCCAAATCTTGAAGATGAAAGAAAATCTTATAAATAACTGTCTGACAATAGGGACCAGAAAGACTGTAGTGAACTGGACAATGAATCACTTGCCTATAAAATAATTCAAATTCAAAGAAACATGCTAATTCAAAGGATCCTCCAATAGAAATAATAGCCCCACATATATTTATTGGAATTTTAATCAATGTCAAGTGCTAGATTTAAGGATACTTAGATGGGTTGTATTCCCTACCTGTTTTTTTGACAGTTATCATTCTGAGCATGAATTGATATCCAAAAATATGGAGCCTTGATATTTACCTCTTGGGATTGGTGTAAGGATTCAGAAAGTGCATATAAGGCAAACAATTAAAAATTGTATTATCTATTATTGACTTAAAATGCCTTTGACTTAAAATGCCCTGTTTAATATCTACAGCAATGAATTTTTGTTTTCTTTAAGAAATCACCCTGTAGATAAAACTTTGAAGTTTAGCCAGTCATAATTATAAGCATGATTCATGGGCAGAAGAACTTGGTCAACTATCACAGGACACAATAATTCTTTTAAAAGAGTGCTAAAACATCAAAATTATACAAAGGAGACTGCAACTTGAAACAGGCAAAATAAAAAGTCTAAAAATAATTGCTTGTTTAACTTTAAACTAACAATGCTTGATAAATTGATACATCATCTGATTTCTAGTAAAGACACTTTTTTGTTACTCAATTTGTGTATGTATGTGAAACAGGCTTAATCTGAATCCATGTGCTACATGATTCATAGTCTTGACTACTACTGAAATTATAATCATTCCATAACACAGTAATAAATGATCTTTAGTTTATTTCTACCTATAATACTCTGAATTAAAGTGTTATGAGTAACAATTGCATCTTACTACAACCACTATATGGGTTTAATCTAAGACCTTATAATTGAATAATACTTTGAATAGAGAAAATAATTGATTTTCATTTGAACCATGTCAAAATATACTTGATAGAGAAATATTTCTCTTCAGTGGCTTTTGTCTATACACAATTAACACTGTATTCAAATGCCTTGATTGAACAATCTTTTGAATATTGTTCAAATTTGCCAATGTGTTTATTTTAGTTTGATGCCTGAAAGCACTTTGAGACAAATGCAATTGAGACCCATATAATTTACCAGCCTCCTAACATTAGTTCATCTTTATTTAAGACATAGGAGGGGAGAAGAAGAGGAGGAGGAGAAAATGATGGTTCAGGAAGATTGACTGGGAAGATGACTAAAGGAGAGCTAGAAAAGAGACACATCAATAGAGGGAGCCAGTATAGATTTAAAGAGAAATCTGACACTAGGGAATTATACAGAGTTCCACAAGGAAAACCCCCACCTAGAAATCTAAGCAATTGTGGAGAAACTACATTAAAAGTCTCTCCGCTATAATGAGGTTGATGAATACCTTCAGTGCCATCCTATAGCCTTCATACAGTAGCTGATGGAAGCAAAAGCAGAGAATCACATCTAAGCACTGACTCAAACTCCTGGAATCCAGTTTCAGAGAAGGAGGAGTGATGAACGAAGGGGTCAAATCCACACTGGGAAAACCCACAGAAACAGTTGACCAGAGCAAGTGGGAATTCATGGATTCCAGTCTGACAGCTGGGGAACCAACATAGAACCAAACAAGCCCCCCTGAACATGGGTGTCAGCTAGGAGGACTGGGACCTCTGGCAGTGGAACCAGAATGTATCACTAGGCAAGAATGGACTTTGGGAGCTCATTCGCCATGAAGGGATACTCCCTTAGCCTAGAGACACCAGGTTGGGGCTAGGCTGTACTCCAAATGACTTGACAGATTTTGAGGATCTCTCATGGAAGGCCTCACCTTCCCTGGGGAGTGGATGGGGATTGGGATGTGGGGGACAGTGAAGGGCATGGGAAGATGGGAGAGGAAACTTATTGATATGTAAAATAAGAAAAAATATTAAATAATAATGTTAAAAATTAAAAATTAACAATTTCCAGTTATTTCAAAACAACCCTGTTACTCAAAGTTGTAAGTAACTAGGTACTTAGTGAATGAGTTAATCCAGGAATTAACAAAACTTAGAACTTCCACAGTATCTTCCACAGTATTTGGAAAGACTATGTCTATGGTGTGCAATGAAGGGGCAAAAAGTGAATGATTAGAAGGTAGAAAGATATGTTAAGCTCATGAATCAAAAGAATTAACGTGAAAGTTACACATTACAACAGCCACTATATAAGTTTAATTCAAGGCCTAATTTCTTTTTATTTTTTAAAGAACCTCAATGACAATCTCAGCATATATATATAGAAAAAAAGCAATAAAAATTTGTATGGAGGCACAAACTATTGTCAAATAATACTGAGCAAAATCTTTGGGGACTGTAAAAATAAAAACACATTGTATTGGCACAAAGACAGACATAGTCAATAGAGTTAAGGTCTCAAATCTTGACCCAAGCAAGCACAATTACCTGACTTTTGACAAAGAATCTACACATTTATACTAGAAAAATAACCACACCTTCAATAATTTATGCTGGTAAAATTGGATTTAATATGCAGAAAAATACTTGCCAAATGCAATAATCAACTACAAATGGATAAAAATATTACATGATATTTGATACCTCAAACTGATAGAGGAAATTTTGGAACTACTCACTTCATCCTCCAAGTGAAGGCAAGAACTTTAGGAATAGGAACACAGTAGCAATGGAGACAAGTTCAACACTGACAAATAGGACCACATGAAACAAAACAGATATTAATATAGTACAGGAAAATTTATGTGACTGAATAGACTCCCCATATAATGGAAGACAGTCTTCACAATATATTCATTCCAAACAGGATTATTCTCTAAGGTATGCAAAGAATACACACACAAACACCTTAACTTTGAGAAAATAATCAATCCGGTTTAAAAAAAAATAATGAGCTACGAAAATAAACAGAAAGAAATTATACATGATTTGTTTTCTTTCCCACTTAGATCCTAACTTCAGTACTTTTGTGAGTTTCCCTTGGGAATACAATGGAACTAACAGAAAAAGAAAAACCATATGATTGTCTCCCTAGATGCTGAAAAAGCCTTCGACAAAATTCAACACCCTTTCATGATAAAGGTCTTGGAGAGGTCAGGGATAACAGGAACATACCTAAACATAATAAGAGCAATATACAGCAAACCAACTGCCAACATCAAACTGAATGGAGAGAAAAATAAGCCAATTCCTCTAAAATCAGGAACAAGACAAGGCTGCACTCTCTCTCCATATCTCTTCAATATCGTACTAGGAGTTCTAGCTAATGCTATAAGACAACAAAAGGAGATCAAGGGGATCCAAATTTTGAAAGGAAGAAGTCAAACTGTCTCTATTTGCAGATGATATGATAGTTTACATAAGCGACCCAATAAACTCTACCAGGGAACTCCTACAGCTGATAAAGACTTTCAGCAAACTAGCAGGATACGAGATCAACTCAAAAAAAATCAGTAGCCCTACTATTTTCAGATGACAAAGAGACAGAGAAAGGAATTAAAGAAACATCATCCTTTACAATAGCCACAAACAACATAATGTATCTTGGTGTAACACTTACCAAACAATTAAAAGATCTATATAACAAGAACTTTGAGGCTCGAAAGAAAGAAATTAAAGAAGATACCAGAAAATGGAAAATCTCCCATGCTCTTCGATAGGTAGGATAAACATAATAAAAATGGCAATCTTGCCAAAAGCAATCTACAGATTCAATCCCCATTAAAATCCCACCACAATTCTTCACCGACCTTGAAAGGATAATAATCAACTTTATATGGAAAAACAAAAGACCCAGGAAAGCCAAAACAACTCTATACAATAAAAGAACTTCAGGAGGCATCACCATTCCTGACTTTAAGCTATACTACAGAGCTTAGTTCTGAAAACAGCCTGGTATTGGCATAAAAATAGACAGCAGACCAATGGAATCAAATTGAAAATCCTGATATTAACCCACACACCTATGAACACCTGATTTTCGACAAAACAGCTAAAATTATACAATGGGGCGAAGACAGCATCTTCAACAAATGGTGGTGGCACAATTGGATGAGGGTGTATAGAAAACTGCAGATAGACCCATGTCTTTCGCCATGCACAAAACTCAAGTCCAAATGGATCAAAGACCTCAACATCAATCCAGCCAGCCACATTGAACCTCTTAGAAGAGAAAGTAGGAGGTACCCTTGAACAAATCGGTATAGGAGATCGCTTCCTGAACATAAATCCAGGGACACAGACACTGAGAGAAACAATTAATAAATGGGACCTCTTCAAACTTAGAAGCTTCTGTAAAGCAAAAGACACAGTCGACAAGACCAAATGGCAGCCCACAGACTGGGAAAGATTTTCACCAATCCTATATCTGACAAAGGGCTGATCTCCAAAATATACAAAGAACTCAAGAAACTAGTCAACAAAACACCAAATAACCCTATTTAAAAATTCTTTGTGAAGAAAGAATTCTCAATAGAGGAAATCATAAAGGCTGAAAGACACTTAAGAAAATGCTCCACATCCTTAGCTATCAGGGAAATGCAAATCAAAACAACTTTGACATACCATCTTACTTCTGCCAGAATGGCAAAAATTAAAAACACCAATGATGACTCATGTTGGAGAGGATGTGGAGAAATGGGAACACTCCTCTGATGGGAGATGCCATTATGTATATATGTCTCTCATACTGGTTAATGAATAAAGCACTGTTGGCCAATAATAAATAAAGATAGGAGGGACAGGAGACAAAGAGGAATGAGGAAGTAGTAAGTAGGGGTCAACATGGAGAATCTGGAATGAGCAGTATGGTGCAGCCAGCTCCTGGTAAGAAGACCAAGTGGAAATACATAGATTAAAACAAATGGGTTAATACTTAAGACAGAGCTAGACGATAAGAAAGTAGTAACTGGCCGACAGTTGAATATCTAATACAGAGTCTTTGTGCATTATTTGGGGCTGGAGTGGCGGCGGGACAAGACTGGAGGCAGGAGGAAAAACCATACTCCTTACACTCCTCCACTGTTGGTGGGAGTGCAAACTCATACAGCCATTTTGGAGATCAGTTTGGCAGTTTCTCAGGAAAATAGGAATTAGTTTACCACAAGACCCGGCAATCCCCCTCTTAGGCATATACCCAAAGGATTCACATCCATGCAACAAAGACATCTGTTCAACTATGTTCATAGCAGCACTATTTGTAGTAGCAAGAACCTGGAAGCAACCTAAATGCCCCTCAATTGAAGAATGAATAATGAAGATATGGCACATCTACACAATGGAATACTACTCTGCAGAAAAAATAATGGTGTCTTGAAATTCACAGGCAAGTGGATGGCACTTGAAGAAGCCATCCTGAATGAGGTAACACAGACACAAAAAGAGGAACACAGTATGTACTACTCATATGTGGATTTTAGACCTAGATCAAAGGATCAACAGCCTATAATTCACACCAGAGGAACTAGGATACAAGGTGTATTCTAAGAGATTCATATAAAGTCCCTCACAGAACTGGTAAGGGACAAGTCCCCCAGAGCTCAGGGGAAGTGGGGGGGGCAGCAAATGGAGAGAGAAGTAGGAGAAAACGAGGATGAGGAAAGGAAAACATGTGCGACCAGGAAGATTGAGCCTGGTTAGGAATAGAAGACAGGAGAGAGAGAGAGAGAGAGAGAGAGAGAGAGAGAGAGAGAGAGAGAGAGAGAGAGAGAGAGAACATAAAAGAGGGAGCCAATATTGGTTTGAAGATAAAATGGAACACAAAGAAAAGTCTAGAGAACTACAAGACTGCTGCCAAGTAACAATTTGAGCTTCCCTGGTAAGGCTCATAAATGCCCTTCCCGGTGAGTGAGATCAACAACTAACTTATCCAGGGAGCCCTCAACTAATGTCTGTTGGAAACAGGAGCAAACACCCATATATAAACACTGAGTCCTCGAAGTAGAACCCAGATGCAGATGGAGAGGACAAGACCAGGCAGCAGAAACACATTCAGACAGCTTACCTGAACAAGGAGGAGCTAATAGGCCTCCAGACTGATAGCTGGGAAGCCAGCATGGGACTGACTCAGGCCCCCCTGTATATGGGTCTCAGCCAGAAGGACTGAGCAGTCTAAGGGACCTCAGATAGTGGACAGGATGTATCCCTGGTACACAAAAAGTCCTTGCAAACACATCCCCCATGGAGGGACACTGCCTTAACCTAGAGACATGAGAGAAGTCCTAGTCCCTACTTCAAATGACTTGACAGATCTACATGACCCCCACCTAGGTGGCATTGCCCTACATGTGGAATTGGGGTGGGGGGATGGGAGGGGAGGGTGGTCAGGGTGCATGTGAGAGGGCAGAGAGGGTAAAAGGGAGAGAAGGAGGGAGGGAGGAAGGGAGAGAGGGAGGGAGGGAGGGAGGGAGAGAGGGAGGGAGGGAGGGAGAGGGAACTGGGATCGACATGTAAAATAATAAATTCAATTAAAAAAAATGCTTTGACTCCAAACTTTAAGTTCAAGGACAAGCTACTGGGGAAAAGGATTTCTACTTTTGTTTCCACAGAAAATGAAAAGCTGTGGATTCCTTCCAGACTAATGTGGTTTGATCAAGCCAGACCACCTAAACAGAGTATCAGGTGATCCTACATTCAAAACAGCTGGACAAAGCAGCCTTACAGACTACAACCAGGATTTCTGAATCTTCTTCGAATCCCTCATGACAGTCGTTTGGAAAGAACGACTCCCAAATTCCCAGATATTGTCTATAAATGCTTGTTTTCATTTAAATGGACTTGGTTATATAAAATTAAAAAAAAAGGAAAAAAATGGAAGTCAGTGAAGTCAGTGAAAGAGAAAGAGAATGTTTTGAGAAGGAACACACTAAAAAATGGGCGTGTGGTAGATTTCAGGTGATTATAGTCCTGAGGTAGAATATTGGCAGACACAAACAGAAAGGGAAAATGGCAGTAGTCAGGAATAAGGTGCTAAGCAAAACCAAAATGAAGGGGCAATTAAAGCCATATGGAAGTCTATTTTCCCACAACCCTCCTTACAAATTAACAATAGTAGGAATAATAAAGCATGTGTGGAGACATGGGTTGAAATGTCAAGTTAGGCAGATGTAAGGAATGAAAGCATGTATAGGATAGTAGTGGTTGTAATAACCAAAATAACATTTGAATGAAAAATGGATAGTATTCCTCTGCATTGGTGCACAATTTTGATCCCCACAAATATTGATTATTAAATGAAAATCTTAAGGTCAGGCAGAGGATACATCCCTATGAGTTATTGCTCATGGATGTCCCAGAGATTCCTAAAACAACACGGGATTTTGTCACTGCCTTTGGTTACCCATAATAACAATAAAGTAAGAACCTATTGAGGAAGACACCATATTCTTCAGCCGTAGAGTATAAAAAGAAAGGAACCTGAAATCGACTAGAAAGCTTTATTCACACTGCATGCTTTTGTAATGTTGGAAGGTGGTGTACAGGTTGCTTGGGAGGAAAACTCATCAGTTTTCTTACCCAACATTAGATGATTAGATGATCTATGCCATAATACCAAGCTGCCAGGTAAAATGGGTGTTCTCATAGAAGAGCACCAAGATTGCCATGAGGTAGCTTATCATTTTGTGTTTGTAATTTAGACATGCTCCACAAGAGGGGATTGTGTTACTATTACTATATTCTTGGTCAAAAGCCATGGTTTAAGGTCACAGGCCCTAAGGTAGAACCAGCCATTTGAACTTTGCTACATGGTCAATTTGCCTTGTGAACATTTATGTTTAGTTTATACCTGTAGATTGACTGCTTGCAACCGTAGTCAGAGAATCTTTATTTTGCAATGAACAGCTGTCAACAGATATATGCATAACTTATAAAAATGCTAAGATCTAGAAACCCCTATCAAACCCTAACTAGGTCATCTTTATGAACCAACAATCATCACTGCCAAGGGTTAGATAATGTCCCAGAAGAAGCAGTGTGTTCATAAGAGCTGAAAGACTAGGAGGAGTGCTATGAAATATCTTCTGGACAAGGCACAGCTATTGTACACAAAAACTTAAAATAGCCATGGCTAAATGAAATAGATCCATATAGACCATGTTAGAAGAAAAACACTAGCCCCACGACTTACTGGGGAGCTGCAGACTGGGAATAATTATTGAAGGAGGGAAAAATCACTCTTATCTTGAAATTAGTGTCCACTTGTAGGTTTCCCATGGTCTGGTGGTTTGCCACACACATATGGAAACTACTATATGGACTTAGTGTGGTTCAAAAAGAAAGACACATGTAACTCAGAAGGGTTATTTGGGGAGAATATGGAGGAGTAAATATACTGTTTCATTTAATACATATGTGAAATTCTCAAAATATATATATGATAAAACCAGCTTGTAGGATTCTAAGAATTTGTTCATTTTTACCTGAGCTTTCCCACCAGCCTGGTCCCATAGCTGTGTCAACCTCAAATAACATACAGAAACGCTGTATTAATCATTAAACTGTTGGCCAGAAACTAGAGTTTCTTATTGGCTAGCTATGTTTAAATTATTAACCCATGATCACTAATATATATTTCTACATGGTCTTATCTTACTGAGAACACCATATTCAAAAGTCCTCTCTTCCAGAGATCACATTGTTACTCTGTCCTACTTTTCCCAGAACCCTCTACCTCCCCTATTCCAACCTATCTTGTTTCCCTATTGGCCAACAGTGCTTTATTCATTAACCAATAAGAGAAACATATTTACAGAATGACTTCTCCCATCAGTCCATAGGTAGTAATAACAAGATCTCAGCAACCTTGGAGGCTAAAAATATAAGGAATTAAACCTAGCTCAGCTCTTGATGGTACACTGTCTACATATCTCTGGAAATCCTGATGTTAGAGACTAAAAACATCAAAAATCAAAAATTCTTGCTCTCTAGATCAAATTTTGTGATTTGGGGCATAAATAATTGTAAGGACCAGTAGATAAATGTGACATAGACTCTCTGTGCTGATAAAATAAAGAACACTGTTAGTTCATGTGGGAATATAGGGAATAAAAAGAAACTTTTATAGATAATCTTATTTCATAGATATTTTATTTAAATTGACACCAACATTATCGCCTTTCACTTCTTGGTGTATAGACAGAAAATTCAAATTCAATGTACTTTCACAAACTTCATAGCATATTGGAGGAAGGGATTTTTGGTCACACAGGAAATGGCTGTAAATATTTTCAAATGAGTCTTTTGTTTAAAATTTAAGATTAGAGAGTGTGAAGTGCTTTTAGAGGGAGGGATTCTACATATGATAAAGCATTTTATTCCTCTAAAATCAGTTTATAAGAACACTTTTTACATACTAGAGACATTACATTATTTAAAATTGATATGGAATATAGCTTGAACTTGGCTTTCCACCTACCTTACCAGTAGCCTGTTTGCAAAGATCTATATGATTTATAGTGTATCTGATTATTCTGTAGCAGTGGGGTCTGCTTAGTTTTCTGTGACATTCTCTGTAATCCTGTGAGTAAAGGTAGACAGCCTAAGCGTTTTCAACTTTCTATGTTTTTTAAAAAATATGAATCAATACCACTTTATATTTTTAAAGTATAGGGAAATATCACTTGCATTAATATGTTCTACAAGAAACAATTTTATTAGTACTAGGGTTTTTTGGTTTTTAATTTTTTCTTATTTTACATATTGATCCCAGTTCCCTTTCCCTTCCTCCCTCCCTCTCTCCCTCCCTGCCTCCCACTTTACTATGCAAACTTCATACAAACTATTCAAAAGATAGTAAGATATACATAAAAGGTAAGCTGAATTTGCATGGGCAGGAAGAATCTGCAGGCAGGCTGTTTTATAAGCATACCCGAGTTTGGATCCCCAGTATATGAGTTTGTAAAAACCAGGCACAACATTATTTGATTTTATTGCAAGTGTTTGGGAACAGAAAATCTTAAGGCTTGCTGGTCAGCATGTCTAAGTGAATCAGCAAGCTGCATGCTTATTTCGAGTCACTATTACAAAAAGTAATGCATAAAACAAATGCTGAAGCAGGATACCTGGCTACGTTTTAAACATGTGCTTTTGTGCTACATGTGTATGGCACAAGGATAGGAGATCATTCATATATGCAAGACACACACACACACACACTAAATAAGTTTGAGTATGATCAAAGAAGAAACCTAAAGGTGACCTTTGTTTTATGCATGAATGTACACATGCATATGCACATTATTGTGTAATTGAATGGATATGTACTTAAGTACATGTGTGTACACAAATGCTAATATACACCATTCACAAATAATTTGTGTGAGTGTAAATTTTAATGTGTGTTTTTTCTCCTCTAATATAATATTTTCTTTTATGTAAATTTGGGGTGATAATACCATGTGTTGTAGCCAGAATATGATTTGTCCCAGACTGGACTTGGTGTTTCCATACATGGTTCCCAGAGTAAGGCATTGTTTGGTAATGATGTTAAACCTTAAAATAGTGGGGCTACAGTGGTGTGAAATGGAGCATTGTTATCAGGTTTTCGGTTTTGAATTTTTTTAGCATTGCCACACTTGTTTGGTCTTCTAAACTACCTGGCTACAAGAACAATGCGACCAGATGTCTGATTTTCCTGCTGACACATTGTCTCTACAATAATAGATCATATGCCATCAATCTGTGGGCCAATATAAACTCTTTAATCATTTATATCACATCTTTTCAGGTTATTATTGACAACAACAACAAAAAAACAACTACTTCATTGCTGTCTAGGGCAAATACAGATTGTATACATAAGGATCGCCAATTTGGTAGTTAATTTGTCCTCTATAAAGTCATGGTAAAAGATATCATTCAGCATTTTCAGAGCTGTTTATGAATGTCCTACATTTATTTCAAACTGACTTTCACTCTAGGATCTTTTCCTTTATTCCCTTTCATTACTCTTCTTTCCTCTCTTTTATTTCTCTTTATTCCATCATCATCTTTATTTCATTTTCTACCCATTCTGTGATGAATCCTAATCAGACACTATAGAGATATTACAAACAGAGAATATAAGGACTAAAAATTAGTTCCCTGGAATTGGGTGCCCCTATGAACTAACTTAATTTTGTATATGTGTACCTTAATTTTGGGGTCAACAGCTAAATAAACAGGTGTTTCTTAATATCAAAGAAGTAGTAAAGAAATACTGAAATGGTAGGGTGAAATATTTCCTAAATATTTGTTTCAATGAACATATATGAATGGCAAAAAAGAAAAAAAAACATGAACTGCTTTTGTTTATAAGTGTGGTGGTGAGGTGGAGGAAGAAAGACAGAAAGAAAGATGAAAGAAAGAAAGGAAAAAGAAAGAAAGAAAGGAAGGAAGGAAGAAAGGAAGGAAGAGAGAAAGAAAGAAAAAGAAAGAAAGGCAGAGACAGAGGCAAAGAGTCAAAGGGCAGAGGGAAGCAAGGAGGGAAAGAATGTAAAGAAAGGAAATGAAGAAAGAAGAGTGTGGAGAGACAGACAAAGGGAGTCAGTCTAACTCTGTGAACTGTCATTGACCAAGGCATTCAGGAGGTAGCTCTGATGACTGAGCAGGTGCCATGAGTTACCATCATAGTAAGTGGCTAAATATACCCACATTATTCCCCTACTCCCCATTCATGTGGAGTGAATGTGTAACAACTATGCTCTGACTTTACAAGATGAAGAGAAAGCAGCTTGGGGGCATCAGCACCAGTCAACCTGAGAAGTCACTTCCTGTAGATGCAAGGGAAGAGCAGCAAGCTCCATAACAACACAGGACTGGCAGCCTGTTTTTCAAGGGTAGCACCAGAACAGATGTGGTAATTAAAATTGGGGTGGAGACACAGTCAATCATTTTTTAATTGGTGGTCAAAAGATGCCAGGAGAGATTTTTGCCCAATATTCTAATGTAGAATTGAATCATATTACCAAGACCAGGCAACTGGATTTTGGTTAGTAATTAAACATTGGGTCCTAATAGTTCTATGGTTAATTATGTCCTGTTCTTACTACAGTGACCACTGCAGGTTGGGTTCATTGGAAATGTCAAATTTAGCCATCTGAACTTCCTTTTTGTCTTAAAAGAGGAAAAGGAACATCAGTGAAGGTAAGCTAAAATATTACAGTGTTATTACAAGCAAAGATACAGTCAACAATATTCTAGAAAACAAATTGACATAGACAGTAACTGACGAAGACCATTAGAGATTACAAATGAAGGGATATATTTTGACCTACCAGCGAGTACAAGATACGTTCTTTCCTCAGGGGCTTTTGAACTATGCAATAATGAATCTTGATTTGATTTCATATTTATTCTTAGTAACAAATTAATACCCTATAACAATTCTCTACTGTTATGTAATCAATAATCTTTGAAGGTAAACATACTTGAATAAACACTAATACTTCAAATTGACATCAGTCTCTGTCTACATTGGCATAAGATTATCCTCCACCTATATTTCTAGCATTTAATTAGAATGATACTTGGGGAAAATCTGATAGGCAAACTTGGTCATATAATTTACTTCCTACCAAAGAATGTTCTCTTAGTTTCTGAAGGCCAATAAACCTTCGATGGAACATTGTCTCATATATTCTGAGCCTAAGTTTACAAAAGGCAAATGTTTTCAAGCTTTACTGTGGAGTTCAGTCATGACAAGATGCCCCCATGGATGATGAGTCTTACCCCCCTTTCACCTCTGTTCAGCCTCTCAGTTCTTAGAGCAATTTATAGGCCACATACATACACACATGCAAACTATGGCTAAAACACAGTTTCTAGTGCTTTGGCTAGATTACATAGTAAACTATTATGATATTAAAATTTATGGCAATCACTGTTTTATGTGAACTAGGCATGCAATCACAAAATAGTGTAGATATATCCAGTGCTAAAATCATGAAAATGCATGTTCAGTTAGTAATTTGATGATATCAAGGAATGAGTTCTCTAAAAAATTTCATGCACAATTTGAGAATTTCTGATTATTATTACAAATTCACTTATTTAAGTAAAAATTAATTAAAATGAATACAAATGCATTTAATAGTTGCATTGACTGAAATTAACAAATGTGAATTGAACTCAATTGTTAACGCATTAAATGATATTGAGGACATAATCTAATTATTACTTAGGAAAATTTCATTATTATAAATATATTGGATCCCCACATAAATGACACTATGGAGAGTGATGGGGTATTGGACTCAAATGACACTTCTCCTGATCATTTTTGAAAGGCCATTAATTTGACAGTATGAGGACATATAAAGAGTTGGAATGGGTCAATATGAGAAAGACTTCAGGGATGAAGTGGAATGGGGGAACTGTACCATTTTACTTTACTTAAAATGTAAAATAAATGAAATTAAAATGACTAATAATAGAATTATGCTATTGCAATGATTTAATTTTTAGAGGAAAATCTTTTAGAACAAATATTTAAAAAGGCAAAAACCAACAGCAAACCAAAACACGATAAGCAATGTCTATATAGAAAGTATTTCTAAGTTGGGCATGGCAATTCACACCTTTTTCCCAGCACTCAGAAGACTGATCAGGAGAATCTCAGAGTTTAAGGCCAACCTGGTCTTAATGAGTTCCAGGACAACAGCAATGAGAAACCCTGTTTCAAAAGCCAAGAACAACAACAAACAAAAAACAAACAAAACGAAAAGACAAAACCAAACCAAACCAAACCAAACCAAACCAAACCAAACCAAAACAAAACAAAACAAAACAAAAAAAACCCAACACACAAACAAAATCAAAAGATTTCAAGATTTCAAAAGATACCAAGATCAGGAAAATCAACATACAACAAAATATTGGGTTCTAGTGATACAAAAGTCCAAGATGGTGCTTAATAAATTATTTAAATTTTATTAAGGCAAGAGGGGTAATTACAGGTTTTAGGTTTAAAATTGGTAAGGAATATAATAGTGATTATGCAAGATTAATGGGCAAAATAATTTTACAAAGGGTTTGGGGGAAATCATTGATAAGGGAAAGACAGATGAGTAGAATAATGACATTAGTACATGGTAGAGTTCAGTAAATTATTTAAAAAGTTTATATCCTTGTGGTGAATTCCTCAGCACTTAAGGAAGATAAGTTTCTGCACCAAGGCACAATTAAATCTTACTTTACTGTATACCTGTTTGTTGAATATTTATATTTTTAAGTATATATATGCTACTATATAAACAGAACTATATTGTGATATGTTAAAATAATTACATTAACTTTCTGATTAACTCTTAGAACATATCAACATATTTTTCTTTGTTTTTGTCCATTGTATTACTGTCTGCATTGCTTTCTTTATTTAGTTACTTATTTTTTTCATAGATTGAGACTTATCCTTATACAATGTAATTTAGTACATCATAACTTGAAATATTTTGTGCCACAGTGAATACTTGAAAATGTCTGGAAACATTATTGATTTTCCTCATGAAGAGAGATGCTGCTAGCATATGATGGGTGATGTCCAGTGAGTAATTCATCTCTGTATCCTATGCAGACAGGAAACCTCAGATACTTACAAAGAATTATGTGGCCTCAAATGTCAGCATTGCTGAGACTAAAAGCCCCTGACATAATGTATGTGTTCTAATATAGAATGAGGCATGTACTAGAAAATAATATTATCTACTTTAATAAAAATTTGTGTGTCAAAAGAATATCCAGAAGTCACCCAATAATATTCTGTAGGCAAAATGCTGTATTTCCTGTCTTATTTGGGTCATTGTAATTAACTGTAATTTCCAATCTTAAATTAAGAGTACAAATATAGCATACCAATTATGCACTTTAATTTAGTATTAACACATTTGAAGAACTTGACAACATATCAGTGGAATGTAAAAAAACATCAGAAAAGAAAAGAAAACAAAACAAAACAAAAAGCAAATAAACAAAGCTGTCCTCAACCAAGGCAGATTCAGTTGACAAGGTGCCATAAGGAAACAGGCTTATATTATTTTATTTGTAAGTACAAAGAATACAATTATACCAGCATGCAATGTGTTAGCAACACACAAAAGGCCTTACTGATAATAATGAGCCACGTATAAAAATTTTCACCCTGGGATTCCTTCCTGTACCTTTGTTGGAGTATTACTTTAAATAAAAAATAGTTCTGTATTATGTACCAAAGATGCTTTTGATACTTTATATATATTAGAATTATGTTTTGCTTAATTTCTTATAAATGAAAAAAAAATTGATCCAGTTTTTGCATGCATCAAATTTGTCTAGACACCTTTCAGAGGCCTGTGCATATAGCATATAAACTATTCCATTGATCGAGAGAGTTCCATGATGCTTTACTGCAACCTTCAGTGAGCAAGACATCACATTTTCTAGTAATAACCATATGTCCCCAAATGTCAACAGTACTGAGACTGACTGAGAGTCTCTGCTTTACTACTTTACTATGTGTAGTTTAGTAACAAGGCAATCCTTAGTACCAAAGACTTCTCCTCTATTTCCCCTCAAAACAAGGAGTGATAGGACACTTAACTGGGTATAGAGAGTGAGTGGAAGAAGCATGCATCTGAGTTATCCCTAAGTATCTCATTTTGGCATCTTAATTGAAGCATTTCAATTGTTCTGACAAAAGCAAGGGCAATGGAATGCATGCATAATTTTAATCAGTCCTCAACAAAATCTGTAGACTAATTGCAGTAGTTCTCACCTTTCCTAACGCTGACACCCTTTAATACAGCTCCTTAGGTTGTGGTGATCCCCAACTGTAAAACTCTTTTCTATGCTACTTCATAACTGTAATTTTGCTGGCATGAAACGCAATATAAATAGTTCATATTCAGGATGGTGTTAGAGGATCCCTGTAAAAAGGTCATTTGAACACAGAAGGATAATGATCCACAGATTGAGAAATATGGATCAGAGTCATAATTCTGTGTCATTTCCCTTTCAAGCTGGGCCCAGAATGAAGGACAAGAAGAGGAAGAATGAAGGGTGGTGGAAACTGAAATGTGACAAGGGAATGTCTGACACCCTGCTTTGTGGAAATGCCCAACTGCTAAAAGAAACTTCCCTTGCTTTTGTGCTCAGCCTTCACACTTCTTCAGGAAACCCTGTCTGAATCTGCTCAACTGCTCACTTGGACACAATTATCCCCCTCTTCCATAAATCAGATTTGGTCATGATTGATTTTTCAAGAGAAAAAAAAAAGCGGGGGTGGGGGGAGAAGATAACACAGATGTCATGGCCACATTTTTTTTTCCCTTTTTCTTTTCTAACATTTTCAGGGCTCAGCTTTATTAAAAGCCTGTTTCTGACTACTAACACCATGGTAGAAAACAATCCCAAGAGTGACACTGTTATGGCCTTTACTGTGGACATGCACATCATGTATCTTTCAAGTCAGGACTTTCTATGTCACTTTTATGTATACCTGTATCCAGCTAGGTCTATGGAGAGAGGGCATTAAGAAGGATATATTCACCTTTATAAATATCAGCCTTCCAAACTAACTTTAGAGCCGCACTTACATAAAATCGTTACTTGTTTTATAATGTACTGAAATTCCTTACTAAAATCTGTTGGAAGCAGATGTTTGCAATCAGTGAAGGACTCAGAGTTGCACTTCCTATCATTTTCACTTTGTTTTAGGTATTTGCTTTTATTCATTCTTGTATTTCAGGAATTTACCAGTGTCTTCCACTATCACTTCATCTATGATTCCTTGTAACAAATTTACCATCATCTGTCCTGAAAACACTACTAAAAAAGTCTCTCCTGTTGTTACTATGTAAAGTCTTTATTACAAATGTTTACACAGATTTTATTATATGATGTGTCAGAGCTTCATTTATGCAGTAAATACATGTATGAGTGAGGGGAAATAGGAGCCCCTGGCACAAATTTTATGGAAAAGATGAAATGTGTTAGTCAATTGTTTCTTGTTTGAACATTATATAATTGCTATGCAAAGATATTCTACCAAGAAGATTATCATTGGCTTTGGACCTCTTCACCCCTAGAGACTATTTTCGATATAATATATCTTGCCTGCCCCCTCCCCCTGGGATATCATGGTGGCCTTCTGAGTCTCTGTTACTAAAGTTGCTAAAACCCAAGCCCCATTTCTACAGTGGCACAGTACAAATGCAATTGGAAGATTATACTTTCAAATCCAATGATATATGACAAACAAAATCAGTCACATCCCTGAGCAGTTTGCCACAGTTGACTTCTGTCTCTTGTAACTGTCTAATGCCTCAATTTATTCACTGAGCAATAGCAACATATTCATTTTGAAAATACCTTAATAAAGTGAGAAGGAGTCACCCACCCATGACAAAGAGGTAAGCACAAAACTTTGCAGAGGTTTCATTGCATATGGATCTTTAGATTTCTAAGGCTCCATTTGCTCCAACTCAATTTCAACAGCACAGATGCATAGTGTCAGATAATCCTCACCTGGGCTTTAGACACATTCTAGAAGATGAAGCAGCATCCTTCTCTTTTTCATACATAGTAACAGCAATTTGGGGGGTTTGATGGGGAAAATGATGGAAGAGAATGTCAAATATCCTCTAGAGAGAAAATGACTTACCCTGAGCACTGATGTTAAACTTAAATATTGATTACTACTCCTTTCTTTTTTCCTATTTCATATCATTTGTACTTTGCTATTTTCCTCTGTTGTATCCCCTTCCCCAACCTGTGTTCCCTTCATATAGACAGGAAGGGCAACTGTGGAGCAAATAGTTCAACCTAGAAAGAGAAGGAAAAAAGAGCGAATGATACTAGGGTTGTTTGATAAGCTCTCAATATATCCTATAAGCCCATACCTTTTGATTATTTCTTCATTTTACTGTCACTGACTCTAGTTAGATACTTTGTGTTCCACTAGTACTAAGGCTAAAATATAATCAGTACTTACATTTTTAATTCCTTCCCATCAAAATATGAGGAATTGAAAGAGGGAACACTTGCCTACATCCTGGTTGCTTGAAAAGTGTTCAAATTGCTTATGAGACTTTTTTTTTAAATTATTATTAGTAATACTGCTGATATAATTGAGAAGACTTAGCAGCTTCTGGATAAAAAAAATTATAGGATAATAGGTCAAGTCACTTTTCATACTTTGTTTATGATCAAATAGTGAGACAATCAATTGTACAACTGTAACTCCGAACAATGTACAGGAGGCATGCCACTCTTAAATCAGTTTTCTACTATCTCCCCTCATGGACCATGTGCACAGTTTGTGAAGTCACATCTAAGACACATGCTAGTAAATGAATAATTGGTCATGCTTACCTAGCTGTAATGGGTCCTTTTCTCATAACCCTATCCTTGTCTGTAGGTGCTCAATGCTAATAATAATTTTGTAACATTTCAATATATGCATAAATTAGACCCATCATCCATTTCATGTGTACATGCTGCCCTCATCTTAAATGAAGGTGATAAGTAGGAGCATTGAGTTAATAACTTTAAGATTTTTTTCCTTTTTTTATTTGAATTTGTGCTCCCAAAGTCCTTTTGGGCACCAGGGATACATACATCCTGGTTCCACTCTCAGAGATCCCTTAGACTGCCTAGGCCTTCTAACTGAGATATTTAAATTTGAATCAAGGTTGTTATACATATCAATCCCAGTTCCCTCACCCTTTTATCCTCCTCATCACCACCACTAAACCCCAGCCCATCCCCTTTCTGTTCAGCAAGGAGGTTTTGGGGCCTTCCATGGAGAGTCTTCAAAGTCTGTCACATCATTTGGGGAAGGGCCTAGGCTCTTCCCCACGTGTCTAGGCTGAGAAAATATCCCTCTATTTTTAAATTTCATTTATTATGCCAACAATGTTCTGTCTGTATGTATGCCTGCATGCCAGAAGAGTGCACCAGATCTCATTATAGATGGTTGTGAATGGTAAAAATAGAAGCATGCTTCCTACATCAGTGTGGCTTTAGGTAGCTCAGTTAACTGCATTGGAATATATAATAAAATGCAAAATTAAATTCAGCTTTAAGTTATCTGTCTTAGGGTCTATAGCTGTCAATGGCACACACATTAGAACACTGGGGACAATATAATGTTTGTTTTGCAAAACAATAATCCCCAATGTTGCATACATGATGTTTTTAAAGAGGACTTTGAGGAGAAATCTCTTACTGTTCTCAATTTTCCTCCTTATTTCCTGTTCTCCAACATGTCTGTTGTTGTCTGTAATTCTCCTAGTGAAAAGCATTTGGAAATGTATGCTAAGTAGGTTTTTACTTAATCAGAGTCTTCTTTAGAAAAGTAATCAGACTTCCTATCAAAATGAAATTTCTCAGCACCTCTGTATTATTTTCCTTCCCTTCTGCTTATTTCCTCTCTTTCCTCCTCCTTCCTCCTTCCCTCCCTTTTTCTTATTGCCTTCTTCCCTCCTTCTCTTTTTTCCTCCTTCCTTCCTTCTTTCTCTTTTGTATTCTGTCCTTTCCATTTCACTTCCTTTTTTGCCTTTCCTTCTTTCTTTCTTCCTTTGTCCCTCCCTAATCTTCTCTGCATCCCTTTTATCTTTTCCCTTCCTACCCACTTCCTTCCTTTCCCCTTATTCCTTCCTTCTTACCTTCTTTCGCCTCACTGCCATCTTCCATTTGCTCCTCTTCTGTCTTTCCTTCATTTCTTACACTCCCTTCCTCCCATTCTTGTCTCTGAATCTTTCTCTTTTCCTCCCTTCCTTTCATCCTTTTCTGCACTCTTTCATCATTCCTCCTTCACCACATTACTTTCTTTGTTCCTCTTTTCTCCCTCCTTTACTCCTCCTTCAATTTTGTCTTTCCTGATTTTCCTTCATTAGTTTCATTTCTTCCTCCTCCTTCTTCCCTACCATTCCTTCTGCTCCCTGCTCCCTTCTTTATTCTTTCCATTCATCCTTCCTTCACCTCACCCTTTACCCTCCCTTTCTCTCTTCCTCCCTTCTTTCCACTTCTCTCTCAATACCTGTCTTCTTCTCTATGTTAGAATATTAGGTACATTTAATATATAAATTTGTTAGTAATTTGAAAGATAACCTAAATATTTCATAAGAATTAGCTTCATTTTTCTTCTATATTATCCTTACATACACTAGACAATATTAATTTTACTTATTAAATGAATGTGTGTTCTATATATTGATTTTTCAGGGCATTTGTTGAAAAAGCATTATATCCTGTAAATGTATTTTAAAGTTTAATATGCAGTTCTTTCTGTATCATCATGTGATACATACTATACTCATGCATTTTTGTAGATATAGATATTGAGGCTCAGAAAATTATAATACAATGAGGCAGCAAACATTAAAAAAGAAATAAGAATTTATATCTACAATTTTGAGTTGTTCTTCTTACCTACTGCTATCTGTGGTTCAAAGGATTTCTTGATTTGTGAATTCCTGCAGGTTATAAATAATGGAACCAAATTTTAAATACAGATACTCAGAGTCCTGATTCTGAGCCTTTTGGGGTTGTAATGTCCTGTTTTTTGGTAATTGTGCTCAATGATGCAAGATAAACTTAATACTGCATAAAATTTTACTTGGGGAGAATGGAGCAATGTTTTATTAGTAAAGGGCACTTGCTACTTATATGGCAGAATAGAGTCCAGGCCCAGAACCATATTGTGGAACTTCCAACTGCCTATATTTAAGCTCCAGAGAAATCTGACCTTTCTTCTGGCCTCTGCAGGTATCTGCACAAATGTGTCGTACATACACACACACACACACACACACACACACACACACACACACACACACACACACACTTGCACACAACTTTAAAATATGTAACTTTTTTGTTATCACAGCAGCATTCGGCATTCAAGCCACAGGACAAGTTCACTGCTGTTGGTGCACATTTTATGTACCACTTTAACATATTACCATTCTTTTAATGAAATAACTTTATATCTCTCAACTTGAGGATCTGAAGAGAAGGATAATAAGATGATAGATGACATACCTTTTAGGTATGACCCTTTACTCAGTAAGCAGAGGTAGGAGGATTTCTGTGAGTTTGAGGCCAGTCTGGTATATACAGAGTTACAGGGTAGCCATGGATACACAGAGAAAAACATTCTCAAAGAATATTGATTCCACAAAATTTAGTAAGGATTTTATTAACATTCTGTATTTTGTATCCTTATGGCACTTGCTTCTATTATTTTTCCTTTGGGAGGAAAAGTTGTCTCCTAGAGAATACGTATCATTCCCTTCCTCAATCACACCCAGAGATTCAGATCTTAAAATCTTATTAGTGTGTCCGTGTTCTAGTCCCACAGTTTGTACTTTCTCTATTCCCTATGAGATTGTGTGGGAGATATGAAAGCAGTTGAGGAACCTGAAGATTTTAAAAAAAATATTTCTGTTTTTATTTTCTTAACTGTTATGTCATTCAGTTCCCATAATTCACCTGACTCACAATGACCTGTGCAACACAGAATGTCAGATAGAGTTTTCCTGACCAAAGTAGGTAATATTAATGCAAGATATATTCTCAAGATTAACTTCCAGAGTAGCTCCATGGAAACATAGTCTGGGTAAATATGCACACACATATACACACACATATACATACACAAGTTCATAAATGTACACATATATTCACGTACACACATATATATACATATATGTAGCTGCACACATGCACACATATATTGATACACAAATATATTCTCATATAGACAGATAACATACACACAACTTCCCAAACACATACGCACATACATCTACATATACAAAAATCCATGCACAAATGTTCACACATGCGAACAAACACACATGTACAAACATATACACACGTATACACAAATATGTATATATGGACATCTAGAAACACATGGAAACACACACACATATGCATATATATACACATACATATGTGTACACATACACACACATATAAACATACATGTATCTACTCATATGTATATAATACATTTGCCAGGTTGTAACATATTTTGAACTATTATTATTCAAAATGATGATAATACATAGTATTATATTTAATTCTTAATATATACATTTCATACTTTTATCTTTTCAAAAGCATATGTTCTATTTTTTGATCTTTTTCTTTTATTTCAATCTATTATTTTTTTTTCTAATGAACAACAAACTAAACCACACACTTTTAAATTCAGCTCTCAACTTCCTCCTTGGTAACTGGGCTTAGATCCCAGTGACCTCAGTGTTAGCTTTTTGCCATGGATCAGAGCCCAGCCCAGATGGTTGCTATTAACTGGAATTGCTTTTAAAAGTCACCAGGTAACTTGTGGATGAGAATATTCCACGGCTGTTCTCAGAGAGCAAGCATGCCATTTTCATTGCCCAGGAGTGGCAATATCAAATCTTACTTTATTTGTTCCACAGTAGATGTGGAAAGTTGCTTTAGTCACAGCCCATGGCTCTCATCTCCATATTGTGAGGTCTCTGATCATAACTTCTGTAGTCCTGCAGGTCCAATGTCAGCTAAAGTGTGGAATAAAGAGACTCAACAGTTACTACCTAAGTGGTAAGGTACAACAGAAAATTCTGTTTCCAAGCCATCTGAGAAATATTTCTTTTTATTGTAGAGAGGTCCCAAATATTTTCAAATTTTTATCCTTCCCACACTCCTTATTTTTCTACTGCTATTATTATTAGTGTTCTCAATTCTCTCACAATCACCATGATTATAAGTATCACACATTTTTAAATGATGTTGAGGAAATTTATTTTGTATTCATTAGTCCTTTAATTCATACTCAAGTAATCAAGGTAGATAATTTGCACAATCAGTGAATAAGGAAATAGAGGTCACTTGTATACTCAGAAGAATACAGACACAGATTTAAAACTTATGTCAATTAAATATAAATGTAAAGCAAGCTGACTTCTACTGTATATCTTCTCATATGTTTATATAGATATTTCTCTGTGTGGCCCTCACACTTTGACAGTGGGAAGATCAATAAATCAAAATAAATGTATTAATATATAATTCTAGGAAACAGATTCCAAGATGATAATGTCCCCTTTTCGATCCATGTTTTGCTCTTTAATAACACAATAGAATATATTATATTTAAATGTATGTTCTCATAGAAATGTAGCATATATATAGATCATATACATATGCTTACATATGTTTTGCAGATGAAATCCAATAAAAATAAAGAAAACTTTGTTTTCTGAGACCCAACTATAGGAAATAAGAAACTTAATTTTGCTTTATTCCTGAACAATATTAGAACAAGGTTTCAGATCCTTCTCTTTAATATGTACAAAGGAAATTTAAACTGGTTGTTCACTTTGAGTCAATGGAGCTTTAGAAATCCTGATCTTTAAAGAAAGTGAGGGAAAAGAAAAAAGAAAAAGAAAAAAATTTCAAAATATTACCTTAGTGGTATTTTGCTTTCAAATAAGGATCTTGATCCTAAAATGATCAAATTTCCTGGCAAGGAAGATTTTAAGTGATTACTAGCAATAATATCGTGCATTAAACAATGTCAAAGTATCTTTCCCATGTTTCTACTAATTTATGAAAAAATAACAGATTACTAATAGCACTTTCTTCTGGAACTGAAAAGTTAATCACATTCTCCACCAAATTAATATAGGTGCCACGGTTTCATAGAACCAGATAGATTACAAGAAAAACCATAAGAAATTCTGCCACAAACAAGAATTCTTCTTCGCATTTCTATATATTATCTGAAATGTAGCATCTGTAAACAGTTGTATGGAGGTGTGGCCAACAAGGAACCATGTTCTAATTGGCTTTGAGTCTGTGTATATTTCAAGAGTGTGTATGGTGTTCACATGTGGGTGCATCTGCATGTGTGGGTATCAACATCCATGTGCTCACATGTGGAAGTCAGAGGAGATGTTTGATATCCTCTTCTGTTGCTTTCTGCCTTATTCATTTGTGGCAGAGTTTCTCAATAAACCCAGTGTTTCATGTTTGCTGTCTAAACCATAAAAATCCCTTCAATTATTTTGTTTTCACTTCATCATCAAATCAGCACTGATTTTACAATTGTCAGAAGTCACAGTAGGCTTTAAGAGAGTGTGCTGGATTCAAAACCAGGATCACACGTGTGCAGGAAGTGCTCATAGCCACTGAGTCAATCCCCAACCCCCAGCAGCTTACTTTGGAATTTTAAGGTTGATCCCAATATTTTTCTCTCCTAGAATGGTGTCTGTCTTTGACAAGTTAGCCTTTAAAAATTAGAATTACAATGTGATAGGAAATTTGGGACCCCTCAAGCATTTATTTATGAATAATTTTTGATATTACTAGCAGATAATAACATATATTGCCCATTCAGTTTCTACATGAAAGATAGCTAAAAATCAATAAATTTCCCTCTTGAGATTTCTTACCCTATATACACCCCCACACAAATATATATACACTTAAGTAAAAATACAGTGAGTCATGCCATGCCTAGTACTGTTGGGGACCATCACCGTCCTCACAACCTCAGGTCTCTGAGGCAGAAATTTACTGCTTCTTAATGAAATAAACAGAATTTTCAGCAGAACATTCCAAGGTACAGGCTTGTGGTCTCATAGCCAGTTAAAGAATAACTCAGGGCTATCTCTCCTGCTGCAGTTTAACAGCCAGCTAAAGAGTAGCTAATCAGCTCAGGGCTATCTCAACTGCTGGAAACAGAAACAGTGAACAACAGACAAAAAATAGGCTGAGCTCTGAGAATCCTACTGGAGAAGGAGGAAGGATTGTACAAGTACAAGCTAGAAAGAGGGGTCAAGGATGTCACAAAAAAAAAAAAAAAACCCTCAGGGAAACAACTAGCTCAGACTCATAGGGGCTCATTAAGTCTGAAGAGACAAATACATGAGACTAACGTAAGCCCTCTACATGCATGTGGCAATTGTATAGCTTGGTCTACTTGTATGACACCTGACAGAGGGAGCAGGGGCTGTCCCTAACACTGTGGCTGTTTGTGGAGAACCTATTCCTCATACTGGATAGCCTTACCCAGTCCTGATACAAGGGGAGATGCTTAGTCAATCCTACAGGAACTTGATACCTCATGCTTTGTTGATATTCATGAGAGGCTTGGCCCTTAATGAAGAGAAACCAAAGAGGAGTGGATTGGGGGAAATGGGGGTATGGAATGGCCGGAGAATGGGGAGGGAAAACTGTGTTTGGTATGTAAAATAAATAAATTTAAGTTTGAACAATTATAAAAATAAGCATATCATTTTGTTCCTAGTCTCCATTTTTTGTCTATTGTAATGTCTGCATTAAAATGAAAAGATAAAACAGAAAATAGAAAAAATGTGCCATTTCGTTCTTTGCATTTTGTATTTCTGTTAAAAACAGAAACATAAGAGATTTTCTCAAATGTTTGTTTGGTTATTTCCATCTGCTTTGAGATGATTTGAATAAAGATCTAGTCTGTAAGCACTAGTCTGTAAACAACATGAAATTGGACATACTGTTGAAGATATCAAATTTCAATTAATGGAATAAGGGTTACTTGAGATATGGAAGAATGACATAACTCATAATGCTATCCTTAAAACATCTTTAAAAGAAATGTGGCTGAGGAATTTAAGATGTCCCAGTGTCTTCCATTAAAGACTGGGAAAAGGAACACAAGTTTTTGGTTGCATTGCTCAGGCTGTATTTATTTTTGTGTCTACATTAGGGAGCACTTTCAGGTTTCTGCTCTAATTTTGTTGAGGGACAAAGGCAGTTGATGAGGATTAAGAGACTTTGAGTGGACTTTTCTATTTTTTATTAAGCCAACCACGAAAGATCCATCATTTCTCTTCAGAATGTGAGGGATGGTGATCCCTCATGGCTCATCCCTGTGATTTCAATAGAAATTTGAGACATAAGACCCTTATCATCAATGGCGATAGAAGGTAAAAGGTCCCATAAATTGTAGGTTTTACCTTATTGTTTCCTTTTGTAGCAGACTCAGTTTTATTACCAGCTTAGTATTACTAACATATTCTTTCTGCTCTATATAAAACTATGAAACAGTTGGAAACAGATAATATACTTAAACCCTTTGAAAGGAAAAGAATGAAGAAAAAGGGCAATTTCAAAATGTGAGGGGATATTAATAAATAATGCTTTCTGGGCCATTAGTCAGGATTTTCCAGTTTTACATTATTTCATTTGTTCTCTAGAAAAGCATTGAGAATATTCTCATTATGAGTAGCTTTAGTAAATTCAATGGCTCTAAAAAAAAAAAAAAAAAAAAAAAAAAAAAAAAAAAAAAACCAAAACCTTGAATTCCGTTCATGCATTCCTCCATTAGTATTTTAAGGTTCTAATTGTTTCCCCACAATGAGTTATTCTCTATCAGTCACTGACAGTTGACAATCAGGGTGGCTTAGAAATGAACATTTTAAAACATATCAATTTAGACTTTATATATTTAATAACATCTCAAGGAAAGACACTGAGAAGAGTAATTTGAGCACAAAGTGGATTATCCGAATCTGCTTCTTATTATAAAACATTTCCAGCGACCATTAGAGGAAAAACTGGGGATTTGCACTGCAATAGATAAGCAGCCATAGTTTCAGAGTTGATATTTTAAAGCCAACTGTGGAATTTCATATTCCCTTTCATAAAATATTCTTCAGATCTTTTGTTCAACATGAAATGAGTGAGATGAACAGCTGTGTAGGCAATAGAAAATCCATCATTCATTTTTGTATCCTATGATTATGCACTTCTAAGGATGTTTCAGTACCATGATGCTATGCTTAACAGCTTCATGAAAGTGTGGTACAATCCATTCAGGTAATGAAATTCCCCCCAGAGCCCATGGAGGTTGATGACCTCTACCTTCCTAGTATTTGTTTAGAATACCATAACCCATATCCTAATTGCGTAGGTAGGAAGACTGAACTGTACCTGCCACAATCCTGCCTGTGATCAGCAGACCATCAAGTCCAATATCAACAAACATTAAAAACCGAGTTTCAAGAATCACTCTGTTAATGTATCAAACAAGTTGAAGAAAAATGAACCTAGAGAGAAAAAGAACAGTCTTACCACACAGTTCTCAGAGAAGGAAAGAAGTATGTTTCAAGACTATCATCAAAATGAAAAATACTTTAGAAATATTACTGAATAGACACATTCTGGGAGAAGGGAACCATTACCAAGCAATCAATGGAGTTATGATATGGAAAGAGATTGAGAAAACATTGAAACCAGAGTACTTTCAATCCATCTGACAATTGCAAAGATGTTCTTAATCTCTGGAATTCAGCTTATTGACCAGGAAAGGATTTTGCTAAGAAGTTGTTGACTTTTTCTCTGGTGGGCTGAATTCTTAGGGGGAGAGAACCATGTGATTTCCTTTCTATTAAGGTTTAAACAGCTGGCAATAGCTAAAACCATTAATAAGGCAAAATGTCTCCAAATATATCTGACTAAGCAGTTGTGCATAAACAACAAAGAGGGCAAAAGAGAAATGTAGAAGCAATGTGTCTGTTAAGACAAAATGCATTCAGATAAATAAGAATTGAAAAGCTTGAAGTATCAAGAAACTCACATACACTAACACAAGGGTGAACTTTTAGATTATTGAAACTAGGAAGCTAATGTGGATAGAAATATATCATATAAAATATATGCACACTCTGTGGTGATGCCAGATTACCTTTTATGAGAACATTTTACATAGCCTATATCAAATCTACCCTGGCGATCTCTGCTTTGCAGCCCTCCACCTGTCGAAAGAATGACTTTTGCATTTTAGAAAGGGAATCATTGGGGATTGTGGGTCTGATTCCCATCTTCACAGTCTATATTTTACAATGCACCTCGCGTGTCCTAAGAACTGTAAGAGGGAGGAGTGAAGCAAACACAAAACACTTTAGAAAAACTTGAACTGCATGTGTTGCTATGCTATCATTGTAATGGACATTGTTTTCATAATACTTAGAAGATGGGGCATCTGAATTTATCAGAGAATAGGTTAAAAGAAGTGTCTTTACATTCTAATTATCATTAATAATGCAATTCATTTGCAGATGAGGACTGATTATCTATGTCATTGTGAGATAGCAACAGTTCTGTGTGCATGCTTTCTGAGAAGGAAGGTTGATGTGAGTCCTGACAGAAAAACAGAGGCACAATCATGATTACCATATATGTCAGTGCATTTGTTCATGTGCTTATGGAAAGAGAAGAAGAACCTTGGGTGTCGCAGCTTGCTCTCTATCAAGTTTTTGAAGGCCAGATTCCTCATAGGAGACTGGTTGACCGTAAAAGTGACACTAGAAGCCAGAAATTTAAACCAAGTCAATGAAAGCTAAGCATGGCATATTTATTCTAATCTGAACAATGAAGTAAAAAATGTTGATAAATATCGCTTATAACTGTGACTTGTAAAAAACACTAGTTGTAAAAGATTTTAAATGTCTTGACTTATTTAATGCTAGCTACACCTACAATCAATAAATGCCATAATTATTCTGATTATCATAGAACTGTGTAAATCAGGAAATGGAGGTAAAACTTGCTGTAGGTCACACAGCTGCTACATTATAGGGATGAAATTTAAAACCAGGGGATCACTGGGAGAAATTATTTCTACTTTCCAGTCTTATAATTTAGTAAGTATACAATTTAAACAAATTTTAGACATGATTCCAGAGAACCAGTAGGAAAGAGTAGTAAATCTCCTTAGAATAATAGCCACTGTTATAGAACAGAGAAAGGCTGTGCAGGTTCAAAATAAGTAAAATAATAAAGATTCTGATGCAGATGGCTATGTAGCATGGCTCTTTTAAATACACACACAAGCATGAAGTAACTATTTTTCACATAATTTGACCATTTTAATAGTCTTTCTGTTTTTTGAATAAGCTGGGTAATTAATTGAAATAATGCAAACAATTTAACAAGATAACAGAATGACACTAGTATACACACACACACACAAGCACACCAACCTTATTCACCTACATAATCCATGCTTCATGAAATGATTATAAGTACTGACTTCCTGTCTTATAAAGTAAATTCAAATTTAAAGCATTGTCAATCAATGATGCAATAATTCTATGATAAAATAAAAGAGATAAATACACAGATGTAAGAAGCATGTTATCAAAAAAAAATATGTCAAATTGAAGGTTGATTTGCAGTTCATTCAGTCATTAATGCCCATCCGTGGTCCCATATTCACTGTCCATCAATCACCTTGCTTCATGGAATGATCAATGTGAATGATGATTTCATGTTAAAACACACATAGCTGCCATTTGTGGAAACATTAATTTGATGTCATAGAAAGATAAGCTTGAGAAAAGAATGGAGATTGTGGATTAGAACTACTCCATCCAAATGAACACTGGTTTCTCTTTCTATTGTCACAATAGTGAAGGTGGCTGTGACAGCACTAAGCTATGTAAGTGGCATCTTGTTCCACCAACAGACTAGAGGCAATTGCTTTAATGTATGGCTTTTGTGTGCAGACTTGATCCCTTATAAGTAAGAGGCAGCTCACTCAAACTCTCTCTCTCTCTCTCTCTCTCTCTCTCTCTCTCTCTCTCTCTCTCTCTCTCTCTCGGTATAGTCTCAGCATCCTGGATTGCAGACCCTGTACCACCTGGGGCAGAAGACCACAGAGTTTATTTACCGTCATTATGTGAATGTTTCAGAAATAAATATCTGCCATTCTTTATTTAGGTGTTCCTTGATTTCCTTTAACCTGCCTTCAAAATCAACTTAGATTCTTTAAAATGGAGGGAAAATTCATAGTGCTGATTCTTTCATGTTCAAGGAAAATCAGCTTTTAACTCTTTGTAAAAGAAAAAAAATAGCTGCAGATTCAAGAAACATAGTGATAGCTGACCTGAACCCTGAACAAGGAGGAGTTAACGGGCCCAAGACTGATAGCTGGGAATCCAGCATGGGACTGATTCAGACCCCCTGAACATGGGTCTCAGCTAGAAGGACTGAGCAGTCTAAGGGACCTCAGACAGTGGAACCAGGATGTATTCCTGGTGCACAAAAGGACTTTGCGGGCACATCTCCCATGGATGGATACTCCCTTAACCTAGATACAGGATAGAAGTCCTAGTCCCTACTTCAAATGACTTGTCAGATTTACCTGACCCTACTTGGATGGCATAGCCCTACATGTGGAGTGGTCAGGGTGCATGTGAGGGAGGAGAGAGGGTAAGAGAGAAGGAGGGAGGAAGGGAGGGAGGGAGAGGGAACTGTGATCGACATGTAGATTAAAAAAAAAGTAAGTAAATTAAAAAAAATCTTTATATCTCAAAAAAAAGCAAAGAACTCATTCACTGCCTGATTACATCTTCCATTCATCTTGCCTTTTATGTTTTAAAACAAAGTAGTCCTGAATAATGTCTATATGAGATCTCCAGATAACTGAAACAGACTCTCTTATTGCCTAGGTTTTGAGTGCCCTATCAAAGGCTTAATGTTTTTCATGTCATATGGCATAGTGATAAATCTTTCACATCCCTTCTGTTGAAAGCATGTTTCTACACTCTAAACAAATTGTCTCTACTCTAAAGGCAGTCTGACCATGACAGCTTATTCTCTAGTAGAAGCCTTTTCCTGAATCATCTGTCAATCACTCTCTTCATTCCTTGAGGATTCCTGAAAGCTATTTAGTAATAGCTTAGAAAATAATTTCTTTAATTGAGCCTTGGAGTCACAGAAATAAGATGATGTAGGGATGAATGGAATATGTACTTCAGAGACTTAGACCTATGAGGGAAGAAATAAATAGACTAGAGTTAGACCAAGTTTCTATCTTGCCAGTCAGCTCCCAAATACCCACATGTAGACTTACTATTAATTTTATGTTCTTGGCCAGTAGCTTAGGCATGTTACTATCTAGCTCTTACAAGACACATTAAAACATAAGTATTATCTATGCTCTGTCACATGGCTTGGTACCTTTTATTAGCATGGCAACTTCATCTCATGCTTTCTCTGCATCTGGCTGACAACTTTGCCCTTGCTCATCCCTGTCCTATCTTTTTCCCTATCCATAAGTCCTGCTTAATGTCTTTCTGCCTAGCTACTGACCATTGGCTCTTTATTAAACCAATGAGAGCAACACATTTTCACAATGTACAAAAAGATTATTCCATAACACTTCCCTCTTTGTGTAATTTGTGTAATTAAAAGGGAAGGTTTTAACTTTAATGTAGTAAAACTATATACAACAGAGTTATCAAATAAGAATTTCAGTTACGAAATTCAGTCTATATTTGGCGAATCTAAAGAAAATATTCTATTAACTTTTCTTTGTGAATTTGAAGTTTTATACCTATTTTACTCTTCATAATAACTAAGGAAAATTATGTGTAGCTATTTAGTCCTTAATTCAATCAACAACCCCAGAATAAGATATTATCAACTAATGATAGGGACATCAAGATGCCTGAATAGTCACCCAAATTTCCTCTGCAATGTTCAAGCATTCACCTTTAGATGACATGCCTAGTATATCTGAGAGACATTTCTGAGAAGCAGGGAAATTTTAAGTACTGGACTACCATGTTTTGAAAATTTGGCAGTCCTGATTATCTAGTGTAGACAGCATACAGTTTTTTTTCCCCAAATGGCTAGCTTTTGTCATAGGAAAACAAACTCCCTACAGAGATTCTTCAATGACAACTGTCTTCTATTGAACTAAATTGGTAGTGCCAGGAGCATATGTTTCTCACTGTCATGAAAAACTCTTAGGTTATTAAACATCTTACATGCCATATTCTGTATGTTTTTGAAGTGTCTGAAGACATTCTATCTAAATATATCAGTTTAACCATGAAAACATACCTAATATGACTACAAGTCTGATTATTAGGTGACTAACTACTGTACTGTATTTTTCAATTATGAATAACATTTTAATGAGCTAATAAGCACAATACCCAAGAGTAGAAATATACATACAATATAATAAAATAACTTAAATTAGTATCAATAAATGCAGACCTATACCAATTCAAAATATTTGAAGATTAGTATTTGCTTTTCAGATTGAAGTAGATTCAATAATCTACACTTTAATCTCATCATTTCTCTTTTATATTCATTCTTATTCTTTAGAAAGAGATCTTTGAATTTAACTCTTTTATTTTTGACATTTTCTCTGACCATGATCATTGTTAACTTGTAAACAAGCCTCCCCAAATGTTCACAAACATCCATTAACAATCACTTGGGAATGTGGGTATTGTTTTCTCTAGAATCCTTCCTGTTTTGTAAGGCAGTTGACAACTTTGAGGTACTGTGAGAAAAATCAGGATTATGATCAAATCCTGGTTGGAGTAGTCTGTGGGCCTGGACCATCTCAACTAGCAGCCTTGAAACTGTTCTAGATGTTGAACTCTGAGAAAGCTCCAACTGTGGTGCTCTGAGATGTTGGATCATGTGGGTCATCTGTTTTTATTGGTATTTGGTTCCCTTGTTCTGAAAATATATAAACTTTCAAAGGTACCATACATATGTCCATTAATACAAGTATACAAGTCAGCCAAAGATAATTTTTTAAATTATGCTTGAACAGGTAAAACATGAATCATGTGTCTTGTAGTTTTTCAGGTTTTTTTCTTTACATCTATAACCACGGGGTTTTCCTCAATTAATCCTGGATTTTGGGCACCATGTGTTGGCAGAAGTTTCTGTCCAGCCATCTTCCAAATAACCACACTAAAACTTACTATTTATTATAATGCTCAGTCTATAGCTTAGGCTTGTTAATAAGTACCTCTTACAAGTTAAATTAATTCATATTTTTATCCATACCCTATCATGTGGCTTGGTGCCTTTTTACAGCATGGCAAGTTCATCACTTGCTTCCTCTGTGTCTGACTGGCAACTCTATACTTCTTCATTCCTTCACTCTCCTTTGTCCTGTTTTCAAGTCCTACCTAACCTCTCCCTGCCTTACTAGTGACCATTAGCTATTTATTAAACCAATGAGAGCAATATATCTTCAAAGTGTACAAAAAATGTATTCTAAAACAGACTAGTAGTTTTTGTAGCTATCTCCTTTACAACAACAAACATAAATAAAAATTAACATTAAAGAATTAGTGTGTCATTAGTAAACCAATAGTATACAAAGAAATATTCCAAATATTCAATAATCATGTTATTTGATGAATTGTAAAACAGAGCAATCTATCAGGCTTGTGGGAAAGTCTTTAAATAAAAATTAAAATAAAAACTACTAAATTAGAATCCAATTTATTAAAACTATTAACTTGACAATTCTGTAAATAGTAGAAGTGGTATACAAAATGGCAAGTATTCAATAAGCTAGTATCTACGATGAATGAGAGGTTGGTTATGGGACCAAATCACTGTGATCCCGTCATAATAAAATTCTGAACAGAAACACATGCTGTTAAATTTAAGGAAATTTATCCTTCCAAGAAAAGAAAGGTAGTGCTGGCTTTACATGTGTTACAAAATACAGTCTCATAGGGATCACTTTGGATGTACTCATTTCAGTAACTTGCTGTTATGATTTTTGGATTTTCACTAATGTTTGAACAAGACACCTTTGCTGAGGTACTTGCAATATATGTGCCATGCAGTAGATTTTAGCCTGATGATACATACCTGTAATGCAATTGTGATGTCCCCTTGGTGGCAGCTGGCATCAGCTGTAGCTAGGGGTGGAGAGAAATAACAAAGATTCCTGAAATGATTGTGCATCCACTGTTTGTTAACTGGTGAAAGAGGAATTGTTGCTATTAAACATTTGGCCATAATAACCGGGATTGATAAAGCTACATCATAATAATTACCTAAGAGAACTCAGCAAATAGATAGCACTAAAGACAGTTCAAAATGCTAGAAAAATCAAGTTAAAAATTATATGATACACCATGAAGTACTTCTAACCCTAGAAAAATATACAGAGAAACAATCTTCATTGCATAATATAATAAATCACAAAGACACAGGTAGTTGGATTGATTCAAGTGAAAAGTCATACATTGACATTATTATTTAGAATATATATATATATATATATATATATATATATATATATATGCCAGTAGTAGTGACAAGAACAAAACTTTAAACATAAATATTATTAAGGGCTATACACTTAAAGAAAACTGTTTTTTTTTCCCACTAACTGTGATCTATTGAGAATTTTGAGCTTCTGGGGAAAAAAAAACAGTTGTCCTTCTGTATATATGTTTTTCTTATTGGTTGATGAATAAAACATTGAATGGCTATAAGCCAAGAAGTACGTATAGGCAGGGTTATGTGACAAGGAGAATTCTCAGGAGAAGAAGGGAGAGAAGCCATGTGAGAGAGACACCATATAATGCCTACTAGGAGTAATATACTAGAGCATTATGGGTAAGTCACAGCCTGGCAATACATAGTTTAATAGAAATGGGTTAATAATCAAGAAAGATCTAGTCAATAAGAAGCCTCAGCCTTTTTATATTTAATATAAGTTTCTGTGTGTTTATATGGGACTAAGCAGCTATGGGACCTGGTGGACCAGAAATTTCCAACTACATTATTCCACACTCAATGATGGAATTTATAATGGCTTGGATTTTCATGGTTTTGTACACAATTTGAGTTCATATGTGCAGCTAGCTGCTCTGTTGAGTTCAGGAAATAATATACCTTTGTAATGATCCACAGCTTCTGGATCTTACATGCTTCATTCCCTCTATTGCAATGATCTCTGGGTATTGAAGGGAGTCAACAACAAGTTATCTCATGTTAAAATGTTACAAAAATGTATTCCAGCAATGGAATTGAGAAATAAGCAGGTGTGGCTATTCTATTTTCTAACACAATTGAAGTAAAACCAGATAATCACAGGAGATTTGAAAAGTATTTCAAATTCATTCAGTGAAAGATTTAGCAACAAAATATCACAATCTTAAAGGTATGTGTACCAAGCAGAGAAGCACACAATGTCATTAAATAAACACTGTTAAACTTATGACCTGAGATACAAACAAATACATGGAGAATAAGTAATTTCAATTCCATCTTCTTACCACTAGACAGATTATGGCAGAGTGTGTGGAGAGGGAGATAAAACTAGAGGAACTATGGTCTTAAATTATGTTATTTTAGTTAGGTTTCTATTGCTTGGATAAAAGATCATGACTGAAAGAAACTTGGGTAAGAAAGAGTTTATATAAGTTTACAGTTCCAGACCATACTCTATCACTGTTTTGGCAGATTTTATTTTACTTTACACAAGCTAAACACATCAGAGTAAAGGGAATCTCAACTGAGAGAATGCCCCACTAAGATCTGGCCATAAGCAAGGCTACTGTGTGTGGGGGTCACTGCCCCTGAGCTGGTTGTGCTGGATTCTATAAGAGCACTGTCTGAGAAAGTCTTAGGAGCAAGCCAGGAAGAAGCTCATCTCCTTGGCCTCTGCATCAGATCTTGTCTTTGGGATCCCACTGTATTTGAGTCACTGCCTTGGCTTCTTTCATTGGACAATGACTTAGGATATGCCAGACAAATAAACCTCTTTCCTTCTCAAGTTGCTTTCATTCATGGTTTTTCATCACAACCTGACTATGATAATCACTGAGGGAAGTAGAATCAGGAACCTGAGCAACAGCACTGATACAGAAGCCCCAGTAGAATGTTGTTAAGTGGTTTGCTATCCATAGCTTTCTCAGCCTGTGTTGTTAAAGCATGTAAGACCACCAGCAATGAGGTGGAAACACTGACAGATAGCTGGCCCATAGCAACCCAGCAAATGCAACACAACCTCACCTATAGGGTAACCTGATGGGGACATTTTCAAAACTGGTCTCAATGACACTAGGTTGTATCAAACTGACATAAAACCAGTCAGCACAGACATCATAAACCAAACACATGTATAGAATTTTCCACTTAAATGTTGGAAAATACACATTCTTGTCAGTATCTTGAGGAGGGAGTTCTTCAAAATAGACCACATATTAGGATCCAAGCAAGTCTCAACAAATACCAGAGAAATGAAATCACATCCCAAATTCTATCAGAGCATCATAAATTAATATTACATAATAACAACAACATAAAAGATAGAAAATACACGAACTTATAGAAGTTTAATAATGCATAAGGAACTAAACTTGCCTGAAGAAAAAAAATCAAGAAAAAAGATTAAAATTCATTTAGTTGAATGAAAATGAAAAATAATGTTCTAAACTTTATGTAACAAATTAAAAGCAATCATATGAGGATGTTTACAGCACTAAGTGACTATCCTGTGGATTTTCAAACAAAAAAATATAATTACATTTAAAAAATCTGAAAACACAGCAATGAAAGTTATCTTAAAGTAATATATCTTCAAATGTTTTCTCATTCTATGTATACTCAAGTGTTCCTACATATTTGAATAAGCATAAGAAGATGAATAAGCAATTGTTAAACACATTATCAATAATGGTTATTACTACTGGTGAGATGTATAGTCATTACTTTGTTCTTTGCTTTTTCTTTTTTGCCTGAAACCATTGTACCTGTAAAGAAAAGTATTTTAAAGATATTATCAGGATTGAGAAATTATGCATATACAAGTGTGAATTCTAAATTGCTTAGGAAAAAAGTTTTCTCTGAAAATACTACTAACAATATTAGTTAATCTAAGATTATTGGTGAACAGTTCTAATAAACACTTAAAATGTCACCCTCAATAAGTATGTGACAACAAGAAACTAAAAAACACTTAATTTTATTCTCATATAAGCAAATAGAGTGTGTGTTTAATTTGGATGAGCCAAAATCAGCATACGTTTGAAAAACTATTATAGCTTTTAGAAGAAGAAGAAGAAGACACTTTTTATTGCAATTTTATTCAATATTTCATGGGAAACACTACATGATCTATAATTGTATATATGACTCAGAACTAATTAAATTGAACTATAAGGGATCATTTCACAAATGGTACAAAATGGGCAATCAGCAAGAAAATGAATAGATATAACAGAATGTCGAACAAGTCATGTATTTTGAGTTTTAAAATAAAATGCACAAATTAATTACAAGTTATTATTAACAGTTTTCCCAGTTCTTCATCTAGACTTTTACACAAGAGGTTTCAATTAGCCAGTGTAATTTTCTATTTAAAATGGTCAATTTGAATGTAGTTATTTAATTAAAATTTTATTCATGCCCCTCTTTGCTCGATAAATTTATGCATCCACTGTAAACATTTCTCATATGACTGTAGCATTTTAAATGCAAATAAAATTAATTTCATTTGAATCAGCTAATAACTGCACTGATTTGGTGTAATACAGTTCCTTTTAATGGTGATTTTAATGTGGTGATTTTAGTGTGATGACATGTAGAAATGAAATGAAAAAAATTATTTCCTCATTTTAACCCAAATAATGCAATACCTCCAAGGTATTCTTTTAATCAGAAAACCTATTTTTCTTTATAAACATTAACATTTTAACAGATTCATGTGCACAGTATCAACTTTATCTAATAGTCGTGTGCTATCATTAGCTGCAAAGTCTCAGGTATAATAATGGACATGAAAACCAAGAATTTGGTAGCCCTTTAAGCAGAGCTCTTGGTAGTCTTTTAATGAGAGCAGTCTACAAGTTCTTCTACTCTGAAGTTTCTAAAGTAGTTCTGTGCCATATATTCTTCAAGTTGTCTACAAGTGTATATTTAAGATTATTTAACCAATATTGAGTCCACAGACTTCGGAAGAAGTAGCAATGTATAAGATTTGATCTTTGCCACGATTTAAGAATTGTTAGCTAGACAGAGCCTCTTCTACTGGATTAATCTCTCTATTCTCATCCTTAATAAGAGTATGATTTCTATTATAAAAGGATACTATCAAGTCAGAAGAGAGATTATCCCCAAACAATGGTCACTGTGCAAAACGACATCATGTTTTTGCAGGCAAAGTTTAATTGATTAAGGCATAATTTCTGATTGCTACGAGCATACAGCCTTATTAACAGAGCATAATCACTTTCAGGAATTAAGAATTTTCTTTTTCAAACCTTTCAGCATGTGATTAAATCAACAGGCATTCTTAAATGATATCAAACATAAATAAAAACAAAGCTATCATTTGGGTTTAATATCCAAAATTATCAATTAAAAATGAAGTTGAAGTTGACACATAATCAGGAACAAAAGCTTCCACAAGAATGCAAGTGTTACTGTTTATTGACAAGTGACAGACAGTGTTTCTGGTCTACTTCTCAAGTGAAATATTTTTGTTTAAAGTCTTCTATATTCTGTGTTTTTAAGTGCTGTGAGAAACAGCAATACAATGTACAATATAAGATTAGAGACAATTTAATATATTGTTTGATATATTATCTTCCTTTATGTTAAATAAAAATGGTCATTAATCACACCAAATTTTACCCATGAACAATATACAGGAACATGACAATTTGGAGAGCAAAAAGACCTTCTAAAATACAAGTTGAAAAGTATAATAGAGATCCATTATAACTCATTGTGATGCACAGATTCATATAATCAAGAATATGCTGTGTTACTTCAAAGAAGTCAGATTTCTATACTTTTCCCCGTTCTTTTGAAAGATTAAAGATGATGTGATCTTATTCAGGGAGCATTATCTAGCTTTCAATGCTGTTAGTGTCCACAGTTATGGCGAAGCAAATTGCTAATAGATGTCAAAACAGAGGAAGTTATTTTCTGCTATATGACTTCTCTGAGGTACAGAACAGTGATGACTATAAATTTAGCAACATAAATGGACCCTAAATTACTAATTAGCCTGCTAATATTAAACAGCTTAACATACATATGTTTGTAAAGAAAGTTATTAAAATAGAATAATCGTATTAAAGTAGCAAAATATGGTTTAAACTTTGACTATATATTGTACACATAAGAATCAATTGAAGTAATGTTTCTGATTTCTATTTTTTAAGAATGATCTGCCTTCATTTTTGACTGACTGTTGAGAATATTAAACACAAATCATCATTCAAGCAGAAAAAAATATTGAATAATAACACTATAGTAAATAAAGTTTGAATTCCAAAAATATATAAAACAAAATGTAACAGGGACAGAGATAATAGGGAAAATTATTACAAGAAGTTGGAACAACTGAACACTTAAATAGAGTTCCATAGGAGCTTTAATGTACACTGTCACATTTAAAGAGATTGTTGAATATCATCCAAGAAAATTAAAGATTTTTGAAGTGGCATTTATAATAAAGCAGCTTGGAACATTGATGCCTTTCATTTTAGTTGTATTCATCTGACCAGAATAAACAAAGACAATGGGCCTTTAAAGATAGGTCTTGCTAAAATAGCAATGAAGTATAACACAACCCTGCAGTAGTTGCTAAATATAGAATGACACCATTGTTCCAGTGTTTAGAAACTCAAGTAGTATCTACACAAGGACTTTTTCTGTACATAGTATTTCTGTTATTATTTTAAATTATATTTTAGATTCATATAGATTATTATTATGATGGTGGTGGTGGTGATGATGATGATGTAATCAGTGATGGAAGATTAAACTTTTAGAGCCTTAATCTCTTACAAATAAAATTCTATGTGAAAACACACAAGAAAGGCCACCATTAGAAGGTCTTACTAAAATACACAAAAAAAAATTATTTTCTGGAATTTAGTTGAACTTATACCTCGAAAATTATAATCACAAAATTTTAAGGCTCAAGGCATTCCATCATTTAAAGGTTTTTAAGGTTTTTCATATCTCTAGTGTCAACATTAAATTTTGGGTTTCACTTCTTCATATATGACTTATAATGTCATGTCCCAGTTAGTTTTTCTTAACTGTCTTCTCCAGGTGCTTTTTCCAGCATCCCCTACTTACCTAGGAAACCACAGGTGTGGGGGAAGAGGTGTTTATGTTGTATACACAAAATAGTCATTCTTACTTTTATTCGTAGAGCCTCTTACAACCCAGCAGGAAACCAGAAACACCAACATGTAGCATTTAAATCTATAGAAGAGAGCAAGACTCGTAACTATAATGTCTCTTAACTTGTAATCCACTGCATTTCCTATATAGTTTTATGAGTGTCAACAAAGTTAAGTGTCTCCTGACTTGGCTGCTGGGTAAATCTAGGTTAGGGCCAAAGTCTCATGAAGCAGCAGATGGCAGCTGGAGCAGACAATAGCCTACAATGAGGGAAGCTTGCTGCTTCCCTAACCTTTCATCGCCAGAAATCATTCCCATTGTTCCATTCTGCATCTGCAGCCCATTTGCATGGGAGAGCTAACTCACAGAATGTTTACGATGTGATGTGTTGAGCTGGAAAGAGACCCAAGCTGCTCACGTTTTTTCTCAAAGGACCATTTTATGCACTACATTAAGGTTACTGGTATTAGGCTATGGCACTGATCATATTAATCTTCGATGTGATTCTCTGGTGTACTCTAAAATAGGACCCAGCCCTTATTTGAACCTTTCCTCAGAAAGTCATTTGATCTAACTTCCTCTGTATTGGACATCTTATAGCTGCTGGTTAATCCACTCTACTCGGCATCACAATGATTGGGGGGTCCTAAATTTTTTATGCTCAACTTTCATTGTTCATGTAAGAATTGTAACAAGGATTTCCACTACCAAATGTGCTACGCTGGGGAAAGTTTGACTGAATACATAAATGTAACAGGGGAAATAAGAGAAATTGGAGAATGGAGAAGTGGATAGATTGGCTCCATTCTTCACTTTTCTGCTGACTCTTTAAAGAAAGCTGGGACAGCTTATTTGCTGTCCCTTCTGCCCAGTTTCCCCTTTAAAAAAATAAAATGTCATTGTTTATTATTTCAGTCACAGGCTGGAGACAAGTAATTGATATTCATTTTATAAAAGAAAGTGGAAATGCTAAGGAGACTGTACAGGAAATATGCATTCATTTCACAATACTCTGTGTTAGAATAAATGATTCCTTTTGTCAAGAACAGATAGGCATAGAAGGACAACAGATTAGAGTAGCCACCCTTTAAACTATTCTAATCCTTTACCTCTATTGGTTACAGCATCAGGATTACTAGATATGGTGACAGTAATCGTTTTTGAGGCATTATTCATGCATGTTGATAAGAGATTGAGGGTACTTAAGAGATACATGACTTCAGAGCATAGATCCAAACTTTCATTGAGTAAAGTGAAGCCTAAACCATTCTTTCCTACACACATTATTTACAAATTATAATTCCAGGAAGATAAGTGATCACAAAGTTAAATAAATATAGGTATCATATTTAAAACAGAACCTATCAAACTCCCAAGACAAGAATCATTGTGGAAAAACTTAAATAGTACTAGTGCCTTTAGTACCCAAAACAGGAGCGACATATAAAGGACAATATAGTATATTTTGGGGTATGGCTTTTGGGCAATGTTTACATGATTCTTCACATAATTTTAAGTAGCAGGATTTTGCATAATTTATTACTATGTAAACCCCCATATCAATATAATTATTATATTATTATTACTATATAGTATTACACTACAGCCATTATGATCACTTAGAAAAAATGTGCTATATATTTTAATATTTGTTCCTCTATGTTCTTAAAGTCCAAATTCTCTAAGGGTAAATATAGTGTTTCCATGTATCTATTTAGTTATGCTTCAATAATCACATTTTTGTTTATGTTTGAGAGTCTGACTTGAGATTCACTATGAAGCTGAGACTGGGCTTGAACTCTTAACCCTCATGCTCCATCCAACAAAGACTGTAAGGCCTTACGAAGATGCCTTACAGAAAGGTGTTTTTATACTTTAATCATATGCAGATTTTGTTTTCTTACTCTCTTTACATCATGTTAGTAAAATGATATTAGTTATTTGAATTAAAATATCACACCAAAATTATAGTTTTCTATTTTGCTTTTAATTCTATTAATTATATGTGATAACAAGACAAAATATCTATTGAAATATCTATATCTACTCATTGAACCTTTCATATTCTCTATTTCTACCCTCAATCATGAGTAATGCAAATGAAGTTTTGCAATTTATTTTGATTTATATAGAACACATGTTTAAGTTATGTTGTTTATAATGTAGCTACATATTTTTCAATGTTTTGACTTGTATATTTGTTATCAGCACAATATTACTTGAGTTAGAGTTATTTATATGTCTTAAACATAATCTAAGAATATTCTATTTCTTTGGGACATATATACATTTACCAATAGTTTCAATCAGGTCGGTACTGTTAATACCCACTTTGCTATTTGCTTATTTGCATCAAGTTCAGTTTATTTTTCCTCTAATCTTTTTATTTTTTAATGTATTTTGTTTTCTGTACTCAATTTATTTTTCTGCATTATGTCTATATGTTTTTATTGCTATCCTGAATAATGTAACATTGTAGCTTATGAAAGAATAATTTTATACTGTTTTACCAGTTTTAAACAGCTCAGTAGTACAGCATTTGAAAGGCATTAATCAACTCCACATTAAATGGATTCCTAATGCCAACAAGAAACTTCCATTGTTCTTCAGGTTTTCTTTATAGTTTTATAGTTTTATTTAGTCAATATTTAATTTTACTTTCTATGCAATTACAATCTCTCATGTTCATCTTTATTTCTGAGCCTGTATCCTCACCTTATAATTTCCACTATAGAAAATAAAAATGTATACCCTTCAGTAGTATACAGTCTTCTATTTCTCACTTGGTATTTTTGTCATCTTGTCCAAAAAATTTTCTTATATGTTATGTTTATGTTTTAAAGAAGACTGATTATTAATAAAGATTTTCTAACATTGTGGAACCAGCATTTGATTCATTTTTTCCATTATAGTAGATTTTGAAAATAATAAAAAACATGTGTTTATTTAATATATTCCTAAAAAATACATTATTGCTCATATCAGAAAATGAGATATCTAGAAACCTATATGTCTGTACTAATACATACTACTTCTTTTTGTCCCTCTTATTTATATATTTTTCATATTCCTCAACCTAGTTTTTGCTAAACATTTCATATTAGGAATAATAATTGCTGATACATTTTTGGAAAGGACATTTCTTTCATTAGGGAAGTTAAGAGAAGCTTACAATAATGAAGAGATGAAGCAATTGAATTCTGTGCCACAGCTCATATGAAGGCTCCTGTGTTGACAGTTTACCATGACAGCTAGAACCAATGTGTCTAATTCTATGTGCACATCCTAAGACTTCCTGTAATGATTCTTCTCTCCAATTTTTTTCCAATTATCCTGGGTTGACACTCTGTCAAACCACTACATAAGTCCAAGCCATGACAGCTGCTATTATGAACCCAGCAAATGCTTCTAGGGAAGTAATGGAACCATATGTGAATTATACCAACATGTCTTCTCTTCCTTTGCTTATCCTCAAGGGGATACCCCTTCAGGATACTGTTTACATTCTGGTGCTTTCAGCATAATTTAAAACATTATTTTCACTATGTGTAGTTCTCAAGAGAAGGACCAAGTATGTTTCTGAAGAAGAACAAAATTTTTCTTTTAAAAAAATATGGCACTAGGGAAATATCCAGAGATCCACAAGGATGACCCCACCTAAGTATCTAAACATTAGTGGAGAGGCTACCTTTAATGCCCTTCCTCTATAATGAGATTGATCACTACCTTAAATGCCATCCCAGAGCCTTCATCTAGAAACTGATGGAATTAGAGGCAGACAACCACATCTAAGCACAGAGCTGAACTTCTGGAATCCAGTTGCAGAGAGGGAGGAGGCATGAACAAAAGAATCAAGACGAGGCTGGAGAAACTCACAGAAACAGTTGACTTGAGCAAGTGGGAAACACATGGACACCAGTCATAACCAACTCTTCTGAATGTGTCAGTTAGGAGGCCTGGGCAATCTATTGGACCTCTAACAGTGGAATCAGTATTTATCCATGGTGTACAAATGGACTTTTGGAGCCCATTCCCCATGTAGGGCTACTCTCTCAAGGACTAGTCTTCCCCCAAATAATATGACAAACTTTGATTATCTCCCATGGAAATCATCACCCTCCCTGAGGAGTGGATGAGGGGGTGGGATGGGTGTTCAGTGGGGAGCATGGGAGAATGGGTTTGAGAGGGAACTGGGATTGATATGTAAAATAAGATTGTTTCTAAATTAAATTTAACAAAAGATTTCAAAAAATTGTGTGTGTGTGTGTGTGTGTGTGTGTGTGTGTGCATGCTGTGAAGATTCACATATGCTTTAACATATGTGTGGAGGTCAGAGAAGGATCTGCTGGAATTGGTTAATTCCACCTTTGTGGAATCTAGGGATTGAACACAATCTCAGCCTGAAGAACCTTTACACACTGAACCCAATTTACCAACTTCACATTTGCTTCTTTTAGAGTTTTGTTAAAAAGATAGAAAAGGACTAAGTAAATGAAAATTTGCTCTTCATATTTTGCCAAATTGGTAAAAACATTTTAGGAGCCATAATCAATAGAAAGGAGGAAAATGGATTTCTATAGTTGATTAAAATGGAAGGTTTTAAATAACTCCTGGCAGTAGGACCATGACACAATCCTGGTACCTGAACTATCTCGTTAGAGTCCATTCCCCATGGTGGGATGCCATGTTCAGTATTTAGGCATGGGAGAGGAGCTTGGCCTTGCCCCAACCTATTGTATCAGACTATGTTGACTCCTAATGGGAGCTCTTATTTGTGAAGAGGAATGGACTGGGGGTGAGCTAGGGGAAAGGTGAGGGGGGTGGTAGGATGTAGGGGTGGGTGGTAGGATGCAGGGGTAGGTGGAAGGGAGAACTATAGTTGGGAAGTAAAGTGAAATCAGTTTAAAAAAAAAGTAAACCTCAACCTTCAATTTGGCTATAAGCAAAGCCTTCTGCCTATAGTCAACTTCTGTTTCTCCTTATTAATAGCAGAATACAGAAAGAATTTAGAGTAGTAATATATCAAATTTTCCGTGATACTTTCCAAAGATTTATGGTTAGTATATTGTGGTGGTTTGACAGAAATTGGTCCTGAAAGGGAGCGTTACTATTAGGATGTCTACCTTCCTTGGAGGAAGTGTCACTGTTAGGGAAGGCTTTCAGTTATGCTATGCTCAAGATATCACCCAGGGTCATGGTCAACTTCCTGTTGCTTGAAAGATGTAGGGCTCGCACCTATTACTCCAGCAAGTGTGCTGCCTGCATGCCTCCATGCTCCCCTTCATGATGATAATGGACTCATCCTCTGAAATGAGAACAAGCCTCTCCAGTTAAATATCTCCTTTGTAAGAATTGCCTTAGCCATGTTGTCTCTCCAGAGCAATAGATGCCCTGAAAAATACTATAGTTAGATTGAATTATAAAAATAATAAATCAATAATACATCAAATAATTTGTATTAGTCTGTTACCATCATTTGTAAGATGAATAGCTCCTAAGTCACTAAAATGTGTGTATACATACTGTAAAGCAGGAAAGGAAAAAAAAATGACAGTCCCATCAGAATCCCTCATTCTTTGAAAACTGAGGAGAAAAAGAATTAAGGATCACAAAGCAGCTTCACAAAGCAGCTTAGAATGATTTCCATCCAAGCACAAATGCATTGAACTCTTATTACAGCTTCACCCCAAGAAAGAAGATGAAGTTATTTTAATGAAAAATCATTGAATATTTCCTGTGTCATTAATACAATAATAATCACTGTGATAAGTGATAGATGAGGATACCATCAAAGTATTTAATCATGCAACCTGTTCATGGATCAACTTTTATCCTTATTTCTTATTCTGTCTTTGGTAAGATATATTCCAGTTTTCTTTCTATATGATTTTGAACACAATGAAGAAAACTACAAATAACATGACCTGCGATATAAATTTGTACCCTTACCATCATGACCATTTATAGACTTTGTGTCAGTAAAAATTCCAAGTAAAATGTTTTTAAACATATACAGCAAAGGGCAAAATTCAGGAGCCAATGCTTTTCAAATTATCTATTATAAATTTTTGATTTTATGGGATTTCTGAGGTCTCGGTCTCTATATTGATTCATTTGCCTTTTTTGGGACTCTCTCTTCTGTTAATTTTTGTCTTATTCCAATGTGTTTGTTTGGTTTGTATTATATCCTAATCCATTAGAAGCCTAGTGTTTAATGGGAGACAGAAACAGGGTGTGTCCTGATTATAGGTGAAGTGTGGTAAAACTGGGAGAGTCAGAGGGAGAGTGAGTTATATATGAAAAATTTCAAAAATCTATCAGTAAAAGAAAAACAAACTATTTTTGTCCTAAAGATATTTACCAGTGAATCAAATTATGTAATGTCATTGTTTTACCAAATAGGAGTTTATTTCCTGGAATAGGCATATTACTTTTAGTAGTAGGAAAGAAAACAAAATAGAGCTAATGTTTTTGAGTACTGTAAACTTAGTGGATAGTAAGCTGTCAACCTCTTTTTACTATTTGCACAAAATCTCATGTAACTTTTGGGATTGATACCACCTTTACAGTGATGTAAAATGAAGAAACTTAATCTTGGAATGATTAAGTCACCAAAAAAATTCCAAATTACAGACCAGAATTCAAAGGGAAGTCAGACTGCAAACTGTATGCACTTTCCATTGTAGATCATTTATAATTGTATCAAAGGCAGGGCTGGAAAATCCATATACATATCCCAAGAGATGCATAAAAGTATTCCAAATGGTGTGTGGGCATAGATAATTTTAAGACTGTTCTTTTTAGAGCATTACTTTCCATTTGTTTCCTTTTAATACGATAAAATTCAAAATACATCTGTGTTGTAGTATTTAACTGTGTCTCCTATACTAATACTTAAATGAAATGTACCATCTCATATCTCTGAAATATATCTAATATATCTACCTTTGTTGCAAATCTTAACATTGCTTATTAGCTGAGATCAAGCAGTTTTACTGTCTCCAAAAATTTCTACACATAAGCATTGAGGAATTGACATAATTGAGGCACAATAAAACAAAAATAGTTCCTCTGCTTGTAGATGGAAGTTTATGTCTGGCCCAGTCCTGCAGCCACTTAGTCCCAAATAAACTCACATACATTTATTTTAATTATAAACGGTTTGACCTATTGTTCAGACTTTATATTGGCTAGTTCTTTATTAATTATTAACCTATTTCTGTCAGTCTATGTATCTTCACATAGTCTTGGCTTACCAGAGAATACCCGGGCATCCTCCCTTCCTAGTAGCTACATAGTGTCTGAAATACTCTCTGTTTTCCCTTCCCAGAATTCTCCTAGTCTGGTAGCCCTGCCTATACTTCTTGCCTGGCTACATCCTGTTTTTCTATTGTCCAAAACAGCTTTATTCATCAACCAATAAGAGAAACATATATTCACATGATACAAAAGGACATCACCTGCCTCTTGTTTTTATAAAACTATATGTTTTAGATATTAGAAATATTAATCTTATAATAAGTCCATTAACACATGTATATCTAAAGTTTGACACCAGAGTAAAAATTTTCCTGAGTATTCAAAAGGAAAAATAAGAAAAATGTTTGGTTTCATTTATAAATCTTAAAAAATTAACCAAGGAAAGCACTGGCAAATATACATACATACATACACACATAAAGATCAACTAGGAGCTTCAATTGTAATTACTACTGGCTAGTTTTTTGTTTTCTGTTTTTGTTGTTGTTGTTGACACACATTTGTATATGTATAAATCTATGGTTAATTTTTGTGCTTGATGGTTGACATGGAAGGGCCTATAATTCTATGGGTCGTTCCATTTAGGGACTAGTGATCCCTTGCTTCTGCTATACGAAAGCAAGCCACTAAGCATCAATACTGCATGGCCTATATTTTAGTTCCTGCCTTGTGTTTCTTCTCTGAAGTACTTAGATGATGAAATACAAGCTGTAAGATGAAATAAAATTTTTCCTTTCCAAGTTATCTTTGGCCATGTGTTATGACACCCTTAATAACAAATTCTGAATGTCCAAAAGATTTATGTTTTTGCCTATGTTTCTTTTCCTGCTTTATTTTTAATATATTATTAATTGAAAAGGAACCAAATCACTCTCCTGCTTCCCTTACCAGCTTAAAGTAATAAGATAAAAACATATTACATATGCAAACACATTGAAAATTGATTTTAAAGTAAACAATAACTGTTGTTTCTAAAGATTTTTGAAGATGCCTGATTAAATATTACAATAATATGCTTCAATTAAAAGGTCAATGAGTATGACAAAAAATATCACCCTTAGGGAGAAACTTTATGGAAATTTATAAGGTAAGTAACTTAAATTCCTATATAGTTCTCTCTAAAAGTGGCATATACATTTAAATAAATACTAGCCATACGTTTAAATGCCTTAGATCGGTATTTTTAATATAATTTATTCAATATGGTTTATTTAATATGATTATTTACACAGTGTAAAAATAAGCTCTCTATTGGTTTCATGAAAAATATAACTATAACTGATGATACATGATTTATAAAATGAATGTGATATAGTTAATTGTCTATTGCGCTGGAAGGCACATTTTGCATTCCTGGGGATGGTTATTTAGGTGTGTAACAGGTAGGAAGAGAATGATTCTCTGGGAACCTAGACCAGCAGCATGTACTCATTTCTGTCTGGATCCTGATTGGGGATACAATATGACCCTTTCCTGGAATCTGCAACAAACATGAAGTACTGACCATGATATGCTGCAAGTAGGAACAGAGGGCTAACGTGAACTGGTTGTCTCTGAAGTAGCTTTGTCAGTTTGCCTTATCAGAGCAATAAACAAGTAACTAAGTCAGAGTCAAACAGTGTGATAGGCTTCTAACAGGTAAGCTCTTAACAGGTTTCTTAGAGGCAGGAAAGCAAAGCCAAAGGAAGATAACAAAGATGACAAATGACCAACATTTTCATCATACTCCTAACTACAAATAGAAACCTAAAAGGTAGGCAAGCTTTTCCTAACTAGTAGTAGCCCCCCACATCCAACATCTTGCCAGTGGACTGATCGAACAAGATCAGGCCAGATCAAAACATATTCATACCAAAATATTAAGCTTCTCAGCTTCCTAACTTTGTTCAAACTAGGGTAATGCTAACTAAATAAATGAAAGACCTAGATAATAAGAAGTTTGAGTCTTTAAAGAAAGATATTAAAGAAGATACCAAAAAATGGAAAGATCTCCAATGGTCTTGGATAGGTAAGATCAACATAGTAAAAAAGGCATCTTGCCAGAAGTGATCTACTTGTTCACATTTAATTAACTCACTGTTAAACATGTTTAAGCTTAATTTTCCCTAGTGTCAAAAGACTAGATGGAAAACTTAAAGAGGTAATCAATGATACTTCCTTCTTGGCTCATAGATACGGGAATGTTCCTCTACCCATACATCAAACATGAAATGTAGTATAATTTGAAATACAAAATCAGGTATGATGTTAAGAAAATAATTGGAGTATCCACTATTTAAAAATGTGCACTTTCACACCACCATGCAGATTAGCAATAACACTGTCAGTGGAATGTACTACTATAACAAAATTTTTCTAATGTAAAAGTATAGCCAATAATTGTGCCCTGCTATATTTCTCCTTCATATAAATGTAATGTACAAATGTGTAGTTAATCTTGGTTGCAGAAACAGAAAGCTAGCTCATCAAATTACATCTACAGTTAGGAAAGAGTGACTAAAAGAGAATAAGACTAGAGGCTTCAGGGTATCATCCCAGTGATCTACTTTTTTAAAGGTGATTCCACCTTTATATAATTCACAACTTTCCCAAATGACATGACCAGCTGTTCAAATATCAGAGGGACAAAGTGTTCTAATATCTGAACCATATTTATAGCACAACACAGTGTGCTATAAATTGATTTTCAGTAAAAGAACTGATTCACATTTATTGTCCTGTTATATCTTATACCATCCTTCTTATTAATATATTGGCATCAACATTCTAATATGAATACCCAGTAAAAGCGATCTCCTGCACCAACTAACAGTCAAGGTAACTCCTGCAAACATGCCTCCAGTCCAATCAGTTCTAGGCATTTTTTACAGTTTTTCCTGTGGGATTATTATAGATTATGTCAAGTTGACAGATAATGATAATCCAAACAGGGCAATAGATTAGTTTCTGCACAGTAAGGATCGTATGCGGGTACAATATTACCTCAAATGCAGTCTATTTAGATGACTCCACATCCACTTAGGTACACTAGGAATAAAGCCCAATGAGATAATTTTAGGTTTATTTTATTTAAAATGTATGAAAAGCATATCCAAACTCTACGCCACCGGTTCTTCTGTCTATGTAATCATTGCATAGAATGCAGCTTGGGAAAGGAAGGGATCCTTTGGGTAGTGTTTCCTGTAAAAGCATTCGATGGAAGGCTTCTTCTAACATTATCTCTTGCCATTAAAGCACCCCCTCTGCTTCACTTCCAAGAAGGTCAACTGGCTAAGAACACTTCGTGAAGTTGTTGGTAGAGAAGAACTTGAATCAGTATGATAAAGGGTGACTTATAAATTTTTCTAAGCTGGGAGAGGGAAATTAAGACTGTGAAGTATGTGACAATAAGACTGAAAGCTTACAAGAAAATTTACTCCTAACAAACTATTTTTCAGATTCTCAATGCTTAAGACTTGAAAAATAATTGACAAAGAATATTTGAGTAATTGCCTTTGAAAATTTCACATTCAGTATCTGCCCTTTGACAGAAGTTTACTAATGCTGTGTCTGGGGATGCTAGCTAAATCAGCATTACATGCAAAGTGTAATAGAATGGACTTACAAATCAGACTGTATCTCAGAGATACTTTAGGAGTATGGTGGGTCATTTGGAAGCATACACATTAGAGGGCATTCTACTTGTGCATTAGACTTGGATTCCAAAAGTTAGTGTTGTGAAGCAGACACAGTTTGTTCAGAAATACTATTAATTGTTTATGTTTAACTTTTTAAACTGAATGTGGGATATCAGAGCTATTACTGTTCCTAGCAACCCCATCAAAGAGATTGGCTGTGGTACTCTTTCTTTCAAATTAACCACTCCTTGTTAAGGTCTCTTGAGAGATTTAGAAGATATATAGAGTCTCATTGCCATACTGTGTTCCAGAGAATAGCAATATAGACAGAATTAGGATTGCTTCTTTTGGTTAACACACTGCTCATAGAAGTCATACTTTCTCGAGCTAAACCGTTTCTGTAAATAAAGTTAAGAATTTGTAATGTGAGGTATAGAAATCAAAAATGTATGTGTAATTGAAGAAGGGCTAATTCTGCATTCTGTAACAACTACTAAACTGATCATTAGTAATCACTTTCCTTAATCCTAATGGTAGTGTTATATATAAAATTCCCAGAAAAGAAAATACTATTGTCCTTTTTCAAAGATGTAAAAGATGTATAAAAACTCTATTATTCCAAGTGTCATTAAAATATTTATCTTTCAACTGGTGGGTTTCCAGATTTTCTTTCTTCAATTGTCTAACATCTTATTTCTGTCTTTTCTGGCTAGCTACATCTGCTGATTTTTTTTTTTTTTTTTTTTTTTTTTGTGATGTCGAAATTGGACATTTATTCCTCCATAATTTGGCAGAGAGAACATCTCCAGGATTAGAGTTGAATACAGCAAAGTCCCCGTCTTGGAAAGCAGCTTTGGCAGCCTTATTCTCTCTACATGACACTGAGCATTGTTCCAGCCAAAATTGCCTCACGTGTCCCTTAATTTAAACATTCTTTGACAATGTGCAGTATTTCCACGACAAAGGACCTACCAGTTCAGCAGTCTTGGAAGACATCACAGTAGGAAAGTTACTTGAATTATTCTTGAAAGAAACTTCAGTATTACATATGCATCAGGGAGTTGGAAATGGCATGGCCAGTGCTGCATTATTCTTTAATCCTGCTGCTTTTCATCACATTTCCATCTGGGTGGTAAACAAGCAACTAAACACTTTTGTTATACATCTGCAAATGGTGAAAATGAGGGTTTACCAAAGTATGTAATTTATCAGCAACATTTCTGAGGTATAAGGACTCTTCCTGTTGTAGTTCAGAGACATTGTTTAGATTTAACTCAATTTCTTCAGGTAATCCTTTGATTTCTAAATTTTACATTATAGATGTTCTCTTTCTTTTGATTTTGTGGTGAAATCTCAAAGAAAAAATATTTCATTTAGAATGACTACAAAAGCAATAAAGAAAAATTGGAAACAACCAAAACAGATTATATACATTAATCTAACTGGGAAATAAGACCGATACAAGTTAAATTTAATTACATGCTTAGTTATTGAACACAAAAATAAAATTTATGTTGTAATGTTCCCTAAAGTTTATCATATGGTTATTCAACAGTATTAGATTTATTTTAGGTACTACAACATGTTCACATCAGTAACATTTCAGGATATAGGAACCTTAATAAATGATCTTTTCTATGCAAAATGGAAAATAAAATACTATATGATTTATATAAGTAATATGATAACAAGTTTCTGATTCCTGGACTTTTCTAACTGTTCCTTTAAATTTAGCTCTATTCTTTACCACATATAATATGGAAGTTAGCAAAAAACAATAAAAGAGTTATTGTGCATGCTATAACATTTGGGAATTCTTCAAAGTATACATGGACTTACCATTTGGTTTCCTTCCTCAGACTTTTTGTGATAAGCATAGCTGGGTATTCTTGTCACTTTTGTGCATCCTCTCATAAAACATCCACACACTCAGAACTACACTGGACTACAGATTAAATGGTATATTCTGTCATCTCAAGCAAACTGTAATCCATTCTAATATATAACAGTTCTTTAAAATTATATTTTAAAGATCAGGTAGGTGTGATATCCACATTCCAGTGTAATTTCTTTTTAACATTTATTTTTATTTATTTTTCCTATTTTACATATCGATCCCAACTTCCTCTCCCTCCCTCTCTTCCTTTCTTTCTCCCTCCCACCCCCCAACCACACTCCCATCCTACCCCTCCTCCACTCCATAGGGAGGGTTATGCCTTCCAGGAGGGTTCATCTAAATCTGTCAAGTCATTTGGAGTAGGGACTAGGCCCTCTCTCCTGCCTCTAGATAAAGGGAGTATTCCTCCATGGGGAACATGCTCCCAAAGTCCTTTTGTGCACCAGGGATACACCAGAGTAATTTCAATGGAATTCCCATTATATATTCTTAAGAGATCCAGAATACACCTATCCTGAAGTACTTTGTAAACTTTGCACTTCTATCTGTACCTCTCCAATTGCTCTAGAATGTAGACTCTTGCCCATCAGGGCCACTTGAGCTTTCACTGAAGGAGGCTAGAGTATCAAGAACAGTTTCATTAATGTGTTAATTATGTGTTAATTTTATTAGTGAGAGATAGCTGGGCAGACAGTGGTTACTGGATACTTGAGGTAACTTGGTGATCTTCCTCTACATGCCTTCCCAACAAAGGAAAAGAAGATAACTATAATTTTATTAGGGAAGGGTTGGATACCTACTTTAAATAATTATTTAAAATAAAATGTTAGAGAAAGCAGAGATACAACTTATAAGTGCTCTTCAATGGGATTTCTTTGTGTTATCTAGACACAACCACTGATATTCTCTCTCAAGTATTTAAAAAATATAGTTTATCTTGCCTCCTGCGAGTCAGGACTATCCTCCACAGAAAATTAAAGACAAGATTAACATATTGAAAACTAAGTATTAAAGAATAAGTCATTCTCATCCTGCCTAAACATGTTATTAACTTTATAACTATTTGAAAACATTAGTGATGAATAACTTTAAGTTCATTAAAAAATTTCTCATCAATTATGATAAACTGTTTATGTAAAAAAATGATTTTTGGAAGTCATAAAGATATTTTTTATTTTCATGCATATATTTATTGAACAAAATTGGGTTTACAGCAGGCTGTAGAGATGGCTCAGCAATTTGGAGAACTTACTTCTCTTTTGGAGGACCTGGGTTTGGATCCCAGCACCCACATCAGGTGGCTTATAGCCCAGCTTAAGTACCAGGAGACCTGATACCTTCATATGGCCTCTACAAGTGCACATGTGAGTGCACTTACACACATACACACACATACATCTTATTTTTTTATTATTTTACATATTGATCCCAGTTCCCTCTCCCTCCCTCTCTGCTTGTTTCCTTCCCTCCCATGCCCCCAACCTCCCTCCTGTCCCATTCCCTTTCCCCACTCCACAGGGAGGGGCATGCCTTCCAGGAGGGGTCAACAAAATCTGTCAAGTCATTTGGAATAGGGACTAGGCCCTCCCTCCTGTCTCTAGGTAAGGGATTATCCCTCCTTTGGTAATATGCTCCCAAATTCCTTTTGTCCACCAGGAATACATCCTGGTTCCACTGTCAGAGATGCCTTAGACTGTCCAGGCCTTCAAACTCAGGACAACTGAGTAGGTTCAATGCTGGTTTTCCAGCTATCGGGCTCGGGGCCCAGTAGCTCCTGCTTGTTCAGGACAGCTGTCTCTGTGGGTTTCTGTAGCCTGGTCTTGTCCTCCCTCTCTGCATCTGGATTCCAGTTTGGCTCAGGGTTAGCTGTAGGTGTCTGCTTCTGTTTCCATTAGCTACTAGATGAGGGCTCCATGATGGTGGATAAGTTAGTCATCAATCTCATTATCAGGGAAAGGCTTTTTTACTTAGCCTTTCCACTGTTGTCATCAGACATGTTGCTCTCTGAACAGTTCTCTAGACTCAGGTTTTTCTTCAAACCTATAATGGTTCCATCTTTTATGGTATCTCTCCCTCTCTCTTTCTCTCTCTCTCTTATTTTATTTTTCTCATCTATTCCTCCCCATCTAGGAAGATTGAGTCATGAAGAAATTTTTAATTATTAGGCAGAAACTTTTGTTCGCTTTCTGAAAATCTAATTGGAAAATGAAACTAAAAAATTTGTTCACTTGAGCACTACAGACAAAAGTCAAATATAATGAATCTCTATTTTATATACTTTTGCTAATTTTGAATGTTCAAACCCATTTGCTGATATACATGTGTATGTGGTTATATAACTAACTATTAGAAAAATTGTAAACTGTCTCATCCACACATCTTTGAAGGGCTGAAAGATGGCTAAATATAAGAACACTTATTCTTGCAGATGACCTGGGTTTGATTTCCAGCATGACATGGTTTGTCACAATCATTAATAATTTCAGCTCAAGGGGATCCAGTGTCATCTTTGGTTTCTGTGGGCAGCAAGCACATATATGATGCCTATATAGTTATGTGGTTCAAAAACTCCTGTATAAAACTTGATATATCAATCTTTATCTATAAAAAACTTTAAAACCATCTAAGTTACATATGTCCAAATTTACATATATATATATATATATTTCTATTTGCTTACTTTATCATTCCATATAACTTTTCTCATTATACCTACCACTGAAATGTTAGTATAACTCCATTCAACAATAAGTAAATCTATTGTAATCATGAATAGAAATAATGCTGTATTATTTTAACAAAATCATGTTTTGTGGAATGAATTAAGTATAAAATTGAATAAAATTAAAAGTAGATAGCCTGATTAATTTCACAAACCAATTTTATAAACAACCTGATCAAAATGCTGTCATATTTTTATACATGTAAACAAATTCTATTTATATTTAACTTTGTAAGTGAAATAGCACTTTATGATCACATCAAAATGTTCTTGAAGAGGATTGACAAAGCCCTGAATTGTTTGAATAATCAAGCCTGCATTCAGATTTTGATTACTAACTATATTATTCAAAAGCTTTCAGTAGATCTGAACAAAGAAAAATGGATTAAAACCAGCTATGAACCTCCTTTTGTGCATTTCTACTTCCTCATTTAAAAAATATCCATATTAGGTAGTCACAGTTCTATATAATTTCAACTCAGAACTATACAGTTATGCCTGAATGTATGCAGTGCTGTGATAATAACTATAATTTTAGAGTACACATTGTGCTTCATGATCCCATTAGGACTTAACTGAGCAGATCAAAAATATAAGGCACTGACTAAAAGTTATAACTTATATTACCATATTCTCTTTTAAAATAAAGCCATTTCCAAATTTTGACTCCATTTTTGAGTTCAACTAAGTTGATTTCAGCAAGTTCATGTTTCTGACTTCTGAACTACTGTAGGATTCTCTTTCAACAACTAAATGATTTTTTTGCTACTCATACATTATAATTATTGCACCATGCTATACGTAGAAGTTCTAATTTATGACAACTTGGGACACATTGAATATTCATGGATAATCCACCTAGGATTTCTGCAGTGTCACACACATGTGTCAAATTTCTTTAGAGAAACAGCCAAGGCAATTGAACTAAGTGGAAAATTTCCTATTTTAATTCTTACCAGAATATTACAATATATTTTTTTAAATGCATGTTTGTGTTACATATTGCCCAGATCATAGTGGGATCTTCCCTGTACTTGCTCCAAAATACTGTTGTGAAACTCATGTACTACATCATCAGCTCATTTTCCCGGAAAGCTATGTCTTGTTTACTACCCTTCCTAGGGACAAATCTACACAAAGGTGGTTACCTTTGCCTGATACATTTATTGAGAAGCACTGCTTCGCCATAGTTTAATCCCCTCAAATTTTAGCCTACAATATGCATGTTTGTCATTTGATTTCTCCCTTACCAAAGACAAGTATTAAAGTAGATGTGATATATCGAATATAAACTTTATCCTAACTGAGTATGCCAATCCAAGAGGATGCCAACCCCAGAGATTTTATAGTATAGAAATTGTTCCTAGAAACATTCTTACCCTTTTTAACAAGGAATCCAAAACTTTATTCTTATGCCATTCTGTCTATTCTGATGTCACCATGACTACCTATATTAATCTTAGATATCATTGAAATCAATACCATAGAAGACACACATCACAAATATTGTCTTGAACAATTCTGGTCCTACAGATTATTCTTAGTAACTAACATTTTAAATAGCTTATTCCCAATAAATCCAATACTGTCTAATTCTACGCATTACTAAGTAAACTTCTCTTTCTATGTATAGACAACTGAACTGCTCTAGTCTATGTGGCATCTCTACTGCTTTATACTCCTCTGTATCAGGTCTTAGGTTTTCTACTGGTCAGTAGATTTCATTTGATTGATTCTAACATGTATTTACCTATAGTTAACATTTACAATTCACTACATCTACCCAGAGCTGATTCTGTATCCTTTCCCATTTAGACTTTCATTTAGGTCAAGTAGGAAATGCCATGTCCTCTCTAAAGACTGTGGATATATTTTTTAAAATGCTCTAAGATAATGATAGTTTTACAAAAGAAATTTTGCAGGACTACAGTAGATACTGTAAAATGGTGTTTTAGCATGCCTTCCAGTCTGTGCTATGTGCTCATACATATATTCCTGTTTGAGTGTATACAGGGCTGGCAAAGCCTGAAATTAACATTTGGTACCTCCATTATATTTATTGAATGAAGGTATCTTACTAAACCAATTACTCATTTAGTGTGGCTTGGCTAGACATTCACCTTGATCAATGGATTACTTTCCTCTGTCTCCTGAGTTCTGGGATTACTGATAGCTGTCACTGCAGTCTTGTTTTTAAATGACTTATGAGGATCCAGACTCGGGAACTCACAGTAGAGTGGATGGTGGATGCTCTACCTTCTGAGCTATCTCTCCCACCTCAAGAATAGTATTTTAAAATATCAGTATAGATCTGTTTAATATCAACATAAGATGACATTATTAATATTATTGCTTTATTTTTTTCTGATTGTAGTATTTAAATGGCAGCCCAGCTATTAAAGGATGAAAACTTTTACCATATTGACTAAAGTGAATACTTTTTACTGCTTACCAAATGTTAAACCCAAACTTTAGCTTGGAATAGTTATCAAGATCAATTATATAAACTATTAAATTATGAAATATAATCTTCCAATTCAGTTTGCAATGCTTACCACCATTAGTAGACAATGTCAAGTGATAGATACAGTGCTTCACAGAACATGGAATGTTTCTTCAGAATTTATATTTTTCTAAGCAGAGAAATGAACATTAGAGAATACAAGTAAAAAAAAAGTCACCATTCAGCTCAACATGGGGTTGCAACTATTTAAAAGTAGACTGGTAAATTGAATACTAAGGCCACTTTTGTTATATCTGGACCTCCTAAGAAATGTCTGGGACCTGCTGTGAGTGGCCTATAGTTCAGGAAGCTTTGAGATATGTTTAATTCACTGCATATTTTCAAGTTGTTTCAACATCCTGTAATTATTAATAGAATGGGGATACAATTTTGTATGTTATCACCATGATCTAATGCCATATCATTATGAAACATAGGAGGGATGTTATTTGTTTGTCTGTATTTTGAGACAGGATATCTTGGAGCCTAGGAAGGCCTAGCTGACACAGTAAAATTCTGATCCTTCTGATCTGCCAAACAAATGCTTGAAATACAAAGGTGTGCCAACATGCCAACTTTTATGCAGTACTAGGAACAGTGACTTTACACTAATGCTTACTTGGTAAATGCATACCTAACCCAAGAGGGAGAATCTAAAGCTCATTTACAGAAAGACTCTCATCCTAACACTAATTATATGCTGCTGAAACAAAAATTTCCAAGACAACTCATCATGAAATTACAGGTTAGGAGGTTGCCAATCAGGGGCTTAATTTTGTTACTTTCTTGATAAGAATAATTTTATATATTATGCAAAGAGAACAAATCAATGTTAACAAATATTTATATTGTGAAATATAATGCATAATAATAGTGTAAATACAACTGAAAACAATATAGTACAATGGAAAATACAAACTTATTTTAACATTTCCTTTCCATGGTGAATACTACGTTTTACATTGTTTTCTACTGTATGCCCTGTTACTGAGTTTAACACAATAGCGATGTATTAAAATTATAAAAATTTAAGTGGAAATCAAAATTGCCATTCCTTCCAATTTAAAAACAACAAAAAAAGATGTAATTAAAAAAATTCTCCATCATGTTCTTGATTTCCATTGCTCAATTGCTCATAATAAAGCATAGGAGAGGGGCCTGGCCCTGAAACTTGGAAAAATGTAAGACAGCAATGGCTAAGTGCTTGCCTTATCTTCATTGCCTGTGCTCTGTGTTTAAGACATTCCTGGTTGTCAAGAGGGAACCAAGTCGTGCAGCTTTTTCTCTGACCTACACTCATACATGCACATACATACACACCCCCACACACATTGTGTGCTAAATAAGATATTTTAAAATAAAGCCAGGTGATGGGGATACATGGTTTTAATCTCAGCACTTGAGAATCAGAGAGAGGTGGATCTCTGTGAGTTAAAGACCAGCCTAGTCTACAGAACTAGTTTCAGTGCAGGCTTGAAAGCTACATGGGAAAACCAAAATAAAAAATAATAATAAATAATAATAGTATACTAACTAGTAAGTCAAAAGGCTTTCCTACTGAATGCATCTGTAAGTGAAAGACTTGAACTAAAAGAAATGTTTTAAAAATTGAGATAAAATATACAATATAAATAAATTACATAATATTCAGTTTGTCATGGTGGACACAAACATAGATTCAGTGAGAAGAACCAAGCAAACAGCCAACGAGGTGACTGATATCTTTGTAAAGTAATCATTGTAAGGCAAGGCTCTTTTTAGGCACCCTACAGAGGATCTTTTTCTCTAAATCTGGACAACAAATAAAATTAATGACAACTCATCCTTACAAAAATAACCACATTAACATTTTGAAAATAAATGCAAATACATTCTTGGACTGGAACATAATGGAAAAGTAATTGTAAAATCCTTTAAAGAAATTCATCCTCTAAGAGCTAGAAAAATGTCTTAGAGGTAACAAATAATGACGGCCAATGAATGTGACAATCCCATAGGTAATGATGGAAGAATAATAAGGAAAAAATAGTAAAAGATAAGATGCGTGGGTAGGTTAAAAGACAAAATTTCAATATACAACACTAGATCTATATCCCAGAAAATCTATTCCAAATTATGTAATAAGGGAAGGATAAAATAATTTCATATTTTGATAAGTTTGATATGATTTTACTATAGAGTAAAATGAGAAGTCACGGAGAAAATAGTACAAAATGGGTGAATTATAAACCTAGTGTCTTATTTTAAATAAAAGTCAAATATCCACTACAAAGTTAAAATGACTAAATATGTTATTGAAAAAAATCAATTATTTATTAGTCATAAACATGTTCTCATAAGATACAGTATATCAAAAGTAAATAATTATACAACACAAATTGAACATTGATAACTAGTTAATATTAATCAGAAAATATATAAATTCATGGAAAGTCATAACAGAAATGAAAAGAAAACTTATATGACAGCAAAGAAGCAGGAAGTCAGATATTACTGTATGTGTTTCTTGTGTCAGAGAAGCCCAGTACAAATTTGGCAAATATACACAAACATGTAGTTAAAATCTTTTTTTTTCTTTTTTATATATATTTATCATTTTTTCTGATTTTACATATCAATCTCAGTTATCTCTCTGTCCCTCCCTCCCTCCCATGTCCCCAGGCCTCCTTCTCCTCCCACGCCCCCCCCCACTCCACAGGGAGGGGGGATGGTGCCTTCTAGGAAGGATTATCAAAATCTGTCAAGTCATTTGGAGTAGGGACTAGGCCCTTCCTCCTGCCTCTAGGCTAAGGGAGTATCCCTCAATTGGGAATGTGCTCACAAAGTCTTTTAGTGCAACAGTGATACATCCTGGTTCCACTGTCAGAGTTTCCTTATACTGCCCTGGCCTTCTGAGACCAGGGGCAGTTTAGGGGATCTGAGTAGGTCCAATTCTGGTTTCCCGCTATCAGTCTGGGAGTCCATGAGATCCCCCTTGTTCAGGTCAGCTGTCTCTGTGGGTTTCTATAGCCTGGTCTCGATCCCTTTTGTTATCATTCCTCCCTCTCTACAACTGGATTCCATGAGTTCTGCTCATTGTTTAGCTGTGGGTGTCTCCTTCTGTTTCCATCAGCTACCATATGAGGGCTCTATGGTGGCACATAAGTTAGTTATCAATCTCATATCTGCTCATAAAATGTCAACATCATCATGGTTATTGTCTAAAGACTGAGCTATTAATCTGAAAATAAGCAAACTATATTAACTGAAAATGTCATTACTTTGGAATGGACTTGAATGGCTTAGGCATTTTCAACTTCCAGCCCTGATATGGAATATCAAACAGAAGCACTAAAACATCCACAGTGTTTTTTATTAACTCTCTCTTTGTTTATCCAGTGACCTTGCCGGAGGCTGGACCTGCAGTGAGAAGAGCTGGTCCTCAAATAATATCTCTATTGGCACTATAGGAAGATCTGTATCTCATCATGAGCTGGAAAGCAGAGTCAGGGATGTAGCAAAGGAGAATGGTTTGCCCCATCCCATCCTCCATCTACTCCCCAGGGAGGATGAAACCTTCCACGAGGGAATCATAAAAATCTGTCATGTATCTAGGCTGAAAGAGTATCCCTCCATAGGGAATGGGCTCCCGAAGACCATTCATAAAACTGGAGATACATTCTGGCTGCACTCTCAGAAGTCCCATCGATTACCCAGTCCTCCTATCTGACACCATGTTCAGGTTTCCTGGTTGGTCTTATGTTGGTTCCCCAACTGTCAGACTATGGTCCATGAGTTCCCACTTGCTGAGGTAAGCTGTTTACAGGGGTTTTCTCAGCATGGTTTTACCCCTTGTTCCTCACTCCTCCTTCTTTGAAACTGGCTTCCAGGAGTTTGGCTCAGTGATGGGAGGGAGAGGGAACTGGGATTTGATGGGAGATGTCATTCTGTAAATATGTTTCTCATACAGGTTAATAATAAAGCACTGTTGGCCAATAGGAAAGCAAGATAGGCAGGACTAGGAGACAAGGAGGATTTGAGGAAGTAGTAAGGAGGAGTCAACATCTAGAGACTGGGGAGAGCATACACCGGCCTCACTCTCCGGTAAGATGAGATCACGTGGAAATACTTAGATTATTAGAAATGGGTTAATACTTAAGACAGAACTAGCCAATAAGAAACAAGTAACTGGCCAACAGCGTTATTTCGGGCTGGCGCCATGGTGGGTCCAGGCCGGCAGGAAAAAACCTTACTTCTTACAGGGATTGATATGTAAAGTACGATGATTGATAATAAAATATAAAAAAATACAAAAAAGAAAATCTGGTGATTAAATATGGAAAACTATGAGACATTTTTGGAAATAAAAATTAAAGACCTCAATGCAGTGGCAAAAGACAGCACCTCCAATGTATATTGAACCAGTTAACAAAGGAAGTTTGTGCTAGCATTAGCAAAACTGACTCATTCATTCACTGTTTCATTTGGTATCAAGATGTTCAATATTAAATAAAGTTGACATGAGAGCTTAGAATTTCATCACATAGAGTAACTGCAGCACATTTATGATTTGAAATTCATTAAACATCTACAAATAACCCCACTGAAATCACTATTACCCAAATCACTTATGTCTAATTTGGTATAGTAAGACAGTCCATACTGACCTATTAATTTTAAATACATTATATACTTTTATGTTTTATATGCTTCTACAACAATTTAAACTCCACCAGAGAAAAAAAATGAATGTAGAAAGAACATATGGAAAGTATAAAATTTTTTCAGATGTTTAACAGTAAATAAAGATTGGAATCATGATTAACTTGTAGTTGTGTATTTGGGTTTAAAATATTAAATATAGAAACAAATTGAAATTCAGCTTTGATGCATGAAAAATTTAGGATGTCCTGTTTAGCACATTTAGTATCTATTTTGGAATTTTTGTGTAAAATTATAAAAAACAATGACAAGAATTGTAAAAAATGATAGTTGGTAAGAAAAATCTGAACATTTAGGCTACAATTAAATATTAGACTGAAAAGTGCCCCAACCCGCGGGGCAGTCAACAAAAAACTGGGGAACACATAGAAGAAAATGGGGGGCAAGGGATACAAAGAGTGGACAGGAAGATAGCAAGACAGAATATATAATTTTTATTTTGTATATCGATCCAAGTTCCCTCCCCCTCCCTCTTTCCCTCTCTCCCACTCTCTCATGCCCCCCACCACCCTGCCCTCCCATGCCCCCCACTCCATATGAGGTTGATGCCCTCCAGGAGGGGTCATCTAAATCTGTCAAGTCTTATGGAGTAGGGACTAGGACTTCTCTCCTATCTCTAGGTTAAGGGAGTAACCCTCCATGGGGGGTGTACCTCTAAAGTCCTTTTCTGCACCAGGAATATATCCTGTTTCCACTGTATGAGGACCCTTAGACTGATCAGGCCTTCTAGCTGAGACACCTGTTCATGGAGTCTGAGTCAGACCCATGCTGGATTCCCAGTTATCAGTCTGGTGGCCCATTAGCTCCTCCTTGTTCAGGTCAGCTGCCTCTTGTTTTTCTGCAGCCTGGTCTTGTCCTCCCTCTCTGCATCTGAATACCAGTCAGCTCACAGTTTAGTTGTGGGTGTTTGCTTCTGTTTCCATCAACAACTAGATGAGAGCTCCATAAGGGTGGGTAAGTTAGTATTCTATCTCATTATCAGGGAAGGACATTTGTGGTAGGCTTTCCGCTGTTTCTCAAAATTGTTAGTTGGGTTCAGTCTTGTAGGTATCTGGACATTTCTCTAGGTTCTTCAAACCTATCATGGCTCCCTCTTTTATGGTCCCTCTCTCTCCCTCTCTCCCTCTCTTTTTCTCTCATCTATTCCTCCTCTGACTCATTCTTTCCTCTCCTCCCCTTCTCTTTCTCCACTCCAAGCTGACAAATTTTATTTTCTCAGAGGAGGCTTATATAGGACCTTGGGCAGGAAGTGAGTGGTGGTTTGCACACAGCAGGGGTATGGGCACTGGCATGTAGGCTGAGTGAGAAGGTCAGTAGAAAGAATGCCCTAAGTTGTTTATCTAACCTGTAATTGGCTATAAAATGCAGCAGGAGATGTTGTGACCATGGTGATGGTCCCCAACAGAAAAGAATAAATGTTAATTAAAAAAAAATATAGTTCCATGACATGAAGTCTTTCTCAACCATGAACTTGCTTGATGTCATTTGGAAAAACTCTGTTGCAGTAATGTGTTATGAACTGTCTGTGTAGACAGTTATCCTTGACAAAATTGGACATTTGTGCCTTGATATTAATAAGTTAAAGTCTTCCTTAACCAACAAATTAAAACTTTCAGCCTTATGCAAAGGCATGATGTGTTTTTCTTATCTAAAATGAAATATTTAGTTATGTGAAATTATAATTCTAGATCATTATTGAAGATTATTAATGTATTTTAAACAAATATTCTTAATATTCAAAGCCAAACCTCATGCAGTAATCATTTAGAAAAATACCTCCCTGCAGATTTTAAATTTGGGCTGCATTAGACTGGGATAAGTAACAATGGCTAAAATTCAGATATAATATTTAGGCATCAATTTGTTTTCACATTTGAAAGCGTAAAATCAAGATTTGCAATGTAGAAATGAATTTGCAATTAGTTATGTTCCCATCTGTAAATGGTGTTAATAAAAATGGGTGAATTAAATGGCCTTCCTTATTTGCATATTTAAAATCTAAGTAGAAACAGACCATTTTCAATGGCTTCCGTTTGAATTAGTTGTATAATTTTAGAAGTTTGTGTTTCAGAGCTCTCGATCTTAAAACAATACTAACACCATGAGACCTATTTTATTCAGGTATTTTGTTACCTACTCGAGCTAAGCCACAGTTTAGGCACTCAGTTGTAGCTCAAGTGAGCATTGTATATACTTGCAAATTGTTGTACTCATGATTTTCCAACAACCACACTCTTAGGTTTTTTGGAGGTGCAGAAAAAGAACTCTACCAATGATCATTTCCATTTGTAACTGGTTTTGTGCCAAACTTCCTCAGACAAAGGGATTTTGTTGGTAACATTCATACCAGTTGTTAGCTTATCAAACTGAAACATAATAAGCCAATTAAAAGCTGCCATTTTTTCCCATGAGAGTCCGTCCAAAGGAGGATTAATGTTGAAAAATTTATGAAAAACATCAGAGATTACCCATTGAATACTTCTGATGGAATAAATCTACTTCCTCAAATAACACTGAAATTATTCCTAAAGTGAAAGGGAAGGGAGTAAGATGAAAATATGTAAATACATACAGAAAAAAACATGGATATAGAATAATATAGAATTTTATCAAAAAGAGAGTCTTATGTGTCACCTTGATAGGGAAGCTATAGCCTACATATTAAAACCACCCAGTCCAACCAAATAAGAGTTTTTTTTTTTCTCCACTGGTGATAAGGTCAGTCTCAGAGGCTACAGTTAAAGACATATGACTGACCCAAAAGAAACTATCAAAATTTATTTAAAGATTCTTATAGAAAGATGAGCAGTTTCTGAATAAGGATCTGGTATTTATATCATAAAAGAAGTAAAATATGCAAAATGAACAAAAACCAAAGCAAATTAAAAGAACAGTGTAGAGAGCTGTGAAGTGCCAGGCCTTAAAGATGGTGCTGGCTTCCTCCTTCCATCTTCTCAATGGTGAGTGCTCCCTGTTGCTTGTTTCTGTATAAGAGCAGCCTATCTGCAGAGTCCATGTGGCTCACTGGGGTTGGTCAGCACAAGGGGATTTAAGCCTGTGCAGGTGTTTCCCAGGGTCACCAGAAAAAAAAGAAGCATGTTCAAGGATCCTGATTAAACTGCTAGAAGAAGATTCTTCCCTGAGTCGCGTTTTTCCTTGCTGGTCGAGGTTATGTGCCACAGAACAGGTTTAAAGTGAGGGAGATGATAGCCCAAGTTCATTTGCCGACTTCCATCCAGAGAATCCTAAACCCATTCTGTCAACATATTAGATACCTTGCCTACTACTTACATATTCCTTAACCTTTAAACAACACAAGTCATTAGCTACATATTCCTGAACTCTCTTGATATGTCTCAGCCTCTGAGGAGCAAAATAATTTTATGCACCTAATATATTTTAGAGAATCGGGTACTAAAAATTTCCATTAATACCCTTGAAACAATTTGAATGTCTTAGTATAAATTTATAATTTTATATAGAGAATAATCTATTGGACTTGATTTTCAAAATTACATATTTATTAGGAATATAAAGTACATTGGCACATTTTCTACAGCAATCATTAAAGGTGTATTTTTGAGATTCCCTCTTTTTCACTTGTTTGTCTCTTTCTGCTGTTTGCTCACTCATGCTTTCTCTCTCTTTTGATCCCTTACTCTTACTTTCTCACTCTGGCTAAGGCTTGGGCTCTGGCTTGAGTTTAGCCTTAGTTCTTTCCCTATCACAATAATGGATTTCCAAGCAAAGTTTCACTATTGCACTTCTTTCTCTTCATTCAAGTGTCTCCAAACACATGACTGAAGCATTTTATTTACCTATTTTTCACTACTGCTATAATTCAGAGGATGTTGTCATAAGTGTGTGTGTGTGTGTGTGTGTGTTATATACTTTGTTTGTTCAAGATATATTTTGTGTGCCAAATAACCAAACTCAAAAAAGTTAATAAAACTGATTTATAAAAATAGTTCTGTCAGATAGATTTAAAGAAATGACATGATATAAGAACATTAAAGTTTTAATTCATATCATTATAAATTCTAGAGATTAAAATAAATCCAATCAAATTTTAAGAATATTAATATATCATGCAATTGTCAAATTGAACAAAGTACCATTTATATCACCTTGAACATTTAAAATATTTTATTTTGAAATAGCAAAAGTAGACTCTCATAAGAATTTTTTCCTTTTATTTTATTTACTGTAAGGAATTTATTGATGTTTTGAATCAATTATTGCAACTAAGGTGACAGTTTTAAATATATAGATTTGTTTGTAAGAGAGGTAGTTTTCTGTTAAAGTCCCTCCTTTAGAGAGTCATAGCTAGGGTTTTCTTTCATTTTACAAGCTTTTCTTTTTTTTTTTTTTCATTTATTTATTCATTTATTTATTTTAATTTTAGTTTACGTTCTAATCATAATTCTCCCTTCTATCGCTCTCACCTCTGCCACCCAGTGCACCCCACATTCACCGGCGTTAATGATTGGATAGCTCTCATACCCTTTGTGCTTTTCAGGGTTAGAAATACCCCTGGACCATTTGGGCTGACTCCCTATGAATTGCTGTATGGCAGGTCCCCTCCACTGGTGGAAATTGCTTCTGTACATAGTACTGATGCGCTGTTCTCCCAGTCTCTGTTCACTAGGCTCAATACACTAGAGTGGGAGGGACAGCGAGTGTGGAAGAACGTCCTGGCTATGACTCTTAGAAATAGTGTACACGGTGCCTGAACTGGTTTTTTACCTATAGTCAGATTGACAACCAACCTACTTGTCATCATAGACCCCGTAACTGAAGGAAGCAGACACAGAGATCCACAGCTAAGTACTAAGCTGGGAACCTGGAGTCTATCAAGAGTGGGAGGAGGCATTGTATGAGGAAATGGGTCATTTTGTATTTTATGAGACAGAAACAATATGAAATTGACATGGTAAAGCAATGGGGAGCAACTTGGAGTAGTAAGATAAGAATGAATATGATAAAATAAAATACTGCTTGAGATTATCAAATCATACAAACTCAAACACATCCAGGCATGTACGAAATAATATATATGTAAAATGTAAATATTTTATTTGTTTAAAATAAGTGTGTTTGTTTATTTTTAGGAAAGTTCATGATTAATAGGATTACATGGAACAAGTCCTTGTATAACAAATATTTGTTCAATGAAGTATTCATGTTGATGAAAAAGTTATTAAGACTTGTGCTCTCAGAAAATTGCCAACTTGAACCAAACACTTTACCTTGGTCAAAGGAACCCCCTAAACCTGACGCCTACATCAGATTTGTCAATGGATGTGTCTATGAGAAATTTTATTTTTTCATTTAAAGTTGGTATTACACTGTGGTGTGCCATGACTGGATAGGTGGTCTTAGGTTACATCAGAATTTAAGCTAAACAAGCCTTGTAAAGCAAGCCTACAAGCCTGTTTCTCTTCAGTTTTAACTTTCATTCCTGCCCTGGATTTTTGCTTCTGCATTCATGTGGCTGTCTTCTTTCATGCCTGAACTTTCCTCATGATGGACTGCATCTAAGATGTGAAATGAATTCGTCAGTGTTTTATCATAGCACAGGCAAAGTAAAGCAAAACAGCCATATTTAAGTGGGTATGACATAGGTTACCATTTTCATTTCTGGCTTTACATTTACTAATTTATAGAGTTATTTCAATCCGTGATTAACTTACATTATCATGATTGTTTACACTAGGAACAATAATAGCATGAGGCATTATAATATGTTTGCTGATGGTATAAAATGAAATATAAGTAGTAAACTCAACCCTAAAGAAATCATATTGAACCCTTTGTCATGAGAGATACAATCATTCTTCACACAGTTATTGAAGAGGATTGATAAAATAACTGATAATGGGTCTTTTGAAATAAAAAACAAACCAACAACAACAAAAAAAAAAAAAAACAGTGGTTCACTGTTTAAGGCAGACTGTTAGGATAATGTTTGAAGCAGGGCCTTGCATAGCAGACCATGGTGGATTCCATGGTAGGCAAGGGTGACCGAGGTAGAGGGACAAATAAGTCAGGCAGACAGGGATTAAGTGAGAAGCATTATTGGAAAGGGGAGGGAGGGGGAAGAAAAGGGAAGAGAGGTAAAGATACACAGAAGCATAAAGAGAGAACAGAAAAGGGAGACAGGAAAAGTCCTGTCTGCCCCAAGGGAACAGCAGGAAGAGAGAGCAGAGCAGGAAGGGGGCTGGAGAAGAGCAGAAATATAAGAGATCTGAGAGAGAGGAGTAGGAAAGACAGCCTAAAAAGGAAGGAGCCTGTCTTTTAAAGGAGTATTTGCACCTGTGTGCTGACTAGTACTCATGAAACCTTGGGCTAACCAGGGTACTGCATTCTTCCAGGTGACAGGGGCAGGCTAACATAATGCCTGAATCATTACACAGACTTGCATGCACAGAAGTACCAACATTCATAAGATTATGCATATACAAAGACAGTGACCATTGGTTGGTATAGGCAATGAGAGTGATTATTAGTTTTCTGATGTGGAGTGAATTTAGTTAGGGTAATGAGAAACTTAAAATAAGCAAGGGGGTGAGAGAACAATGAAAAAGAATTTTGTTTTGTTTTTTAAATAGGAAGTTAGCTGTGACAAAAAAGTTTCTAAGATTTAAAACATCTTAGAAGAGGAGATTATATATATACATAAGTGGGCTTATTCTACTTGATATTTTAAATGCTATTTATATATATTAAATATACCTATGTACTATACATATTTACACACATATATCACAACATTACACAGTACCACAATTTTTATGTATTAGATATAAAAGAAAATACTTAGGGGGAGGGGGAAATATTTATATTATTTGGAAGGGAGTAAATGTTATATTATAACTCCCCAATCAAAAGTTAACAATATGAGCACAAGAATCATAGAACTAGTCCTCTGGGGACTAGAGGAAGAGATGTTTAAAATCCATCTTAATTCCCATGTCATTCAGGGAACAGATGCCTTCTAAGAATTTTATTCATTGATAGAATATAGCAGGTAACTTTAAAAAATTAATTTAACCTTTACAGAAACCATCTTATTGTGGTAGTATGGTTCACTGCGAATCATTTTTATGTCACTTGGTATATTACAGTGTACATTTCTCTCTTGAGTAGTGATGTTTCCTTAATTTATTTTTGAAGATTTAGTTTACTAATTCAATTGACTTAAAGCTCCATTCATAAGATGTATATCTTGGTACAAATAAGTGTCCCTGTGCATAGGATCTGGGCTACTTTTTTGCTTACTACATACGTTTTCTCACATAAGCATTCTAAAGTCTTGCTGATTTTGTAAGATCTTTTATTCACACTCTATGGCCTCATCTGAATTTTTTTTGTCTTTTTTCATTTTATTGTTGTTTGTTCTTCATCTGAGAGCAGTTCTTGCTAGTTTCTTTACCATAAATTCAGCTGATTATTTCAGAACAGAATGTAATATTTTTCTTAACATTAAATCTTTGATCTGGTACTGGTGGTTTGAACTCAGGTGCAGAGGCATACTAGAATAATATAGCATGTGGTCATGTACCTTAACCCCAGCATTCATGTTTTTCCAATGTTTAAAATTTAGTCTTCTATACAGAAGAAAATTATCAACTGTTTCCTTGTCTGGTACTTGATTTTCATGGCTTTTCCTAAAACACATTATTGAGACAACAGTATCATAGATTCATTTTCTAGATCTTTAAATTTAGCAAATAGAAAGGAAGAAGAGGAAGTTGACCTGATTTCTAATCCTTAAAGTTAGAGAGCTGCAGAAATCCATTGCAACTTTCCTTCAAGAATGTATTTGCCCACTCAGACACACAGTACTGATTATAAACCTTATCAGGAAATTTAGAATTAGTTTTCTCATATGTTTTCAGTGAAACAGGGCAATATAATACACATATATCTGCATTTATTCATACATGCACAGTGATATATATATATATTAGATGTATCTATTTAAGAATAAATACTGCTACACATTTTGCAATAGTCCTACTACTGATGCTGAACTGTGGCAAATGTTTAGCAGACAAATGTTAAATATCACATTGCTAGATAGTAAATGCAAAAGAAAACATTTTGATCCAATATCCTTACCTCATATTCTTGAATAATTATAGCTCCTTCAATTATCTAATGCTTCAGCAGGTGATATGACTTACCAGCCAAAAGCATCAGAGTTCAAATATGATTACTTGAGTTCAGTTCCCTAAACCTACATGGGAGAAGGAAAGAACCTACTAAAGTAAAAGCCATCTTGTGATCCTCAAAGAAAATTGTTTTTTATTTAAGAAAATATAGGAAATTATTAAAGTAGTAAAATTAAATCTCCTGTTTCTAACACAATATATGGAAGTCATGAATTAATCACTATATTCAGTATATTCATTGCAGTGTTGAAAATATGAATGACTTATACCACTGTTGCAGATATTCTGTTAGAATTATATTTATTATCGATGGCAGTAGTGACCTTATACATTCTTCAACAAATATTAATTCTATTTCTGAGAATATTCTTTTAAAGATTAAAGATTAAATGAGCTGAGATAAGATTCATATTATTTGTTTCATTGAGTTTCCTTTGCTTCTTTGTCCTCTGTGTTTTATTTTACAAATATCGACTAAAAAAGACTGTGTAATTCTTCTTGACATGCCAGAATTTAGACATACACCTGCTGGTTCTCCATGTATATCGTTCTTGAAAAACTTCTAGCTTTTAAATATATCAATATTTCTGAAAAAGTTAGTTATATATTTTGTGAAAAACTTAGCACAAAAATACTCAAATCAAAATAGTTTCATAGTTGAGTTGGAAATGTATATTTTTAGCAAAATTAACCAGAATGTATTGATACTGAATTTAAGTGAAAATAATTACATCAGCCATAAGTGTGATATGCATATTGTTACATTCATATTTCTGATTTGTAGATAGTTTCACTTACACATGAAAAAAATGGACAAATAAGATAACTAATATGGGTGATATATTTGAATATATATTTTTCAAATTTGAGTGAAAACCAGGGAAAGCTAGACTTTACGCAATAACAGATATGCTAAAATAAATATATGCATTGTTTTATTTTTCTAGTACTTAAAAATAAGTTATTGTTATATATATAAAATATTTTGACCAGTAGGCCTACATCATGAAGACTTTAAGCACATTTTAAACAAACTTTTCACATTAAAGTACATGATTCATGAAATTTTATTTTCATGGTGAAAATTATGAGAGAAAATTACATGTACTTTAATGTCAATATGTAGTTTAAATGCCAATATGTTCATAGAAGTACTTTATTATCATAAAGATATTATGGATTCTTTTATTGTCATAATAGACTGACAACTTTTTAAAGATTGCTATCTTTTTTGTCTTGAATGCTATACAAATTTGAAAGTAAAATAAAAATGAATCTAAAGATTCATATCAAAAACTATAATTCTATTTGCTATGATTATTAAAATTTCTTTTTATGTGGGGGGAGGGAATGGTTTATTTGGCTTACACTTCAACATTGTTGGTCATCACCAAAGGAAGTCAGGTCAGGAATTCAAACATGGTAGGATCCTGGAGGCAGTAGCTGATGCAGAAGTTATGGAGGAGAGCTGCAAACTTGTTCAGCCCACCTTATAGAACAAAGGACCAGCAGCCCAGGGATGGCACCACCCACCATGAGCTGGGCCCTCCCCATTGATCAGTTAATGAGAAAATGCCTTACAGCTGGATTTCATCAAGGCATTTCCTCAGTTGCTACTCCTTCCTCTAATGACTCTAGTTTGTGTCGAGCTGACACAAACAACCACCTAGTATACTAATTTAAAAACAAAAGAACACAAGTCCCTGCCAACATCCTATTATTAAGCTAGAGGCAACCTAAGTAGAGGCAAAGCAATACCTAGGGCTCGGCAACTGAAACTTAGAGAAACTTTTCAGATATGGATGGTGAGGCAGGCTGTGTGGTTAAGATGCAGCTACAAGTATAAGCCAATGCAACTACTTCCATAGAATCATAACTGAATGATAAGAGCAAGCCATTTGTAATATAAAGTAAACTCACTGGTTTCTGAAACACTGGGAGGGGAAAAAAATTCCAAGAACAATTCTGTGTTTTGGAGAAAGTGAGGTCACAAGACTCCTGTCTTGTTATCTTGCAGTTTTCACACAAGACTTCAGAGTCCTTCTCACATGACTTTGTCTTGGACCATGGTCCAACAGAATGGCATTCCCTTGATTCCATGAGGACATAAATCATTGCATGGAAGAAGCTTCCATACCTTTCCATGTATACTTCATCTGGCTGTCCATACATTTTCTTTTAATGAAACTTTGAATAATGCAGTAAAACACATAAAAGTCTCCCCTATATCTTCTTAACCAACTTGGCTAATTCTAAAATTTTGATGATGCAGCTATGGGACCAGTCAACAATATAGATGAGTCAGAGATAGGTCTAAGTCTAAGAGAATTCACTCTTAGCAGGCATCGTTTAAAGCAAAGGCAGTTCTGGGACTATATGAGGAGATGGACCCTCAATTATTCCATGTCATGACTGAATTACATTCCTAGACATTCAGTGTATCTCAGGAGAGGGATGAGTTGATATGGGAAGGAAAATACTCATCACACATTAGGTTACAGGAATTCTGTCAGTACAGAATGTACTTTTTATTATTAATTTATTTATTGGTGTTAAATTCAATGATCTTGAGCTTTACATTATTTGCTTATATTTTAGATATTTATGAATACTCCATGTATAGGATAAGGTCACTGAAAGATAAAATGTGTATATCTATACATCTCTTCCTTTTCATTCACAGCCATCTTTCTTTCATTATCATCTTCTGCTATATGCTTCTTGGCATAGGTTGCACTCTTTATGTAGCCATGACGTAGTGATGCGTACTAATGTCTTTTTAGCCTTTAGGATTATATGCAACTTCTAAATTGAAAGGTTCTGATAATAAGCATCATTCAATTATCTATCCTCAACCTCATATTAGAGGGAGGCATGTTGATTTCTATCTTCTATTTATTGAGATACCTCTGTGAGTTTTTCAATATTCTTGGCAGTGAAAGGAATTTCTTTGCATGTTTAATTTTTCTAAAACTTGCAAAAATAAATGCACACAAAAGTTTTCAAAAGCCAATTCTACATATAGTTAAACAATAAGTGATTTTACTAATTATTTTACTAACAGATTATGTTAAATTAATTGATTTTGGAGAATTAAGCATGCAAGATATAGATTTATGCATCCTGAGCCTGGATAGTTATTTCATATGTTGCATCATTTGATCATTTGGTTTGTTGATACTTTGCCATAAAACTTTCTATGTCTTCTTTTTCTTGCTGTGCTGCTTAGGTTTTGTCAATTTTACACAGACTATCCTTAGCTGAAAAGAAGGAATCACAGCTATGGAATCACCTCTCTCAATTTGACCCATGAATATGGATAGTGGATATTTTCTTGATTGATGTGAGAGGGCTCAGTCAGTTGTGCTACCTGTGTTCTCCCATGGCCTCTGCTTCAGCTCCTGTTTCAAGGTCTTTGCCTTGTTTTTCCTCATTATACTATTATAGTGTATGTTATAGTGCTATTATATCTCTTAAGTGAAAACTAGAAAATACGCAACCCTCTTTTTATTAGACTAATTAAATTGTCATATGGAGTAGGACAGAAATGTGTCTCTAATAACGTGATGAACCTATCAATCACTATTTTTTGGTTAATGTTGATAGAGAGATTGCCTAATACAATATGACAGCATGCACTTAATATATACAGATCAGAATATGACATGATTCTACCTAGAACTCTGATGATTTGTGGACTTGAAAAAGTTCTTATCATGATAATAGCAATTAAACAGGAAGTCATGTAATTAATAAAGATAGATCACACTACATTGCATTTTATATCATTCAAAGCAGACTTAGACTGCCAACATTTTTTCTTAAATAAAATTGTTAGCTTAAAATTTCAAAAGTACTATTTACATTCTTCTAATTGCAGAAAATAGGTGCTAAAATGGCTTTAGTTAATGCCAATTTCTTTCAGGTAATAATGATATTCACATCAGTTATGAAGTTCATTACTAAATAATTCACTCACCTTGTCATTCAATCACCATGCTCTCCATGCCATACTTATCATACACAGCCTTACTAAAATAACAAATTTTGCCAAATGTTAGCATTATAATTAAACAGTAATGCCCTGCACTTAATATGGTCTAAATCTTTCTGAAGATATTGTTTGTCTCTGAAATTTCTTGTAGATTCTGTAGAGACCAGCCTTCTCCTAGCCAAAAAAGCCATGCTTAGACTGAGATATCTTGTACAAATTGAAAATATGACAGTTTGATTATCATCATCAAATTCTTTGTAATTTAGTTGTCAATATAATCAAGAACAATTCACAGTAATCTTAAAAGGTGAGAAATCAAAGGCCTCAGTTATTTTTCCAGCAGTGAAGGATGCAAATGTAGCTTTCAGCATATGACATACTTCCAAATTCTTTCATATTTTATAAATTTAGTACATTTCATCATAAAGAGTAGATTGTCTAAGCTCAAGAACTTATTTTTCAGTAAATTAAGCAAGCCCACTAACATCTAAAACAGACCATTGTTATAATTTTAAGTTGTGCTTATTTAATTCCACACTCACATTCCCCCTCTGTTTAGTTTTATCTGGCATGAAAAGGAATAGTATAGCTTGTAATATGTCTGTAAGCAGTCTGGCTTTTATAGCTTTCTACTTACATTTCCCCTACTCCGTCATTATGATAAAAATTCACATACAATGACCTAATGCTGTTTTTCTACATACCAGCAAATCACACATTGATAAACATTTGCTGTGCCATAATGTCACAGCAGTTGCAATTACTCTAAAATTGTATTATTTCGATTATTTCAAATTATTAGAAATGCTCACTTGGTTGTTTCAAGCACTTATTCTTAGCAATTCATCTTCATCATGATTTGTGGGTCTTTTCTATCTTTGCTATATTGTTTAGATAGTAACAGTCTGCTGTTAGAGTATGTCTTTGTTCACATATTAGTGCATGAATTCATGAATTCATTCTGTTTTTGCCATTACTGGTATCTGCATGTTTATGAAAAATAAAATATCATCCTAAAACAAATCTGTTTCCAGTTGGAATAAAAAGCCAACTCATATATTCCAGCTTATAATAAAGTGTAGATCTCTCTAAAACGGAACATCCTATAATTTAAAAAGCTAAACAAGATAACACTTAGAAAATCATTTCAGTCAGTTAAATGGGACAAAGGGGAAGCTCAGTCTCAGAAAATTCTTGGTTATATTGCAGTTTTGGTTGATTGCAAATGAGATTCATTTTTACTTAAGTGGCCAACATCTCTCCCAGTGTTTTATCCATAGATAAATAAGTCATTGACAACATGTTGAGCCCATTACTCTCATTCTGTTCCAAAATTGGCATTAATACAGTAGCAGTGTAGAAATGACCTCATGCTTGCTTGCACATAAAAAATGACCAATTGTGCAAAACATCCTTCCATATATATTCTTTTGTTATTGTGCTTGAGAATAATGAGGTTGCTGAATTTCCTGTTTCATATTTTATTTTTTTTTTGCCTTATATCCAGAATAATTAAGAGTTCACCATTTAGAAAACTCTGCTTCACATACACATGTCTGTTAGATATGAAGTCATGCTTTTGACAAGAAAAAATTTTCTAGTGGTTTTGTTCTGATTTACTAGTTCCATCAATTATACCTCTAATCCTTGACAAAGTATTCTTGAAATATCACTTTCACACAAGATATTGTGACTTGTAAGTGAGCAAATAACTTTAATTTCAGTTTTGTCTAACAAGAGCCCCCACCACCTAGCTCTGATGGCCAAGTGTTTGAGGACATGTCTTCTGTAGCCTCAAATGGTGATGATTCAAATTTGAATACTGAGCCTAAAAACACAAAATGGGAGATTAAATTCATGAAGGATTTAAACAAGAGTTTCACTGCATTTGTGTTTTATCTTGAGCATGTAAGTAAACAAAACATATGATTGTTTGTTTTTCCTAAAATAAGAATTAACCAGTCTTACAATGTTGTTGTAACAATTTGTTGTATCTCAAGTTTACATCATTAAATACATCTCTTCTCTCCCATTTCCTAATAATCTGCCTATAATAACCAGAAATTTGTTTTTTGTTAGGTGTTGTTGCAGACATCTTTAATCCCAGAATTTGAGAAGCAGAGGAAGGCATAGATCTGAGTTCAAGGCCAGTCTGGTACACAGAACAAATTCCACAGCAGCAAAGTCTATACAGGCAAACCTTATATCAAATAAAACATATGTGTGTATATTTGAATTGGATTTGGTAGAATTGTTTTTGTGATCATTTTAGTAGTAATTATTAAAAACTGAATTGAATGTGTGTTCAATCCCTAATTTAATCTTGGAGTCTGCTAGTAGGAAAACACTAAATCATATCTAGTAAGTAAAACCTTGGTATAATAATAGATAAAATGCCCAAAGAGTAAGGAAATATGTTCTTTCATGATCATGCCTCCATTTAAATAAAAGTTTGTATTCAAATTGTGGATAATTGTATGTAACCCTAACTGTTAATGCTATCTTCATCATCCTGGTCATTTACAGCAGCTTCAAAATTTACCACTAAACTAACAAATTACACAGAGAGATACTATAAAAGGAATAAAATCTCTCATGACTGGCCAACTGTGGGTCTCACAACTTAAATACAGGATTCCAATTATTTTTATTTTCCTCATTATAATGAAACAATTAATGTTATACTGAAGGCAATTCCTCATTACCAAATATTCTGTTCTGAGGATTGGAAGGTATGGATAATTATAAGCATGGCAATACTTGTGGATAAAAATATGTATATTTTTCTTGTCTACTTCCTTATAAGACATTAAATATACTTAACTGAAGGATATGTTTTATACTTAATGAAAGTACCCTTTGTACCCAACTACTTATTACATGGAGGTAGAGAAAAGCTCCACAAAACAAACACTTGTAAGTGTGAAGAAGGATGATCAAAGCTAAAGCAAAATGTCTTTAGTAGTTGTTGTTATTCCAATTTTCAATATTTTGCAAAGAATTTGCAATACAATTCCCTAGCATATATACTTTTTAAAGAATTGGTTCAAATTAAGTGTTTAAATATGCGAATATGCATGCAGAAACAGGTGGATTATTGGCTCTTCAGGATCACTGATGTAAGAAGTTGAATGAAGATGAAATAGAAAATCCAACACTCACTTTAGAGGGAGTCTGATAGAACCATGTTGAGGTCTCTTCCAGGCCATTTTAGTGAGGTTACAATCGCACAAGATCTCTGGGTCTCACGGCCCTGAGCAAACTAGTGTGCTTGAAAGAGCTGGGTTTTTTATTTATTTAATTATCTTTTAACTTTTTTTTTTTCACATTTTATGTTTTTATATTACAAATCGATCCCCGTTCCCTCTCCCTCCCGTCCTTCCTCTTTCCCTTACTCCCACCCTCTCATGCCCCCTCACCACCTTGCCCTCCCATCCCCCCCCCACTCCGCATGTAAGGTGATACCATTCAGGAGGAGTCATCTAAATCTGTCAAGTTATTTGAAGTAGGGACTAGGACTTCTCTCCTGTCTCTAGGTTAAGGGAGCATCCCTCCATGGGGGTTGTGCTCTCAAAGTCCTTCTGTGAACCAGGAATACATCCTGGTTCCACTGTCTGATGTCCCTTAGACCGCTCAGGCCTTCTAACTGAAACATGTGTTCAGGGGGTCTGAGTCAGACCCATGCTGGATTCCCAGCTATCAGTCTGGGGGCCCATTAGCTCCTCCTTGTTTCTGTAGCCTGGTCTTGTCCTTCCTCTTTGCATCTGGCTTCCAGTTTGGCTCAGTGTTTAATTGTGGGTGTTTGCTTCTGTTTCGATCAGTTACTAGATGAGGGCTCCATGTTGGTGGATAAGTTAGTTGTAGATCTAATTTTCAGGGAAGGACATTTATGGTAGCCTTTCCACTGTTGCTCAAATTGTTAGTTGGGGTCAGCCTTGTTGGTCTCTGGACATTTCTCTAGGTTCAGTTTTATCTTCACACCTATAATGGCTCCCTCTCTTATGTTCTCTCTCTCTCTTTTCTATTCCTTCCCTGACTCAATCTTCCTACTCCCATGTGCTTTCTTCTCCTCCCCTGGAAAGAGGTGTTTTATACCTGTCCTTGTATCAGTGCCTCTCTGGCTATCTAGAGATGTAATATTAATAGTCTCTATTTCACAGTGTAGTGCTAGGAAAGAAAATAGAAAGTTAACTGAAAGAATTGAGATGAAAGATTCAACTTTACCTCCATTTTTAAGAAATATTACAAATAATAAAAAGAATAGAGAGAAAAATCTGGTGTAGTATTGGTTCTCAGAAATAATAACATATCTTCTTAGTTTTCAGTAGAGCTAAAAAAGCTTACATTTAATCCTTCACCTTTTTTTTTTTTTTTGACAAATGGGACTTTATGAAATCTAGTCTCTTGAAGATAATTAAAATATGAACTACCTAATGATAATAGCCCAGAAGTATTTATCAATAAATAATTTTCATTTTTTCCCTGCAAGAAATACTAAAATCAAGAAATGGAAGAGAATGGACATTCTTTTGTTTAAGATCTCATGAAATCAGGCTACTATGTGCCTCAGGCTAATTGGAAATATCTTTTACAGGTAATCTGAATCAGGCATGTTTTTTAAAGTAGATATATTGTACACACTAATCCTAATAAAGGATTTACTGTTCAGTGACATGGCATTGTCTCTAAAATTGAACTTTTAAGCTTTTAAGAAAAATATTGATAACAAGATACAGAAAACATACTGAGTTTTAAATGCTGATAATGCTGGTAATAGTTTAAAAAAACAACAATACACTCATTGTAGTATCTGTGTTTTTTTGACTTAACTTCACCACCCAGGAAGAATGAACTAAAACAACACTGTTTTAAAGTTGCTAAAATCCAGGCTAACAAAATTCATGATTTCCTTGATATTGTTAATATTGTTATACTAATTAAAAGCCCAGGGAGGGTTGCTGCTCATAACTCTCATTACCATAGCCTTGTTCCTGAAGTGCTGCAGGGTTGTAACATTCTTCTGATGTCAAGGAAGACATGGTAGGATACAGATAAGAAAAAACGCAATCATATCAGAAAGCAAGCCAGATCTAGGGCATAGAGTGTGACTATAAACTCTCAAAATCCACCCCCAGTGAGTGTCTTTCTCCAGTAACACTGTATCCACTAAGCTTCTCAAAGCAGTGCACAAACTTGGTCCAAGTGTACAAACTTCTGACTATGGGGACATTTCTCATTTAAACCACTTCAACAACATGGTGCATTATGAGGATGTTGCAGAAAAGTTACAACATAGGGACTGATAGAGAAAATTAAGTTATTGAGTAGACATGTCCTTCTGAAACACACACAAACATTCACACAAAATATACAAAATAATGAGGTAAACTGAATATTAATCATGATATATCCTGAGATGCAGTGTATTTTCTTGCATTAACTATGAAATAATGTTTAAATAAGATTGTGCACAATGATTTCTGTGAGTACAATAAGCCAAGGTAAAACCTCTTGAGGTAGACAAGGAAGATCTCTCAGACAGGCACAACAGCGAGAGAGGTTAGTTCAGAGCAAAATAGTTCTTGTTGTGGCCAACTGGGAAAGTCAACTATAATAGCCACATTCCCTATCTGTGCTTTTTATTTTATAGAGTTTCATTTAGTTATATTCAATATTTTATAACATTGAATAGAAAATCCTAGAAATTATCTGTTGATGGGTTGTAATTTGCCCATAGAATGTGATTAAATTCCCAGTTTTACCATTCCGCATTTCCAAAAATGATGGTCATCACTCTGTCTACTGTATCTACAATCCATAGGCTACATGCCACATATTACTCACCTAGGAGTCATCTCATTTATCAGATAAACTATCATATCATGGCATCTGATTGTTCTGCTTCAAACGGTCTTATTGTGCATTATAATCATTTCAGAAAATAGAAAACCAAATATTGATGCTGGCACTTTGGGAAAAGTGAAGTTCTAAAATTACTCCATTATTATTTTAACTGAAAATTAGACTTAGTCTTAAAGTATAAAAAAGTTGACATTCCTGTTTTATGGTAAGGAACTAATCAGAAAATACAACAAAAACATGCAAATTATTGTTATTCTTGTTATACTTGCAAGTAAAAAATAAAAGATTTCAGCCAGTGGTCTTAGACATATTAGAAAATTGTCTATGTACATTCAGGAAAATGAAATTTAAGGTCTAGATATTTCTGCTGTGAAAAGTAAAAGGCAATAGCTAGGGGCTTTGGAATCTGTCTTCTAAGAATGACTGTAGTTGCTATTATTAGAGAAGGCATATTAAGCGTGAAGAGATATAAGACTATAGGCTTAGGGAAGTCAAATTATATGAGATTTTCCTACCATACCATCTACATAGAATTTTCATTCAAAATGGCATGTCATCCATAATGGTTAAAGCTATAATATAAACCCATTAATCCACAGGAAGCTACATTTGCAAAATTATAAGTTAATTCTGTGAGAAACAGGGCCTCTCAATGACAGGCACCTTGGGTAAAGAATCTGCTGTTATTAGTCATGATTTACAGATAAACACACAATAGTGTACTCCTATAAGTACATTGATTGCAGAAACCAGAATCAGGAGAAATTATTAACCTGCTATTTACAACCCATAGACCAAGGAATAATCGTTGTTACAATTCAGCCTGGGTGTGAAGGCCTGAGCAGTGGAAGAAATAATTCTCATTTAAATAGTTGGTGTGTGCAAATAAGTACTCCAACTTAAGGATGGGATGTAAGTTTCCCTGCCTCCTTTGTTTCCTCTATTAAGGCACTTAAATGATTAATCTATCTATATTGGTGAGTGACACATATTCTCAGTCTACAGAATCAAATGTTCATGCCTTTAGGCACATCTAACATTCTTGCTCTCTCTCTCTCTCCCTCTCATATATGTGTGTGAGGGAAGATACATATTTTGAAGGCTTTTGGTGGGAATTTAAATTATACATTTTATTGAACAAAATGTCCTGGTATGCATTATAGTTCCATCTTTCTTATTTGTAACTTCATTATTTGTGACTCAGAGATATAGAATATTTATGTTAGTAGTGTATTTATTATGACATTTAGAATTAAATGGGTAGCATTCATGTTTTCCAAAATGTGTTTCTTGGGCATCATTTTCCTATTTTATTAAAATTTATATAAAATGTTTTATAAATGTATTTTTGACAATCTATATTTTACATTACATGTATGTTCATATGTTTGTAAAATTTATTTTCTTAGTTATTCTAAATGCTCTTTATTTTAACAATATTTTGTTTTTGTCAATAGTATCTTAGTATTATTTCTCCATAATTTTATTCATTTATTAGTCTTTGTTATTTTATTATCCATTTATTGAATTATATTAGTGTCAACTGACCTTGAGAATTGCCATGGCCAAGGATCTTTACTTAGCTTCTTTAATAGCACAGTTGGGATAAAACAATTGCAACCTTCTATGAGTCTTATATGAAGTTACTTTTCAGGCTTACATTTTGAAGGCTTGGAACCCAGGTTACAGGACTATTTAGAGAGAAGTTGGAACACTTATGAAGTAGGAACCATCCAAAGAATCCAGGTAACTGTCTGCTTGTCGTTGAAACATATCTTATATCCTACCCTTTCTCTTGACTTTGTGGCCACCATGACATAAACTACAATGCTCTGATGCAGGTAACAATATAGTTAGCAAGCCATGGATGGAATCTCTGAAACAGTGAGCAAAAATAAGTCCTCCTACTAAAGTTTACTTACCAATTTGATAAGAAATATACATCACAAAAACATCATATATGTGTGAAAACAGATTATATATGTATAGAGATATAAATACACGTACATGTTTAACATATATACATACATACATATATGCATATTTTTGTGGCTTTCTGAGCATTAAAGCATTTGGAAACTATTTTGTCCAATATTCTTTATAAAATATTAAATATTTTTATCAAAATAATCATCAAATGTATTATTTATGAAATAATGCCAGAAAAATTTCTGCACATTTCAGACATTTTCAGTCTGTTATTGATCAAATCTGCTGATGTGAATTCAGTGTATCTATATTTATTCCATATGCAGAATATGATATGTTTCCTTTCATTTTCTCTCTTAGAAAGTCTCTATTCCCATAGAGAAAAGGTTATTGTGCATACAGAAAGAGTTCAAACACATTTAAAAATCTTCTCTAATATGTCATGAAGCATTTGAGGAAAACAGGAATACTAAAGCTAAGAGCATCCTTCCTAGCCTCCCTATGTCTATTCAATTTTAGGAATAAAAAAGAAAGGTGTAGAATTTCATCAACAAGATGGCATATGTAGAAAAACTTTAAATTATAATGCTCTGTGTAATAGTGAAATTAGTCATAAATTTGTCTCTTTTTTAAAGATAATTTATTTTTGTGTTCAGTCAAGTATTTTTTGCTATTTATTATTTTGTTTTGCTTTGCTTCATTTTGAATCATTATTATTTTGTAGCTTAGGCTGACATTAAACTAGATGCATTCTCCACACTAGAGGAAAATTCAAAATTTATCTGCCCTCTGTTTTGGGGTACTGATTATGCCTGTATCCATTCACTGACTACCAGAGTGACTAGTTAGTAAAATACTAAGAAGCTCACTATAAAGCCATCTATAAGAACTGACATGGGGGGAAGGGAGAGGGAGTTAGGAGGAAGAGGAGGAGAGAGGTGGGAATGAAAGAACAGGAAGATTGAGTCAGAGAAAAATAGAGGAGAGCAAGAAAAGAGATTCCATAATAGGTGGAGCAATTATAGGTTTTAAGAGAAATCTTGCACTAGAAAAATGTTCAGAGATCTACAAGAATGATCCCAACTAACAATCTAAGCAATATTGGGGAGGCTACCTTAAATGCCTTTCCCCAATAATGAGGTTGAAAAATACCTTATATGTCATCCTAGAGCCTTCATCCAGTAGCTGATGGAATCAGAATAAAACACCCATATCTAAACACTGAGCCAAATTCCAGGAATCCAGGAATTGTAGGCAGAGAGGAGTGATGAGCAAAGGGTTCAAGACCAGGGTGAAGAAACACACAGAAACTGCAGACCTGAAAAAGCGGGAGCTCATGAACTTTGGTCGGATAACTAGGAAACCAGCATAGGACTGACCTAGATTCCATGAATGTGGTATTAGTTGGGAGGACTTGGCAGTCTATGGGGCCTCTGGTAGTGGGTCTGTATTTACCCCTAGTATATGAATGGACTTTGGGAGCCATTCCACATAAAGGCGTACTCCCTTAGCCTAAACTCCTGGGGGAGGGCCTGGGCCCTGCTCCAAATAATATGACAGACTTTGAAGACTCTCTATAGAAGGTCTCACTCTCCCTGGGGAGCAGATAGGGGATGAGGTGGTAGTTGGTGGGGGGAAAGGGGGAGGATGGGATGGTGAGGGAACTAGGAATGACATGCAAAACAAACTTGTTTCATATTTAAATAAGAAATTTTAAAAATTATACAAGTATCTAAAACTGCCACTAGGCCAAAAGACAAACCTTGATACAGTATGCATAAAATGTAGTAAGTGAAAGTAAGAAAGGCATGCTACAAAAATGTGTACATTTAAATTTTAGAAAGTTAATTCATTTCTCACTTTAAGTTTGTTTTGAAAATTTTAGCCATGATAATTGCTCTTCCAGAAAAATCAAATGAGATATTAAAGGCATTCATAACTTATGATGTAGAAAATGAGGCAATTTACACCTATTCCACATGGCTGTACAATGAATGGTCATGTAGCCTTGACATTTCTTAGTTTCTCCTAAATAGTACAATACATCAACAAGTAAAAAATTCAAGTATGCTCCTAAAATGTCTGAACTGAAACAACATATTATTTTTAATCACTTAGATAATAATTATAAATATTTTTGTCAAAGAAATGTGTCAAATTTTGAAGAATTGCAGAAATGGCATCTCATAAACCACCAATTGTAGATATAAATAGAAGAGCATTTTCTAAATCAGTTAAATTACTTTGGAGCCAAGCATCATGCAGTGAAGTAGTATCCAATAAATGTCTTCCAAGTGAGTAAAGGAGTATTAAATTTAGAGCTATATTCTTGTCTCAATGGCAGCACTACCCAAAGATGGCACCATGAGCATCCTCTTTTTTAAGTAGATTGTTTCATTTTTCAGGAATTTCCCTCCAAGATTTCCTTTTGATGAGCTTCTCATGTGTGAATCTGGATGATCAGCATTAACTTCTTTAACTGACTTCTACGCATGTGGTCTTATTTCATTATAATTATCATTATGGTCCAGGAAAGGAGTTCTGCTTATTTTTCCTGAGTTACAATTCCCTATAGACTGTGCTTAAACTGTCTTTGGATTCATAGGTCTGGAAAATTTAAACAGTCCAATTTAATGAAAAACAATTTTCATAGCCATCTGGCAATAGTCTGGGTACTTCTAGAAGTTAACTTTTTGCATATTAAAGTTCTAAAAGAAATAATTAAAAGAGCTTTAATAATAGCTCACGTGGTTAGACACAGCCTTGTGTGTTCCCACCAGCCCTGTGATTTGTGTATATGTTGTATTTCCTTGGCAGGTTTGGAGTGAAATGGATCATTTATATAAATTATAATAGAAGGGCATCTGAGTGCTAAGAAATTTGGAACAGCCTCTTGAGAAAGGTAGATACTTAGAAACTAGGCAATTAATCTCACCAGCTTGAATTCTTTCATCAAGGCAAGATTTAAATCAATTAATTATAATTTAGGAAATTTTCAAAGCTAGAAAGCTTTCTGAATGAAAATTGTGTTTAGGTAATTACAAAGAAAGGTCTTCCTTTTTAAAAAGATATTTTCACAAAGTGCCATTTTACAGGCTCCTTAAATTAGTGACAACCAATTTCATTGTTATTCTCAATAACAATTTCAGAACTATGAAAAGAATTAACTCTTTCTTGACCACTACAAATGGAGTTTCTGAACAACAATACATTGGGATTATGAATAAAAATAAATGTTATCTTGTCTTGAATTCTCTATATGAAAAACATAATGTATAACTTAAATACTATGATTTTAGGATAAATTGAAAATACAACACACACACACACACACACACACACACACACACACTTCATTAAGCCTATACAGTGAATTTGATGTTAGTATTGGTTGAAGGAAAAATTATACCTCTTATAAATTTAGGTGTGGCTGTTTTAAAATTCAACACAATTAAAAACCTAAAAAATATGATAACATCCAAAATATCCTCAATTGTTGAACTTCCACGAGACATTTATTTAAAACAGTGCCTACTTTATTGTCTTTTCTCTCCTGCTATTTCTGAATGTGTGGATAAAATGTAAGACATACTCTAGATTTTCATCCAAATTTCTTTGAATGCAAATTGCTATAATGCTCAATTAGATGAGTAAGTCAATTAATAGAGTAACTGAATAAGTACACAGGCTTTTCTTCTGTGTAGATCCATTCAAATACAATTTCATGGAACTATTGGCGTTGAAAAGAAAATCCTTCTAAAGGATATATTATTTATTGAAACAAAAGAAAATACTTGATTTCCACCTAACTTGAAAAGTTTTACTGTCATGACTGCCAAATACATTTTGTCTACAGTTTATGCCTCATATTTGTGTAGCCTAAAAAAATTCCCAGGTATCCAACAGCTACCATAATGGTGTCTTTAAATTGAAATCAGAGTGTACATCCGTAGCAGTAATTCAAAGCAGTAGCTACTAAAACATTTGATTGAGCTCACAAAACATTAGCCCTTTAAGCAAGTCGTTAACTTAATGCAATCAACAAAGATCTATCTCAAGAGGTAATGGCCTTTCACAATAGTATCAAATATAGAGTTTTCCACTTTTTGTTATGTTCTTCAAAACCTTTTTTTTTTTTTCTTTGCTGTACTTTTTTCCCTTCTCAGCTTTACTCTTATCTAGCTAATAATCTTGGGGAAACACAAAAGGAGAATTCTGTCCCTGCTGTTTATCACTTTTTAACATCATAATCCTCTCAGTACGACTATAATCATCTCTGTAGGAATTAATTGTGATGTCACTCAAGATTATAACAACATTGAGAAAAAGACAGCAGTACACTGAACATTATTAAGAGTAAAGATTTGTCTTTAGAAAATATATGGTGTGCATACATAAAGTCTGTTTTTAAGATTGGGATCAATAAATAAAATGAATGAATAGGAAAGAGCATTACATTTCTTTATATTATATTTTCTGTTAGTTTTGATTAAATTTTTGCTGATCCACTAAAATCAGATTGATTCCTGGACATTTAAATCAGAAGGATCACAGATACTTTGTACTTTATTAGGGATCATCACATATTTTAACTGTATCATGAACAAAAATCTTTCCCTAATCCTCTGATAGCAATTTGTAGTGAAGCTTGATAATATGCTCACGTTCCATCTCTGCTTATGAAGCTCCTGTTTGACTAGTTCCTGAGTGAGATCTGAGCACTGGGAATTGACAGTGCACCAAGGAGATTCTCATATCAATTGATGTGTGTAATGATGCTCAAAACATAGCGCTGCATTTGAGAAACAGTTCATTCTTCCCTCCTGAAATCCAGACACTTTCACATGAAAATAAAAGTTCTAATTGTATTTGTTATTATTTCAGTATAAGGATGGATTCCATTTCATTATTTACTTTTGATGATGTCTTATTGTTTTTTAGATTTAATTCATCTCTGTGAGCATTTTCTCTGATGTATGCCTGTGCACTATTTAGGTGTATTTGTCCAGAAGAGAGCACTAGAGTTTTACAGAGTTGTAAGCTACAGTGTGGATACTGGGGGCTAAACACATGTTCTCTGGAAGACAGCAAGCCAGTAAGCAGCACCCCTGATGGCCTTGGCATCAGCGCCTGACTATAGGTTCCTTCCCTGTATGAGATCTTACCTCACTACTTTGGATGATTAAATATCATATGGAAATGTGAGTGAAATAAAACCTTTCATCTCCCACTTGCATTTTTTTTCATGGTATTTCATCATAGGAACAGAAACCCTACCTAAGACTGCATGTGACTCTTTTAAAAGCTAACAATTGAAACATGAATCCTGTGCTCTAGTACAGAGCTGACAGCTCCTATAGGACAGCAGACCTTAGAGATAAAGGACTAATGTCCTCATCAGAATAAAATACATTTCTACCTAAGCCTTCCCATAGGTCAGGTAACTGAATGAAGTTCCATCACTTGGCACAAACTTAATAAATTACAGAAGGTAATTAAGTTATCACAGTGGGAGGGTCTTCTTTAACCCTGATGCTAAGGAAGCATTAATCCAATGGATATTCCAACTACAGGGATGGTAGATCTATCTAGAATGGTAATGTCACAGACAAGACGTCTTCTCCAGAAATTGTATTAGATACTATAATATCAAATCTGATTTTCATGTCCATTTTCATTCTTCTCAACCAATACCTCCTTCTGTCTCTATCACCTTCCCTCTCCTTGTCCAATACATTTACTCCTTATGAAACTATGATCAACAGAGACCAAATTCATAGGGATACTAAAAGGGGATACTAAAGGTAAACATCAGCTTATTTTTTAATGGATGTAGAACAAGTTGTACTGTGAATAAATACATGAAATAATTAAACACTTGCTTTTTTTAAGTATAGCTGTGAAAACTTTATGTTTATATGGTGCTTAAAATTATTTTGAAATTCCAAAGAATCATTAGGTTATGTACATTCACCAGTAAATAATTGTAGAAAAACCTGAATTATTATGAATAAAACTTCATAAGGACATTTGATATTCTGAAGACAAATGTGGGATGAGGCAGAAATGAGATAAAATACCAAAGAGACTAAAGCGATAACATAATGAATAAGAGAAATGAAAAGGAAAATATGCACAAGTTTGAATGGAAAGGGATTGAAAATTCCACAATATTTTAAATCATAATTTTGTATAGCACAGTGGTGATGCTCCATTATCATTTAAAAATAGGTTCATAGGCCAATTACAAATTATTGTCTTTATAATTAATGTCCCTTGAAATTTAAGTGATTGAAAGATTGAAATATCAGAAATGAATAAAGGTGGGATTGAAAGTTGAAAGTAACTATAGAAAGCTCTAAAAGATTAGATTTGGTTTAAGATGAAAAATGTAGGGAGAGAACTTGACATGACCTTGGCAATTGTGAGGCAAAGATTGGTGGCTGTGTCATTGCTAGAAATTAATTATGAATGATAATAGGCCATTGTTAAAAGTCATTGTCCTGGTTAATTTTTGTCATCATTTTGACACACATAGTAAGTGAACCTTAATTCAAAACCTCTGTGTGTCAGATTGAACCACAGACATGTCTGTAAGGGATGACTGATGATATGAGAGATTCCACCCAACTGTTCCAGTATACCTAGGTCAATGCATTTCTCTATGGATCCTGCTTCAGTATCTGCCTTCAGAATCCGGCCTTGAGTTCTTCCCCCAAAACTGTTTTTGACCATGATTTTATCTCACCAATGGAGATCAAACTAAAATAGCCATCATCCCAGTGGAAATTTTAAGGAATGAGCTCTTTTAATATAGATTACCTAAAGTTATGGTATCACCTGATATTCTATAATAACCTACCTTGATTGAAGTCATATTTTGCATCTAAAAGTATTCTGTTCCCAAGGCATTATAAAGGATGGCTCCACTCATTCATTTCACCCACATCTCTACTTACGACTGTATGAAAAGTACTATGAGAATTTCCTGGAGTTCCCTATTGTGTTTCATAATAATGAAACAGGCTATGCAGAGAAGACGGTTCTTGAAATGTAGTTTCCTGAAAACAACACTATTTGCCAGCTTCAATATTAGTGCTTAAGGAGAATAAACAAAACAAGTAAATAATAGATGGGTATGGAGTAAGGGAGATTCCCTTAGCAGAATACATGTGCCCTTTTGCATTTCCTGCAAATCACTGTTATTAAACAACCATTTAAAACCCATTTCAGATACATTTTAAAAGATAATCCATGTTTAATACTAAGGTAACTTATTCTTTAGTATATAGAGTATGTATTTTCATCTTCATAATAGAAGAAAATTAATAACAGAAAATGAACCAGTGATCAACTTTCTCATTAGTGAAAATCAATGCTCTAAAAATGACTGAATACCTTACTGGTGCTGTGACTAGCTACTGCCATTACAATTCATCTAGGTAAAGTACATGGTCTCATAAGCCTATGGCTCTTAATGATGTATGTATAAAACAGTCTTTAGATGGGTTTAAAATGTAAAACTAGTGCTTGTAAAGTGTTGCAATTTACATTTTGATCTTGCCACTTTTGTGTGATCATGACTAGTAAACTCTGGTCCTCTTCTGATCTGATCTGCATTAAACAGAACACATCCAGGAAATTCTCCATGTTACTAAGAAAAAGTGAGGTGGAAACTCTCTGCTTAACAGAGCACATTCCCACATTCCCACAGAATCCAAATGGAGAAGTGGTAATTATATAGTTTGTTTTAATATTTGTTTCATTTGTCTGTATTTTTAAATGAAAGTAGATTTGGATTTAAAAATGACTTCACATATGTAAGTGCATATGACTGCTTTTGTGTTTTAATAATAAGCTACACACAGTTTAAATATCCTAATGAGGACACAGTAGGTAACAAATTTGATACAAAAATTATCATTTTGAGAATTATCATTAATAATTTGGATTCTATCTAATTTCCAGGTTGTAATTATTATGCTAATATGTTATTGAATTGTTCATAATAATATTCTTATTAATAATAATTCTCTCTACAATAATTAGAATGTGTATGTGTGCTTATTATATTAACCAATGATCTCATAATTAGTTACTTTGAAATCAGATTTTCTTTACAAGAAATATCACATATATATATGTCCAAGTTTCCATGTCTCCATGAATAGCACAAGGAGCTTCAAAAGATATTATCTAGTAACTGTTATTAGGAAAAATAGCTCAGACAATTCAACTCATTAAATCAAGCAGTCCTGATGTTGACCAGCAAAACATTGAATGTTTTCCCATAAGACATAGCACAACTTTAACAATTATAATGGCTAATATTTCTGTGTTCAACTGCCAAACAGTCTAAGCTCATATAATAAATCAGGTGATAAATTGAGTATCACCAAACTATTGAAAGAATAAAGAAGAGACTTTTAGTCTGCTACACTTTTAATAATATGATGAGTTGATCAGATACTTTGTTATAGTTAATAATCTTTTGCTTTGGTCTCTATAAATCTAAATACACAGATACATTGTTCTGGTTTCTTTTTTGTCTTTGAGGTCAAACAAAAATCATAATAGTAACAATACATGAATAAATATTAATAGGTAAGTCATTAGAAAAAGTTTAATGAAAATGATGTCCTGTATTATTAATTAATTTGTGAGCGCTATTTAAAAGTGCTATTCAAAGAATCTGGCTATTAAATATAGTTTGTCTTAATGAAATTGGTAAATCTGTGTAGCTCTTTAAAATTCTCCCATGTTACCCTGCCTATTATATCTTATGATTTAAATGTGATGATTTTCTCAAAGAAAAAATTAAAATACTTTTAATCATGCATATTGGGTTAATCAAAATGATATTATAAATCAACCAAACATTCTAATTTCAATAAAAATTTATAATTATAAGTGTAAAAATGTCAATGAAATCAACAGGAAAACTATATTTAATTAAACATTTTCTGAGCCACAAACAGAGAAGGAGAAATCCTGAAAGCTCTCTCTTCCTCATGCAATGGTTGCCTATCATCCATCTTATGTTTACTCATGCAGTCTTCTCTAGTCTCATCATGTACTCAGAACATGACTAAATGAGGTTCAGAAGTCATACACTCATAATTCTGTAAAGCAGGTGGTACTTTGTAGATCCAAGCTCCTATGATCAAGCCAGGGAATGAAGCCTGGGAAATCCCAGCGATCTGCAATTTCTACCTTGCCAGCCAAGTTTTCAGTTCCAAGGGTCATGTTACTTTTCAATTCTGCTAAATCTATTAGCTTCATGGGAGTATGGCTTGATATAGTGCTGAGTGTTCTGTCCTTGGTGTTCTGGAAACAGAGCAGGGAAATTGGCTTTGGCTTTAGCTGAATTCTACCTCTAAGCAGCCAGGACACCATGGCTCACATTAAAGGACAAATGGGTATTTAATTCATACTATAATATAGTCCTATCTCCCTGTGATACCCTCCATTTCAATTCATTTCTCCTCAGATGAACTAATACGAGTTTCATTTTTAAAATGAAAAGCAATGAAAATATTCAGCTTAAGCTGTCACAGCACAGAAAAAAAATATAATTCATCATTATCCATTTTTAAGATACACCTAGGAATTGACAGTAGAGTACTATATGTTACATAGTACAAGCTTTTTATGTATCCTCTTACTACAGTGCCATAACACAATACACACTGGCATATGCATTGGCATTATGGCTATGTGATGGCACCGGATTCCAGAAATCAAAGTGATCTGTACCTTATTGTCTAGACTTTTCATTTACCAACAAAATACTTTCAAAAGAAATGGTAGCTAATTCAACCAACAACTTCACAGTGTAATTTTTCTTAAAGTTTTGATTAAGGTAATGATTTTGAATAGAGTTTAAATCATCATTTTAATGTTATTTTATGGAAAATAATTTAATGATTATAACAAATTTGTAAACATAAGCATTTAAAAAGTAGCTTCATATAATATATAGCAATAATGTGTATAAAAATGCACTTTCCAAGAATAAAAGTTACCTAACTATAAATGTAGGAGCTGAAAGATGTCTCATCAGATAACAATTTCAATGCACAGGCCTGATAAACTGTGTCTCATCCCTAGAACAATCCCAGAAAGCTACAGGGGAAGCAATCTTATTTAATTCTACTGTTCCCAGAGAGACATGGTCGGTGGAGACAGATATGCCTTACTGGTTGTACAACCTTGTGTAGGCAGCGGAGAAACAAGAGGCCCTGCTTTAGAAACAAGATGGAAGAAAACAACATCATCTCCAAGCTTGTTCTCTGCTCATTAGGCATATACATACACACAAACTTTTTTTTTTTTAACTTTCTGTTTATTTTTTCTGTCTTTCACATTTTGATACCATTCATTTTCTTGTCCCTTCATATCTGCTCCCTGCTGTTGAACACCCTGAAAATAAAGTAAAATTTCAGAGAACAAAAGAAGAAATGTTAGCACGGCAGCTGTAGTGTGACACAGTGAGTCACACAATAAACCCTCTTGTCTATGTACTTTTACTTGCAAGTTTTCACTGCAAGAATCATTGGTGTGGTTCGAGGCCTCTGGCTTCTGCTACGCTATCCATGATGGATCTCACTGGGACTCCTCTTGGATACTTGTTGTTGGCTGGTGTCAAGGAAATCCTGCAACATTGGGTCTGCCAGACCTACTCCTGATGTGTTCCCTCATTATCACAGATTAGGCAGTTGTTGCTGTGGGTCAACTCATTTCTCAACCAGCTTGCTCCTCCCTGTCTTCACCATCAGGTTGAGCTCTCCAGCATTCTCTGCCTAGTTCACTCCTTGCAGGAGAGATCCAGAGACAGAAGCATTTCTCCTGTGTTCAAGTCCCTAGGGTCTGCTCTTCCACACCTGAATCCTCAGGTGTGGCACACACACTTCTTAATGGGGTTAATTTTCCATTATTCACACATATACTTCTACAAAACAAGAGATACCTAATGTGTCCACTGTTCTTTCAATTGTTCACATATCATTCTATCTTCTCAAGTTAAATTAACAACCCTATTCCGTTTATTTATTTAGTTATTTTGACAAATAAGAATATCAGTCATAAAAGAACTCTGTAATTTTAGTTTTGGAAAGCTTTCATAGTTTACTCCTCTGATCCAAAAAATAAACTTGAGGGTATTTTGTTTTTGAATAAAGATACAGGCTTCAGAGATTGGAATAGTATTTAGAAGCATCCCTTACATGCAGCTATGTGCCACTTCTGAGGCATGCTATAATCTTTCAGTTTGCATGCCTCAGCTTTTCCACTAGAGACATGTTTTTAGCCAAGAGCAATCAGAATACAAAAAAGAATAGGATTCTGAGTTCAAAGTGTCATAGGCAGACATTTTGATAGACTGGTTTAATGGCCATATTGATACACCTTACAATCACTTGGAATAGTTTCAAAGAAGTATATATTGAGTTTGCTTATTGATATGTCTCTGGGGGACTGCCTTCATTTAATTGATATGACAAGATAAATCACTCACAGGTTAGCAATAATCATTTGGCGAGGGATCCTGAATCATATTAGAGTGGCAAAAATCAGTTTGAAAAGTAGCAAGAAGCCAAGCATGAGTTCACGTATTTTTTTCTGTTATTGGTTATGCAGGTGACAACATGACCAGCTGTGTCAAGCGCCTGCCACTGTAACTTCTTTGTCAAGAAATACTGAAGTTTCTAATTATAAACTGAACATAACCTTTCTTAAATTTCTGGGGTTTTTTCATGGTTTTCTATCACAACAATAGAAATGATAATAGGGCAGCTACGTTCCAAAAACATCTTAAGAAGTGAGAGAAAGAGAGAGAGAGAGAGAGAGAGAGAGAGAGAGAGAGAGAGAGAGAAAAGAGAGAGGAGATTACTGAAATTTGGCCTGTATTTTAGTCTCATCCAGAAATGATACAAGATTTTGAAAAAAAAAACAAAACAAAAGTCCCTCAGAAGCAAGATTTACTTCAGCTTATAATTCAGTGAGATAGTCCCTTACCATATAGAAATCTTAATAAAAAGCAGAGGAAACAGAGCAGCTTGATCGGGTAGCTGGCTAACCACATACATCAATACACAAAAATAAGAGAAAGAGAGGATGGGGAGAGAGAAAGTGAGTATGAAACATTTCAAATCCTGCCCCAGTAATGTAAGTTCTCCACTAAGGCTCCAATTCACAAAGGTTCCATATTTTTCCAAAACAGGCATACCAGCTGTTGACTAAATGTTGAATGAGCTTATGGTGATGTTTCTCATTGATCAAGGTAATGTGATAGTATCAAAGGAGAACGATAAACACTACCTCAGCCACAAATCATTTATCTACAAAGATAGTTGGTCTGCACAATGTGTTAGTATAATAGTGGCACAAAGCTAGTGAGAGTAGCCAATCTATATCTGATTGGATTTAAGTCCCATTTGAGAAGATAGAAACCAACCGTATCACTTGTCTATGAGCCAAGAACCTGAGTCCAGATGAGCAAGACACCAAGGAAAAACGAAATACTACTGTTCTGCGAAAGAAACTGAGCAACAAAATGATCTCTAGTGATATTCTGCTATACTTGTAGATCAGTGTCTTGCTCGGTCATCATCAAAGACTCTTCCTATGCAGATGAAGAAACATACAGAGATCCAAAGCTGGGCATTATGTGGAGAGCGAACCCTTGGATCATTCATTCTGAATGGGATATATCTACCAAATTTCTTCCCTAAAGTCTCAGAGTAATTTGGGAAAGAAGAAATGGAAAAGTGTAAGAACCAGAGTGTATGAAGGACACAAAGGATGAAAGGCCTTCTAAAAACAGCAGAAATGTTGCACATATAAACTCAAAGAGACCGTGACAGTATTAACAGGCTACAAGGGACTGTTACAGATGGGGTACTGTCATAAAAAGAAGTGGACACAAGTCTCCATCCCCAACAAAGAAATGATGTCCAAATAATAACCATTTACCAATGAAAAATCATTCCATTCCAAAGGAGGCTCACTAGGAATATATTCCACTCATAAGAATAGGTCTCATGTACTGAAACATATAGTCAAAACAATAAAGGCAATGACCTCTTTGCAGATTCTTTGTCTCACAACGTGTTTTTACTTTTTGGTTTTAGTTGTATTTTCACCGATTACAATTCCTTTGAAAATACATTATAACTTCTGATTTTCTAGGATCTCTCTGCACATGAATGTGTGTGTGTCTCTGCTTCTATATGTGTTTCTCATGTTTCCCCAACTTTTCTTCTGTTCACTTGGTTTTCATCAACTTCTGGTTTCTCAGTTTTACTTTTTTTATATCTTAATTTATTACAATGCTTTAGACTTTTTATTTTCTAAAGAAAGTCAAGAAAGATGTGGATTTGGATACAGATGGAATGAGTGATAGAAGGATCTTACAGAAGTTGGGGGAAGGGAAATTAAATCAGAACGCATTGTATGGATGAAATAAATTTTTAATTATAAGGAAGAATATTCTAGTATATCTTAATTGAAATGCCAAATGCAGCAGAACTCTGGAGATGTAATGTCAATGTTTTCCTAATGTTTTATTGTGGATGTAATAACATAATTATGTGTATAGGTTTATTCAGTCACAATTACTTTCATATTATCTTTAAGAAATCTTTACATATGAGATCATAAGAACATTGTTGATTTCTCGGTGACAGCTCTATTTCAGACTGGTATACAGATATTTTGTAGTAATTTTATATGATAAGGAGATTAAACTAAATACTCTTATTCTCAGGATAGGCACACCACTGAGTAGAGTGGCATATACCTATAATCTCAATTTCTGTATGGTAGAGGAAAGAAGATCATGAGATTAAGGCTAACTGTTTGAGCTTAGGCCTGAATGGCTGTTTCCATACAAGGAAAGCAATAACTACAAAACTGACTTGAATTTCTACATAGAAGGTCTTCTTGAAAATTAACTACATGTAAAAAGTAAAGTGGTTAGTACTGTTTACAGGTCACATATAAAATATTCAAGTAGATATAATGTTTATTTTTTACAGTAATATTTGAGTAAGGAGAAGTATTAAAAGCAAAATTTGGAAGGCACTAATTGAAAAAGCATGGAGGGCCTATAGATCCAAATCAAAATGTTTTAATTACAAATGCTAGTGATGATTTAAAAAAAACTATTATAAAGTGGTTTTTGGACAGAACATTCTCTCTCTATATATATATATATATATATATATGTGTGTGTGTGTGTGTGTGTGTGTGTATATATATACATATATATATATATATATATGTTTAATTTTTCCTATGGAACCTCTAGTCATATAATGAACAGGAAATTTGTATTCTCAGTATTATAGTATATGATTTGAGGCCAAATTAAAGCAAGATCAACATGCAGGTAATAAAAGTCAAAAAAGGGAGTATCTCAACACTTTGAATAAAAATGAAGGCAAACCAAAGTTAGAAGGTTGATTCTAACAATGTTAAAATCTAAAAGACCCAAGTGTTATAAGAAAAAAATGATGAAAAATATTAATGTACTAAGAATGTATGGAATTAAAGAACTGAAAATCAAAATTATATTCAAAAGGAAATGAATGCTCTGAATATATATTTGAAGAAAATGAAGAGTTTAAACAGTCACAGGAACATAGGTACCTTAAGAGACTATGTGGAATGAATAATACCAATTGCATCAATTATGATAGAAACCAGCATTTTTTTTCTGATTTTCAGCAGAGATTATAAATAATGTTGTTTGTCTTGTTTACAAATTACACATAGTTTCATTGACATCAATTTGTAAGCGTAAGGGAGAATTAAAAATTGAGGGGGATATTATGATAATTGTAGAACACAGGCCAAGAAAAAGGTAATTTTATATTTCAAGTCATAAATGAAATTGAGATTTAAATGTTTGATGGTGACTATTAAGGTATCATAAGCTAGTCAGTTGAAAGAACAAAATATAAACCATGCCAACATGACCTACAGGAAAGACTTTGCTGAAATTAACAAGAAAATCTTTGTGATGAATGGGAACAAAGTCAAATTACCTGAGTTGAGAACTGATTACATATTAATAAAACATAAGAAATTGGTCTAGCTGTTCTTTCTGGAAGTTTTGCTTAATTAAAATCAAGCAGGTATTGAGTACTTTGACATGAAGGTAAATATAAACACATTCCTTCTTATCATGAAGAGCTACTACAAGGATAATAGAGGGTATGTGAATGAGTAAAACTCATAAAAGAACTGAATAGAGTTTTGAAAGAGTAAATGAGATATACTAATTATCATGGAGATGAATTAGAGTATTGGAAAAATGAGGTCAGGTGACACCTTCAAAAGATGAGTTAGAAGGGAATCTGTGAATTTTGTTGAAATTCCTCCTTGAACCTGAAAGGGAAAATTGAAACCAATAAAAGAATATATTCATATTATTATTAAGATCTTTAACAGTAACCCTAAGGCAAACAGTCAGTGGGGATATGTACTAGATGTGTTTGACGAAGAACTACATCAGAAGATAATTTAAATTTGTCATTTAAATGGGGGAATTTAAAAAAGATCTTTTTATCTCATCCACACAAAAATTCAAAGGATTCTTCAGATAAAGAAACATGATTTGAGATATCCTTGGAAAACATATTCAGAGAAGAGACTTTTAATTAAGCAACACTTAATTATATACATGAAATTAAAGGGGATACTTTGTGTAACATATCATCTTGTAATTCATTACAATGCCTCTTCAAGTTGAGAGTAAGAACTTATTATCACTAAAATACTAAAGTATCAAAGAAACTAGTGACTTCCCATATTTTAAAAATGCTGTCACATGTACTCTTAGGTTTTATGCTTTTCATATATATGCATGTATATATGTATATATTCTGTATTTACGAGGAAATGTAAATGTGCATTTGTGTATCAATATAATGTATTTCACAAAATTATGTTTGTGATTTAAACTTATACTTTGAGTTATCTATTTTAATTGTAGTATGCTACTTTTTAAATGATTGTGGACAGCCAAATTATTTTCTCAAAAGTATAATATACTAAGCCAGTCAAGACTAAATGTTCTAAATTCCTTCTTAGTCTTGTCACCTTGTGACAGACTAAATAATATTGGGAAAGCCTAAGTTGAGTAATTTCCTAGAAAAGGTTTTTCAATGAGGTTGTTTTTTTAGGAATTATCTTGATTATTATGGATGTGGGAAAGTCTAACGTAATGTCAGTGGTGGTGATATATTGTTTATGATCTAATAAAGCCATGGGAGATCAGTTTGCAAAGCCAACCAGTTAGCTATAGAAATTATGGCATGAAACTTAAATCCTGGCTCTCAGGATTAAGAAGTAAATGGATCTTTGATAGTTCAAGGCCAACCAGGGCTATATGAGATTGAATCAGTATAAAATAGTAACAGAGCTCATGGCTCTCTCTAATCCCAGTTTAAGGGAGGTATATAAGAGAGGAGAAGGCATTCAGTCTGAGCAATCTAGCCAAGTTGTGTAAGAGCATAGCCATCCGAGTGAACCTGAGGAGCAGTGAAGTTGGGAGCAGTCTGAGGATCACCCCTTTGGTCTGAGCTAATGAAGGAGTAAAAGCCAGTGGCTAGCAGCCATGCTTCTCTAATCTTCAGCTTGAAGCTTGAACTGTAATATCAATCTCTGGGTCTTTATATTTTGTTTTGCAGTTGGCAGTCCAATTTCCTAGTAGGAAATTATGGACTGTGTAAGAAAGCCAGCTATCTCAGAGGCATGCCAGCAAAACCAGAGAGTGAGCCAGAAAGCATCATGTCTTCATAGATTCATTCTCAAGGGAGAAATACTGTAACCAGGAAGTGTAAGATGAAATAAAAACTTTCCTCTCTAAGTCGCTTTTTCTCACAGCATTTTATCATCACACCCGAAAGAAAACTGGAGCTTTATGTGAACACAGAAACTGACAGTTATATTATGTCATAAATTTAACTTATTTAGAAACATTCAAATTCATCATTATACATGCTAATTTGCTTTATCTCTGGCTTTTATAATTCATTGAGTATACTGTAAGAATGCAAATACAAAAAACATATTGTGAGTTAAAATAGAGTAAGAATGAATATTTTTTAAAAATTGAAGCAGGTAAATGTCAGGAGAAGCAAAAATTGCATGAGTGAATACATCACTAGTCAATATCAAATGGATGATATGAATCCAAGTGCAAGGCTACTGACACATGTACATAGGGGAAAAGATACAGGCAATCACACATTCAAGGCCATTATATACAATTTAGTGAGATTTATATATAACAATAATTATTATAACAATAAAAAGACTTGATATAATACAGTTGCAGAATCTTTGTCTTGAATGTGGGCATTATTCCCCATGACCTTATCTGGAGTCTCCATCACAAAAACTGAAATTTACTTGCTTACTGTAGTGAGTTTATTTTCTTGAATCCTACTTCATAACATTTAAGAAATTTAGCTGGGAGTAGTGGTGCATGCCTTTAATCCCAGCACTTGGGAGGATGAGGCAGACAAACTCTGTTTTTTGAAGTTGGTCTGTTGTACAAAGCAAATGCCAGGACATCTAGAGCTTTTACACAGAGAAACTGTGTCTTCAAAAACATCAATAAATAAAATGGTAATTCCAATAGGTATGGCAATTGGGTTCCTGAAAGTCTCTAATTTTGCAACTTCAAATACCAAACCTAGCATTCACTCGTATTCTGATTATTCATGCCCAGGAATCCCCAGCCTTGGAAACCCCACTTGAGTCCTAAAATAAGACAACACTGGTCTGTTCTTCTCTAGACCATTTATCCACATGGCATGGCTCATAGTTTACTGTTTCCTTGGAAGGAGAACATAGAAAACTACATGCTTTTATTGTTATGATTTAGTGAAGATTAACATAATCTATGTTGAATAACATGCATAACTGATAAATCATCATAGTTATTTATTCAAGAAAGATGAAGGGTAAGCTCCTTATGAAATTAATTAGTTTATTATCAGCATGAAAATACTTACCCTGGAAACACATTATGATGTACAGTCTTATTTTTACTCGAAATGTAAATTATAGTTACCTTGAGGTATTGAAGCTAAAGTTAATTTTTAAGCTGTGTTCATTCACATAATTTGATGTAACATACTTAAAACACAATCATATATTTCCCTTCTGTTTTATAATCAAAAAATACAATAATAAAATGATACAAAAGTCAATAATTCAATTGTTAAAGCTCATAATGCAGCTATCAGGAACACAGAGAAAATATTAAGGGCAGGTGTTTATGTATTCTTGAGACATAAAGGGTCTGTTAGGAAGCACAATTTGTTTCTATATTTTATTAATGTTGGTAGTTTATAAATGCTATTATTTTTGGTTGCATAATTTATTTTTATATTATTGAATTTTTCCTTGTAGCTTTTAACCAGTGTTTACCTTAAGAGCCAAAGTGCATAGTTTCTTCATTTTTTGAAGGAAATTATTCACCATTATGAATTATATTAGAAAAATAAACATAATAAAATACTATGTATTTACAATTTGCACTCTTTCTGGAAAAAAAAAGAGGGTCTTTTTCCTTGATTTCAGACTAGATGCAGTTATTTCATCATTTTCAAACCACAGTCACTTTGCAAAAGAAATATTTTTAAAGTACACTGCACATGGAAATAGAAGAGACCAACTGGAGAACACTGGTTTATGGATACAGTTACAGATAAAGTTTCTTAAAGCCTTGTGTACCTTTCATTAAATGAACAGCTTAATTATCACAAACTCACAAAATTGTGCTTTATATACAAGACATTAAAAGTAAGGTGAGTACACTACAATGTTCATACCTATTGGCCAAATATTACATATCTTTTTTTTCGAACACAGCTTTACATATCAATTTCTCCTCAAAGTCATTCACTTTCTTTTAAATATTTATAATTGAAATAAAATTGGTACATAGTCTATTTAATGGAAAATCATTAGAGTTAGTTATATCTCACAAAGTAGGAAAAATAATGATCTTTTACCACTTGAACAGATAGAGAGATGTGACCCCTGAGACACCTTGAACTTGCTGAAGCTGTTGGCCAGAACTTGTTGCCCCAGAGCTCTTGTTGTTTTCAAACACGCACCTGGTGGAGAGGAGCTAAGCCTGAAAATTGTGTTATATTCCACTGAGCTGTAAATCGGTATTTAAGCCCACTCCATCCCCTCAATAAACTGCATTCTGTATTTGGTATTCGACATTGCCATTGAATGAATGAATGTCTTATCTCTTTATTTCAATCTCTAGGACTTATCCTAATTCGTGTAACAGATCGTACCATAGGTGCTACAGACTATAAGAAGACTGAAAATACTCAACCTGAAAATAGAAGCAATATTAGTCCAAAGCATCAGTATAAATACTTGTGAGGTATTAAATCATAAACAGTGATTAAGACTAGAACTATCACTATGCTTTATTCTGTAAGTCCTGTTGTTAAGGAAGAATTCTTCCATCTTATTCCATGCCAGAAAAAAGTTTCTCACTCTAGAGTAGTCTAGAGGGCAAAGTTAGTTTGGGGGAGAGGCTGTAAAAACAAAACAAAAATGAAAAACAAACAAAAAACAAAACTGCTGTTTGGGGCTAAAGAGATGGCTCAGTGGATACAGAAATTTTGAAACAAGCATCAGAACCTGTGTTTCGATCCTTACCATCCATAAAAAGGGTAGACATGATGGTACATCTGCCCCCTCCAATTGAAGAGTTGCGGATTATAAACTGCCTTTGGTGTTCAGCCTAGGCAACCCATGAACTCCAGGTTGAGTAAAATCTATTTCCCCAAAAGAGATGAAGAGTGATAGAGGAGGACAACTGACCTCAACCTCTAATTGTACATGCATAGGTGTGTGTATGCACAATCACACACACACACACACACTTTCTTCTTCTTCTTCTTCTTCTTCTTCTTCTTCTTCTTCTTCTTCTTCTTCTTCTTCTTCTTGTTCTTCTTCTTCTTCTTGTTCTTCTTCTTCTTCTCCTCTTCTTCTTCTTCTTCATCCCTGCCTCACAGTTGGTGGGCATTACCACAGCAGGTTTTTTTTACAGCCTTTCCTTCAAACTTATCTACACTATTCTAGACAGAGAGATTATATATATATATATATATATATATATATATATATATAAAGATATATATATAAAGAAATATATTCTATACATTTTATTTATCATATAAATCATAGTAAAAATGTTGTCAATTGTCCAGTTGTGGGAACTCATGACTGTAATAGCATTCCTCATACTTGAAGCAAGACCAACCATTGTTGTCTACCAAAATATTGTCTTAGAAGGAGAAAATTACCAAAGATATAATTTATGAAAGAATATAGATACACACAGTATGACTACATAACTATGGAAATGATGGAAGTCTCATTTTTTTATAATTATTGTTTATTGAGTTATGTTTTAAATTGTCTATATGTATGTGTCTACGTTTGTGTGTGTACATCTAAATGCTCGTGTCTTCCAGGGCTAGAGATGTTGAATCCCTGGAGTTGGAGTCAAAGCATGTTGTGAGCCTCATGTATGGATACTGGGAAATGACTGGAATTCTCCATAAAAGCAGCACCTGCCTGCTCTTTACTGCTATACTAGCCTACAATCTTATTTTTAAAATATTTTCATGTGTATGTATGTGTTCACTGTATGTACATGTACATATGTAACAATGCCAGATGCTAATGTCTAGAATTTTTCTCAATTGCTTACCCACTTTATTATTTAGAATTTGGTTTTCTCAATAAAACTAAAAGATAATAGATGGTTTATTTTTTTAGTCAGTTTGTTCAAGAACATACAGTACTTTTAGACTTTAGACTCTGTTGTCTCTGAGTCTAAAAATGTAAATGTTATCATATGCTCCCGGCAGTTGCAAGGGTGATGGGATCTATTACCAGTTTTCATACTTGTGAGGTAAGAGTTTTAATTGCTGAAATATCCCAATCCTAAAATTACTTTTTAATATATTTTTAAAGATCTGTGTAGTCAAATATAATTATAATCAAAATCCATTTCAAATGAATGTGACAAGGTGATTGTAAAGGTGATGTTGAACTTGAGGTTAGTTTTCTTGTGATCATGAAGAAAGGAAAAGAGATAAACCAGAGAAGCCAATTTATCCATTAAGTTATTTTATGATAAAGTTCTAGAAAGTAGGTGAGTATGAAAGTCACAGTAATCTGTGCTGGAAAGTTAGGAACAAAGTCTCATGCTAGAAGAAGGTAAGACTGCTGTGAAAAGGTCATATTAACTGGAACACTGTAGTTTAGAAGACAAAAGGAAACCCTGTTCAACTATTGGTGTTAGTAAAGTTAGTTTTCCACATTGATTTAAGTAATCATATCTTTACCACACAACAGACTTAGCATTCAATCCCATGCACTCCACGCACATTAAAACCCAAAGTGAAGCCTAATCAAGAGTAGAGATTTGTCAGATATGCTCACATTCACAGGGTATAGTTGAAAATTTTAAAAGAGAGACAACCAATGTAGATTGTAAAGAAAATGACTAATTTCTTTAATTATATTAAAATCAAACCTATTATCAAAACAAAAATTAAGAATATTAAAGAATCATGAGTGTAAGGACATGCATTTTACAATGAAAATTTATAAATGAGTGCAATATTAGTTAGATATTGAGTTTTATATGATACGTATGCAGGAAGTTGAGCTAATATTATAAAGTATTGCTTAGGAGAAGAGATTTAAAATATTAATATTCAATTCATTAAGTTGGGGATCTATGTTAATGATTATATTGTAGAATTTAGAACAGCATAATTATGCATATATAGCATTTTATTTTATTGGGTTATTAGATATATACAGTAAAATGCAGACTATAGGCATGGAATCTAAAGAATTTTAACAATTGTATATATTTGTGTAATCCAGATATATGTTAATATGTAACACTCCCATAATTACCCCTATAATTTGTCATGTATTTTCTCAGGAATTCCATAGCCCCAGAGGCATGCAATATTTTGATTTTCCTCCAAAAATTAGCCATGGATTTCTATAAATTTATATAAATGGAATCATATGTACTCTATTTTACCATGCCCCTTTGCTCAGCCCAATATTTTTGAGGTTCATATACTAGCAATTGGTTACCTTAATATCTGGGTAGTATTTTGTTGTATGAATGTTTAAGCTTAGTTTACCCATTCTCCTATTAGTTGCCATTGCAGGGCTAGTATGTTTTGAGTTGTTTCCACTTACAGACTAGTATGGAAAAGCTTCTATGAGCATGTTTATCTTTATACGACATTGTCAGATCAACCTCGAAAATAGTTACAGATACACACACACATAAGCCTCAAATACCATAATAATGAAATTATTATGTCATCAAACTGTTATGACTCTATACATGGACCCTTTTTAAAATATCTTTCTTTTTTCATTTTGTACTTACAAAAACACCAGTGTGGTTAATGATGTAGCTCAGTGATAGTGCAATAGCCTAGGATACAGAAGGTCCAGAGATTTATCTCTCCCACTGCTATCACTGCAACGTCTATAAAGATGGGATTACTTTGAATCTATAATGTTGTTCGAGGACATATTTAACTGAATATGTTAAATTTGGAACCCACTTAAGTCACCTGCATAGATATAAGAAAAGAAGTCATGGTAAGGAGTTTGTGAAGATATGGTAAGTGTTCTGCCTAAGACAATTTATTGATTGTGAAATTTTCACATTTATTTAAATGAACTTTGTAAAAACTATTTATTCTTTTTATTATTGTTGTTTTTTTATATTTTTATTTCTTTATTTGGGGGCTTTGTTAGTGTTATGGTCTAAGATAAGCTACACTAGCCTAAAATATGTTATATGACAAAACTGGTCATCAACTCCTATTTTCCTGCCTCCATCCTGCTTTTGCTGGGAATAAAAGCACATATAATTGCACCTAGCTTTTCCATCTACATTTGAGATCAAGCCCAAGGAAATGTTCAGAAAACAATAAATATTGCTTCAAAGAAACAAATTCAAATAAAGTATCCAAAGATGCAGCAGTAGCTTCTATTGTAACACCTTATATTCTAATCATCATGTCCTCTTCTCCTTATAGTTTGACAAGCTTAATTAAATGTGTTTTCAAATGGCATGGACAGCATCCTCTGCTTTCATTTTCTGAGGAAGAGTCCTTTTCCTCTTAATACCCCCTCTACCACACACACGCACACACACACACACACACACACACACACACACACACACACACACTTTATGAAAGTCAGATATGGGATTTGATATAAAAGGAAATAATGAGTTGAAATAATTATGTCAAATTTCTAATAATGCTTTATGCTTTATCCTTTTGTCCTAACAGCAGTCAGAAGTCTGAATAACAAAGGACGAACCATCATCGTGTCTCTTTCATTAAGCCTCCTTTCTCCTTGGTGAGGTCTGTTGAGTTATTTCCTCCTTCTTTAGAAGAGCTCTATTTCATTTCAGCAAAAGATAATAGTGAGTTTTCTGTAACATGCTGTTCTTGTTGTTAGGTAATTATTCTGTCTGAAAAAAAAATATAATAGATTTTTCTCAAAAGAGCTATTCATCCCATTGCATTTTACTATGGAAATCAACACTCTGGGGGAAATGTGAGAATTGTAGACAAAAATGAACACATTTCTCTCTATCTGTTTCTCCCCTGTAATACAGAATTATGCCCATGAAATTATCTAAGAAAAAATACACTCACATATGAGGGGAAATTTTAGCTTACTACAAAGGAAGCAAAGTGAATAATGCCAAAAAATATTCTTTAAAATACATCTTTATTCTAATATATACCTGTCTTATTGTCTAAAGTGAATCTATTTACTTGTTAACAGTTGCAGATATGCCTCACTGCCATAAAATAAGAAAACTATATGCAAATAGTAAAACAAACAGAAATGTTTCACATACTTTCACTATAGTGCATGTAAGTGCTAACTAAATCATAACCATATATCTTTCCTACACTGAGAAATTGTATGTGTTTTATCTTTTAACTGCTCTACATTGTGTGAGAATTTTTTATATTTTTCTTTATTACAGTATAATCAATCATTAGTTTCCTATGGCTTACATTGTTGCTTATTTTAATTATGTCATTTTGGTAAGTTAATTAGAATTGGTAGCTGAAATCTACAATGCATAGAGTAAGACCAAAAACTTCTCTGGATTTAATTTGAACAAGCTGTAAAAATTATCTCCTGTTTCACACTTGCTCCAGGGTCTTCCCATACACTATATGCATTCTATAGTACACAGCCAAAGACTTGCATTTATATAACATCGTTGACCACAAGACAGAACTTATTTTGATTTTCTCAGATTTTTTTCCATACTTCTTTTGGATATATATAAAATCTTAAATGTATGTAGAGAATGCAGGGGCTATCTGCCTATAAAAGTGGACGTGGAGGTTTTCAGGTTTTGACAGTCATGACTAAGACTGCAAAGGCCATTGACATCAAGCATTTGTATAAACGTATATTTTCACTTTCCTAATTTAAATATTCCAGTGTGATTAGTGAAAAGTAAGTTATGATTTGATTAGAATTTTACATCCCTGTACCACTAGAATATTTAAGCAGCAGCATTTTAATATAACATTTATGTCTTAGTTCCATTTCTTGTTACTGTAACAATTTACCAAAACAAAAGCATTTCAACAAAGAAAGTTTTTTTTTTCTTTTTTTTCTATTTTTCTTTTTTCGTTTCACATTAAGTTACAGGCTGCCAGGGTAGGAAGTCAAGGAAAGAAGTTAATGACATTGTATCTACAACAATCAAGAGCAGAGAGCCATGAATTTTTGCATGGATACTAGACATATCTGTTTTATACACACCAGCATCCTCTGCTCAGAGACTGGTCCCACCCAAACATAGAATATGTCTTCCTATGTCAATGTAATCAAGACTATTCCTAACAGGCATTTTCAGAAGTACCTTATTCTAGACATTTCCTCAATGCTGTATCTAGAAGCTTTCTATTTATATGCCTTGTTGACAATTAGTGATAATTATTACAACTAACTTGTGATTTTACAATTGTTTGATTGCTTTATCAACCTGTTGTTATACAAGTTCAAAATATATTGGCTCATAAGCATGCCATTGTTTAATTATATGGGCCTGACTGAATGTGTGTGTGTGTGTGTGTGTGTGAGTTTGTCTGTATTTGTGTGTGAACTATATTACTATTCCCATGTACATGGTGGCGTTTGTACAAGGAGAAAATAATACTGTATCAAAAAGTGTCACATGCAGACCACTTTTTATTAAAACAAACAAATAAACAAAAAAACCACAGGATCTCTCTGGCCATGAACTTGCCAAGTCTGCTAACCACTGAACCCTGTATATTTATGTATCCTGATTTTCCCATCTCACTTCTGTCCCATTTTATTCTTAATTACTTTCTTTCTTTTCTTTTTTTTTTTTTTTTTTGTGTGACCTCAGTTGCTCATGCTTATAAGAGATACTACACTTTAATAGCTAAGTCCTTGTCTCAGCTGGATAGTGTTATATTTGATGTCTGAATGTTACATGATACCAGGTAAGTAATAGCAGATATCTTCTGATTGCTTTTAACTTTTAGGCTTTTTGAAACTATATTGTTTTATAAAAAATGGAATTTGTTCTAAGAAAGTATTTGAATACACTGCACCATGAAATCAACTGCAATGTACATTGCGACTATTTAATTTATTCACTCACACAAGAGAGGTACATTGAGGGCTGAGTGAGAAATATAAAAAGGTGCCCTTATATGGAACACAGCCAAAGCACTCTACTTACTTCTAACAAAATGTGAACTGTTTCCTGAAAATGTCAAATGCTATGAGCTCCTATTATATTTAAAGCAGAGACAACGGGCATATGAAGAGGAAGGTTATTAACAGAAACATTCAGAATGTGTTTGATTACTGCAGGCCCTAATTACAGAAGGAGGGCATTTGAAGAGCAATCAATAGGTCCAGAATGATGAAATCATCATGCTTATGAATATAAGCAAACTTTAAATGAGAACAAATTTTTCTCATTTTGTATGTAATCATTTAGTTTATTTTTTTTTAAGTAGGGAAAAGTGTGTGGTGAAAAATAAGAAATAATTGCATTGTTTATAGTTAATTGGGATTATTTGAATGTCATCAACAGCCCGTGTACTATTTCCTCTTAATATTATGGAATACCAGGCACAGGAAAGAGAGAGAGAGAAAGAGAGAGAGACAGACAGAGAGAGAGGTGCTAAGTTAAACCAATAGTTGAAACATGACTACTATAGTTACCTTGCTGTTGTTGAGTTATATTGCCAGATGAATGTTTTCTTCCCATTATTGTGGGAAGCATGACAGAATGCATCAGATGGAGTAGACAGCTAACAAAATCATATCTCAAACACAAGCATGAAGCAGGGAGTGAACTGGACATAGGCCTTGCTACATACTATCAAATCCTGACCCACTAACACACCTCCTATGGCAAGGCTGAATATCCCAAAACCTCCCTCAAAGCACAAGCATCTGGTGAGCTACTCTTTACAAACCTGAGCATTATTAGGCACATTCTCTTTTAACCAGCCAGTGTCACATTTATAGAAGAGCTAAATATTTTGGTCTCATTGAAGTTGTGCCTGAGTCAAAAATAGTATGGTAGGACAACCTATCATTAATTAGGGTGTGAATTATGTATTCTGTTCCTCAAGTCAGTCATCAGAGAAAGAATAATATCTATGAAAAATTTTCAGCCTCCTGGTGAAGATCATGTGGGTTAGTGCATATAATACAATGAGAACTTAGCCAATAAAATTCTAATGTAATTGGTAAATAAATTTATACCATTGGTATTCCTAATTATAGAAATGGAAAATAAAGATTAATACATACATGGTGGTAAAAGGCTACACTTAAGAATTGATGGCTGTATTATTTAGAATTACATTAATATTATTAATGTATTTGATAAAATGTTATATAGATCAGGGATGTCTTCCAGGACATTTCTATCAATATAATTGCAAAGTTTACTAGTAATTATATTACACAAAGAAGTAAGTGGTGGCCAGAAGAAATAATATAGCAAATAATGTTCCCCACTCAAACATAAGAACCTTGGGTTGATCCCCAGCATTCATATTAAAAGCCAGACTTGGTGCTGTATGCTTGTAATTCCAATCCTGCAGAATAAAAGACAGGGTGATTTCTGGGTCTCCTTTTCCAGACTGCATAACCTAATCTGTGAGCTCCACTCCACTGAAATTCCTGCCACAAAATCAAAAACTTCTAAAATATGACACAATGGTTTGTCCACTGGACTCCAAAAACACATACACATGTATGTACACATACCCAGAAGTAATACATACATGCATATACTCTCTCTCTCTTTCTCTCTGTATCTGTCTCTGTCTCTCTCTCTCTCTCACACACACCACAAAATGAATTAGAAGATGAAAAAACTTATTTTGCTAAGATTTCATAAAAAAACATGAATTTCAGGAATAGCTGTTTATTTCACATTTGAACCATATACTATGTTAATGAACTCAATAGCAAGAGTAAGAATAGACAGAGTAAGTTAAGGACAGGTGGATGGCAGGACTGGTTGTCATACTAAATGCACAGGATGCCTACCTTATCATTAAAGAAGGTACTGTGATGCTTTCTTTGAGTAGTTTATCTGTTTCTTCAATATCTATGTTTACAAAACTGAAACAAAATGTAAATATACAGCAATGTACTTTCAAAGTATAGAAATACAGAATTTTGATATCTGTGAGAATGTAGATTTTTCTGAAAAAGGCAGCTTTGTTTGTTAATTGACAATGATTATGGTGATGATGATAATAATAGGATAGGTATACAATCTGTGACTATGGATTCTCTAGTCTGAATATTAAGTTTCCCAAATATACACATGGCTATGTAACCAAGTTGATATTATGGGAAGGTTTATCACCATGGAGTTCTACATGGTGATTTTTCAAACATCTATGGGCTACGTACCTCTGTCACTAAGCATATGACTTGAAAATATAGGTGGGATTATTATTTACTTTGAAAGATAGACACTACCTAAATGAATGAAAACAATGTAATAAAAACATTAATCTGGTGGGTCCTGTAGTTTCAGGAGACAAGGAACAAGTGTTTTCCAAGACCAAGGTCCAGTTGATCTTCATATCAAGACACCAGATGTGTTTAATTTCACGTACAGTATTATGACTTATAAGTTAGATACTATTTGAAAAAATTTTCATCATCTTTGTTTGGTTAAATAGACAATTTAATTATTTCAAGCAGTCTTCAGTCCAAACTATAAGGTCTAGAAAAAGCAATATTTTTGTCACTTAATGCATGGAGTTTCTCTGTCAACATCCTCAGTTGGTGTCTTTCAAGATGTCCCCCAAATCAAAAAGCTTTATTGCAATTTTGTATATCTTTTAACTGCCCAGATAAATATATCTGTTAACATTACAGCTTATGTATTCATTTTTTGTAATTTTTCAATAAGAACATTATCTTAACCTCTAATTTTTATTCCTTATACCTGTTTAGTTTTTCTTGAAGTAATGGACAAAATGCATTTACATATTTTCAAAAAGTTAATGATGTCATGAAAGTGTGATTGTCTAGCAAGTCATAAGTTCAAGGTTTTTAATTACAAATAGCAAACATATGCATACTTACTGACATGTATGTACATGTGTATTTATGCACATGCATATACATATAACAACACCTATACAGCTAGCACTTCTGCCCTGTTTATGTATTTGGCAGTCTTGTCCTTTTCTTCTGTGCCCTGTATTACCTTTAGAAAAAGAATGGACTTAACTATAACATTTCTGTTATTACAGTAGCTCTGGGTGGCTTCTGTTACTACAGTCAAAGTTATTTAATTTGTTAGTCTTTCTGGGAAAGCCTCTTGCACTCATGTCTGATCTAGGAAAGAGCAAGATGACTACCAAAAAATCATTTTTTTTTTTATGATGGGAGTTAGAAATAAGCAGGCCCTTTCCTAAATGTTGAATGGATGAAGTAACTGGACATGAACCTACACTCATCACAAAATACAAAAATACAAACAAAAAGCCCATATTTTTCCATTTTTATTTCTTATCTTTGAACCTTTGTGCTAAATGTGAATATTCTAGGAGAAGCCCAAATGGACTAGTGATACTCAGAACCCAGGAATGATTTCTCAGTCTCAGCTGTTTGGAGAAATTTATAGCTTTATATTAAAATTCTACCTTCTACTACCCAAAAACTACCGACTTCCTAGGGCCTTTTATATGCAATCTACTCCCTCTTGGAGTCTTGTTTTCCATAATTTCAATTAATGGTTAGGAGCAATCAATAAACTGGTCCTTTCCACTATGCACTATATTCTTGGCATAGCCGGCTAAGAAAGTGATGAAGCACATATGGACCAGATAGCAAATAGCAAAGTTGTGTGGAGGTGGCAATTCCTCCTATTTTGGGAAGTGTTTATTCTCCTACTTAACAACACCCAGCTATTTTTAGATACTCCAGTCTATATACAAATTCTTCATTCTTTTCTGTGATGCAAATGATTATAAACATTAATAAAATACAACATAAGTTGATGGGGATTTATTGGAAATGGGATTCTGCAGTTGAATTTGGAATGAAAGCACAGGATTTTAGAGAACTGAGGGAAATGACAGCAGAATATAGACAACATACTGAACAAAGAAAAATCTGAAGAACAATCTGAACAGACAGTAATACATGAGAAATTATAAAATAGTTCAGGAGTAACAATTCCCGCTGAGTATTAAGCCTCATCATTAAAATGCAGGAGGCCTCCTGATATTTTCCGCTGTGAGGTTCAGATTTCTAAAAAGTGAAAGCATGCATTTCTGTCATTTTAAACATAATATGTGGGATATTGTATGCATGTATAAACTAGTCCATCATGTGAAATTTAGGTATTTAAATGATGAACAAATACACACATGCATGAAATGATAGAAATTAATACCAATTTTAGGAGTCTAGATGAAAAATAAGAATGCACCTGAATGTTGAGGTCAAATGACAACTTCAGTTGACTTTATCAGGGCCATGTAAACTATTTTTCCAAATAAATCTTAATGGCTTATTTTACTGGCCTGGGATGTTCTAAAGAGCCTAAAGTAACTTGTCAGAAGGTTTTCAAGATCTGCCAGTCTTTACCCTCCAGGTGCAACAAATACAAGCACACACTATCATACCTGGTTTGATGTTCTATGGCTCTTCATTTGTCTTTCCTTTTTTTTTTATTTTAAAAAATTTCTGTGAATCAAACCCAAGCACTCTAATCACTGAGCCACCCACCAAGCCGTTAAAACAACTATTTGTTATTCTTATAACATTAAATATGACATAGTTGCATCAACTCAAATAATTTGGGGGAGGAAATTATTTGATAATTAAGTAGTATTTCACCTTTAAAAATTATTCAATGCTACAAAGATATTGCCTCCCTTAAATTTTATAAAATAAATGTACTAGTATAGATTAAAGTCAATGATAATTCATATCTGAGTTATACTTAATAGATAAAACCATGATAACTCTGAAATCCACAGCTGTGTTATGTATGTATATATGTGTATATACACATATATGTATACATGCATATATAATATATATATATATGTGTGTGTGTGTGTATATATAACTACTAATACACATAAACACACACTGAGAGAGGAAAAATACCATATCATTTGACAGTATAGCAAAATGACCTCAGATGGGTGATATAGATCAAATTACAATTAAAGTTTCATGTCTGATCATTTTCACATTGTGGAGGATGTTCTGAGCCAGCAGATGGCTTGCCTCCACATGGTGGTTCAGCTGTCCAGACTTTCCATATTTTGACTGATTAGTTGAAGATAAAAAAAAATGATATTTCAAAACAGAACTGGTATGAATTACATCCCCCTCCCTGGAAAAAAAAAAATGCTGTCACTTATTTTTGCTCTCAGTTGCTTTTCACATTTTGAGGCAAAAAGCATATAGTAAGTTTATAGAATATCATACCAAAAGGAATATGTACCTTAAAAGTCTTTTTGTTGTTTTGAAACCAGAGTGTGTTCCTCTGCTCTTGTATTGTGACTCAGGTTTCCAGATATTTTTTTCCCTTACCATTCTGCAAATATTGTTCATACTAAGAACAAGTATTGGAAATGAAATTGAAACGAAACACAATAGTAAAGAGAATAATGAGCATTACTCATGCAAACATATTTGACAACATTTGACACCCTGTATGTTAAGCATCAATTTTGAGTTGATATAAAAAGATTGATCCAGTTGTGTACAAGGTATGACAATGTAGAATTTCAGATCATGCTATCTACGTCTCATCTAATAATTTTATTCACATAAATGCCTATATATTTTGGCTACTATCACTGGTAGAACTGGTAGAATTACAAATTGCTTCAATATAAAAGGAAAAGTAGAGTTTTATGCATATTAAAATGATGTTGTATAATAAATCTAGGACTATAATAGTAGTTAATTATTATAAGAAAAAATAATATGCACATGTGAAATTAAAAATATTGCACATTACTATTCTGTTAAAATTATTATCAGACTTATATGATTTCAGATATATTGTAAAAAAACAGAAATTAATTTTAGACATGGTAAAATTAGTATCTACTGTACACCTCCATTTGGCCTGTTATTATTATCCAGCATTCCATCATTGACGAAATTTCATTTTGGTCTCACCTCTCTTTACCAGGTCTTATCTACTCAATGGAAGAAATCAAACTTACAATGATTAGAATAGTATCTAAAAATAATATGTAGTTCTTGAGTATAGCCTTGCCACAGGTTGGAAACTAACTTCTCAAAACCACAATGCCAAAAGAAGAGTTTTATTAGCAATTAGGATCATGTAGAGTTATATATGGAGAAATGTTCAGATAGTCTCATTCTGCCACCCTAAAGAACTTCGGTTTCTACTGTGCAAATATCTAATGGTTTCTATCACTTAATTAAGATTTCTGTGATATAATGCAATTAATGAAAGAATTAATACTTAAGAACTCTAACACTTAATGACATTGAGTGAAGATTTATGATATTACTCTCTAGTCTCCAGGATGTTCCAAAAGCATGCCATTGAATATTCTCATTTTATAAAAAGCACTTGGAAGCATAAATGATCCATGTAAATGGTATTTTGCTTATAGAATTAGAATTAGAGGATAAAACAGGGAGAGGAAGAAAGAAAGGTCAAGGGAGAAAATGACACTAAAGGCCATTTTAGGGGTTTATATGTACATGTAATACAAAGATATATTCATACGAGAAGTATCTCTGGATGGAATTGTCAAATAAATAGGGAGATAGAGCCCAAACAGTGCATCTCTTGTCATTAAATTAAGCTTCTACTATGGGTAATTTGTTGTTTATATTCAAGTTCTTAGCCAAAGGGGTGTCATGTTAGCTCCAGATCAACCCTACTGCCAATATATCATTTACTCTTTACAAATTGATTGGAAAGCCCTATTGCTGAAGACATCACATGCAACATTGAGTAGTCAAGAGACTTTACTTCTATGAACTAAAGTCCCTGGTACTAAAAGGTATTCTTCATACTATCTAAGGAGAAAGGTAGGAACAAACCCAGTGACAGGCTCTTCAATCTACATTGGTGACCTCATTCAGTAGTGACATAAATACTGTAGGACTAGCCAATAAGACCTCATTTGATTTAGGTCCCACTCAACAAGATGGAACCTATCCCCAACGCTATTTGGGTTCAAAGCACTTGAGCTTACATAGGCCAGGAACTTACACATAAAGTAAATAATACTGCTCTGGAAAAAAATAATACGTACATATTGCGGTTAAATAAGGATCAGGATGAACAAATAGGCAGAATAGATGTTTATTCAGGGAAAAATAACTTACAACCTAGACAGATGAACACCAGCAAATTCCACTGGATGTTCGCCTATCTGAGTCCCACCAACAAGAGAGCATTCCCAGGCTCTTCCTCAGACCTCCTTCCACAGGTCACTTCTGCCTATGGCTCCACCCCCCAATGGGCGTGGTCAGTGCCACAGAAGGAGACAAAGTAAATATCCCACTACAATTCCCCTTTTATTCTAAAGAATAAAATTAGGCTTGATACAAAACTATATACAAAACAGTGAATAACAAGTGTACTCTAAGAAAAGGAAAATTGAAAACAAAATGACCTACATAACTAGTCCTAGGGTGAAGGCATAACAGAGTTTACAATAGAGTTGTCCTAAGCTGGAAAACATAAGTCTAGTACCTAATATATCTAACTAGGAAGAGAGAATAATAGTTGTGATAGGTTACTCTTCAACCTCATCAAGACCTGAGAAGGAAAATGATGATACTAGGGTAGACAGGAAGTGTGGATGGGCAACTTCCAAAATGTGCAGCAGGGACAGAAACAGCAAGCTACCTGGACAGTCACCCTAGGTCTCACAGCAATGTTGGTACACCCAGTTTTGGCTAAGGCCAAGAGAACTTCACAGACCACAACAGCAGCAGGAAGGTAGAATAGCTGTCTTACCCTGACTTGGCAAGGTCCAGAAGTCTTCTATATTTGTCTCCTGCAAGCACATAGGACTGCATGTCCAAATCAGTGGTCAAGGTGTGGGCAGTTCTTTGCCCAACAGGCCATTAGCTGAGGTGAGAATGAACTCCAGCAGGAGCAACAACAGTGTCCAACATATTTTCGGGAAAGTGCATGGTGCTGTCCAATACAGAGTCTCTGTGTGTTAATTGGGGCTGGTGCGGCGGAGGGACAAGACAAGCGGTGGGCAGAAAAACCTTACTCCTTACACGTACAGAAAAAAATGGCTCCTGAAGTCATTTTGTTATATTTATAGATAAGTGCCTTTCTCAGTCATCATATGAGCAGCATTTTCCTTCAGAAGACGAGGACAAATACAGTATACAAAGTACAGACACCAAAAGATCCTGAAAACGTCAGTATTAAGAGGGATGTCTCCACAAAGTCCTTCTCCTCAAAGCTTAGGGAATTGGTACAAGAGACTGCTTCCTGAACAAAACAACAGTAACACAGACTCCGAGATCACCAATTAATAAATGAGACCTCCTGAAATTGAAACAGCAAAGAACAAGACAAAACAGTAGCCCACAGAATGGGAAAAAATATTCACCAACCTCACTTCTGGCAGAAGGCCGATTTCCAAAATATACAAAGAACTCAAGAAGCTAGCTACCAAAACACAAAATAAAAAGTGGGGTACAGAACTAAGGGAATTCTAAATAGAGGAATCTAAAATGGCTGAAAGACACTTAAGAAAGTGCTCAACATCCTTAGCCATCAGGGAAATGAAAATCAAAACAACTCTGAAATACCATCTTACTCCTCTTACTCCTGAAAAAATGACTAAAATCAAAAACATCAAGGACAGTTTATGCCAGAGAGGATGTGGCAAAATGGGCACACTCATCCACTGCTAGTGAGAGTGCAAACTAGTCCAGCTACTTTGTAAATCAGTATGGCAGTCACTCAGGAAAAAGGGAATCAGTCCTCCTCAAGGTGCAACAATTGTACTCTTAGGCATATACCCAAAAGATGCACATCATACAAGAAGGCCATCTGTTCAACTATGCTCATTTTTAATAGCCGGAAACTTGTGTCAAACTAAATGCACTCCAGCTGAAGAATGGACAGAGAAAACGTCGTACACTTACACAATGGAGTACTATTCAACAGGAAAACAAAACAAAGACAAACAAGAAACAATGGAATCTTGAAATTTGCAGGCCAATGACAGAACTAGAAGAAACTATCCTGAGTGAGGTAACTCAATTACAAAAAGGAAAACATGGTATGTATTCACTCAAAGGATAACTAACCTACAATCCACACTGCCAGAGAAGCTAGGAAACAGGACAGACCCTGAGAGAGACATACAAGGTTCCCTGGAAAAGAGAAAGGGGACAAGATCTCCTAAGCAAATTGGGAGTATGGGGGAGGGGAGAGGGAGTTATGGGAAAGAGTAGGGGAGAGAAGGGGAAAGGGGTGTATGAGGGAGCAGGAAAATTAAGTCTGAGAAAGAAATAGAGGAGAATAAGAAAATAAATGTCATAATATGGAGAGCCATTATAGGTATAAAGAGAAATCTGGCACTAGGGAAATATCCAGAGATCTACAAGGATGACCCAACTAACAATCTAAGCAATAGTGAAGAGGCTACCTTAAATGCTGTTCCCTGTTAATGAAATTTTTTACTACCTTATATGTCATCCTAGAGCCTACACCCAGTAGCTGATAGAAGCAGAATCAGACACCCACAACTAAACAGTGAGTTGAACTCCTGTAATCCAGTTACAGAGATGGAGGAATGACGAGCAAAGAGGTCAAGACCAGGCTAGAGAAATCCATGGAAACAGCTGACCTGAACAAGGGGGAGGTCTTGGATCCCAGACTGATAGCTGGAAAACCAGCATAGGACTGACCCAGACCCCTTGAATATGGGTGTTAGTTAGGAGGACTGGGTAATCTTTGGAGCCTCTGGTAGTATGTCAGTGTTTATCCCTATTAGTATAGGCATGGACTTTGGGAACCCATTCCACATAGAGTGATACTATTTCTGCTCAGGCTCATGGAGGAGGGCTTAGGCCCTGCTCCAAATGATATGACACTCTTTGAAGATCCCTCATAGAAGAACTCATCCTCAGTGGGGAATAAAGTAGTGATGTGATATGGGTTGGGAAGGGGATAGGGGAAGTGAGGAGGGTGAGAGAACTGGGATAGACATGCAAACAAACTTTTTTGCAAATTTAAATTAAAATATTATCAAACAAGAAAGATGATTTCATTTAGAAAATTTTCAATTTCCAGAATGAATTTGCTTTACTTCTTTGAATACAAGTTACTCTGCCAGTAAAATTGAATAGAAAGGGGAAAAATTAGAGTCAGAGGAAAATATCCACCTATATAATGGAATTCTATAATTTTCTTAAGGCCTTCTCTTTTGCTCATAACATTTTGTTCAAAGTTTCTGCATGTGCCATGCAAACCCAAAAACTTGAGAGTATCTGTTTTCAAATGGAGGTTGTACCTCATGTTTGCTCTAGGACAACCAATTCATTGAAACTTCTTGGTAGCAAGAAAGCCTCGTGGGTGAAGAATGTTCCTTCATCTAGTTAGTTGGATTTTTCTGTTTCTACATAAATTTTTAAAAACTCAGCCATCTCCTCACAATATCCAACTACAAATGGATCAAAGAACTCAATATAAAACCTAATACACTGAATACGATAGAAGAGAAAGTGGAAGTATGCTTGAACTCATTGGCACAAGAAAAGACTTCGTGAACAAAGAGCCACTAGTGCAGGCACTAAGATCATTAATTAGTAAATGGTACCTCAGGAACCCAAAATACTTCTGTAAGGCAAAAGACACCATCATTTGGACAAAAGGGTAGTGTACTATTATCAACTCTACATTTGATAGAGGATAAATATTCAAAATAAATAAAATAAATTTGGTATAAAAACAATCTAATTAAATGGTAGGGCAAAGATCTAAATAGAGACTTCTCAACACAAGAACTCAAATGTTGAGAAACACTTAAAGGATATTCAATATCATTAGCCATCAGGAAAATGCAAATCAAAACTACTTTGAGATTTCATCTATACCTGTCAGAATAACCAAGACAAATAAAACAAGTGATAGGTCTTTTCTGGAAAGGGAGTCGAATCATGAAAACACCCATTGTCAGTAGGAATGCATGTGTTTACAGTCAATATCCAGTCAGTGTGGTATTTCTCAGAAAGATCGGAATTATTCTTTCAAAATATCCACTTATACCACTTTTAGTCTTATAGCTGAAGAATGCTTCACTCTCCCACAAGGACACTTGATTCACCACATTCATTGTTGTTGTATTCAAAATAGACAGAAATTTAAAACAATCTAAACATCCCTCAACAACAACAAAATAGTAAAGAAAATTTCATACATTTACACAATAAAGTATTATTCAGCTGCATAAAAATGTAAATTGCAGATACATGGAAGGAAATAGAAACAATCATCATGAGAGATGTAATACAGACCCTGAAAGATAAAACATGGTATATATCCACTTATATATAGATACTATTAATAACTAAATGATAACTAAGCTATAATTCAAAGGCCCGGGTAGGTTAGGTAGGTATAAAGGAAGTGTCTAGGTGGACAAACTGATCTCACTGTGAAATAAAATAGATTCTTTTGAGGGGTGAACTGTGGTCAGGGCACTGGCTGGAATGCAAGGATTAGGAGGGAGGGAGAGGGAATATTGGGCAGCCAGTTGGAATTGAGCAACATTTGAGAAGTGATATGGTATCCTAATGCAATGGAATAGTCATTAAATATATAAATGTGATCCTACATGAAGTCTACAAATCATGGGAAGTCAGAGTCCTAGCTGACCATCTCTTGACATCAAATGAAACTTCCCATGCTTGGATAGAGGTGCCAGAGGTCATGAAAATATACAGCATGTGGCAATTAATAATTTAGATGTCACCCACCATAGGAGTGACTCTCTGATGGAGGTAATCCTGTTCAGATAAGGCCTGTAGGACCATCAACTCTGGAAACTGTTGCTCACTTTAGCTAAAGCAGCTTTGTGTCTCCCCAGTACCTGCATTGTAGTATGTAATCTTGAGTGATGTGCATACAGAATCTCATGATTCCTTTTCATTTAGCTATATAATTTTGACATATAAAAATAGACTAACACAAATCTCATAACTAGATCTATTTGTCCCATGAGGACTGTAGAAACTTAAAATCCTGCTTTATTCCTTTTGCGCAGATGAACTGCACATAATTAGCTCACTTTCACCTCAGAGTAAGTTCAAACTAGACTAAAGACTTTTGTAAATAGAACATAAGTTTAATATTTTATAGCTATGCACAAGGTCAGACTTGCAGATGTCCAACCAAGGTTACTACACAAAGCACCCCAAGAATTATATGGCAATTCTTCACCTGCCAAGTCAGCTAACAATAGGTCTATGTTTTAAAGTTTGTCACTGGTACATGCCCCCTACCTTGTCTGGTCAGTCTTATTCCTGAAACCTGCAAAGCCTGTGTTGCGAAGGTAAATGGCTCAGTTTCTTATGCCTTACCGAGGAATGTGGTTTTGACCAATGAAAGGTAATTCTTTTTATTATCACTCCAAGCCTAGAAAGAAAAGTAGCTAGGAAGAATTAGGATTAAGACATGGGATTTAGAATAGAAACAGAACAATAAATAAACTGATTCTGAAAAGCACTAGGGAGAGAACTTGCTTGGTCACTGTCAGATAGCCTAAGAAAAAAGTGTGTTTTGCTTCCTGTAGTATCCAATTTGAACCCTGAAAAGAATTTTGGGGCAGCACCCCAAGTGCCCTTGATACAGAATCACAACCAGTTTAGTTGTTGGCCAAGGGTATTTTATGGAAATCTAAAAGCAACCCAAGTTACTGTTAAGAAAATAAGTTGCATTCATAAATTGACATCCAAGAACCCTTGCTGAAGACAGCATCCACACTACTGTAGAGGTTAAACTGCTATTTAACTTCTATGCTGTAGTGTCTTTGATATAGGAAGGTACTCTATAGGCTACCAAAAGGGAAATGTATATACCAACACAGCCACAAAACCTTTGATCTATGAGGCTTTTGTGTCAACAAATATGCAGGGTAATGATGGCACAAATATTTTGGAAGTAACCAACAGATATTTGGTTTGATTTACTGCACAGTATACAAGATGGAACCCATACTGGACACTGCTTTGGTGACTGAAAACCTCTAGATAACCCAGAGACCTAGGGTAAAACCAAATGCACAAGATCTTAAAAAAAAAAAAAATAGAACAGTGATGGAATAGAATATTTCCTAATGATATTTTTCTATATTCATTGATAAGAATCTTGTAATCTTGTTCAGCCATCATCAGAAAAATACCCTCCTGTAGCATATGGGAACAAACACAAAGACCATCAGCCAGATATTTTATACAGAGAATGAGAGACAGAGAGAGAGACAGAGAGATCAGAGAGAGACAGAGACAGACAGAGAGACCTTGAAATGAACACTCAAGTCTAAATAGAATGTCTCTATCAAATCCATTCCCTCAGAACTCAAGGAACCCTTAGGAAGAGGAAGTATAAAAGAAGGACATGAGGCAAACAAGGTCCTCTGCACTAACTGAGAAAAATTCATATGAACTCAAAGAGACTAAACAACAAGTACAAGGCCTGCCAGGGTCTGCACCAGATCATATACCTACCTACCTACCTACCTACCTACATACATACATGCGTACATGCATAATATATATATATATATATATATATAATGCATGTATGCATTATATATATATATATATATATATATATATATATATATAATAGCAATCTTGAGTTTGTGAATGAGTGAGTCTTTGACTCTTGAGGCCTTTCTTAGAATTTTTCCTTCTATTCTTTTACTTTTCAAACTGATGAAATTATTTTTTTTCATATTACATTTTATTGTGTTATTCTTTGATGTTTAAAAAAAAGGAAAGGAAACCAAATTTAGGTTAAAAAAGTTAAATTTATTCAAACATCTTGCTCCAGGTAGTCTACATCATTAGAGTACATATACATGTGTATATTTTACTGGAATATTCAAATTATGGTACCTAGGAAATATAGATGATAGTATATTGAAATAGGGTATTACCCAAATATAATCATACAATATTATTCTGGTTATATTTTCCTTATAATTATGTTCATATCTCAATTAATCACAAATATGATGATCAAAGAAAAATACATTGACTAATAAGAGTACATTGAACTTAGCATATTTTGGCTATGGTTTGAATTTAAATGTATAGCTTCAGATATGACATGGAAACACTAATAACTGTACCATAACTCATCCACCTTCACTAAGTAAAATACATAAAATTCATATGAATCTTCTAGTATAGTTCTCATTATGTTAAATCTTAATGTGACTTAATACATATTATTTTCCAGTCTGAATATAGCTTCAAGTCAAACACTAGAAGTGATAGCTATTTTCTTTGGACCCAAAACTTAGCTATATGCTGATATTTAAGTTTTCACTGAACTATTTATAACATGTCTCTGCTGATAAATATTTATGCCTTTGAATGGAGATATGAAAGCAGACATTTAGTTCTTGCTGCCAAAATGTGACAGGGAGTTTTGGACATTCCGTACGCCTGAATGATGGCTTCATCCCACAACACATCTGCTTTTTGTAATGTTCTTGTAGGCTTGGAACACACAGCAGAAACTGTATAGTAGGGAAAAAATTCTGGGAAAAATTTATCTATTAACAATTCTGATGAAAATATGTCTAAGACACCAACTGATCCTCATACAAACCACCAAGAGATTAGTTGCTTATGTGGTGCAATTAATTGCTTAAGTACTTTCATATCTTATCTCCAATGAACTCAGGATATTGGTGGCATTTTACAAGAAGTCAAACCAGTATAAGTGTGTGAAGCAGGTATACATGCTTACAATATTAAGGAATCAGAAAGAAAATATAAAGAAATCATTCATGTTAAAACAATAATTTATAAACAGAGAGACATCAAAAACAACCTCATAGGAATCAATGGAATGTGTGTTTGGCAGTATTTTCTTCCACTTCATTCTGGTGAAGGAACATTAAGTTTTCAAAGATTATATTGTGTTTATTAGTGAAGTGCTCAATGCAGAGCTAAGAATTTCACTATGAAATTAAATTTTCTTGAAATTCTCTTAGTCATCAAGATTTTCATTTTACCTTTTATTACTATTAGTATTGTTATTACTATTATTGCTGTTATTTTTGTTGGTTGTTGTTCAGTCCTACATTCTGACAGGTTATGTAATTTTGTGTTGATCCCTAGTCTCATCATCAGTGGTTTTGTTAGGATGGCATCTACTTATTCCAAAAGTGTTCTGGACCCAACCAATTACTGTTATACAATAGTGAGGAAAAAATAGTTTAATGAGTTTGGAATATTGGTAAACAGATACCACAGAGATAGTTATTCCTGTCTTAGCCTTTACATGGTTTTAATTCCATGTCATGATTATCTTTACTATGCACCAGGAATGAACAGTCAGCTAGAGTTTGAGGGAGATTAGAGGACTTCATAATAGTGGGATGAAAATTCTTAAGGGGATACTGTCTCAGACTGCAGAAAAAACTACCCCAATTGTCATAATAGAACCTTCATGCAGTAACTGATGGAAGAAGATGCCGAAATCCACAGCAAAGCAACAGGATGAGCTCTGGGAGAGAAGGGATTATATGAGCAAGGGAGAGGGATTACGATCATGACAGGGAAACCCATAGACATCACACTGGAAGTCATGGGAGCTCATCTATTCTAGCCCCATAGCTGGGGAGCCTGCATGGGACCTAAATAGCTCTCTACTTTTGGAGGACAGTTGTGTACTTTTGTCTGTCTAAGGGGCTGCTGACAGTGGGAGCTGGCTTTTTTGAACCCATTCCATACAGTGGGATGCCTTGCTCAGTCTTGATCTTGCTTAGTCTTGATGCAGGGAGGAAGGGTGTGGTCCTACCTCAATTTAATATGCCAGGCTTAGTTGACTCCCCAGGAGGCCTTACTTACCCTTTTTGAGGAGTGATTGTGGGATGGGTTGGGGATATATGAGAAGAATGGGAAGAAAGAACGGAGGGGGAACTGTGGTTGCTATGTAAAATGATTTAAAATGTTTAAACAAATAAACCAAAAATTATTATAAAGCTGTATACAGAGGATAAGGAAGCCTGTTCAAATGCCAAGATGTTACATAGAAAAATCTACTGGAATACATAAATTTTGTCTCCAGTTGTTTAGGGTAGAGATTTTTAGCAGATAAAGAAGTGAGGTGGGAAGAAAATAAAGGGAACAATGATAGTATAAGAGTCTGATAAGTACATCCCTGAAGTAGAAGTGAGGGGGAGAAACAAAGGTAAGCTGAATCAAGCATAACAGGAGCTCAGAAATAAGGTACTGGAAGCTGTATCCAAAAATAACATCTATGTCTCTGTATCTTGACAAGCCAGGATCAGTACCAACATCAGAGAAATAAATGTTATGATTTATCATCCAGACTTTTGAAGCATTTGTTCAACATACTGAAACTGCATACAAGTTGAAAGTCTCTGTGTATGTGTATGTGTGTGTAAAACAAGTTTACGTAAGAGTATAGGAATTAATGAAATATTTTTTAGTAAATGAAATAATATGTATGATATGACATGAATTAGTTGTTATTTATTTTCTGACATTGGTTGGTTAAAACAAGCAGCACAGATTCATTTTACCTGTATATTTTTCCATTTGCATGAGAATGTAATATTCATGCATGCTTGAGGTTGTTTGTATGAAGAAAAATAAAAATGAAGATAGGTTAAAGCCCTTTGGATGCAAACAAAATTAGTAACCCTGAAGCTTGTTTTCTCTTGGGCTTATTAGCATATTATGTTTGTAGCAACTAAGGTGCAACTACAAAAATATATTTGGAGGTTGTAAAATTTATCCTTTATGTATCATTGCTTAAGTACATTTGTCTCTGTCACCTGTATCTCAAAAGAAACAGGAAATATGCAATGGCAAAGAAACATTGGAAGCAAGACATATATGATTCAGTGTGAACTAATTAAATGCAATATATCTGATACATGTTACAGAGAGCTTACTAATTACAGTTCACTAAGTAACTTATTATTTTTACTAGTTAGTGCAATCAAAGCACAGTCCAACATTCCTGTTTCAGTTATTACTTTTAAAATCACATAAGCTTAATTAAGTAACCCGCCATTGATGCTCCTGAAGTCTTAAGAATTAAAGAGTAAGTAGTTATCTAGAGATATTTGATGAAGTGAGTATGGATAATGATTGTACAGAATAAAAGTATATATTGAGTTGAAGATGTATGAAAGAGCAGGGAAAAAAGGATACAAATAAATTGTGTGCCTGAATGGGGCCATAGAAGTGGCTGTAATCCGCAAGACCTTAACATTTTGTCCAAGATAACATGACAAACAATGTACACAAGTAAAACCATAAACACAGAAGGAGCAAACATCATGAAAAGACTTCTTTGTGCCTTTTACAACTGAATTATTTCTATATCTCTACTTCTCTATTTTCAATAAGCAAACATATTCATACACACATATAGTAATGTGTAAATCACGTGATTTCTGCAAAACTGAATAGATTCTGATTTATAAACTTGACTGCTTAGCTAGGTGTTACATTTTGCCAAGAAATCTTCAATACATTAATTGTGTGTTTGTATGTGTGTTTGACAAGCAGACAATAGGAAATGACAATGTTTCAATGAATTAAAGCATAAGTTTTTAGAGTACATGGCAGTTTCAGAGATTGCATGAAAATAAATAACAATAGATACATTAAAATTTGTGTATTCATTTGGTTAGGTGAAGGCTGTGTTTTTTGAATACAGATATATGTCTTCATAATTCTGATATCTCATATGTCATACGTTATTATTTTGTTCCTTCATGTTTAGTTCAGTAAAAGAAAATGTACAAGGAAGATAACCTGTTTCAGTGAGATGTTTTGTTGGTTTTTAAAACACACTCAGCAGCTGTTGACTCTCAATAATACTAAGCCACTTAAGAGACAAGAGTTTCTACATCTAGACTTTACATTTCACAGCGACAAATTCCTAACCCAGGAAGACTGCATCAATTATGAAAAAGTATCTGTAAATGGGATGGAGAGCTGCACTTTTACTTAATTTTCCCTTGAGTTATCAAATTCAGGAAAGAAATGGTCACAAAGCAATCTGTTTTACAAAACTACTGCAACTGGGGACTACTGCTAATAAAATATGTATAGAATTTATCAGCATTTTTTATCCATTTATATTGTGGAGTGATGACTCAGCTTTTGGTATTTTCAATAAGCAAAGGTAAGAACCTATGACAATTTTCTGAATGGATCTGATCTTATACACCATTAGGTTACCTCTAAGAACTTATACAAAAGAGAAATAGCCTTGCCACGAAGAAGCTCAAATAATCAACTGACAAGCAATTTTGGTATATGCAGATGCTCTTGGAAACCTAAAGAAATCTTGACATTAACAGAGAGAATGTTTTAGTCAAAGGGGATGCTTTTAAGAGAAGGGGTCATGAATACTACATGTTCAGAGGCAAATATCAGTGCCTTCTGTCTTTGTACAATTTATATGTCCTCTGGTGGCGGGGCTGGGGTGGATTTTTGCCAAAGTGTATGTAGTATTTTTATTGATAATCCATTTCTAAGGGTGGGGGTGGGTAATGACTAGCAAAAGCCAATTTTATCAAAAGCAATGACATTTTTTTTCACTGTGGGAAATTGTATATATAAAGCCAAATTAGTATATTGGCCTCAGCACAGAAGCACTTGAGGATTAGACTAAGATTTGAGGTGGGATGGGAGGGCTGGGAGAAATCTCTTCTCTCTCTCTCTCTCTCTCTCTCTCTCTCACACACACACACACACACACACACACACACACACTCTGCATATTGTGACAATATATAGTTATTTGTGTTGTAAAAAGTATCCAGTCCAATATGACTAGCACATACTAACTAATAAATTATAATTTGGACTTTATATTTGTTTATGGAAAGCTAGTGTTTTTTCTGACTGTGAAACCTGAGCACTGGCTCCAGGTATAGGGTTCACGTCTCTCTTAGGTAGACCAACTGCCCTCTCCCTCATGGAAGTATCTGTCCACCAGCAATGCACTACTAAGCCATTCACAGAACCTTCGTGTTTCAGAAAATATATTAACAGTGTTAATATCCATTGTCTTGGTTGTGAGGCTTCTCTTTAAATTCTCACTCCCAAATGTCTGTTGAACACAAACAAAAATTCTTTAGACTTACCCACCTCAATTAGTGTGTTTACCTGCCTTATAGAATTAAGTGCCTTGAAGGAGGAATCTCGATTTCTTTTAGAGGGCTTCTTATATGTGTATGTCCAACACTGTTAGAGTCTGGCAGTGGGTTCCTCCGAGGTTCACATTCAAGAAGCCTGGTTTCCTCACTGTCTACTGTTAAGGATTCTTGCAAGAATTCAATTGACCCTAACAAAATCTGTCAGTTACTAACACATGAAGCCTCATTACTGAATCTCTCTGACCACCCCCCACACACCTGTTGTCTCTTATGCCATTGTAATACCATTTATTCAGACCCCAGCATCACCCCTGAAAAAGATAACTCACAATATCCTTAACTTTCGCCCTCCCTGAAACATGAGATTCAGTGAACCTCCTTTATTAGCTATCAAGTCTCAGTCATTTTGTGATTATGTAATAAAGAACTTGGTGTCTATTAAAATCAATCACACATGTTAATTGAGTATAAATCTTAGGAAACAACCTTTGATTTCTTCTTCATACTTAAAAGTTGAGCATTCCTTCTCAATGATGTACTGAAATATTTCCATACCCATTTATGTCTCTCCATCTCCAAAACCAAACTCATCAGTTTCTTTCTTCTTAATATTCTCCTTCCAGCTTTCACTGACCATTTTCTGTGATTCTTTTTTCCATAAAGTAGGCAGTATGTTTAAGGATGTGAGTCTGCTCATGCCATCTTCAGATATCTTCAAATAAAATCCACATATAAAGGAAAGCAGGTGATCGAGGCAGGTTCGTCTTTAGCACCTCTGTAAACTTAGTATTGTTTCTTGTATACTAGGCTCCGAGCTTGAGCTAACTAAAGTTCTTTTACTTTTAAAACAATATTGGGCTGGAGAGATTTATTAGGTATTAATACCACATGCTGCTCTTTCAGAGGACCTGCCTTTCAATTCCTAGTACCCACAAGGAAACTTAACATCATTTGTAAAAGCAGTTCCAGGGGATCTGTTATGTTACCCTCTTCTGGTGTCCACATCGCTGCACATATGCATTTCACCCACAGGCAGCAAAATATTACACATACAACATAAATCTCAAGTTTTACAGTTGCTGAGTTTTCTATTCAGAAAATGTAGACCTTCCTTCCTTCTTATTTTATTTATATTTATTTATTTATTGTACCTAAGCAGAATGTTAGCCTAGTAAAGACTTTGGGCTATTCTGCTTAGTTGGAAGTGAGAATGGTTTGTGACTCAAGACATGTTATTTTGTTTTCATAACACACACCACAATTGTACAGCTTGTTCTTTATTTCTGTGAATGCAAGGGTATTCTAGAACACACCCATGATTTCATTCTCTATTAATGGACAGATATGAGAGAATCTTATGAATGTTTATTCATAAAACAGATTACATAGGGAGTACAGATGGAAAAAATAAGAACATTAGGGAATTGGGATGAAGACTCACTGGGTGAAAGTGATAGGTACCAAGCTTGAGATCCCAAATCTCATTACTGTAAACAACATGATAAATAAAGAACCGACTTCTGTAAGACATCTTCTGAAAATCAAATGTGCACCTTATCATGCCCATGCTTTCTCTGTCTCATTCATCCTCCCTCTTTGTCCTTCTCTCCCCCTTCAATAAATAGGGTGATTTTGTCCAGTTCCTTTAGCTTACAAGTCCAAACTTTCTTTGGTGATTTTATTTACCTGTAGGATTTGAACTTCTTTCTAATAAAACTAGAAATCAAGTGAGTTTCAGGATTATGACTGAAGGATATATTTGATATAGAAAACTCTCTGTTTAATAGCAACTTATTAAGAGACAGAAATAAAACATATAAAGCTTTCGGTAAGTTAATTTTTTTCATTTATATATAGTTATTTCTATATAACAATAGCGTTTAGTATGGCTAGCAGAATGTAAATATTCACAGAAGAGCACATGAGTTGAAACATGTACATGTACACATTTCCGCAGTAATTAAGAGACTTATTTATCTCTTCTCATTTCTTGAAGACAATAGAGTAATGATTGTTCTAATTGACATGCATACATACTTATAAAAGATCATTTCTTTATTACTTAAAATTTGTTAGTCTTATTAGGTATTTAATTAAATAAAATGTATATAAAGAAATAAAGATCTGTAAGCAAATTATTTAGCATAATATCTACTAAAATATTCTCATATTATAAAAAGTATATGCCATATTTTTAATGATTTAACTTTTCACAAGATAAATGATCTTTCAAGGTTCTTGGGAAATTCTGATGAATAGATGCCATTGACATCCAGATAACATTGGTATAGTCTATCTACATAGCAAGAGTGGACAATGGAATTTAGCCTGAAAACAGGAAAAAAAATGTCATTAGTTTCCTATGTCTATGACCTCAAATAAAAGGAATCCTAACCCCACCATCTACCTTAGGCATTCCCTTTTCTATTTTGTTTTTTGTTTGTTTGGTTGGTTGGTTCGTTGGTTTTCCCCTCTGTGTTACTCTCACTGAAACAATTCCATCCCTTTCCATTTACATTCTTCTTTATTTTCTTAGTGAAAGAGTGTATCACCTAAGCCAAGTAGCATATTGTAGAGCTCAGCTGCATAATCTTCTGATCTAAGCAGGTGATAGCCTTTCATGTTCAGCCCTGTGTCCCTACGTGCTTTAGCTTGGGTCTTGTAGAGTAGATCTTTGTCTACATTCCCCCATTAGGGTTAACCAAGTGATTGTGGTTTTAAAAGCCTGTGGTATAAAGTTGCTATGAACAGTATGGCATTGGATAATGTCTTTCTTACAGAACAAAACTTGGTAAAAGAAAAGACAGGTGCAAGTGTAAATGTAAACTACACAGCAAAGCACACCTGCCTCACTTTCTCATCTGCTGCCTTCTTTTCCTTAGAATCACTTCAGATCATTCTTCACGTTGATTCAAGCCACATAAACTGCAAATCATTTCTGCAGGAGAAAAATGGACATTAGATTTCACATTTAAAAATACTGAGATAATAAGTCTTCTTATGTATAAAATACGTAGTATCTTTTCATTTATAAAAATGTATGGTTTATTAACAATCACATAGTTTTTTCAAGTTATACTTTTTTCTTATTGATAGTTCACAGTGGCAAGAGAATTTAACAGCATTGTCAACAGATATTTGTAGTTACTCAAAATGTTTTCTCTAAACATCATGAAATATTGGATTATATTCTTTAGAAACTTTTAAAAAATCAAACAAAACTTCACTGAAAGGTAATACAAACAGAAATTTATTCCAATTTTATGCAATACAGAGGTTTAATGATATTTTCATTAATCTTCCTTTTTCATTTACATTTCAGTAAGGGGAAAGCAATCTGCTATAATCATTTATAACTTCTACCTCTGCCTGCTTGAACCCTATGAACAATACATACAACACATATCTTGTGTATTCTGAGGACAAATAAAAGTACCAATATTAGTGTTTGAAACATAAGAAGTAAAATTAATGTTTATTCCTCTTTGCACCAAATCCCCACCAAATTGCTCTGCTTCATAAATGTTTGTGAAATAAAAGCTTAAGAAAATTAAGCACATGGAGAATCATTGTCTTTTCTCATTTTGGTATCCCCCATTGTTATACAGTTTGGATATTTCAGACTTTATTTAGAGGTTTCTTATTTTTCAAGGCATCAGCAATTTTCTAAATAATATTTCTAGCTTTCTTTAAGACAGTGAGAATAAAAATAAGTTACATGAATGATATATAATGGTAAGTAGACATTCACAGACACCTTTGCATGCTTTCTTTTTTTGTGAGGAGAATACATTTCAATGATTCATTTCTACTCAGCATGTTTATGTGAACATATTTCCTAGGATGGATTAAATTGGCCAGAAACTAATGTAAGCAGAGTGAAAAATTAACAAGGTCTTCAAATTATTTTATTTATTAGTAACTTGTAGTAAATTCAGAAGTCAATTTTTCATCCATAAATTGTAGAGAAGGTTATATTTCTTCTCTTATAAATGTTTTATGGGAGAGTTACAAATTAACATATTCACTAAAGATGTACCTACATTAAGTATCTGCCTGACTACCTCTGATGATGGTGCATTCTTTTGACATGTAATCATATTTAAGTCAAACTATGAAACACCCTGAAGTAGCATTTAAGGAATAATTTCAGCAGATAAGAGTATAACTAAGGAAGATAATTTAGACTTAGTGTATGTGCTTGTAACTATATTCACACATACATACATGTACAGTATATTTTGACATTAGAAGAGTTATGTCTTAGTAAAGTGTGGGCTCTCTGAGATATAAGACTCCAAGCAATCATAGTCTGTGACAAAGTGACAAATTTCAATTTCTCTTGAACAAAGTGATGATTTTGTTTTGATACTGATAATGGGATATGAAGAGGAAGAAAAATATCCCTTAGTAAATTACAATACCTTTTTTAAAAGACATTTAAACAAAATAATAAGCTATAAGTATATTATTCATCATACAATTTCAGTCAGAAGCAAGGCTTAGCATCATTCTATTTTATGAGATATTCTCTAAACTATAGTAAATATTCTGCAGTCATATGAAGCCCGCAATCTGCCTTTCTCACGATTTGCTGTGCTAATAACAAGAAGTTCTGATGGCTAATCTGGCTGAAACTGTGCTTCAAACTTATGGGCCATGTGATTGTGTAGTGAGAGTCATAAGATGAAGAGGCAAGGTTTATAACAGTCTGATATAAATCTTAGCTAAAAATATCACCCACATCGCCCACAAGTCTTGCATGTATTGCAAGATTTTTAAAATGGCTGCATTTTGAATTTTAATAATCATTTTGAAGAAAAATTAATGTATCTATCTATCTATCATCCTTCTATCTGTCTGTCTACCCATGTATCATTTTGACTTTTGTACCAAGACCAAAACTCTTGCATCTACTCAGTACATTGTGCTTCCTGTTCATTCAACTTAGCCTATTTTAATTTGTTAGGTTATACATGTGGGTAATAGCTTTGAAAATATAAAGGCAAAACTTTGTATTGACTTTCATACAGTGACAATTTGGTTCTATACACACAGATTTGAGCACATTGGAGAAGAGATCATCAGTTAAAGAAATTAGGAGATAATTCCTGGTCCTGTTCCTTTAACCTGGAGCACCTATATTAGGGAAGGATGAATTGGACTCTCTGAGGGTGAAAACAAAGATGAAGTTAAAGACACATAAGGGACATGAAAACAAAGGGACAACTACTGACTCTGCACCCTTTCATGAAGTCTGCATTCAGCACCTTCTGTAATTTCTGCATTGTGGGAGATCCTGGCAGATTTATCAAGATTCAGATATCTCTGTGGTGGAGAGGCATTTCCGCACACATTATCCAGCTATGAAGGCAGTTAATCAGGGCTATATTAGTACTAACATTTAGTTTAGGATATATATTTCACAGGAAAGATGACCAGAAATTCTAGTTTATCCAGGATCATTTTCTCATCTTCAAAGGTCCTTCGTGCTCATACATGTTCCAGTTTGGAATACATATATATATATATATATATATATATATATATATATATATATTGAATCCCAGAGCTAAGGGTTCCAGGACACTTGAAAAATTCAATGGATCAATGAGGACAGATGTTTCCACGGAGTCAATAGATAAGAATAGATGGATTCAAAGCATTACTTCATTAACTAAACATTTGATCAGATGAAGGAACTAACTTTTCTGCCTTATACCCAAGGTCATTTACAGAAATTGAGAATACATTTTTTTCTTTTTGTTCACTTAATACAATTTCAATATAGGTGAGTCTCCATTGATGGGAGATGTCATTCTGTATATGTTTCTCATACTGGTTAATAATAAAGCACTGTTGGCCAATAGGAAAGGAAGATAGGAGGGACTAGGAGACAAGGAGGAAATAGGAAGTAGTAAGGAGGAGTCAAGATGGAGAGTCAGGAGAGAGCTGGATGCCAGCCGCCTCCCTGGTAAGAGAAGGCCATGTGAAAATACATAGATCAGCAGAAATGGGTTAATAATTAAGGCAGAGTTAGCCGATAAGAAACAAGTAACCGGGCCAACAGTATTGTACCAAATACAGAGTCTCTGTGTGTTATTTGGGGCTGGCGCAGCAGCAGGACAAGACCGGGAGGCGGCAGGCAGAAAAACCGTACTCTTTACACACCATTCTGCTCCCATTATTAAAAAAAAAAAAAAATGAGTAGTTCAAAAACCACAAAGAAGCATCCTAGCTTTCCTGCCTCTGTTTAAAAGTTTTAAACTTTTATAATATGTATTTGTTCCAGAGTTACATTATTTAAAAATACATAATTGTAAGTACATTGCCATCATCTGATTTATTGACATTGGTGCTATGTTGTCTTTTAAAAAATAAGAATAACTATTACTACCTCTTCACTGACTATAGTATGGCATGAGTATTAGGGCAAAATTTCTTGTTTACAATTTTCTTAGAAGGTTTAGAGCTGTATTTATTAATAATGATAAAGATTTAAATTTATGATATGAAGATTATAGTTAACTGTGCATTAAGAAACAGACACACAAAGAGGCACAGACACATATACATGGATACACAGACATGCCCAGTTGAAGGAAGACATAGACACATCACCGATAGACATGCATACATACACAAAGAGAGAGAGAGGAAGAGAGAGAGAGAGAGAATACAAAGACAGACTCAGACTACACACAGAGTGAGATAGTACAACATCTTAGCTATCTGAAGGTGTCTGTTTATAGAAGGAATACAAAGAGCCTAAATAATGGAAATTTACAATATTGTGGGAATGGATCAGATTTTACCTAATGCATTTATATGTGGATATAAAATGTGTAATTTATTGTATTGATTTTCCTGCTATCAATGATGCAGCACTCAGGATAACTTCACCTCCTTTTCCAAGAAATCTTAAGCAAGATGACTTTATTTTATAGTATATGCATAATGACCACAAGAGTCAATGATTGGAACTTTATTATGTTCATTTACCTTTGCTGGTAAAATCAACAATAAAGAAAAATAAAAATATCCTCATTCTCTATGCTGTAAAAGAAGAGTTGTTTGATGATGAGAGAAGCTTGATGAAATGATGTTACATAGATAATAATACTCACGTTTGTTTTACTTTTAAAGGTTATATTCTGTCATGTGCATTTGTTAAAGCCAGTCTTTAACAGTTCACAGTATTGAAGATTTTGACTGACTCAGAGTCAATGGCATTATAAAATCCTATTCTTTTGTTCATGATTTAAGAAAATGCATGCATTCATAAAACTAATACTCAACAAAGTAATTTTAGTGTATTTAGGGCAAATAGATTTAAATGAATTTATATTTTAATAATTATGAATCTCCTAAATGCTATTGATAATAGGGTTAATTCTGGAAAGACATTTTGTTAATGTTATTTGTATACCAAAACTTTCATCGAGGTTTTAGATATACATATATATCAGTAGAATACTAGAAAGAATATAAACTTGGATATGAGATTAGGGCTCAGTCAGCAAATAATTGCCTTGCAAGCATGAAAACATGAATATAAATCACCAATACCTACCTAATAATGCAAAATGTGCACAATTTTGTAAGTCTGCAATCCCACCCAGGACTAACAGAGTAACAGGAAAGTTTTAAGGGCTCACTTGCCAGACAACTTAGCTTAATTAGTATGTTCAAGGTTCATTGAGGAATCTGGTCTCTTCTACTTAGGTCAAAAGATATTTAGGAAAGCACCTTACATTAACAGCTACATTAGTTTGAGCACATATGTAAATATACTCTCATACACAAAAACATATAACACACATGGCCCAAAATGTTGATATAGCAACACAGCCTTGTTTGTTTGGTTGGAATTATTTAAAGATAAATAAATTTTCTATTATATCACCTTATCTTACATTATCCTTTTCACTGCTATAGACTTTTTTCGCATATATACACATATATTATTTATTTGTTATTAAAAATAGATTATTCCCTCATATAATACATCTAAGTGGCAGTTTCTCCTCCCTGCTCTGCACTTAACCTCCTCACCCCACCTCTCCCTCAGGTCAACTGCAGCTCCCACTGTCTTTCCTCTTTAGAAAAAAATCAATGCCCCAAAGACCACAGTTGAATGGGACAAACAGGATACAATAATACAAAATGCAAGTTCTCATGTAGAGACTGGAGAAGGCAACTCTACAGGAGGAAAAGCATCTCCGGAGCAGGCAAATGAGTCAGAGATACATCAACTCTTTCTTTAGGAGTCCCACAAGAACACCAATCTGACAGCTGCCATGTACTCAAAGGACCAGTGCAGACCCATGGAGGTCTTGTGCATGTCTCCTTGGTCTCTGTGAGATCACATGATCCCTGAGTAGCTGAGCAGGTGTTATCTTGGTGTTCTCTATCCCCTCTGATTCCTACATCTTTCCTTCTCCTTGTCCCCATTTAGATTCTCACTCTGCTGTTCTCTGCAGCTGGAGGGACACTCTCCGATGATGACTGGACCAGGCTCTAATCTATGAGTATAGCAAAGTATTAGTAAGAATTGTTTTATTGGTATTTTAAGACAAATCCTGCATGGTTCTACTCTACCATGATATTTTTTTTTTTTTTTTTGACTGTGGAGCAATAAATACCCCACTGTGTAAATGTACCACATTTTCTTTATCCCTTCTTCAGCTAAGGGACATCTAGCTTATTTCCAGTTTCTGGCTATTTTTAATAAAGTCCCAATAAACACACTCGAGGAAGTGTCCTCATGGCAGAATTGGGTTTTATCTTCTTTGTTCAGTGTCTAAAGAGGTTCCATGATAACCCTTACCCCGCAAATATAGAAGTATACTTCACAATCTGGTTGTAAGATCCAATATATGCCAATGAACATGGAGAATTTAAGCTCATGCCAAAATAGAAGCATTACACCTATAGATAACAGATCCTGGCAATAGTAGATTGTTGTTTTCATATGACCAAACAAAAAAAAGTAATCAACAAAATCAGACAAGCACAAACCCTGTGATAAACAACAGAGTCCTGCTTACTAGGTGGTGTTTCAATTGTGGCACAAACATTATGTGAGAAATCCCCTGATTGTTGATTCAATTTAAGACCCACTCACTGAGAAAAAACTTTTATCTGACAGTTCTGAGTGGCCAAGAAACTGAGAATAGATAAATCATGGGCCTGGAGAAAATTTATTGCTCTGCTCAATGAACACAACAATGAAATGGCTCCATTTACATATTGGTGTGCTAACGGATCTGAGCTTCAGTCAACCCTTTGAAGAGAGGCTTCTTCTTGAAGCAGATGGTATTTACCACAGAGATCCACAGCTCCAAAATTTAGAGACTGAGAGATTTTGGAGCACTCAACACTAAATGGAATGTCTTTGTCAAGCCCACCCACTAAGATTCAGGGATCATTTTTCTCCCATTTCAATGGGAATGTCTGAACTGAGGGGTAGGTTTGATGAACACATTCCATTTAGGGATGAGTGTTCCATGGTCTCTCACTCTCTGCTTAATGTCTGGCTGTGGTTTTCTAAATTTGCTGCAGTAGTAAGGTTCTTTAATAAAGGATGAACAGGGTACTCAACTATGAGCATAGAAGAATATTAGGATGTAAAATAAGAAAAAATATATATATACACACAAAGAGAATATTATGAATCATTTTATCATGCATTTGTTTGTTTGCTTGCTTGCTTGTTTGTTTTAGAGCACTGCTATTTGGTTTGACCATAAGTCTCTTGGCCATATAGTATCAGGATCTTAACCCAAGCTATACATGCTGTTGAGTAGTTGTTCAGAAGAAAAATTGTCCCCTGTATTGTGGTATGATTTTGGTTCCCTTTTGGTATTTTTTGCCTTATTGATTTTCTTTTTGTTTTTAATTTAGTTTATCTGTTTTGACTTTCATTTTTATGTGTTTTATTTTGTTTATTTGATGTGTTTATTTTTATTCATATTGAAAGATAAAGGAAATAAAATTCTTTGAGTAAGGATAAGGCAGAGATTTTGGAGGAGTCAATGAAAATAAAATTATATAATCAACATATATTGTCAGATAATTAGTTATAATTGGTTTTAAAGTCTGAGAGAAAATGAATTTTTCCCTTTTATTGTTTTCTTCTCAATTCTCCATGTATATTTACTTTGAGGAGGAAAGTCTAGGTCTTAAATTCAAAATTACATCTTAATGGAACATTCTGGTTGTAACAATATAGAAATCTTCCTAAATTTAAATAATCTATGAATAAGTATGAAGCTGCAAATTTAATTTTATCCTGTTATGTACTCAAATTAAAGAACTGCAGTTATAGCAAATATCAGATACCCTTTGCTTATAGTGTATTTAAGTGCATATGTGTGAGTGAACAAATTCTTCTTTCTTTCTCGATATTTTTATTTGTTGTTGTAGTTTAAATGTAATTGGCCTCTATAAGCCTATAAAACGTCTCACTGTTTGGAAGCCTGGTCTTTTGGAGTGGGTGTGGCCATGATGGATCAAGTGAAAATGTGGGGGTGGGTGGGCTTTAAAGGTTCCCTTTGCTCAAACTTCTCTCAGTGTGACACTCAGACCACTTCCTGTTGCCTGGATGCTCAAGGTCTAGATCCTTTTCCACTTTCTCTTCCTTATCCAGCACCATATCTGCCTGCAGGCTGCCATGATTCACCATGATAATGAACTAAAACCTCTGAAATGGATTAAAGGGAGTGGTGACCTAAAGGCAAGATCCACCCTGCCCAGTTTCCAATGAGTGAAAAAGGAAGAAAAGCTTAGAGCCAGTTGTGATGCTCCATGCCTTTAATCTGAGCGCTGGTAAGTCAGAGGCAACTGGATCTCTGGGTTTGAGAACAGCCTGGTATGCAGAATCATTTCCAGAATAGCCAAGCTTAGGCAGTGAAATAAATCATCAAAACCAGGAAGTTGGTGAAGGTAAAATAAAAGGAAGGAGCATGTTCCTGCTCCTGTAAGCAGCAGAAATTAGTTGCTCTGGTCATGTACTTCTTGAATTAATGATACAAGGAAGGGGTTACGGAATCTGCCTCCACTACTAAAGAAAGCCACTGAAGCAAGGATTGTGTGTAGGTGGGAAGGTGAAGCCTGGATTGCCTTGGGTACTCCATGATGTTGGAGATACCAGAGCTGTGGGATACTTGCCAAGGAAAGCTTCAAACAGCAAAAGGACCCAGCCTAAGAGAAAGAAATGTGCTGCAACCAAAAAGGCTAAACGGAGCTAGAGATCTAAAGATTGTTTTGATATCAGACATGCAGAGTTTGCAGTTTGCCCATTCTTACTTTGGTATAGTCTTTCCTCACTGGACCTTTCCCTATATTTTGAAAGAATAATGTATATGCTATGCTTTATATATTGGAAGAATGTGATCTGGTCATTTTGGGGGTGGGGAGATTATAGTTAAGAGATTGCATGAATCTTAGAAAAGGCTTTGAACTTTGCACTTTTAAATACTGTTGAGACTGTGATAGACTACAGTCACTTTTGAAGTTGGCCTATGTGCGTTTTGTATTATGACATTGTTACAAGCTTATGGGGGCCAGGAACTGGAATGTGGTGGTTTGAATGTAATTGTCCCCATAAGTCTAAAGGGAGTGGAACTATTAGGAGGTGTGGATTTGTTGGAGTAGCTGTGGCATTGTTGGAGGAAGTGTATCACTATTAGAAGGGGCTTTGAGGTCTCATTTGCTCAAGCTTCTTTTCATATGATGCTCAGATTTATTTCCTGTTAATTTGGGAACAAGATGTTTCTCCTGCATCCTTAGCTTCTTCTCCAGCACCTTGTATGCCTGGATATTTTCTTGTTGCACCATGATGATAACAGACTAGACATCTGAAACTGTAATCCAGTCAATTAAATGCTTTACTTTAAAAGAGCTACATTGTTATGTTGTCTCTTCCCAGCAATAAAAACCCTAACTAAGAGATACCTTTTAAGCCAATATATATTAATTCATGCTATTTGCATTTATTCACCATTAAGATTTTTTAACTTTATTTTTATTATGGTTATGATTTATTTATGTATTTATATGTGGAGAGAAAAACAGTTTATAAGTGTGGTACAATTTCACCACTTTGTAAAAATACCGGATAAAGTAATTGGAACAATAAAATAAGGATTAAAGGATATCCATAAAAGTTAAATTTGATCTAAAAATGTGGTATGAACTGGGGATGTTTGTTGCACTCTGGTTTCCAGGTGACTCTGGAAAAGATCACATTTACCTTGGTCTCTTCTAGTATAGGACAGCAACTTTATTTCTGTGATTATTTTATCAAGCTAGTTTTGGACTACAATATAAAATTAGAAGCTATTGACCATAAAGTTTTCAAAAACTTAAAACAAATATGTGGTGCCCTATATATTGTGGATGACTTTGAAAATGTGCAGACAGAGAATGCAGAGACCATTAGGGTGTATTGCTTTGTGCTGCCTCTAGCTCTTCCACATATTTCTTAAAATTATTGTTTTTATGATGTATTAATTATCAACTTGTAGTATTATCTGTGCTATCATTTTTAGAACAATTGGAGATACTCCTTCATAATTTTATTTGAGTTGATAGCTCAATTTTAATACAACGGGGCTGTATTTGTTATGTTTCTGAGCCTTGCAACAAAATATTTGAAAATTAAACTTATAGAAGGAAGTACTTATATTGGCTCACAATTTGAGGGAATAGTGCTCTATGGCAGGGGACAATGGTGACAATTACAGTGAATATCTGTTCACAATGTTTCTGAAGTTAGGAATCAGAGAAATGAATGCTGGGCTTAACTTATGTCCTCTCAGTTCTCTTCGTGTTAATTCTGAGACCTCACACAAGGGACTGTGTTGTGAATATTTAAATTGTGTCTTTGTTCCACAGTTAAGCTTCTCTATATAGATTCTTTCATACACATTCATAGGTGTGTTTCCTAGGTGATTCTAAATATAGTCAAGTTTAAAATGAAGATTAACCATCATGGAGACAATCACCAACACTGAAAATGTATGTTGCTATTTCTTCCTCCCTTAATGAATCTATTGTGACTTTTAAAAAAAATATTGAAAACATTTTTTGAGGAAGATGAAAATAGACTTTACATACTAAACTGTGTACCAATTTGTAGAGATAAAAATAGGAAGGGAACTCATGTTTCTTTAGAAAATCAAGCAGATTAACCTAAAAGCTTCATTACTTGTAGCTAGCTCTCATGATACTAGAAGATAACATGTATACTTCCATCAGAGAAAAGCAATCAGTTTTACTCTGCAGTGAGCATCATGAGCTAAAGTAATGACCAGCATGCCAAGACATACATTGGTGCAATAGTGGGTCATTTAATGAGGGTCACCAGCCACCTCCTTCTTGGATTTGATTTCATGATGAGGGTAAATTCTGTAATCAGCACAATTTTACAGCTAGTCAGGTCATAGGCCCTAGGCAAGAAGCCACTTCCATCCATGATGACTGAAGTTGTGTCAATGTGGAATGGGGTTGCTGAGGCAGCTGAAGAAAATAGATGATGAATTCTGTTATCTGATACCAGGACCACACTGTATTGTAGATAACATAGAAGAACAGGTTTTCTCACCAATGTAGCATTTAATGTACTTCAGGCTTGTAACAATGCCACCTGACATTCTATTGCATGCACAGGAAATATGGACCATCTCACTTAATTTTATAGTCAAGTGTCTCTTGATAGTATTTCAGTTCTATACCTAGTTTTCAGTCTTCATTTTTAATATTGCTGATGACTTTCTAGACTTTGAAGCATACCTCTCTATACAGAAAAGATACTAAGCTGGGCATTGTAAACACTCCACCTAATAGTATTCTTTTGCCATTCCACAAATTTCATTCCTATTTTGGAAAACATCATCCACTTTGTGTCTATATCCATGGTTTCAAAATGAATGAAATTGATTTTAAATTATCTCCAATGCAATATGAAAAGGTCCCATACTTTGTAATCTCTGTCAATTAAGGTTAATGCTGTTTCAATCGCATTATTACACTTTGAAAGAAAAGTACATCCCATTTTGAGACAAAATGAAAATTAGGTATAAAATATAGTAGCTGAAATGATGGCTTAGATGGCAGAGTGTTTGCTTTAGAAAAGGATAAGGACCTAGAGTCAGATCTCTAGCATCTACAGAAAAGCTAGGCATGACGGTAACCCTAGAAGTGTGGAGTTAAAAGTGAAATGATCCCTCAATCTTGGCCAGCCTTGTCATTCAGTGAGCTTCCAGACCAGAGGAAGTTCTTGTCTTATAAAAAAACTAGACAGCAATAGGCAATAACACCACATATGGACCAAAAGTATCCACATGTACGTAAATAGTTTTCATGCATTTAACAACTGTTCCCACAGAAACACATAGAAAAATTAAAAAAGAAGTATCAAAAATATAAATTTTAATTTATGTTTTTAATTTGATATAAGTGTTGTGAAAAACTGTACCATGGAAGCAGTAATGAATGAGTGTATAAAAGCATACACACACCAAAACACAGAAACTCCCCTGAACACACACACACACACACACACACACACACACACACATACACACCTTTTTTTAAGACTGGTGAAGTAAGCTAGACTGTATTCCACAGGGTAAGAAATTACACTGTGTTTCGTACTGAAAGCTCATCCTCCTAAGAATGAATACTGCTGGAGAAACCAGAGATTGCAAACAAAAAAAAAAAAGTCATGATGGGGAGAAACCAGTTATGTCTTAGCTGACAGTGTGGGTTAGCATGACAAATTGGAATAAGAGAAAGGCCTGGATGCAGTTATAAACTGCTCAGGCAGACAGTTCACTTCTGCTAATGAACCATACCAAAGAAGCAAAGTGAAAGGGAACACATTGACTCTTGCACATTGGGAGACACCTGGATTTAGGAAAATTGCTGGAGTTAAATAGGAAATTGAACCAAAAATATGTGCAACTGCAGTCAAATAACCCTCTTTCACATACCAGCAAACTAAAAAGGTACCCATGGGGGAAGAGGTTACACACAGGTCTAATCTCATTTCAAATCAATCTAATGAAAACTATTACAGTATGAGTTTGACTCCACTTTAGGAGAAATCTTAATGGTTGGCTTGTCAGCCTTACTGACAGGCAAAGGAAAAGGTTTGTGCTCTTTGAGTAAAAACTCAACAAGACAAATAGGTTGGTACTTTAGTCACTGCTGATCCATTATCATACTTAAAATGCAAGCAATGACTTCAAAAATAGTGGAACACTTCCCTCATCTCCTCTGAGATTTGGAGAGATCTCATTGCAGAGATATCTTACCTCCTTGGTTAGCTTTATTTCAAGCTATACTACCTCATGTATCTAATTTAAATTAGTGTTCCTTTGAAATCTTTCTCAATGTGTTTGAAGTTTTTCATAGTAAATCTACTGATTGTTGTAAGTTGATTATGTGCTGTGTCACTTTGGTAAAACTGTTAATAGAAATGTTCTGATGCATGTTTGGAATCTCTATGTACAAATCATGAAACCTGCAAGTAAGAATAGTTTGACTTTTTTATTTTTCCTATTTTTATTCCTTTAATTTCCTCCTGTTACTTCATTTCTCTAACCTGTGTTACTATATATGGCTCATATATCATTCTTGAATGCAGACAGAAAGAATATCAGAGCCAGAATACCAAGAAGTGTTCTGTGAAACAGTCATCTAGCAATGGCTGGAGCTATGGCAATATAAAATGACATGTTAATGTGGAAGGAGTACAATTTCATGAAGCTACAGCAATAAGCAATGGATTACAAGGAAGTAATTACTGTTGGGAAATATAAACTAGTCTCTCATGGGAATGAGCACCCTTATTATTTGTAATAGTCAGCCTTGAAAGCACATATGCACCACCCACAGAAGTACATGTATGTTCAAACACATATATACACATATATATTATATTATAATAATAATAAACAAAGGAAATGGGTTATCCAAATGAGACTAGGGTTACATGAGGGAGCTAGAATGAGGATTCCTGGGATGACATGGAAGGAGGAAAGGAATTGAAAAACTGACATAACTCTACTTCAGCTAAAATCATATATATATATAAAAGACCTTAACACATAATTGAAGCACTGGTTAAGCACAACAACAACAAAAATTATACGTCAAAAGTAAATGAAAGTTTCAGATAATTACATTTAGGAGACATTTATTAGCATATATACATATAAAATGTGTTGATTTATACATGTGTATGTTCATTTATAAAAATATATATGGCATAGAATTTTAGAAAATGTGTTTTAAGATCATTAAAGAACATGAAAGGGAAAACAAAGAAATCATGAAGAGAATTAGATAGAGACTCAAATATTGAGTATAGTCATACCTAAAATGCAAACTTTGACATTAAGAGAGGAGTAAATATAGTAAATATTATAGAATCTAATGTCAGTGAACATGATAACAGGTCAAAGCTAATTATCCAAAATGAATACAAATCTAAAAGCACTTTCAAATGATCAAAACAAAAATCAGACATTCTATGTTTATAATTATCTGAAGGAAAACAGAAAATTCAGGAGAAAAATACAAAAATAATTAAAGAAAAATGATATTTTTGACATAAGGAATTACCTATTAAAGAACACCAATAAAACTGTTAGAAATCTTATTTTTTTAAATTTTTCCTTATTTTACATATTGATCCCAGTTCCCTCTCCCTCTCTCCATCCCTCCCTCCCTGCCATGCCCCCTGACCGACCACCTCGCCATCCCATTCCCCACCTCCACTCCACATGGAGGGTGATGCCTTCCAGAAGGATCAACAAAATCTGTCAAGTCATTTGGAGTAGAGACTAGGCCCTTCCTCCTGCCTCTTGATTAAGGGTAGTATCCCACCTTTGGGGAATACTCCCAAATTCCTTTTGTGCACCAGGGATACATCCTGGTTCCACTGTCAGAGGACCCTTAGACTGCCCAAGCATTCTAACTGAGAGAAGGCTCACAACCAAAAAATTTTAGTCCAATCTCTATGATTCTTTTTTCCTTGTAATAATATAAGGGAGGGGTAATCAACTTTTTTTTCAGATTGTAGCATATATAGCAGAGAAAAAGCATCTTGGAGAAGGAAAGTTTTACTTTGGCCCATAATTTCATAAGTTTCAGACCGTGTTTAGCTAACTTCTTTGCTGTAGGCGTGAGATGAGTGACAGGGCAAAGGCAGCAAAATCTTGTTTGCATTAAAACTACTCACTAAAATGTTAACTGGCAGCAAAAAATAGATTCAGGAAGCAAAACACAGCTTTCAAAGGCATGCTACTAGTCATCTATTTCCTAAAAGGCATTAGATCTATATCCTGCAAAATCCTGACAATGTCATGATATTATGGAATCATCTCAATACAAATAATTAGGGCAGTGGTCTCAGTATCTGTAAAACTCATAATCTGATCTATAATCTGATACATAAACTTGGGGAGGAGGTATATAATCCAAATCATAACATAGATTACTGTAGGCATAGTCTTGGGATATGAATCATGATCTAGATTGACAGAATGTTCTAGGAATTTACCTGATTGGAGAACTATATTATATACTGATTTCTACAGAATATATATATATATATATATATATATATATATATATATATAGTCTTTTTCTGAGTAACTCTCTAAGACCTTCATATAGACATATTTGTTCTCTGCATTCTAACAGGTCTTCATATTTTCTGTCTTACTGCACATGACTTCAACATTTACCAGAGTGACACAGCACATACTTAAAGGTTTTCTTTTGTTGAGAATGAGCTGAACTTTAAATGTTAAGTCTTCTTCTTATACCATCTATCAGCTCTATCAGGATATAGCCACCTTGACATTTGCATAGATTACTTTTGTCTTGTACCTTAAGAACTTAATGAATTTTAAAGATGTGTAGAGTGAAACACACAAAGCTAAGGTCTGAAACTTTTCTTGGAACACAGGGCACATGATATTTTTTTTTTCAGTAAATAAAAATCAGAAACATTACAATGTAACAAGTAACACCTAACTTGAAGTTTGATGCCTGATTATCTCCACTTTAGAGCAAACATATTAAAAATATCATAACCTTAATATCTGTAGTCTTCCTAATGAGTTACAATTTTAATACTGAACACAATTTATGGTCTAAAAATACTTGTAAGAATGAAGAGAATAATGTTGCCAATGAAGGCCAGGCAGTGGTGGCACATGCCTTTAATCTCAGCACTAAAAGGCAGAGGCAGGCACATCTCTGTGAGTACAAGGCCAGCATGGCATACATTGTGAATTACTGGAAAGGCTCCAAAGCTACATAGAGAAACCCTGTCCTAAAAAACAAAAACAAACAAACAAAAATGAAACAAAAAATGCTATGAATATTGGATTATGATATTAAAATATGTGATTGCTGACAGATTTATGCTATGAATGAGAAGACTTACATTTACAGGTTTTAGAAAAATTCAATTAGTAAGGAAATATTAAGGGAAATATCTGAACTAATGTCTCCCAAAATCAACAGTATGATCTTTTAATTGAACACTATACTAACATTACTATACCATTAAAATTTGCAGTTCAGCAATTTCAGATATGTTAGACCTAGAATGACATTTTACACCAAACAATAAATCCTTATTGATTTTAAATTTAATATTATTCAACCTCTCAACCTAAAGTGATGAAAAGAAATAAAGTTGTTCCAAATGTTTCATGACTTGTCCAGTTTCTATCTTCATTTTGTCTCAACTGGACAGTTCTATTATTATTATCATTGTTGAAAAATTAATCACTTCTGCAATTTATACAACAAAGCATTTTAAATAAATCCTGACTGAGACCAACTCTTTCACTATGTACTGGACAAGGGGGGAGTTTCAATTCTTAAGGTTCAGCTATTTTTGAATTGCCTTTGTGCCAGAGAACTTCACCTTAAATTACTTTTAAAGTAGAAAATATACACTGTCTCCCTCACGTAATTCAAAAGAGTTAGGCGGTACAGTTCTCAGAAAAAAAAAAAGAAAAGAAAAGAAAAGAAAAAGAACAATGACAAGAGACCTAACATCTGGTCGCTGCAGCATGTGAAAGGGAATGTGGTTTGAAAAGTTTTGCTGTTGTTAGTTTTCTTCCTGGAATAGAAGGATCTATGGGACAACAGTTTTGGAAAAATGTAGCTGCAGTTTCTGCTGTCATAAATTTATTTTTGTGGTATTTGGAAAACTTTTTCAGGGCCAGATTGAATTATAGACAAAGAACAGTGGCCCATCTTAAATAACTGGGATCCAATTTTCCTACGTCACTTTTCTCATCCAAACATTTTCCATTCAATCATTTTTTCCCCTAAGTTACAATGTAAATAGATCATCATTTCAAAAATCCTATGAATTCTTGCTTTATCTATACAAAAGTGGCCTTATAGTAGTTTAGAATGCTCTACAAATGGTTTTCTACCCACTAGTTCAATTAGATCAGAATTTAATTAGATTTACAAGATGGCTAGATCATACATTTATATTGTGACATGTAAATTCACAAACTAGTCAATAGTCAAAGGAAGTATTAAGAATGAAAATATCATATCATTTGGGGCAGGTCCTAGGCCCTCCACCACATGATAGACTTTGACGGTCCCCCTGGGAGGTCTTACCACCAAGAGGAATTGATGGGGAGTGGGATGGGAAGTTAGTGGGGGAAACTGAAGGATGCTATGGAGAGGGAAGTTGAATTGGTATGTAAAATGAGATTGTTTTAAATTTAAATAAAAATTAATTTAAATGATTTTAAAAAGTATGAAAATATCCCAATTATTTTCAAATAGCAATACAGCTCAAAGTTACATACATTTGCACAATATAGTAAATGGAATAAAGATATAGATTTCATAAATATTTTCAGTAAATAAAAAACATATTACACTACATGAATTTCAGTAAATGTATTATTTTAAAGTTATATATATATATATATATATATATATACATATGTTTATATATACTTAGTTTCTTAATATATTCTTATTGTTTTGTTTTGCAAGGTGGTCTCATGCTGGCTGACAAGGTTTGTTTTGACCTTGGAATATTTCTTCTGCTCAGGTTAGTGATTATGAGTGTGTATCACTATTCTTTCTCAGCTATGATGTGTTCACATTATACTTTATTATGTAAAACAAATGTATAGCTAATAATAATTTTATTATTATAAAATGCCATATAATGTATATAAATATATATTTATGTATATGGGATAAATATTTTCAACACAATGTTTTCACAAAATATATACATATATATGTATGTATGTATGGCACTATAATAATATGATATAGTTCGTGTCTATGAGTAGAGGAGATGTTATTCATTTCTACAAAATTAGAAAATATATACTCTTAGAACTGATTCCAATAGGATTGGAGGTGAGACACTACACAGAAAAAGGTTATAATCCTGACAGGAGAAGGTTGCATGAAAAGCATGGAAGTTGTGAGTAAGCATTTCCTACCTATATCTTAAAAATAACTCCCATTTTAAAGTTCTGATTATAAAGTTTAGAGGAAAATGTCAACTATACAGGAGACCAGAAGTTTATACCTGTCTTATAGGTTAAAACAAGAATCATAAAAGAAATGACTTGTAATGCATTTTAAGTTCTTCAGATCTTCACAGATTTATAAATATGTTAAGATAAGCATTTTTCTGTTTAGAAGAAACTTTTAGCAGAAAGTGGGTGTTGAGGAAGAAACTGGAGACATTTGACGTTATTAGCTAAGTAACATGATCTGCCATGTAAGATTAATGCAGGACCTTTCCAAGTGGAATTCTCTATTTGTGTACAGTACATGATCACTGCACATTGACAGAATAAAGCCTATAGTGTGAGTCCAAGTAAACAATATTCATTTGTTTAAAATCTTTAAATCTTTAAAAATACAAAGATAAAGGAGGTAACATTTTATCCTACCAGCAGACTATTTCTAGTTTTACGTTATATAAAAGCACAGAATTATCAGTAGAAATAGAACTTTGATTTCAAGTTGTCTGGGCTTAAAAAATGGCAGAAGAATATCTTCTTACAACACTTAGCAGTTGTAATCATACTTTACTATAAGTGAGGTGTAACTCAACCCTACGTGTTACAAGAAGTTTCCTGCCAGCCGGGTCCCAAAGTCACATCAGCTCCACATAACATATAGACACAGTTTATTAATTATGAAATTTCTGGTTACTAGTATTTCTTGTTGACTAACTCTGTCTTAAATATTAACCCATTTCTATCAATCTAAGTGTTTCCAATGGTCTTATCTTACCACAGAGAGAGTCTGGACCTCTTCTCTCACATCATATATCTTAATTCCTTTTTACTACATCTCCCAGAGTCCTCCTTGTCTCCTAGTACTGCCTATCTTGCCTTCTTATTTGCCAACAGTGCTTTATTCATTAACAAATAAGAAAAACATATTTACAGAATATCATCTTCCATCACTACAGAACACTGTGTTGTCAAGCTGTGGTATTCAATAGGATGTGTGATTTAGATGTGTTTCAACTTACAATATTTTCAAATTTTTATAACTTCATTGCAAGCCAAAGATTATCTACATATCAATTCCTTGAGATTCTTGAGGAAAAAAACTTCAAATTGAAAATGAACACCCCTCCACAATGTATAGACTACTTTTTGACAGGAAACTCCTTGAAAATACAGTATTTTTAGCTGTCTAGCTAGTAGAAGAATAAAACAGTTGAGGAAGTTAATGTGACAGTTAAAGCTTTCAAAATAAACAGCACTGAATGTTTACTTTTCACTATGTAGTGAACACTAGATGATAGTATAATAAAAGATCTGTCAAAAGCTACCTGATTAAAACCTAAGTTGTACAATAGCATTGATATATTACTTTCCATTGGTTGAATATGAGCCACTCATACTCATAAATATAATCTTAAATAAACGCAGTCACACACACACACACACACACTGCAATATGAGAATAATAGGGGAATGTTAATTAAAGACACACATAGAGAAAGAGACTATGAAATTGTGGAATAATAAATACATTTTATTAAGAAGAAAAAGAGACTGGTCTTTGAAAAAAAATTTTAAAACAACAACCAACATCAAACTGAATGTAGAGAAGCTTAAGGCGATTCCTCTAAAATTAGGAAAAAAACAAGGCTGCCCTCTTGCTTCATATCTCTCCAATATTATGTTGAAGTTCTAGCTAAAGCAATACGACAACAAAAGGAGATCAAGGGCATACAAATTGGAAAGGAAGAAGTAAAACTTTCTCTATTTGCAGATGATATGATAGCTTACATAAGCAACTCAAAAAACTCAACCAGGGAATTCCTACAGCTGATAAACACCTTCAGGAAACTACCTGGATACAAGATAAACTAAAAAAAAAAAAAAAAATCAGTAGCCCTATTTTATTCAGAAGACAAAGGGCTAAGAAAGAAATCAGAGAAAAATCACCCTTTACAATAGCCACAAACAACATAAAGTATCTTTGGATAATACTTATCAAACAAGTGAAAGACCTATCTATAAGAACTGTGTCTTTAAAGAATAAAATTAAAGAAGATACCAGAAAATGGAAAGATCTCCCATGCTCTTGGATAGGTAGGATAAACATAGTAGAAATGGCAATCTTGCCAAAGCAATCTACAAATTCAATACAATCCCAGCACAATTCTTCACTGACCTTAAAAGAATAATAATCAACTTTCTATGGAAATATATAAGACCCAGGATAGCAAAAAAAAAAAAAAAAAAAAAAAAAAAAACCTGTACAATAAAGGAACTTCAGGAGGCATCACCACCCCTGAGTTTAAGCTCTACTACAAAGCTATAGTCCTGAAAACAGCCTGGTATTGGCACAAAAATAGACAAGTAGACAAATGGAATCAAATTGAAAATCCTGATATTAACCCACCATCTGCAAACACCTGATTTTTGACTAAACAACTAAATGTACACATTGGGAAGAGGAAAGCATCTTCAACAAATGATACTGGCACAATTGGATGATGCTGTGTAGAAGACTGCATATAGACCCATGTCTATAGTCACACACAAAACTGAAGTCCAAATGGATCAAAGACCTGAACATAAATCCAGCCACATTGAACCTCTTAGAAGACAAAGTGGGAGGTACCCTTGAACAAATTGTATAAGAAACTGCTTCCTGAACATAACTCCAGTAGCACAGACACCGAGATTGACAATTAATAAATGGGACCACACATTACAGAAGCTTCTGTAAGGCAAAGGATACAGTTGACAAAACCAAAGGCCAGTCCAAAGACTGGGAAAAGATTTTCACCAATCCTATGTAACGGAGGGCTAATCTCCAAAATATACAAATAACTCAAGACTACTCAACAAAACACCAAATAACCCTATTTAAAAATGGGGTACAGAACTGATGAGAGAATTCTCAATAGAGAAAATCAAAAAGGTTCAAAAACACTTAAAAAGCATCCTTAGCTATCAGGGAAATGCAAGTCAAAACAACTTTGAGATACCATCTTACTCCTTGCCAGAATGGCTAAAATTAGAAACACAAATGACAACTTATGCTGGAGAGGATATGGAGAAAGGGGAACACTCCTCCACTGCTGGTGGAGTGCAAACTCATACAGCCATTTTGGAGATCAGTATGGTGGTTCCTCAGGAAAATGGGAATCCATCTACCACAGGATATGCCAATCCCCCTCTTAGGCATATACCCAAATGATTCACATCCATGCAAGAAAGACGTGCTCAACTATGTTCATAGTGGCATTATTTGTAATAGCAAGAACCTGGAATCCACCTAGATGCCCCTGAACTGAAGAATGGATAAAGAAGATGTGGCACATCTACAAAATGCAATACTACTCTGTGGGAAAAAAAACAATGCAATCTTGAAATTCACAGGCAAGTGGATAGCACTTGAAGAAACCTTCCTGAATGAGGTAACCCAGTCACAAAAAAAGGAACATGGTATGTACGCTCTCATATATGGATTTTAGACATAGAGCAAAGAGTCACCAGCCTATAATTCACAGCACCAGACGAAATAGGATATCCTAAGAGATTCATATAAGTTCCCTCACAGAAGAGGGAAAGGGCAAGTTTTCCAGAGCACATGGCCATTGGGGGAGGCAGTGAATGGAGAGGGAACTAGGAGAAAGTGAAAGGGAGGAGAGGAAAGCATGCAGGACTAGGAAGATTGAATAGGGGAGGAATAGAAGAATGAAGAGAGAGAGAAAGAGAGGAAGAGAGACAGACAGACACAGAGAGAGAACATAAAAGAGGGAGCCATTATTGTTTAAAGAGGAAACTGAACCTAAAGAAATATCCAGAGTCCTACAAGACTGACCCCAAATAACATTTTGAGCAACAGTGGAAATGCTACCATAAATACCCTTCCCTGATAATGAGATCAATGACTAATTTATCCACCATCATGGAGCCCTCATTTGATACCTGATGGAAACAGAACAAAACACCCACAACTAAACACTGAGCCAAACTAGAATCCAGATACAGAAAGGGAGGACAAGACCCGGCTACAGAAACACATTGAGACAGCTGACTTGAGCAAGGAGGAGCTAATGGGTCCCCAGACTGATAGCTGGGAATCCAGCATGGGACTGACTCCGACCCCCTGAATACATGTCTCATCTAGAAGGCCTGAACAGTCTAAGGGTCCTTGTACAGTGGAACCAGGATGTATTCCTTGTGCACAAGAGGACTTTGCTGGCACATACCCCATGGAGGGACAGATACTCCATTAACCTAGAGATAGGAGAGAAGTCCTAGTCCCTACTCCTAAAGATTTGATAGATTTAGATGTCCCCTAATGGAGAGAGTATGTCCCCTAGTGGGGGAGTATGCGGAGGGAGGGTGGTCGAAGTGCATGTGAGAGTGGAAGAGAGGTAAACAGGGAGAACTGGGATTGGTATGTAAAATTAAAAAAAAAATATTAAATAAAAAGACTAAAATGGGCTTGGCTTTTCTTGATTGTATAAAATGGTACCATTGGTGTTAGCTGAAACAAAAAAGCAAAAACAAAACAAAACAAAACAATGAAAAATAGAAGCTTATTAGGCAAGGATCATTTATGTGTGTAGTTGGGATGAGGATCTCTTTTTTCTCTCTTAGGTAGATTCTTTTTCTGATAATTACATTCTTTCACTACTTCACAAAGAAACCATTTTTTTTAATCTTATTGCCTATAATGTAGTATATTATTTTTTTGGAAATCATATTTTGATTTAGGATAACTGAACTGAGATAAATTCATTATTTTTAGTGTCTTTAATTGGTAGGGTATAAATTGTCCTTTGCATAATATATTCAAAATAAGTAATCTACATTCTGTATAAACAAAGACCATGATAATAATATTTCATTGAGCATATGTGGTACAAGACTTATATGGCTATCATGCCAATGTTTCCTAAGGACCATTACTATGCTGAAAACCAATAGGAAGTCTCTGCTTAGGGCAAAAAATACATGCATGTATGGGAAAAAGGAAGGAATTTTTGGTTGTAATGACATTTGATTTAATATTATGTCAATTTTCAATGTCATTGAACATAATAATGTCTAGCTTGTACTTTCACTCCCTCTGACTGGTGTTCATGGTATTGCAAATACTATGCACTCTACACAAAACCTTTGATCATTAATAGATTTCTGCCTTCAAGATGTGTTAGTGCAAGAGTGGTACAAAGATTCTTGGAATAATCAACCAATATTGGTTGAATTTAAGGTCTACTCCAATGGATAGAATCCTTTGCCCATACTGCTGAGGTTGCCAAGAACTTGCGAGTAGATGAGCTACGAACTCAGAGGAAAACAAATACGATTCTTTTGCCGTAGCAAAGTAGAAATAAAAAGACTCCTAATGACATTCTGTTATATTCAGATTGGTTCCTTGCTGAGTCATCTCAGAAAAGTGTTCTCCTTTAGAAGGCAGGAACAAATATAGAGATCCACAGCCAGACATCATGCAGAGAATGAAAGAACTTCTGACACTCATTCCTAAATGAGCTATCTCAAACAATTCATCCCCTCAGGGTTCAGGAAATTCTGTGAAGCAGAGTCATAAAGACATAAGAGCAGATGCAAAAGCAAGGCAAAGGACAAGCAAAACCTTCTAAACACAACAGGGTTGGTACACATATGAACTCACAGAGACTATGGCATCATATGCAGAGTCTACCTGGGTCTGTGACAGATGAGGCCGAAGCAGTGAGAGGAGCAGAGGTTACAAGCCCACACCCTAATCTCAGACACTCTCACTTATTGATAACTGCTTTCAAATAAAAAGTGACTTTCTCATATACTCATCCCTGATCTCCTCCCCCCCTACCAGGCTACCCACTCCCAGTTTACCCAGATTGTCAGGGCAAGGTCTGAGAGTTCAAAATTGTCTTTAGTAAGTGAAAAGATCTAAGGTCTAAGGCTCAGCTACTGCAGGATAGTTTGGTCTTGGTAGTGGATTTTTATCTAAATAACAACAGATTTGGGCTCAAGTGTGTTTATTCTTGACTCTCAAGACTGGATAACAGGTGTGGTTGCCAAATGCTTGGAGGATTAAGGGAAGTAAATCTGTTTGCTCTATATACATGATAATAGTAGTCTTCTGCCATGTCCCCCTTTTGGTTGGGGTACTTAAGAATGTTGAATAAACTTGGCAGCATTCAGTCTTTACTGGACTTCCCTCGGATTCTTTCCTGTGTCTCTTTCTTAGCAACTTTACCTGTCCTTTCTTAATCCACACTCCCTATCTCAGGTAGGTACAGGGCAAGTGGGCTAGATGTGACTGAAGCCTCACAAAACAGGTTGTCACATTAGATCTTATTTATTTACTCTTCTCATGGCAATCCATATGTGCCTCTTAGGATTCTGCTTGTTACCATTGTTTCTCTGGAGCTGTGGTGTGTAGTCTGGTTATCCTTTGATTTACATCTAGTATCCATTTATGAGTGAATAAACACCCTGTTTGTCTTTGTATATCTGGGTTACCTCACTCAAAATGATATATATAGAAGGATCAAATAAAAAGCACAAGAAACATATATAAAGACAGTTGCATACACATTGGACATCAAACAGAAATACCATAAAAGCATAAACTTGGGAACCATAATAAATAAGAAAAAAAGTGTGTGAGGTTAAAAAAATACTCTGTGATGATATATTATTTCTGATTTATTAAAGACATTAGAGGTCAAATTGCCAAGCTAGCTACAGCCATAGAGCCAGGCATTTAGTTCCAGGAATAGGGAGACAAAAACAGACAGCTCTCTGTTAGTTCAAGGCCACAATGAGCTGAATGAAATTGACCCAGCTTAAAAGAGAAACAGCTCACACAAAGGTGGTTTCAGCACTCGGGACTGGATCTCTGTTAGTGTAAGAACATCTTGGGTACTCCAGAATGAATCAGAGCTCATGCCCTTAATCCCAGGGTTTGAAACGTATAAAAAGTAGATGCAAAGTGTCTCATGTAAGTTTAGTTTCCAGATAGTGAAGGCATAGGATTGCAGTCTAAGCCTTGATAGAGAACAGTGCAGTCAACATTGTACTTTCAGGATTCATGAGGATAGGACAGTCCTTTCAGCCTGAGCTGCTATCAGCTAGTAGCCATCAGGTGCTTTGCTTTTCTAATTATCAGCTTGAACCCCAATGTCTGTCTCTGGCTTAATTATTGATGATACAATGACCAAAGAATTATGAGATAAAATAAAATTCTCCAAAAATTCCTCTGAGTTTATTTTGTGTTGGCCTTCTACAGTCGAGCTTGAGGCCTGGCATTAAGATTTTGTAATTGCCCACTTGGTCAATGTTAAGAATGGCTTTTATGTTATGTAGTAGGCCTTAAATCCAATCTGGTAATGGTTGGTTATACCTAGGTTTGTGCCACTATTAAACAAGCACAACTTTCATGATATACAAATGAGCAGTTTACATTGTTATGAATTTTGGTTTATTGATACAAATTTGAGGTCAATTTTGTTATAATATATATATATATATATATATATATATACATTTATTTCTACTCTTGTTTAAAGTATTATGTTTATAGTGCTCATTTAAAAAGTAATTTATGGTTAAGAAATACAAACTAAAATTTGTTTATAATAGCCAAACTTAAAATAATGTCTGGTTTTCTAGATATGCAGAGATATGTTTCAGATGGTCATATTCAAAAAGTTTAAAGACCTAAAAGAAATTAGGAATTTAAGAACTTAGACTTTTCTCAACAGTGAGAAACATCCTCTCTTGGCAGCATCAATTACTTCAAGAGGATGATGGGTACCCTTATGGAGGTTTCTTTCATTATGGTGAGACTAGACATTTGGGCAAGAAACTGCCCTTGCCTGGACTACGTGACTATATATTGTATAAACTGCTCATGTAGTACCCATAGGAAAGTGAATGCTGAGCTTGCCAAAACAAGATGAAATAGACCTTCCAGGATACTAATTCACAGAAGAAACAGCCCAATATTCTACAGGGCACAAGGAAAGTAACAACTTTGACAATACAGGACAGAACAGATCTTTACATTTTCTTCTTCATTAAAAAATCTGCCAGATACTATAGGCTTATAAACTGAAGATGTATGCCCCAATGTTACAGAAGAACTTTGAATGACTGACCAGATAGCCAGATACATCAGTCATTTCTAAAGTTATAAAAATTGCTAGTAATGCACTTCCAACTTACTTAGTTAATATTATATCTTTCTGGGGTCTTTGATGGAGTGGAAGACAGATAGTTATAGTTATTATTTTCCTTGGTTATGATAAAAGATAAATTATTTATAAAAGTTTAGACTCACATATAGGATAGATGATAGGATATTTTTTAAAAAAATTTTGACAAACACAAATAGACAACATATTGCAGCTATAATTCCTGCTTGATAACTGTTTTTTTTTAATATGTACCTTTTACTCCTGTTAAAGTTAAAACCTTCCTTTGTCATTAAACAGAAAAGGGGAGATGATGTGAAATATATTCCTGTATGCTGTGAATATGTGTTTCTTTTATTGGTTGATAAATAAAGCCAGTTACCATGCAGAATAGAGGAAGGCAGGAAATACAAATGAAGACAAGGAGAGAAAGAAGGCAGAGTAAAGGTGACACCATGTACCCACTGGGGAAGAAAGATCTGAGGTAACAAACTGTGAGTATTAAAATATTAACTAAGAGAAATGGGATAATTGGTTTCATTTTTTAAATTAGAAACAATCTTATTTTATATCAATCCCAGTTCCCTCTCCCTCTCATTCTTCCATGCCCCCACCCAATCCCATTCCATCCCTCTTCTGCTCCTTAGAAAGGATGAGGCCTTCTATTGGGCACATCAAAATCTGTCACATCATTTGGGGCAGGGCCTAGGAACTTTCCCATGTGTCTAGATTGAGAGTATCCCTCTATGATGAGTGGGTTCCCAATGTCCATTTATATACTAGATAAAAATGATGTTCCATTGTCAGGGACCCCATAGAATGTCTAGGCCTCTCCATTCGCTGCCCCCCCACTTCCCCTGAGCTCTGGGGGACTTGTCCTTTCACTGTTCTGTGAATCTCTTGGAATACACCTTGCATCCTAGTTCCTCTGGTGATGTGAATTATAGGCTGGTGATCCTTTGATCTAGGTCTAAAATCCATATATGAGTGAGAAAATGAGGGGGGGGGGAGTAAAACATGTGTGACCAGGAAGATTGACCCTGGTTAGGAATAGAAGACAGGAAAGAGAGATGGAGAGAGAGAGAGAGAGAGAGAGAGAGAGAGAGAGAGAGAGAGAGAGAGAGAGAGAACATAAAAGAGGGAGCCAATATTGGTTTGAAGATAAAATTAACGCAAAGACTACAACCAGGATTTCTGAATCTTCTTCGAATTCCCATGACAGCACCCCTTACCAGCAGGAAGTAGTTTGGAAAGAACGATGCCCAAAATTCCCAAAGATTGTCTATAAATATTTATTTTCATTTAAATGGACTTGGTAATGTAAAATTAAAAAAAATCTTGCACTCATAATTTTTTTGAAGCAGACTTAGTTGTATTTGTGAAGCATTTTATTTTGTGATTGCTAACTAGTTTCTGTGTTAGAATACATGACGGCTTATATATTCATCTTAATCTTAATAATGATAGATAGTTGGCAATAAAATATATAAATATAAGAAAAAAAGAATGTCTAGGCTTCCTGGACATGCAGGGGGCCTGGTTCTATCCTATGCTAGTTTCAATACTATCAGTCTGGGGTCCATGTGCTCCCCCTTGTTCAGATTAGCTGTTTTTGTGAGTTTTCCCAGCATGGTTTTAACCCCTTTGCTCAACACACCTCCTTCTCTACAACTGCATTACATGAATTAAGCTCAGTGCTTATGTGTGGGTCTTTGCTTCTGTTTCCATCAGCTACTGGATGAAGGCTCAAGGATGGCATATCAGAAAGACATCAATCTCAATATAGGGGAAGGACATTTAAGATACCCTCTCCCCTATTGCTTAGATTCTTTGTTGGGGTTATGGGTTAATTTAGTTCTGAGAGCTAGTCAGTAATATGCATGAGTCATTGACTAGATAATTGTAATAAATATTAAGTCTCATAATGATTATTTTATAAGCAGCAGCAGGACTGGTGGGCAGGAAGGAAACCAGTCAAGCAGACCAGATAAGGCAATATTGATGAAGAACAAGGGATATTTCTTTCTTAATCATTCTCCAAGATTTCTCCTTCTATTATTCTCTCTGCCTACCAGCTCCATCTATCCTTTCTCTGGTCTCGCTATTGGCTATTCCGTTCTTTATTAGACCATCAGGTGTTTAAGGCAAGCAAAGTAACACAGCTTCACAGAGTTAAACACATGTAATATAAAGGAATACAACACATCTTTTCCTGAAGTAGCTTTCATTTATGTTTTGCATTACTCTGATGAAAAAAGGTGTTAAACATTTCTTTAATTATTCCTCAGCTATTTGTGTTTCCTCACCTAAGATCCTCTATATCTTTATCTATATCCATTGCTAATTCTGTTATTTTCTTGTTGATTTCCTTTTGAATTTTTGTATGATTTAGATTTTAATCCTCTCGTAAATTTTTAGTTGATAAAAATCATTTACCATTTGCTAGCCTGCTACCTGGCCCGAATGATAGTCTCCTTTGTTATATAGAAGCTGTTTCATGGTTTCCCATTTATTTGATTATTATTTTTTAGCTTAAAGTTTCTTTTTCATAAATATTATGAGTTAAAAATTGGGGTCTTTAGAGAATTCATTCATGTTAGATTCTTGATTGTCTCTGTGTCTACATTTTACCTTTTTTTCTCATTTTCTTATTTGTTTTGTTCTCTTATAAATTGTTTGCTATTGTTTATTTTTTCTTATTTAACTTTATTATTAGTTCTTTAGATGCCTGTTTATTTTCTAATGAGAAACTGAAAGGTTGTGGAGTCATAAGGGAGGCAAGCTGGGAAGATCTCAGAAGAGCTGGATAAGTGGAAACTGTAATCAGAATATATAATATGAAAAAAAAAGAGGGAATTGGGAATTTCTTCCTTTTTTTTTTTTTTTTTTTGTTTGTTTACAGAGACTGTGTTTCCCTGTGTTGCTTTGGAACCTGTCCTGTAACTAGCACTGTAGACCAGGCTGGCCTTGAACTCACAGAGACCCTCCTGCCTCTGCCTCCTGAGTGCTGGGAGCAAAGGTGTGTGCCACCAATACCTGGCAGCAAATATATTTTAAAACATTATATCTACCCTTCACTTATTATACATAAAAAATAATTTTTTCCATATTTATTGATCTTTGTTTTCATTTGTATCTTTGCATATTTTATCCTTTAGAAATAAAATCTAAAATCTAGTCCATACCAAGTTAATTATCTTCTAATTTGTGCCAAAGTGGAAGATCAACAAAGTATATCTATACATGATGTTTCTATAATTACTTTTTAAGGTATTCAGTTAGTTATATTAGTTTCTAAAAAAAATTAACCAATATTTAAGTACACAGATGACAGAGAATTATTACATGGTCCCTGATTTTGTAAAAATTATTTCAGTGTTAGAGATGCTGACCAATCAGGAGAGACTTAGAAATTTAATTCATTAATTCCTACAGGAGATAATAAGATGATTGTTTTGCTGATAATTAAATATTAGCTAATACACCACATTTAAAGAAACTCTGAATAAGAAGCCATAGTGAGAAGGAAAGTTCAATATATATATATATATATATATATATATATATATAGAGAGAGAGAGAGAGAGAGAGATTTTGTATATGTGTATGTATTTTAGGAGAAATATTGCAAAGTACTTAATGTTCTCAAATAAATACGTTGTATGTGAAGATGTAGGGCTTTGGGGTATGGACCTTTGCAATTATCAACATCAGAAACCTAGTGTTTTAATATAAATATGAAAATTAGGAAATCAATTCTGAGACAGGAAGAAATGAGTAAAAAAATTTAAAGTGATTGTAGAGCCAAGATCACAATCTGAGAGCAGAAACACTAAATTTAGAGTAATGAAATTCTGAAGCAAGAAATTAAAATTGTTGGTGGTAATTAAGCAAGAATCTAAGAAATTTAAAGCATAATAGCAAGCAAAACAGGAAAATTAATATATATATATATTTATTTAAGATGCAGCTTAGGATATGACACTATAGTTAAGCAGGATAGTACTTTTTAAATATACATAAGGGCCCAAGTTTAATCTCTAGATCTCTATTTTCACAGAAATATAGCACTGTTTAATGATCCATAAATTATAAACTCTTAGAAATCCTGGCATTGGTGGAACATTGTTTTAATTTTTGAAGAAAGCACTTGATGTTGTGGCTATTTACAGTTTCAGAGGGTGAGTCTATGGCCATCATGGCTGGAGCAGGAACTGAGAGCTTCTGTATTATCCAAAAGTGGCAGAGAGGGAAATTGGGCCTGGAGTGTGCTTTAGAAACACTGAAGCCCACCCACTGTGACACACCTCCAACAACAAGGTCATACCTCTTAATTCTCTGTAAATATTTCTACCAACTAGGATAAATAACATTCATGTACATGAACCTATGTGGCCATTCCCAATTAAAATACTGCAATGGATATTACATACTTTTAGCTACAGTTCTGAGGAAATGAGCTATTGTGGATCTCCAGGAATAGCTGGCTGCTTCCTGGACTATAACCTGACACTTTCTAAGTAATCCAGGATAGAACCTGAAGAATTTCAGTTGAGGTTGTCTTCTGTTCTCCATAAACATGAGTACAAACATGCATGTGTAAGCATGTATATGAGTTCTCTCATAAAAATACACACACATGAATAATAAGTAAATAAATAAAAAGATGCATAGGTTTATGCTCATAACCACACAGAAGTTTGCTTAAAAATCTATGTCACAGTAGAGTTGAGAATATATAATATATCCTTACACTTTTGTTTCAATTGATGTGTGATCTTATTGTTATCATATGCCATGCTCACTTCCAAAGTTGCAGGGATAAAACAGAATATTATGGAAGAAAACTGAACAACTTAGTTAAAATGGGTCACATCCACATTTCATTCATACTCGAATAAAACAAAACACAACGCTCTGTTCAATTGGGAAGAGTTACATATGGAACAAATTAAATATTATAGGAAACGTCTTAAGAAAATTATTAGATACACACACAAAGTCCATTTTATAATTATAGAATTCCAATATTACAGTGTATTCGTCAAAATTCCCAGGCAATTCTGAGCAAGATTAATCCATCGATGCCCTCAATTATACACAGTGCCAACATGCGCTTGTCCTTACATTGATTTGCAAATATCCAGATGTTTGGAGTTATTCAGCAACATTACTGATCTTTTTTAAACAAAATAGTATGAACATGTTGTCAATATTGTCCTCCCCAGTCAACACAGTGTCTGTGTTTCATCCCTTAATGTGGTTCAGATGTTGCCAAGTGTTAATATGCTCACTGAATTACCCTCACATAGTTAATGAAAATATTATGATCCTATAATACAGAAACTCAAACTAGCACCTCTGTCTAGTCCTCTTCAGAGATAGCTTTCTAACCTCATTGAATGTGTTATTCGCCTGGCCCAGTACTAGCATACACATGGCTTAACATGCAACACTTGGTTTAATGTACCACAGCCTGAACACCTTTCTTGTTTTGGATCTCTACATTTAACATAAAATGTCCCTTTGTTGGATCCTAGTTTTTCTTGGCTTTCAGTAGCACAGCTTGAGAGGGAGAACATTTGGCACCATGTATCCAAGCTGTCATTTGGAAATTTCAGATTTGGATTCTCTTCCCAGCATTTAGACTTCTTAATTCAAACCATACTCTACCCTGAGTATGGCACCGTCATCCTTCAGAGAATGAAAAAGTTATTCCCAAATGTCACTTGGCTCATTCTATCATTCCATGCATTTGAGGCCCAAATTGGGGATTTCAATGACAGTGTTATGGATATTTTCTTAGTGCTAAAACATCATTTTCTAGACTAAATCTGCTAATGACCTCTTTTGCTTAAAATACTTTCAAATCTGTTACTTCTTTAGACCTGTTGGCCTCTCCCTGGCTAATACACTTGTGTCACATGTACCGACTTTTCTTTTATTCAAACATTAGTAGAATTGCCAAAGCTATCCTTCTAAATTACTGTGCATGTAAAATACAGAACATTCACACAAAGCCAGTAACTTCTATATAGAAACTATGATATTAATAACAGTAACAAGTAGCCAAGGATATATCCAAATTGTATTAAAAGTCATTAATTTCTGAATATTCTACTGCAATCAGTATCTTCCTTTTCAGTATGATAATTCCATGATATTAAGTATATATACTTAATATCCACACATTTTACCTTTTCTTACATAATTAAATAGAGTTCATACCCTTAAAAACATTAATCATTTGCTCGCTAACTTCTTTGGTTGATTATTATATATTGAAGTACATTTTGTGTTCTCCCTGTGCTCATTATGACCCTCCTGGGAAAGGAAAATAGAAAAGATATCTTGGGTAAACTGGGGCCCATTGCAAGTGGGTCATTTTATGGTTAAGGAGAAACCTGGAGGAAGGGAAATGCCCAGGAACCAACAAGGATGATCACAACTAAGACTCTTAGCAATGGTGGAAAGAGTGCAGACTGGTAACTTTCCTAATATCATGAAAGATACTCAATCCAGTAACTGATGGAAGAAGAGACAGAGGCACTGATCCACAAATAAGCACTTGCTGATCTCTGACAGTCCTGTGGAAGAAACTGAGGAGTGGTTATATTAGCCAGGATTGTCAAGATGGAGAAATCCACAGAGACAGCTGACCCAACCTCACAAGAGTTCATGGACACTGAATCAACAGTCAGGAAGTTTGAGTGGGACTGGCCTAGGCCCTCTTTATCTGTGTGACAACTATATAGCTTGTTCTCGTAGTAAACCTTCTAATAGTGAGAGAAGGACCTCCCTCTGGCACTTAGCTAACTTTTAATAACCTGTTCCCCATGCTAGATTACCTGACCCTGCCTCAAAATAAGGGAAAAGTCTTACTCCTGCCTCCACTTGATGTACCATGTTTAGCTCAACCCATGAAAGGCCTGTCCCTTTGTAAACAGAGATGGAGAAGGAGTGGATGAGGAAGAGGTAGGAGGGAAAGGAGAGGGGACAGGAGAAGGACAAGAAATTGAATGGTATGTAAAGTATACAGAAAAAAAAATATTATTTAAATAAAATAAAAATCTATATTTATAAATGGAGCTTTGGTTTGATGGAATACATCCTGGATTTTTACAGGTAATATACATAAATAAAGTTTACCCCTGGTCTTCCCAGAAGTTGGCCATTATCTAAATTTTACCAGGTGTCTTTAAAGATGCCTTCAAACACAGATGAAAGGAAGCAATCTGGAGAACATGATGACCATAAACTAAGAAATTGGATGGGTTTTCTTTGGTTATATTGTGGGTTATGGATTTTTGTTATCATTTGGAAAAATACACAAATATATGGTAAAAAGATAACAATTAATGTCAGTGCTTTGCATTGGCATGGATTTTCGTATATTGATACTAATTTAATCATTTTTGTTACTATATATGTGCATATATATATATATGTGTGTGTGTGTGTGTGTGTGTGTGTGTGTGTGTGTTTTGGATATTGTGCTTCTGCAGTTAACTTTTAAAAAACAGTGTATAATAAAGAAATAAGGCTAATAGTTAATCTATAATAATCAAACTTGTACTCACATTAGATATTTTTCAAGGTTAAACAGGTGCATTTTAGACAGAAGGTTTTTAACACTCCAAAGGCCTACAGAATATGACATGTATGTCTTAATAACCTGGGCCTTTTTGTGACAATGAGGCATGTCTGTTCTGGCAGAATCAATTTATTTCAGAGAAGATGATGAGCATTGAAGAAACTTCATATGGAGTTTGTTTTCATTGTGGCAAGCTTAGCTACTTGCCAAAATCGCTGTTCTTGTCTTTACTGATGACAGTAGGCTGTACAAATCTGACAAACACACACACAAAAAGACTGTTGAACTCTACCAAGATAAATTGGGACAGTACATCGAATTTTATGCTTCATAAAAGGTTCTGCCTGATACTTTAGGCCTATAGGACAAATACTGTATGGCCCAAAGTTACAGAGGAAACTTGGGCTGCTGTCTAGGCAACCAGATGTCTCTATGGTTTCTATAGGTTAGGAAGTGGCTTGCACTTTACTTTCTGTGTACTGGGGTAATACTATGTTTTTTCTGGGACCTTTATTGGAGTAGTTATATTTATGATAGAAGGTGAATAAGGTACAGATATTTGGACTCATCAAGATGGAATAAATAATGGAGTATTTTCTCCAAATATGACAAATACAAATGCATTGGACATTGTAAATGTAGTCCTCACTTAGTAATTGTTCTTGAGTTATATAGTCTTACTATGTTCAAGTTAAAACCTTTTTAATTTGACATAAAGCAAGAAGTGTTGTGGAATATTCCTTTACACTGTGTAAAGATGTGGCTTTGTGAATTGTTTAATTAAAAAAAAGTTAAATGATCAATTGCTAGGCTAGATTTTTGAGGCAGGGAAAAAGCTGGGAACAGGAGTGCAGAGAAGCCAGCCAGACACAAAAAGATTAGTTTAAAAAAAAAGGGGGGGTATTAGGCCTGATTTGTAAATGTCACTGTTGTCTATCAATGCTATCTTCAATTAATTACTTTCTCCTTTTCTAAGTTGGGGTCCTCTGGGGTAACACAAACCTATACAGAGTATATTATTCTGAATTTGAGAACCCTCATTCCATAGACTTGGTGTGTCTGATGTTATAGGTGAGTGATTGAGACTAAGAAGAAGCAAATTTATTACCAAGACCTTCCAGGCTAATATGATTTGATCAGGTAAGGTCCTTGTAGAGAGCCACCAGTGCCATTCCCGAAGATGGCGCCTGTTTCTTGTCCATAAGCCAGCAAGGCGCGGATGCTCGATCCATGTCATGGGATGACTGTTACTAGCATTGCGGGCTGCACCTGTCAGTAAGGGACATGACTCCTCTGAGCATATATAAGCAGAGCCCTTTTTCCTCCTTGGGGTCTTCCCTCAACTTGCTGTAATGAGCTGCGCAATAAACATAGCTGCAGAAGAATTCTGTTGTTGAGCGTCGTTCTTGCAGGCAAGGCAATAGCGCTCGACAAGTGGTGCTGAGACCTGGGAACCTGACATCAGCGGCACAAGGGGGACCCTTCAGTCAGCTGGAGAGGATTCAGAACTGTGGCAGACAGGTAACAAAATAAGGTAAGTTCTGATAGACATGCTATCAGGAAAGCATGTCAGAAGCAGAACGTGACTAAAAGTTGGGTGCGCGCAAAAAGAAAACGGCTAGCAAAGAGAAAGTGAAAGAGCCCGAGAGACTGATCAAAAATAAATAAATAAATAAATAAATAAATAAATAAATAAATAAAAATAAAAAATAAAATAGAAAAGAAACAGAATAATAAAAAAGCCACAGATGGAGAGAATCTGGATACTGTATGGTATTATATTGTCTTTGTATTGCTTGGCTGCTAAGGAAACAACTGTTAAAGGAAATGTTGCTGGATTAATTCAATTTATATATTTTTAAAATGCTTTGACTCCAAAATTTAAGTTCAAGGGCAAGTTACTGGAAAAAAGGATTTCTATTTTTGTTTCAACAGGGCAGTTATCTCAGATGTTTCCTGTTTTTGAGGAGGATGGAAATCGTACTCATCAACCCTTGGAACATAAGCAGGTTAAGGAATTGGCTGAATCTGTCCATGCTTATGGCATTAATGCTAACTACACCTCCTCACAAGTAGAGAGACTGTCTGCTATGGCTATGACCCCTGCAGACTGGATGTTTGTCACAAAAGCATGCCTCACTATGGGGCAATATTTGGAATGGAAAGCCATATTGGCATGATCTTAGCCAATCACAGGCCTCCATTGGTTCACGATTAAAAGGAGGATTGATGTTAGTCAATCAGAGAATGATTTGGTGCAGGAACAAATTGACACACTCTGGCAGCTAGCCCAACTGGGCTGTCAATGGAAATATTCCAGTTTATGTGTCACCAGTGTACAATATGAAAATTATATGAGAGCTGCAAAACTTTCTAAACAACTTTTTCAGTATCTTTTAGGTGAATGGACAGGAGAATTTGATAGCCTGATGGACCAACTCCAAATGGCCAACGTCCATGTGAATTCCACCCGTGTGGACGCCTCTCTATCAGAAGGATCGTTCTCCTGATCTCCACCGCTTTTTCCCACTTTAAGGAGTGGGCAGGTGTAATGGGGTTTGGCCTGCTGTTATGTGGTGGGGTGGTGCTCCTGCTCTGGTTGGTGTGTAAGCTACTTGCTCAACAGACACATGACAAAGTGGTTATCGCTCAAGCCCCAGCTGCTATGGAGATAGGCTCCTCTCCCACTGTGTGGCTAAGCATGTTAAAAAATGGACATTAATTGTCCAATAGGACAGCCCTTGCACCATGAGTCTTCTATGACATTGCACCAGGTTAGGGTGTCCATTTTTTTTTTTTTTTTTTTTTTACCAGAAACAGCCCTAAAACTCTGTGGGGTTTTTTCCCATTGCATGCAGACAGGTGCTTCTTTAGTTTAGCCTACTGTAATAAATTCTTCACGCTCAGGTTGTTTGGCTTAGCACTACACTCCAGGTTGACTCTGTCCATGAGCAGCTCCGAGAAGGGCAAGTCTGGTTGCATGTGGGTTGGTGTCCAATGCCCCAACTCCAGGGAAAAGATGCCGGATGGGTATGGCACTGACTTGGCTGGCTACCAGGATTCAGGGTCATTACAATGTCCATCTCGTTACTGGAGATCAGACCACTAACCTTGCCTGTTGTGTTTATAAAACAAAAAAGGGAGAGATGTAGAGAGCCACTGGTGCCATTCCCGAAGATGGTGCTGGTTTCCTGTCCATAAGCCAGCAAGGCGCGGATGTGCAATCCATGTCATGGGGTGACCGTTACAAGCGTTGCAGGCTGCAGCTGTCAGTAATGGACACAACTCCTCTGAGCATATATAAGCAGAGCCCTTTTTCCTCCTCGGGGTCTTCCCTCAACTTGCTGTAATGAGCCACGCAATAAACATAGCTGCAGAAGAATCCTGTTGTTGAGCGTTGTTCTTGCAGGCAAGACGATAGCGCTCAACAGGTCCTATGAGAAGTCTCCTATGACAGTGGTGGCCCAGGTGATACACCATCCAAAACAGCTTCAAGGCAACTGACTGAGATGATACAGGCTCACAGACAAACAAGACTTAACTGCAATTATAAATTTTCCCAGGATCCGCATAAGACTACCAGTGTGCTCAGTCAGCAGGAAGTTTTAATATATATATATATATATGTGTGTGTGTGTGTGTGTGTGTGTGTGTGTGTGTGTGTGTGTCCAATTCTAAAATATTGTTTGTGAATATATTCATTTAAAAGGGGTTGGTTACAAATTGTTAATGGTCATAGTTAATCTCTTTAAAAAATGGGATATGGTATAGAAATGAATAGTTTACATTGGTGTGGATTTTGGTATCTTGATGTAGTTTAAGGTAAATTTTGTTTATTTATACTCTTTTTTACGGTTTTATGTTTATGTAGTGCATTTTAAAAATGTAATTTATAGTTAAGAAAATCAAATTAAGAGTCACCTATAATAGTTAAATTTATAGTCATGTTAGTTCAATTATCTAGATATGCAGAAATGTATTACAGTTGGATAGGTAATATTCAAACACTTCAAAGACCTACACAATATATCATTTAAAATGTTTTAAGAACTTAGCCTTTTTGACAGAGAAAAATATTTACTCCTGGCAGCACCAATTACTTCAAGAGGATGGTGGACATCAAAGAAGCTCCTGGTCATTTGGGCAAGAAGCTGCTCTTGCCTGGACTGCTTGACACTGTGCTGTATAAACTGGGCATGTGGGCCCCACAGGAAAATAACTGCTGAACTTGCCAAAAGAAGGTGTGACAGTCCTTCAGTGCTGCTGCTTCATGAAAGAGTCTACTAGACACAAAAGAAAATGACTGACAAATTTTGTGAAAATGGAAAATTTCCTACTTAAATGAGAAATCTGCCAGATAATCTAGGCCTAAAGGCTAATGTGAATGCCACAATGCTTTAGAGGAACTCTGGGTGACTTTCCAGGTAGCCAGGTACTCTGTCATTTCTAGAGATTTAAAGTTGTTTGCAATGTACATCCAGTTTATTTAGGTACATTATATCTTTCTGGGATGTTTGATGGAATTAAAGAATAGATATTTATAATTATAGTTTTTCTTATTTATGATAAAAGATATAAAGATATATTAGGTACAAAATTTTAGACTCACAAATATACGATAGATGATAGAGTATTTTCTTCAATTTGCCAAGTACAGACTACATATTATAACTTTAATTCCTGCTTGGTACCTATTATATGCAATATTACAATGTTAAATTTAATCTTCCTTTTTAATTAAACAGAATAGGGGAGATGATGTAGGATGTACTTCTGTATGCTGTGACATGGGTTGCGTTTATTGGTTGATGAATAAAGTTGTTTTAGAGAATGCCAGGGAAATCCAAATAGAGATATGGAGAAGAAGGCAGAGACAAGAGGATGCCATGTAGTGACTGAAGGGGTAAGATGCCAGGACTTTACACGTAAGCCATGGCCACATTGTGATACACACATTAGTAAAAATGGATTAATTTAATTGGGAGAGCTAGACAATGATAATACCTAGTTGCTGGCTAAACAATTATAATTAGTGTTAAGCCTCTGAGTGTTTATTCAGGAACTGATGGGCAGGAGACAAACCTCCATTTATACCTTCCTCTCTTCTCCTCACCTTTTTTCTTCTTTCTTTCCTCATTCCTTCCATTTCAGACAGTATTTTCTTTCAATTTTATTCACTCACATAGATAACTGTAGATGCTCCAGTACTGGGTGGTCTACATTTCTTCATGAATAATCTGTGAGACAGACAGATCTCAGCTGCATGTTCTTTTACTATTAGAGGCTTCAAGCTATCAGAAATAGGATATGGACTGAGCCACAATGTATTCTCTAAATAACTACTTAGAGTTCTGCCTGAGAATGAGGCTAGAACTCTCTCTCCCTACAATCCTGGAAATCTTGCCTCCTCAATATCTCAATATTTTAAATTCTTATTTTTAAAAGATTAATTGGCTTTTAAAGCTTTGGACACTAAAAATTCTAGTGTACTTTTTCACTTCAGAACTTGTGTCAGATGTTTTATATCAGATTTTAGTGACTTTTTTCTCCAATAGTCTAAATGTGTCTCTGTATCTCTGCCAGGTAAAGCAATCTCAGTTAGCAAGACCTTCTCAGCACATCCAAGGGGAATCAGATAACTGAAACACACACACACACAATGCCCCCAGTCTTCTACACATTCTGACAAGGAAGACAACAACCCTGAAAGACATTCAATGCATAACCTAAGCTTGAGTGAGTATGTGGTTGGCCTATATCCGGATTATTGGCTTTTCCTGTGGGAAGTTAAAATTATTAAAACAGCTGGTATTAGTATGATTTCTTGGAGTACTTACAAATATTATCTACTATTGAACATACTCTGTGAAGAACCAATGGATATTATGTATACATATTAGGTCCCAGTCATTCAACATTAAATAAAACTGCACTATTATTATTGGTCATGATGTGCATTATCTTAATCAGTGCCCTTACAGACTGTGTTTTCAACACTCTTTCTCCAATTCTCACTCATTTGTCTTTCATTTTCTTGTTTTTTTCCTTGACATTCTCACTTTTTCTCCCAGTGTTGATAGCCTCTTTCCTTTGCTTACAAGCTTATATATTATTATTTTCTAACACAACTTATTACCATCTATATTATAACCGTGGGATCACAGTCTCCAGTATTGTGGAAATTATTTGTAACCATTTATCAACCCTTTTATAATACATTATATTCCCAAGTTGTTCCTGTCATGATCAACATTCTCTATTGAATTAAGTACATACACTTCCCCATCTACTATGGTTTGAAGCCTATACTAACATACACTTTAAGCGCCTATACTCACTAACCCTTGTGGCAAACTATGTCTGATAAAATTCTGAAATTTCAATTTCATTCACTAGTGGCTCTGTTGTATTTCAGGTAATACAAACATCACATATCATTTAATTAGTGTTAAAAGAAAAACATTATAAGGATAAATTAGGTGTTTTTTTGTCTTTACTCTTTTGCTTTTTGAGGGCCTGCAACCCAGCTCCCAAATAAATACACCGAGACTCTTATTTATAAATGTCCAGCCTTAGCTTGGCTTATTTCTATCCAGAATTTCATAACTTAATTATCGCATCGGGTTTTTGCCTCTGGACATATATATTTTTTCTATTCTATATACCTTTCTTTACTTCTTACTCTGTGGCTTGTCGTGTAGCTGAGTGGCTGATCCCAGGTGTTCTTTCTCCTTTACTCCTTCCCTGAACTTTTCTACTCAGATTTTCCTCCTATCTTCTTTGCCTGCTATCCCTGTGTATTGTTTCTCCTGACTGTCTATTGACCATTCAGCTATTTATGAGAACAAACAGGTGTGTTAGACAGGAAAAGTAACATTGTTTCACAGAGTTAAACAAATGCACCATAAATAAACACAGTACATCTTCACATCATTAAACAAGTGCTCCACAGCAGGATAAACAAAGCAGTAGTTCTCATTAAAAAGTACCTTCATATCCTGAGTCATTCTTAAATCTCAGTAGTTGAACTCAGTAGTTGAAACATTCAAAGAGACTCAACATCCTTATCAGGATTTCTCTGTGTTATTCTTTTCCCCATTATCTTCTGACCTTTGCCTTGGCAAAAAGTCACATTATATTAACTTGCCCCAAGCTTTATAGTGAACCTTAGTTGTGAAATAAGCAAAACAAACAAAAACCAAACAACAACAATGAAAATCCCCCCAAACAAAAAGGGTACATACCCTTTAGAACTGCTGTGACAGAGTGTGTTTTATAGTAATTGTGGCAGACAGACAATAAATACATTAATGTACTCTGCTTTGCCTTCAACACAAGTAGTCTTTTGGGAACAAAACAAAATTAATTTCTAAGGATCTAACTGTCTCCTAAATGTTGGGATTAAAGGTGTTACTACCACTGATGGTCCTCTACAGATAGTTAGTGGCTTAGTTCTTAACAAATAGTGTGGTTAATTAGTTTAACTCTGCATTCTGATCTTCACACAAGCTTCATTTGTTAGACTAAAAACAAAATATAACTACAAATAAATAAAGGATCTCTAGTTGCATTCATAGCAACAAAACAACAGGGTGTAAATATTAGTGTGCCTCTTGAATATCTGTAACAATGTCTCAAATTTTATAATTTATAGAGCATATATGTCCTATTTTCTCTTTCAGATGCGGAACAGTAAGAAACTCTGAAGTCAGGGTTTGTCACGACAACCAGCTCTAATGTTCATGAAAAAGACAAAAACAGGAAGGAGAGAATATATTTTTTTAAATGCAATACAAAATAAGCATATCAAAATCCTGGAAGAACAGGAACTTTTGAGACAACTTAAATTTCCTCAATAGATGACTCCTTTTGTTTATTCCATTTACTCATATTCAAGTTACCAGACATCAGTCGATTACTCGTTTTCCTCAACACATTTCAATAGTATGTGACACGTCAGAGGTATGAATTTAATCAATAGATGCTGAAGTGTATGTGTGCTGTTGTTGGTTACCAGGAACATATAGTCAAAACTGCATACAAAAATTATTTTTGTTTAACTCATTTTCCTGGGAGTGAGTGTTGTACAGATGTGGTATAAGAAGTAAATAATGAAAAGTATACTGTTTATTCTTTGAGTGGACTGAAAGAAAGTGAAACAGAACAAAAGCTGACGTGTGAGAAAATAGGTGTTACAGCATGCTCTGCCTGCTAAAGCTGAATATAACAGTCAGGGTGACTTATAAACAGTAGGAGTTTATTTTACATTGACCTGGCAGCTGGGATGTCGAATTTGGATCAAAGTACCAATAAACTCAATATACATGTTTCCATTTTCCCAAGCAGCTGATTGTGTCATAACATGACAGAAATAGAAAGAGATATTCTTAGGTCTCTTTTATAACAGACCTAATAAGGGTCCCAACTATAATCATTGCCAACTTTGTTTTGATATATATGGATTTTGACATTCCACAGAAGCATTTAGGCTAGAGCATAAATATTGTCAGATGACATTAAATTTTTCATAGACCTACTAGGAAGTAAAGATGAGAAAGCTTGAAAATGATACTTGAGTACCCCTTACTAATAAGAATGTCAAGGCTTAAGTCAGAGTATAACTGATGCTATACGGTAGGAGGGCAGTGGTGAGGACATGACATAGGAGGTGATCAACAGTGTCATCAGAGAATAAATGAAAGTATTTCATTGATAAGGTAATGTTACAAATTAACTCCTGTTACTGTTTTGTTAGCATGATTTAGCTAAAATACAGGGAAATTTTGAACTGAGGATTTGAACTAGGTCTTAAAGGGATTGTTTAAACTATTGGATGGGAAAACATTTCAGGGACCTAAAGATATTAAGCAAGTAGTGGTCCAGAAGGAATCAGAAGACTTTTATAGCAGTGTAGGGAATGAAATATGGCTAATAAGAATATAGTTATGGTTGAAATTGAATGAGAAATGCTGGGTTGGCCAGAATCTAAAGGAAAGCCAATAGTTTATATGTAAAAGTGTCATTAACTGAAGAAAGAACTAAGAGGTTTAGGACTATTAGTCTTGAAAAAAAGAATTGCCAACCCTGGATTCAGAAGATTGAATCAGGCTAAAATTAAGAATTGAGGAAATAGTCCATAACAGAGATACTTAGAACCATGGAATTGAGTGAAATAAACAAGGCAGTGAAGGGTGAAAATAAAGAAAATAGGGAATGTATAAAAACCAAAAGAAAACAGTTTTCTTTTCAATCAGGCTAATATCAAAGTTCATTTACAGGAGCATCCTCACATCCTTTTTTTTTTTTTTAAATATACATTTAGTATACTCAACAAACAGCAGACACAAAAATAAACAGACATAATAATGTTATGATGGGAGATGTCATTCTATATATATGTTTCTTAAACTGGTTAATGAGTAAAGCACTTTTGGCCAATAGGAAAGCAAGATAGGAGTGACTAGGAGACAAGGAGGAAAGAGGAAGTATTAAGGAGGAGTCAAGACGGAGATACTGGGAAGACTAGATGCAGGCCCCATTCCCTGGTAAGATGAAACCACGTGGAAATACTTAAATTAAGAGAAATGAGTTAATACTTAAGACAGAGCTAGCCAATAAGAAACAAGTAACTGGCCAACAGCATTATATCTAATACAGCGTCTCTCTGTATATTATTTGGGGCTGGCACGGTGGCGGGACAAGACCAGTGGAGGGCAGAAAAACTTACTCCTTACAATGTTAAAATGGCATTTCTTTAAAAGCTTTTTCAATTTAAATTAGAAAATTAATTAGTAATAACAAAAGAATAATAACAAAAGGAACTATAAAAATTTGTTAAAATATATGAACAAACTTAACCAATGCATTTCATTGTCCCAAAGATTATCATATTTTGACAGTATCCATAAAAGACCCATAAATTTCAACAATATAATATGTGTTGCTTATTGGTAATGGATTCTGGAATAATACAATAACAATGGTAATCTTTTCTTGGTGTTAATTTAAGCAACAACATGGAGGAGTCCTGGTACAGAGAGGATGAAACTCAATGTTTCAATTTATTGAATTTGTAGCATTTTTTAAATCATAACTGAGTAAAGTAATATATGGATAAAAGAGCCAGAGTTAGAGAAGTCTCTCTTCGTCTCTATTCCTATCTTTTACTCTCTCTTTCTCTCTATCTCCATCTATCTTACTTTATCTCTCATTTGTACATCCTCTTACCATCCATGCTTCCTTTTCCTTCCCAAGGAGAAACTTCAGACATAACAAAGAGTTTAGCAATGAAGCATAATTGGGTAGTAGAGTTCCATAAAGAAGATCTGAAAGGAAATTCCAGAAAAGCAAGAAGAAAGTAAGAGATCTTTTGTTGAGGCCACAAATTCAACAAGAAGAGAAGTCAGCCCATATGTCCCTGCTGATGAAGCCTGAAATTAATCAGTTGAATTTAACAATAAGTGAGTTACTGGTAATATCTGTCAAAACAATTTCAATAGAGCCAATACAGAAACTTTAATGTGAAAAGTTAAAACCAGATGAGAAACAGAGTTTGGGACTGTAAATGGAAATAAAACTATCTGAAATCCAGGCTGACTGAAGAGAGAAGATGAAGGAACCTATGTTCAGAATGACAGGCTCTGTGGTAACTGCCTCTCAAGCTTGAGAACTTATTTATGATAAATTAAAAAAAAAAACATTAATTATTTGTCCCATGTCAAATGTTCAGCCTTGAATGCAAAAATATAAGTACATTATATGGATGCAATTGGTATAGTTTGTATATGAATATACAAATACATACAGACATGCAACAACAATGGATAATCAAAGAGGATGTAAGGAAAGCAGGAGGTGTGTTTGGGAAGGTGTTGAGAGTGGATAGTAAAGGTGATAATGTTGCAATTATACAAACAAATAAAATAGTAAACAAACTAAATTATCAATGAAAAAAATATTTATAGTAACTTATCAGCTATTATTTTCAACATTCTGATAGAGATCCTACTATTTGTTATTTTTTTGTGTGTTTGTTTATTTTTCAAGACAGGGTTTCTCTGTATAGTCTTGGCTATCCTAGAACTAATTCTGTAGACCAGTCTGGCCTCAAATTCCACCAGCCTCTGCCTCCTGAGTTCTGTGATTGAAAGTGTGCACTCAAATCACGCTGTGATCCCACATTTCTTAACTTTAGTGTGTGACTTATTGATAAACTATAATTTAGTAAATATAATTATATAATGGGAAATATATGGTTTATTGAGTCAAAACCGTGTGTGTGTGTGTGTGTGTGTGTGTGTGTGTGTGTGTTTGTTTAATTTTTCAACTTAACAGCACTTCTCCATCTGACTCTATTGTTCTATCCAACTCTTACCTCATTACTCACACTGGAAACCTGTTTGAACATTAAACATTTCAACCCCTACTTTTATCTACCTCCCTCTTGGACATTAACCTAGAATTTATCCCTCTCCCTCCCTCCCTCCATCCCTCCATCCCTGTGTTCCTCCCTCCCACTTTCCCTAAATTCCCCCCTCATATGGACCCCGACTACCCTACCCTCCTATCCCCCCCCCAACATGTAGAGTGATGCCATCCAGGAGGGGTCATCTAAATCTTTCAAGTCATTTGAAGTAGGGACTAGGACTTCTCTCCTGTCTCTAGGTTACAGGAGTATCCCTCCATGGGGGATGTGCCATCAAGGTCCTAGTGCACCAGGGATACATCCTGGTTCCACTGTCTGAGGTCCCTTAGACTGCTCAGGCTTTCTAGCTGAGTGTAACCAGTACTGTTTTTCTGCCTTCTGCCACTGGTCTGGTCCCGCTGCCGCGCCAGCCCCAAATAATACACAGAGACTCTGTATTTGATATTATGCTGTTGGCCAGATGCTAATTTCTTATCGGCTAGCTCTGTCTTAAGTATTAACCCATTTGTGTTAATCTATGTATTTCCATGTGGTCTTCTTACCGGGAGCCGGCTGCCGCATACTGCTCTCTCCAGACTCTCCATCTTTGCTCCTCCTTACTTCTTCCTTTTTCCTCCTTGTCTCCTAGTCCCTCCTATCTCCTTTCCTATTGGCCAACAGTTCTTTATTCATTAACCAGTATGAGAAACATATACAGAATGACCTCTCCCATCAGCTGAGACCCATGTTCAGGATTACCATCTATCAGCCTGGGGACCCGTTAGATCCTCCTCGTTCAGGTCAGCTGTCTCTATGTGTTTCTGCAACCTGGTCTTGTCCTTTCTCTCTGCATCTGGCTTCTAGTTCGACTCAGTGTATAGTTGTGAGTGTTTGCTTCTTTTTCAAACAGGTACTAAATTAGGGCTCTATGATGGTGGGTAAGTTAGTTGTTGATCTCATTGTCAGTGAAGGACATTTATGGTAGCCTTTCCACTGTTGCTCAAATTGTTAGTTGGTGGAGGTCTCTAGACCTTTCTTTAGTTTTAGATGCTGGGAATCCAGCATGGGAATGACTCAGCCCCCCCCCCCCCACCCAAGTATTGGTTTCAGCCAGAAGGACTGAGCAGTCTCAGGTACCTCAGACAGTGGAACCAGGATGTATCCCTGGTGCACAAAAGGACCTTACCGACACACCCCCATGGAGTGATACTACCTTGGCCTAGAGACAGAAAAGAAGTCCTAGTCCCTACTTCAAATAACATGACAGATTTATATGACCCCACCTGGATGGCATTGCCCTACATGTGCAATTGGGGTGAGGGATGGGAGGGGAGAGTGGTCAGGGTGCAGGTGAGGGGGAAGAGAGGGTAAGAGTGAGGGAGGGAGAGGCAACTGGGATCGACATGTAAAATAAAAAATAAATAAATAAAAATATGTGTGAAATCAGTTTTATCTTGAAATCAGTATCTCATGGCGAAAATATGAAATTCTAATGATATGCACAGTATGGGAGATCTTTCTGTCTTCTGATACATCCTTCAGTTTCTTCTTAAAATTTTTATTATACAAGTTTTTCATTTGTATAGGTACAGTTATCTTTTGATCTATTTACCCGTCTATTTTCTTTCTGTCTCTCTCTCTCTCTCTCTCTCTCTCTCTCTCTATATATATATATATATATATATATATGTATTTATATATGTATATATATATGTTTGTGTGTGTATATGTATGTATAATCTATGTTTTTATCTATCTGTATATTTTATATATCTGATTTTTTATTGCAAAAGGTAACACTCTCCTGATTTCTTTCTTGGTTTCTTGTAATTTGTATATGGGGAGTGCTACAATTATTTTTCTCGTTAATTTTTTAGCATGTTACTTTTCTGAAAGTATTTATCGCTGTGGATCTTTCCTGATTGAGGTTTTAGAATTTTTATGTATAAAATTATATTAACTGCATATAAAGTTGTGTTTACGTCTTCCTTTCCAATGTTCATTCTCTTGGTCTCCTTTATCTCATTTTTCCAGCTAAGACTTCAAGTGCAATATTAAATAAGTATAGAGAGTGTAGGAATCCTTCTTTTATTTCTTATTTTATTGAAATGGCTTGAGTTTGACCATTTAGGTTGATGTTTACTACTGTGGGCTTTTTATAAACTGCCTTTATCATGCTGAAGTATTTCCCTTATATACTTGTATTCTATTATGAAGGGATGTTGTGTTTTGTCAATTTTTTTTCTTTTGCATCTAATGAGGTCATCAGTTTTTGTGTGTGTGTGTGTGTGTGCGCGCGCTTCTGTTTGTGTCATGGTGCATTATGTGTAGTGAGTTTTGTATGTTGAACCATCCCTTCATCTCTGGGATAACACCTACTTGATCATAGTGCATGATTTTTTGATATGTTATTAGATTTAGCTTGCAAATATTCCATTGAGAAATTTTACAAGTAGAAATTGGTATGTAATTCTCTTTCTATATTTAATCTTTGTTTGGTCTCAATAGATATATAAATCACACTTAAAGATAGACTCCATGCCCAGCAGTGATGGCCAACAAGCTACAACATGGTGAAATTAATTACTGCATACCCCTATTTCAAAATTCCCTATATAAAGATGTATTTCAAGGAATTTTTCAACAGATTTGAAAACAAAACTTCTAAGAGTAGAAACCTTAAATGGGCTTTACATTTGATGAAAATATGTTTTTAGCTTCATGGATATTACCTACGGAAAAATGCCACCTACATTGATAACGATACAAAACACTTTAGAAATAGTTGGCAGAAGCATCCTAATACATACATAGAGAACATTTTAAAAATCTAATGATATAGAAAGGATTACAACAGACAAATATCTATGGAAAATACATACAGAATATAAACAGCATGATATCTACACGATGGATGTTTACAGACATGGAAACAAGGGTGGAGTGTTCCTCCTGGAGCAAAGAACAGAAACTTGAGCTAGGTTTCCAGCCTAGGTTTTGCCCTCCGTGTAGCAGGCTACCTGATGCTCTTGTTGGTGAAATTGCTGTGATGATGTTGGGAAATGCGGCCAGTAACGTATTGACAGAAATAATAAAATAACAAAACAAAACAAAATAAAATAATGGTGCATATACACAGTTGCAGACAAACACTCATGCACAGTTTTTAAATAAACCGTTGATGCAAAATAAAGTAATGAAAGAATGTATGCCTACAGACATGGTTATTTAGATTATTTTGAGCAGTTAGTGATATGTTTTATTTAGATTTAATATGTAGAGGCTGGAAAGATGCCTCAGAGATTAAGATCAGTTGTTGGGTTCCCAGCACACTCACATGGTTACTCACAAGTATTTGTAACTGAAGCTTCCATGGCATCCAATGCCTTTCCTGGCCTCTGTGGAAACTATGTGCAGATAGTGCACATACACATTTGGGGAAAATATTTCATACACATAAAAATATATTTTCTAAGACAAAAATATCTCACTTTTCAAATTGAAGAGTCTTCTCTGCCTTGATATTCCAATAGTGCAGTCTACTTTTCAGTCTCATTGTTTTATCACGTATACTCAGTAGCATGTTCATCCTGACATTGTTGGGGATATAAAAATTGAGATAGACACATTTCCTTAAAGCAGACAGTAATAAAAGAAAGAACTAAGAGAGACATTTTCCTACTTCCTTGTGAAAATCTAGATAACAGAAATGCAACGAAATGTTTGGTGCTTCCTTCCTGCTGTGCAATTTTGAGTCCCTTTTAATGGACTCCAAATACCACTAAAGTAGACCAGGCAAGAGATTGCAACTTATTAATTCAGGTAACGGTTCATTTTCTACAGACCTCTTGTTGAAGAAAGGTTATAAAAATACCTTAAAATGAAAAGAAGGAAAAGAAACAGCACTTTCTGTAATGTGGCGAACATTTGACATTATGTGAGAACTACCCGTGCCTCTCTGATCCAAAATAGAGCAAGCTTCATGAACAATACAGACTACACATGAGATATCATTAAGAAAACTTTCGTGGCTCTCCATTAATCCCCTCTGGGTATGACAACTTTGAGGGAAACTTCAGTTTACCCCAGTCCCTGGGGATGACAGGGTTTGTCTGGAAAGTTCATGAAGTCTGGATCCCGTGTGTTTTCAGCATCGTTGCCTCCAGTCTCAGCTGGAAGCCTTACAAGTGAGGTCTTTCATGTGGCTTTCAACATTTCTCACTCTGGCCTCTGAAAGGAATGGAAACAAACCCTCTCCATGTTTATGGCAGTCCTAGAAGGGAGGTTGAATTTCGAGTCTGTTCCTTAAGGAGGGTGAAAGGGCAGCTTGGGAGGGAAAAAGAAATTAGATCATTTATTCTCATCCCACTGTGCTCCTCTTACCTAGCAGTGACACCGAGTATTGACATGTGAACTTTTCATGATTCAGTTAGTCCTGCACATTTGCAGGTGTCAGCCTGGTATATCAGATTCAGGTGATAGCAATGCTGAGAGTCACCCTTGTTTATCAGCTCATTACATAAATCTTTAAATTACTATATTCGAGCATGTCTTGAAGATCACTCGTCACTTCAAGTACACTAAATGATATATTGTTTTGAAACATGAGGAGAGCCATCTCCCACTCTTAGATTCAAGTTATTTAGCTTTTTAACTTGCGACAAAGTTAATAGTTTAAAGTACTGTATTTTTCATTGTCTTTCATGATTCACATTTGTTTACATGGAATGGGGCTAGAGTGTTCTTATTATAAAAATGATGGCAATATTGCATGTTTTGAGTGAGTGAATTACATAAGGAAAATGGATAATGGAAAACAGGTACACTGGAATTGGGGCCTGGTTTTTAATGAAATACCTTCTGAGATCAAAATATATGTTACATCTTTTGAATTTAATTAAAAACTCAGACACCTTTCTTTATGATACCACGTAGTTAATGTACAGGATATATGCCTGATGACTGGCAATGTAAGTTAATGAAAAATTAATGTGTAATTAATAGTCATGATAGTACTTCAAAGGGTCAAATGCCGAACCTGAGATGATGAGCTAACACTTCACAGAGGTTATTATTATGTTGTATTTTCCATGTTGCCATAAAAGTTATTTCACATTTGCTTGCAGAATAGAGAAATGAGGAAAAAAAGAATAACAGCTTTTAGAATGTGTGACCACATATTACCTGCAGATACTATTTACTTACTCATTATGTGAATTGTACCAGTAACTGTAGCACAAGAATGATATTCTTTTTGTTCTGCAGAGGTTTGTATTTATGCTTAAGGATCGGGGGCAAGAATACCTCTAGATTGCAGCTATCATGTCAAGCTTCAGAAATTTTACACTTCATGGGTTGAGATTTTAACCCCAGCACATTCCATATTATGTTTGCACATTTGCTTTCATAGTATAGATATGTAAAATGGAGACTATTTATAGCAAGTGTAGAATATAAATGGAAACACATCTGAAACCTTAGTAAACATGGTTCTTGCCAAACAAAGCAAGATGCAATAGAGATTGCATGGGGTAAACTCATCCGATGGTAAAAGGCCAAGAACAACATTCTAAATAGCTCATTCAATCAGGATCCATATAAATAAACATGACAAAAGATAATGATGGAGTTCTTTACCTTATAAAAACAAACATTAATGTTTATTAATGACTCTAAAGTGGAAAATATATGGTTACCTTTAGTTAGTTGTATTTAGTCAAGTTCAGAAAACATAGAAAGTTAGCAAAACAGTATTTTTTTTCACTTCCTTCCAAATTTCTTTACCCAATCTCAAGAAAAAAAAATTACAGCACTAAATAATGAAAGTAGAGACTGAAAAATATTTTATTCTGGCTTCACTTGCCCCTCTGGCTGTATTTCCTAAATGATCCCCCTATTTTGTATGGTGGACATGATGCCAGGTCTTGTTTCATGAGACATGATATAAGGGAAAAAGGTTTTTTCCATCCTTGCCTCAAAACAATACTCTGATGTTAGTTATGATGTCTTCATTTCTTGCCTTATTGAGATACAGTCTGCCAAAAGGAAAGGATATGTGAAAGGATATGATGTGACATGTGCTGATGTGGGAACCAATCTTATCATTGCCCATCAGTCTTTGTCCATATGTATAGGATGATAATAATATTCTACATAACCATATCCTTTGGCTCAATAAATAGTTATCTAACTTACAGAATTCTCCATTTCTCAATTAGTTCCATTTATTTTTTTAAATGAACTGATACAATTATATTAACATTTCTTAATGTATCAAAGGAAATTGAATATATGTTATTATGAAAACTGATTTAAATTTAAATTTATCATGTACTCATTCATTAATTCATGTTTTTCTCTATTCACATCTTAAATTTTAACAATACCAGATATTTTAAATTTTTATTTTTAACATAGAAGAATAAGGGAAGGAAATGCCATTTTGATAATATCTTCTACTCTTACACAAAATGCTTAAAAGTGTAACGATAGTTTTTTTTGAAGACATTTCTCTAAGAGTTTTGTATTCTGACATAGTCTTTATCGTGGAAGTTCCCTGTTACAAAATTTTCTGTAAGGATTATAAACTCATTTTATCCATCTCCCAATTGATAACTATATAAACAATGACAGACCTATTATACAGAAAAATATTTTAGCCTGTTTGCTTTTTGAAATGGTTAATGATATAAGAATTTACAAATTAATATAGGACATTTTACTAATTAGAGACAATCAATCAACCATTACTTAGTGCAATATCATGCCTCCTTTTATCAAAAGAGTTAAACATCCAGAAAATGTTTTAAAATTAGCAAGATATCAATGTCTCCTTTGTTTGCTATAGGAGTCAGGGATGTGGAAGACTAAAACTTCACATGAAAGGATTGCTAATAAACAAAGTATTTGGATAGTCATCAAGTATCCTTTCTTGTCTCTTTCATGTGTTTCTCTGGGAATATATTAATCTTTAAAGCCCTCTTACATTATAAATATTGCTTATGGCACAAATCATGTAAATTTATCTCTTTTCATTACTTCAGAACTTCCTAGGTCAAGAGTTATCATTCAGACAACATCAGCTGCTTCAACTGAACCATATTATGCAATCATATCAGTTCCCTTTCAATGCATGATATAATACCATGATAAATACCTCACAGCCTTTGGCAAAGTTAATAAGGCAGGGTTCTGTTTAGAAAAGAGGGCTTTTAAGGTTTAAGTGCACAGTTCCCAGGAAATTAAGGAAATAAACGGCAACCCAAAAAGCAGAATAATAATAATAATAATAATAATAATAATAATAATAATAATAATACAATTCCCTTTAAAAATAGACAAAACTATGTCAGTGGTGTTAAGAGTTTAAGGTCTTAATGAAAACCATGCTAAGGATGCCCCATAAAGGGGGTGGGAATTTTCTCCATTTATAATAAGCTATTGAGGAGTCCAGAGCAAATCTGCATACCACTGCACAGTGTATAAGATGGAATTTAGAAACACTATTTGGAGCTGCTACTTAACAAATTTATGAAACCACATGTCAAGAGGCAAACATTCTTTTAATGTCTGTTCTTCTGGCTTCCAAAGATGCACATAGCCAGCACACTCACCATCCTCCTTTGTTTCTCATCTCAAGTCTGTTTGAATACTTTCAATCCTGGAGGCAACAAGAGCACTGGGCAGCCTCTCTCCTGAAGTAAGTAGCAGTTGTAACTAAAAAGCAAATCAATGTAATCTGCAGCCAACTCCCTGCATGGAATAGTTGTCAAGCAGTTTTCTCTTTGACCAAGGATTACTTTTTTTCTTGTTTGTTTTAAGCAGAATCCCACCATGTAGCCCAGATCTGCTTCAAAATCATCCTCTAGCTATCTTATGCTCTCAACACCACAATATCTTACTTTTTTTTTTTTTTTTTGATGTGGTAAATTTGCAATATACTTGTTCTAATTATGCAACTAAATTAGTATATTTCTAGAGGAATTTGTCTATTTACAATAGAATTTAAGAAATAGTGTGTTTAACTCAACATTTAGATTACTGCTCTGGAGACAGCAACGGTGACTCTGTAGTAGGAAAACTGTCTGATCTTCCAGAGGATCATGGTTTAGTTCTCAGCAAACATATGCTTCTGTAACTATAGTCAAAAGGTATTCAATACCCTCTTCTGGCCAAAATAGGCATTGCAGACAAATGGTGAACAGGCATATATGCAGAAAAAACACAGATACACACATAGTTTAATAATGGCAACAATGGCAATTATAATAATGATAGTAAAAATAACAGTAAGATTTCTTGCCTGCCCATGTAACTTGATTTTGACTTAGTGAAAACAGTTCATTTGACAGGTTCCCCTTTTTGAATGAGGCCACTGTACTGGCATGATAATTCTTCACATTGTCATTTTACAATTCAGGGTATCAAAACTGAGGAATATTAAAATCTGTTGCAGGATTATCAAGCCTTTATAGACACTGAGTTAGAAATAATAATGAAAAAATTGAGGGTCCATGGCCCTAATCTCTACTGTATATGGTCTAGTCCAGTGAACTCTGGGTACTTTTAAAAGGGCAGGCAGGTAACAGGCCTCAGTCTATAATGCCACTGTTGCCAATACATGGAATTCCTAGCACCAACATAAAAACCCAGACACAACCAACAATGGTTGAAACCCAGTGCTGTGTGGTAGGAGGATATCCTTGCTATCAACTGTTCTGAAAAGGATGAACTCTGGGCTAAGTGAATTGCTATGCTTCTAGGAAAGAAGTTGGCCTTCCCATGTATATGTGTTGTCATAGATTTCTCACATTCCAAAACACACACACACATACCACATACTTGCACACATACACATATACACAAGATCTTTTAAAAATATGCACCAAGTATAAAATTATATTTCTTCTCCAGATTTTCAGGTCAGAACCTGCCTTACTAAAAGTAATACTTCATTTCCACCAGCAAAAATTAACCAGCATAAGGCAATATAAATTTTGCTACCTTTGTGAGGGAAAAAAATACGTGGTCTTACATCCACATTTTGTAGTTCCTGGTTCACACAGTGCTAAGAAGGCATTTTTACAGTGATGATATAAAGATAATGCAAGTGAAAATGATGAAGAAAAATAGTTTTCCTTTGTTGGTCATAAACTGTGCATCAGCACAGCTTGTTAGATGACATGGAATGAAAACATTGGCAGAGAATTAATCTGTGCCTTTATGTTTGCAGATGACAAATGCTAGAAATATTGAAAGCAAAAGCTGAATTAAATATGGTCCAAAATACACAGTATCTTAAGGACTAGGGCTTGCACTCTAAACGCTTATCACTGCAGTAATTTAATTTATTACAAGGAAGATAAACTGGGTTCAGTCTGCCATCCCACTCTTAGGAGTATAACTGCCCGGCAGCAGAGCACGTTATCTCTCTAGCTTCAAAGCAGACTAAGTGACATAGGAAGAGTGTCTATGCAGCTCTATTTTAAATAAATGCTCATTTGTTTGTTTATTTTGCTTTGTGAGACGGCTCATGTCACGGTCCTGTGGTAGACATGTGAGTACAGTTTGCAGGAGTTTGTTCCTTTTTTTTATGTACAGATCTTAGAAACTGAACTCAAGTCTTCAGGTTTGTCACAGGTGCCTTTGCCACTGACTCATCTCAACCATGTTTTAACTCTTTAAGAAGAGAGACACAATATAAATAAAAATAATAACTAGAGGAGCCTTTTAAATTTTGGATTGACTTTTTAGAGTAAATAAGATCTCCATTTAATGTCTGTTACTACTCCTGAAAATTGAAACAGACAACATAGAATATAAAGTTTCAAGCATTTCTTTTGTCATAAAAATATAATTTAAACCTGGAGTTTCAACTCAGGTGAAACTTTTCATGCAATCCATATTATATTAAAATATAGTTACTTATTAATTCTATACATTAGTATATATTTATCATTTAATTATCTCTATATATGACCTTATCTGTATTTTTTATTTTTATTATGATTATGAATATTTTCTCATACATTGCATTATCAACCAGTTTCCTCTTCCTCCTTTCACTCCCCTCCCACATGCCCTCTCCCCCAAATCCACTCCTCATCTGTTTTCCTTCAGAAAAGAACATATCTTCCAGGGATATCAATTACAAATAGCATAAGAAGTTACAAGAAGACTAGACCCAAATCCTCATATCAAGGCTGGATGAGGCAACCCAGTAGGAGGAAAAAAGATTCCAAGAGCAAGGAAAAGAGTCAGAGACAGAACCATGGTGAGATTTGCACAAGAACACCAAGCTACCCAACCAGAAGTTACATTTGGAGGATCAAGGTCAGACCCCTACAGACTTCCTAATTGTTGCTTCAGTCTCTGTGAGGCCTGCTTAGTTCTTTATTGATTTAATAACCAATGAGTCAGTGAAATAGAACCTACCACAGATATGAAATACAGGTCTTCCTGTAAATTACTTTGTCATTTAATTCACTACAAAAATAATTATATCCCTTGAATTAAATTTAGTTTCAGTACCTGTTAATTTGGAAAACACAGAGTCCTAGGGTAGAAAAGTTGAGGATTACAGTAAACACATACAGTGTATTTATAACTGCTTAGGTCATAATGGGATGGTCAAAATATATTGTATGACAAAATTAAGTTTAGGAAATCAAAACCAAGAAAGAATAGAGATGAGGGAGAGAAGCAGGGCATGGGGGCATTAGGAGAAGGAAGATAAGTTGCTAATTATTTTCTCAATGATTGTTACAACTTACACTAGTCATCCCATTAGTATTTTAGTGAATCCTGGAAATTGTTGTATTCTCTCAAATAGAATGAGTATAACATAAAATCCTATGTTCTCCAGAAACAAATAAATCATCAGTTGAGGACACTCAGTTAATAAAGACCCCTAACATCCTGGAGGAAATACCCCAAGCAGAACTTTTCCATGACTTCTTTTCACTTACTAAATTGAAAACACAGTATTAGTGAGTATGTCAAAGATGTTCCAGAGCAGGGCCCATACCACAGAGTAGGTAGACAACTGTATTTTGTTAATTTTTGGTGCAATTTTGTTTGCTTTGGGCATGGCTTGTTTATTAGGTTTCTTCTTTCTCCTTTTAAATTTTGTCTTTCTACTTTGATTTTAAGAGAGAAAACAAGAAAGACAAAGAATATGATGCTGAGTAGTTAAGGAGGTAATGAGGACCTGGCAAAGTTGTTGAAAGATAAAAAACATAATCAAAATATACTATATGAAACATTTAATAAAACTGGTTATAAAATTCAATGAAATATTAAGATACAGGTGGTCAGGAGTAAAATGGTATAGTTCTACCAATTGTAGCTTGAAAACTCCAGAAACATAAGCTAAAATAAGACTTTTGTTTGCAAGTTGATGGTCTCAAGTGTTTTGTAATAGTAAAGTGAAGTAGAGTAACATTTATTCCTAAACATTTTGTGTTCCATCAACTTTTTTCTAGATAGACTCAGTTATATAGATAGAACTGAAATAAAATAAGACAATACATCAATTTCTTTGTGTATGTGTGTGGCTTGTGCACATGTATAATGCTATGTATGTGTGTGCATGCGTACATGTGCAGGCATACATGTGAATATGCATATGGAGTTTCGAAGATTACATCAGTGTATTCATTGATAGTTCTCTATTTCCTGGGACAGGGTCTCTCACGAAAATTAATGCCCATCAGTTCTAGTGAGTCTAGCCTGCTATTCATTTTGCCCAAGGAATCACCTCTCCCTGTATCTGAAACTGCGAGATTATAGGCAGACACCATTACTAGTCAGCTTTGCATTTATTCTAGAGACCTGATCACCCACAGTGATATTTGGGTCAGGTAGCATTTTGACCCTGAGCAATATCACCAGCCTTGATATTTTTTCAATACAAATATTTTTAGATCTTTAATAATTGTTCTATCTTCAACTTATAACATATATATTTATCTGTTTTGAAAAAAAATTGTATAAGGCAGCCAAGAAACTGTATCCAGAAAAGTATTATAATTAATTATATAGTTGTATTTTCAAGTCTACAAGTATACTTTTTCTTGCTTATCTTTCATACCTTACACAAAACATTATAATAGACATATTCTTGTTAGAAACTGAATGTTAGTTATTTAAAAATTTCAAAAATAATACCAGTAGACTTAAGAAGAAAAAAAAAAGGAGAACTGAGTTTTGGAAAATACCTTCTTTATCCATATGTACCTAATTAATCCTCTAGACACTGTCCTATAAATATACTCAAGGGTTTATTATTCATCTGCATGAGAATTAAGCTTTATTGTTAACTTGTCTGGATTTAAAATGAAAATAATTCTCTGGATACATCTCTGAGGTCACTTACAGTGAATTTGTAGTGAGAAGGAAAGACTCAAGTTGACCATGGGCAGTAGCATCTATGGGATTACAGGACTCTAGATTGAATAAACAGAAAATGAGTTGTATAATAGTATTCCTTTATATCTTTTTTGAGAATGCATTGCAATGAGCCAGCTCATTCCCTGCCCCCAAGCATTCTCTACCATCATAGATTATATTGCAATTAAACTATGAGCAAAAATAAGTCCTCCTTTCCTTAGATAGCATTTCTCCATGTATCTATCATGCAACCAAAAAGTAAACAGTGCAATCAGGAAAGAGCGTTATAGTTTACTGCAAATAAAAGTACATCACTATTTTTTCTGTTATGTACAGGAAACATTTAGATGTCAGTTCACCAAAGTGAGAGAAACATTAAATACATCACATATCACAACTCACCAATCCTCCTGGTGTCCATCCTTGGCTGTGCAGCAATCAAGATGTAAATGCCACAAAGGTTTTTACTTGCTTTTTTTGTTTCTATTTGTTTTCAGCTTTTGGGTCTTGAATATATGATGTTTGTGTTTCATTTTCCAGAAAACTCTCCTAACTTTGCTTTATATGATCTTAAGATAATGTCACTCAGAGTGAGTATATATCTTACAAGGACCCTGTTTTCAATGCCACATGGCTTCAGAGCTGACTACATAACTCCAGGCTACCCTGGTAGAGAATGAGCTAGCACTTACTGTTGGCCCTAAGCCACCCAGTTTACACACTTCTCAGACTTTCATTTATGTTGAGCCAAGGTCCTCTCTTTCTCTTTTGCTTTTCAATCTTTATCTCTTTTGCCTTGAAGGATTTTTATGGATGGACAAAGTAGGTCAAGTAAGATAAGCCATTGTCACTCTACACTAAATCTTCCCACTTTCAAAGAACTGCCCTCAAACTGAACTTTCACTAAGAATTTCTGAGTAGTATAGGAATGCAGAGCAATATCTATAACAGTGTTTCTTTGCATGAGGAAAATGAATTGGGATTCTCAGTTTCAACCCAGTTTATTTCCTATTTGAGCATAGGGAAGTTATTACTTATCCCAACTTCGTTTTTTCATTAGAAAATATCAATAACAATGCATTTCTTCAAATCTCCAAATCCTAGAGAGACTTAATAAACTTGTGTATGTGAACACATGCATAAGCCACAGAAGTGCTATCAAATAGAAATGCTCTATTCTGTCTTCATGATGAATCAGATACAATACAATAAACCTTGTTATTTAAAGGTTCGATAGAATTTTGTAATTTAAGTTTGTTTCTTCCTTCACCTTTGAAATAATAAATACTAGAACATCCATACCTAAATTGGAAAAATTAGTATGAACTGTATATAAGAATATCTTGCTTTTGATTATAAGCATAAATTATTGATTTTTTTGCAGATTGTAACACTGTTCTTTTGTTTCTAATATATCTACTATTATTACTACCAATGAAGACCAGAATTTGTACTATTAGATATACTTATTATAATCAAATATTCTGAGCTAGTGGACATAGTGTTAAAAATATTATGGCATTAATAACACAAATAATCTATGGACAAATATATGTGAGAATTCAAGAACAGATAATAGAAATCATAAGATTACTGGCTAGTTGATTCAATGTAATTTCAGCAGTCCCTCTGAATTTTCTATGATAATCTTTATGCTAAAGGTGGGTTTGTTTAATATCTTTCACCTTATTATAGTTCAAATAAAAGAACATGTTATATACATTTAATGCACAATTTTAAAATGTGTTCCATGAACACACCTCAATATAAATAATGTATTTAAATTTATTATCCTCTATTCTTTCATATATATCCTTTCACTTATAAATTTGTTTATTTCTGTAATAGCACCTGATCATTTCCCACGGGGCCCATAGTATTACATCATGAAAATGCACAAGTGTAAGCTACACTAAGCCCTCTCACTACCCTCCACTAATAACTTTTTCAACTCTTTTTAGTATTTCAAAAATGATGTAAAAACAGAAGATTATGAAAAGCTTGGAAGAGGTAGTAAATGCTCTATTGAAGAGGAATCGTGAAATGTTAATTGAGCATTGGCATTTGATCAGATACTCAAGTGAAGGGAGGAGTCTGTTATCCACATCCTTAGAATGTGGATGAAGAGTAAGAACAGTTGAAAGACTATGCATGGGAGTGTCAGGCAACATGAAATCAGGGAAGCTGTGGTGACAGAGTGAGAAAGTTTAGGCAAATAGAAGTCATCAGATTATATTAGATAAGGCTAATATTACATAAGGGGATATCTTTGGCTTTTTCTTTGAGGGTAATGACGAAAATGGGGAGGATTTAGAGCAAAGTCTTGACCTGTCATGACTTCACAATGTTCTATTAGCATCTCTTAACACAATGACTTAATAATAAAATAACTACGTGCTTGGAAATTGCAGTTATCAGGTGAGTGTTGATGGAGTTCCAGGCTATGTGGTACTTAGAAGACAGGGGATCCTGAAGTGAAATTGAGGATTTACTTTAAAGACATATTTAATATATCTTTTTCTGTTGTGCTATTTAGGTGTTGAAGAAAGGGTCTGCATTAAACCCACTTGCATTTACTCCGAAGACCCAAAATTCATGTCTCAGCACCCATGTCAGGTTGGTCAGAACCACATGAACCTCCAATTATCTTCCGGCCCTTATCTTCTTGTTTCAGTGGAAACCTGACATGCACTCACACATAAGTGCATGAAAATAAATGCAAATAAAATAAAACCTTTTAATAAAGTTAATATTTATTATAAGGACTCAACAAAAATCTTTGCTGAGCCACATTATACTGAATCTTTTTCTGGATATCATGTGTAGGAAGGGCCATGGCAGTAACTAATTTGGCAGAATATAATGTTTATGTTGATGGTTCACAACTATATTCCGTTTTCATTTCTCTATAATTATACTAAGTATTATAAGCTTCATGGTTTTATCTCAATTTTTAGAAATATAAATAAAATCTGTTGCTCCTTGGGTGACAGAAAATATTGATCAAAACTTCCTTAACTTTACAAATTTCATCATTATTTATAGGTATATTGTAAATTTCATTTGGAGATATATTTTGATGCAGAATAAAATAATTAAGTATAATTATCATGTGTTTCACAAAATTTTCCAGCTTATTAGAAATTTAACATTTGTGAAATCAGTTTCATGTCTTCAGAAATGACTTACTAAAACAAAACAAAACAAAACAAAACAAAAAAACCCAAATAAACAAAACCCCATGGACAGCGCAATTTCAGAGAAGCCCATGAAACAGTGGGTCTTATTAAAGAATATTAAGATGACATTGCTATCTCATAGATGAGTAAAACTTGTTCTATAAGTGAGAAGAAGATATTTCATATTGATTTAGCCATAGGTGAACCCACTTACTAACTAATCATTAACTCTGAAATAGGAATATCAGCCTAAGAGAAGAACTTAAGTCCTTCATGCAACAACTTGCTTTTGGTTCAGCTCAGACAATGAATAACACAGTCTTTTTCAACTTACCAAGAAACATGACAAGACAACAAAATAATAAGGACAGGGAGAATTATACTAGGCAGCTAGCTGGAAATCATATGCATTGTTAAAGACTGTTTACAATGAAATAACTTTTATTTAAAGAAAAAAACTATGTATATTACTTTAGATTCTTATTGAAAACTCATGATAAGACATTTTTCTTTTACACAAAGACCTGGAATGCATTTGACACACAACCCTTCTGTTGTGTGTATTATAGTGTTTTGAATGTTTCTCTTATTTCTCTTTGTCATTTGAATGTACTTCTCAAAATTATTTTATACCTTTTAAAACTACATTTCATTTTTATTAAAAGGGGTATCAAAGTGTCAGATCATTTCCTTTATTTGCTCAGTCTTGATTTGCAAAACTCTTTTATCTCTATGTTCGCCTTTAATTTTTATTGAGATTACAAAAGGGCCATTTATGTTTATTTACAATTCTTGTAGTAAATTACTAAACTGATGTCTCATATTTTGAAAATTATATTTGGTAGTGATTAATTTTAAAGAAACAAAAAAAAACTGTATCTGCATCACACATATGTCACAAGAAAAAGGAAAAAGATCTCTCAAATCTCAGTCAAATGCATTTTGTTTGAAACTATATCATTCAAGTATAACATAGAGTAATATTCCATGAAGTTCCAAGTGAGTCAAAGATAGGGATTGCTATGGGGATGATTCAAGCTGTCCATCAGATCTCCTGAGAATCCAAGTTTCCTTGCACGTTCCATCAGGCAGATATGCCCTTCATTTTGACCCCTTGTAGCATTAGTTACAATGATTCTAACATCACATAACTTTTCAAGTCATCCTGTGTCTAAATGAGGTTCAAGTTGTAACTGTTTGTTCACTAAACTTGGTGGCATCCATGGAAAAGTCTCTCAAGTCTTTTTCCCATTATGTAGTAATTCCAAATGCCTACAATAGACCACAAGTAAGTCTACAAGGAAGGATATCTAGTTTTGAAAAGAAAAGAACAATTTAGAATTGCTGCAGAGGTAGCTGAACAGTTAATAGCAAAGGACTACAGTTTTTGTTCCTGACACCCATGTAGAAGCTTACAAATTTCTGCAACTCCAGTGGAATCTGACATTTCTGCCTCCTGGGTGTCTTCTTCTTCTTCTTCTTCTTCTTCTTCTTCTTCTTCTTCTTCTTCTTCTTCTTCTTCTTCTGCTTCTGCTTCTGCTTCTGCTTCTGCTTCTGCTTCTGCCTCTGCCTCTGCCTCTGCCTCTGCTTCTGCTTTTTCTTCATGAGGGCTTTTTTTATTTTTTTCATTTTTTAAATTTAAATTTGAAACTAAGTCATTTTACATATCATTACCAGTTTCATCACCCTCCCATCTTTCCCTCACCCCACAAACCCCCAGCCCACCTCCTTTCTGCTCCCCAGGGAGGGTTAGACCTTCTATGGGGAGTCTACAAAGTTTGTCATATCATTTGTGGCAGGACCTAGTCCTCCCACATGTGTCTAGGCTGAGAGAGTATCCCTCAATGTGGGATGGGCTCCCAAAGTCCATTCCTATACAAGGGATAAATAATGATCCTTTACTAGAGGACCCATGGATTGACCAGTCCTCCTAACTAACACCAACATTCAGGAGATCTGAGTCGGTCCTATACTGGTTTCCCACCTATCAAACTGGGGTGCATGGGCTTCCCTTTGATCAGGTTAGCTGATTATATGGATTTTTCCAGCCTGGTCTTTACCATTTTGCTCATTACTCCTCCCTCTCTATAACTGGATTCCAGGACTTTGGCTCAGAATTTAGCTGTAGGTGGCTGCTTCTACTTCCATCAGCTACTAGATGAAGGCTCTAGGATGGTATCTAAGGTAGTCATCAATCTAATTACATGGAAGGGCATTAAAAGTAGCCTCTCCACTATTGCTTAGATTGTTAGTTGGGCTCAAGATCTCTGGGAATTTCACTAGTGCCAGATTTCTCCTTAAATCTATAATGGCTCCCTCTATTATAGTGTCTCTTTTCTTGCTCTTCTTGGGCTTTTGTATGCATGTGATGAACATAAACTCAGGTGGGCACACACATATACATAATTTTTTTTAAAGCTTAAAAAATTCTGCAACTTCTAAATTCTGCTATAAAAGATTGAAAAATATTTTACTTTGATATCTATAAACATACAAATTCACCTAGTCTTATCTCACTCTCTTATCCCCAAAATATACTAAATATAAATGTTTGCAAATAACCATTCTGTAGTTACTTTATCATAACAGAAAAAGATCATCCTAGAATGAAGAACGTGAAGTTTATAACACTTAGAGATATGACAAAAAATTATAAGACTCTGGAAATAAACAGAACTGAAAAGTTCATAAAAGCAACAAAGAATGGATAGGCAAAGGAGAAGCCACAGGCAGCCAAGCTGCCTGCAAATAATCAATTGTGCTTCTGCGGTAGCATTCCATAGACCACTCCATGTGGGGGTGCTGGGCTTTTGTTAACATAGATGGCTCTGAATTACCTCTAGTCTAAATAACACCAGTATAATCACGATTCCCTAAGCAAGTAGTGTTAGGTGGGGTTTTTTTTTTATTTTTATTTTTATTTTTTTTTTTTAATTTTAGCTGTCACTGGTGACCTACATAGGATACATAAACGTTTGTTGAATCCTCCCAGGACAAACTGTACAACATTAGCCAACAAGGTGTCCACATTGGACATCTTTTCTAGATAAGCCTGTGGGAGTACTTCTAAATAAAAAGTTAACTTTGGAATCACCAAAGCCCCAATTAGACTGCCCTACTCAATGTAGTTTAGCCACATCATTTCCAACGAGGACACACATAGGATATAAAACAAAGAAAGAAATATTTCTTCCTTTTTGCCTATTGAATTTGAATGAAGATCCCATTCATTTCCTGCCAGAAGACTACAGCTCAGACAGGAAATTACTCCATCCACTCCCCTGACATTTAGGGCTACAAAATTAGACAGTAACTGGCCGATCATTTCTAAAGAGGCCAGAATGTAAGTACAGGTCTCATTCAGTCTTCACAATCATTTCTTGTAGATAACAGCACTTCTGACTTATGGCCTCCTCTCTCAGACCTGAAGCCAAACCTCTGCGCATTCTCTTTTCCTGGGTGAAGCACTCTGTGACCTTACAGCTTCCACAGAACTGAGTCCCCCACTGACCCTGATTATATAGCCATTGGAAAACGTAAATTATAAATTGCTTTTATACACATGTATTCATGGCTTGTGTTAGGTGGTCTAGTTAACATGGAATTTCTCCTAAACCTTTTTAGGAAACCTGATGACTCACTAGTTCCCTTTGTCCCCTAGAATTAAGGCTCTCTCTTTGTAAAACCTTGTCCTAATGACATTATGCTTAAGTGTACTAGGATCCTGGCAATTGAAGACCCAACTCCCTTTAGGTCCCTATCACACCCGCCTTTGACAATCATGATATCAGTCCTAATGCTTCACCACTTTAAGGTCTATCCATTGCTCCTCCTGATCATCTTATTAAATCATTTGAAGGGTGATTTCTTCATATCCTGCCTTTCCACATCTTACCTTAATAAGTTACAGCAACATGAAGTAATAATTCATAGTAAATAACTTTATATATTTGAGCCTGGTTTTGGTGGCTCACACCTTTAATCCCAGCACTAGGAGAGGCAGAGGCAGGTGGATCTCTGTGAGTTCAAGGCAAGCCTGATCTACAGAACAAGTTCCAAGACAGACTCCAAGCAATACAGAGAAACCCTGTCTCAAAAAACAAACAAACAAAAACCCTAAACAACAACAACAAAACTTTATATAGTCAAACAAACGTTTTATAAAACAAAATATGATTGATTTCTCCTCATGTATGTAATGTATAAAATTATGTTTAAAATCTGGAATTAGAATAACAATCTTGAATGTTTGTTATTTTGAATGAACTACATTTTGAAATGTAAATTTTTTCTCAAATAAAAACAAATTTTTAATGGACTAATAAACAGAAAAGTTATACTTCTGCATAGGACTTGTTTAATGAATTCAGATGGAGAGCATTGCTGAACATATTTTAACTGAAAGTCACATTTGGACCAAACTAACATTTATAATATTGCTTTAAACAATAGTGGTCTTTTAACAATTGAGAAGGAATTGAACTTATTAAATTTTCAATCACTTTGAACATGCAAATAATTTGCCATCTGCTTTGTAAAATCTATATTGTATTTCATCACTTTGCCTGCATAATTTGGTCTCAGGCCTCTTAGATTAGTTTTTCAGCTTTAAGTGAAAATTCATCTGATTTCACTTGCCCATCGCGGGAACGTCATTTATGTTACTACTCAAGCTAATTGATGTTCAAAATATCTATGAACAAGCGGCATCCATGTTAAAGTATTCTACTCACCTCTATAAATATCATTATTCGTGAATTTAAAAGAGACAAAAACTGTTGGTGGCTACAGAAAATAAATACTAAAGAAATAGAGAATATAAAATTGAATGCCTCACCCTCCCTGGGTTGGGATGAGGGGTTGTTGGGGGGCATGGGAGGATGGGAAAAAGAGGAAAATAAGATTGTTTATCATTTAAATATATATATGCATCATATCTTGTATGCCACCAAAGCATACAAGAATGAGCTCATCTTTATTTCATTTTTGCTTAATAAAAATAATGTATAGGTTTGTACTTTTATATATCAACATATGTGTCTTAAACAGTGACCAAATATGATGCAACTTGTATAAATAGCAACAATCATATGCATATCTTCACAGTATAAAATACAGCATATAAAATGAGAAAATTATGACTCAGAAGTCTTCATGTTACCATGTTTTATTTCTTTTTTAAAAGTGTAATTACTTTTCATTTGCTTCATATATAAGTACTAGAGGAGGCAGAGGAAGGGGAAGAAGAAGAGGAAGAACAAGAAGGGTACCACTATACCTAGAATATTATAGTAAATATTTAATTTTCATCTTCCTCTAAAACCTAGGCCATACATTATAAGTGTTCTAGTACCATATCTTTTCTTATTTGTATTTTGGGTTCACTCTGTCATTCAAGATATATCCAACTTGCTTAGAGACAGAGATCTAATCAATTTTATGCTGTGCAACACAGCTGCCTTCAACATGTAAAAATATTTTCTCTCGATAAATTAATTTAATGTTAGGACTGTAACAGTGAAAAGTTAAATTTTCAAGTAATTGTGTTTCCTACCTATATACATGAATTTAATACAGATATTAAAATATTTCTTTTTAAATGAAAAAAAATGTTTATTTATATTTAATATTCATAAGTGTTTTACATACACGAGTATCAGGTGCCTAGAAGAAGTTAGACCTGGTCATGAGCTATCATGTGGGTTCTGGGATTTGAACTTGAGCCGCAAGAGGAAAAAATCTCTCTTAACACTAAGAGATCTCACCTACCTCAATTCTATTTTTAAAGATTTATTTGTTTTTATGGGATGCATTGGCATGCCTGCTTGCATTAATATGCATCATGGGTCTGCTATTCCTATGTAATCTTAAAGTGGTTGTTTCATCCTTTGGAACTGAGTTGTAGTCTGTTGTGACCCATCCTATAAGTGTACTAAGAAAGGAACTTATTTCCTCTGAAGAGTAGTGCACTCTTAACCACTAAGTGTTCAATTCATGCAAAATGGCAACTGATAATTTAGTGTTTAAAGAAAAAATTTTGATGAACTTGAGCATATGAAAGCACATAACCACATCTCTATAAATTGCCCATCTTTTTTACCCAAATAACTAATTATTTTCTTCTTTACAACAACACAAGCATTAGTATGGTAAACATAGACATGCATAATGAAATGATAGCAAGAACTAATTGTACTAGTGCAAAATACCAATATATGTGGACACACGAGTAAAAGATGGAAGGCTGATAATTTTCAGTTTTAAAAATTAAGCTAACAACACTAAATTATAAAGATAACTTTAATATCAGAACTTTTAGTTCTTTAAACTTGAATAAAATGCTTATTGAAAGATCAAATAGAACAAATGAGATGAAAAAAACAAACAAACAAAATTTGTGAACTGCTATCCTCAGCCAAGTATATGTCACTAAGACAGCACAAATATGGTAAAGATTTAAATTCTCATTGTTCTTACATCTTCTTTATCCTGAGAGTGCAAAGAATAATATTAGGTAAACATTGGAGGACGACATAAATATTATAGCATTTTCTCTCTTGCAACCAGAAAAAATTAAACATTTTATAACGCTCACTTCATGGCATAGTGCCTCTGTAATAGTCTTCCATTAAAGGTTGCTTGGGTAAAGAGAATGCCTTCTATGTATTGTTTACAAGAAAACATCAACATTTTGTGAGTACAGTCTATTCATGTTTAATAGTGACTGCCAAATATCCAGAATGGTTAGGAGAAAAGAACACACAGCCTATGTATTTTTTATTTTTCCTTTATAAAGACCAAAATGGCAAGTCCGTCTACGTATCCAACCACAGTGCTCCAAGATGCTCTGACGTCATTAGGATAAAGATCACAATTCTTTATCCAGACCCTATTTCTTTAATAAACAAAAAAACAGAAATAATTTAAACTGTAAATAATAACTCAGTACTCTGGATCAACTAAAATTCCACATTTTGTATTTTCAGTATTGTTTCTGTTTTCTCAAGGCTAAATTGGAATGAAGGCTTATAAGTCCACTAAGCTGTGCCATTCAAACCTATACTTCCTAAATTGAAAAAAAAAAAAAAAAAACAATAGAGGAAGAGTCTACCACTATAGATTGTTCTTAATTATCTTAAAGTATTTTTTTTGGAATTGTTCTAGATATTACTATAATGCATAATTTCTTAGATGCTTTCCAGATGCACTTTGCTGTCTTAGATGTAAATGGATGCATATAAATGATAAGACTGATAGCTTGACAACTTATTTAAATATGGTCATTTGCTTGGTTGATATGAATATTCTGAAACTGAATTTCATATGATCTCATGAAGGGATTAAGATATTATGCAAAATCATCCTCTTTATCTTTTTTCTCTTTACCACAAACTTTTCTTCTCAATACATTTCCACTATAACTCAGACTTTAGAATATTAATGATGTAAGAACTCAGTAAATATGTATCATGTATAATTAGCATTGAGAAAATGAGCATCCTTCAAAAGTCATCTGTGTGTTCAACGCAATCATGAAAATTCAAAAAATTACCCAGAGAAAGTAAGAAAATGATATTAAAATATCCATGACTGTAAAAGTTGTCCTACACCAAAAATGAAAAAAGGAAAGAAAGAAAGGAAGAAAGAAAGAAAGAAAGAAAGAAAGAAAGAAAGAAAGATAAAAATACACCTGGATGTACCGCATCCTAGATAGATTTCATGTTTTACTACTGGTCTACGTAGCAAAAGCAATATGATACTGGTATATAAGAAGAAACATTAGTCATTAGAATACAAGTGAGGGTTCAGATGAAAACCTACTCCCATACTCCACCTCTAAATTCTGACAGAGATCAAGGATACAAATTGGAGAAAGACAGTGTCTTCAATAAATGTTTTAAGTCCAAGTAGATAATCACTGTAGAAGAATGAGAATATATCCACTTTTTTTACTCTATATAAAACTAAACTCCAGATAGATCACAGACCTCATACTCAGAATTTGAATGGGGAAAGGAGAGTGTTTAGAATGTCCTTGAAGTTACAGTACAAGAAATGTTTTTCTGATCAGGTTACTTATAGAACAGATACTAAGATCAATACCTGATAAATAGGACCTCAGACTTAAAAGTTTTTATATCATAAAGGACACACTCAACTGAAGAGTCATCTTACAGGATGAGAAAATAAATATTTATCATATATATGAGACAAAGTGAGAGCATACACAATATACAAGAAATTAAAATAGCTAAACAAAAACAAAATATAAAAATTGTGGTAATGAACTAATCAAATAGCTCTTAGAAAATAAAACACAAATGGGTGCTAAGAAGAATTGGTAAAAACTGAATGCTTACCTACTGCTAAATGAAGTGAAAAATTTTGATTCACTTATGGAATGCAGTATGGATGTTCCTCAAACAAAAACCAATTATAGAAATAGACATTATATAAGTTTTTGCTGCACTGTTTTTGATGGTAAACCTAAATGCCACAAACCAAGGTGACACTTTCTCATCCCTTCTCTTTGCTACTCTGTCCTGAGAAACCAGTAAATATAAATAGCCTAGATTTCCATCAACTGATGAATGAAAGCTAAAATATGCTGGTGGTATAGCTGCAGAATAGCATAATAATCAGCTTATAAGAAAACTAAAATACAGGTAAATGTGTTAATTTGGAAGCTATCATCACTGATGAGGTAATTCAAAGTCTGAAAAACAAACAATACAAGCATTCTTTAACTATAATATTAAATTTGAATCTTCAAATGTGTGTTTTTTCACACATGAGAAACAATCGCAGATATCTGGTCATTATTAAGGGATTGGGGATTCTAAGCAAGTTAATATATAAGATTCAGCGGTATAAAGGAAAAAAGATAGTGAAACAGAGATGATTAAGGTTGTTTCGGGGGGGATAGGAAGGCAGGGTACTATAGGGAGAATGGTAAAAGATAACTAATACTCAAGACCTTTTAAAATATATATAAAAAACTTAATACTGAATGTGTGGTGTGTGTGTGTGTGTGTGTGTGTGTGTGTGTGTGTGTGTGTGTGTGTCTGCGTCTAAGTGTGAAAGTGCTCTTGAATTTGTTCAGCTTCTAAAGATGTCTCTGAATTCAATATATAATGTGCAGGATGAAAGTGATAAACAAATTGGATATGGTAGTGTTAAGTACAAATTATTATCCCTTAGGACCAATTATAAGAAAAAAGAATAAAATTAGGGCAAAAGTTAAAAGGACATAGAGATCATAAATTAAATACTCAATTATTATGAAAGAAGTTGCAGAGTATATAGATCAATATTAATAGGAGCATAGAAAAAAGAAAGTATGTATGAGAAGATGTCATCAAAACCAACTGCGCTAAGAAAAAAGAACAAGTCAATGAAGATTCTTTTCTTTTTCTTTTAATTGATAAACAACTACAACTTTATAGAGAGTTTGTAAAATGTACAAATTTTAATAAAGAATATGAACATTTGCCACAGTCATGGACACACAACCCCTAATAAACTGATTAATAGGTTCAGGAACATTTTTTTTTTTTTGATCTCTGTATTTCAAGGTCAGACTGCTGTGACAACATAAAATCTCTAGAGAAAAAGAAAAATCTCAGGAACAAATAGCTCTACAAACACAGCTCATGACATGCCAAGGGACTGTTCTCTTGTGAACATGAGAAACATATTTGTAGCACTTCAGAATTCATTCAATACATAATCCATATGTACACCCTGAGGAATGTGTTTAAGAATTTATTCTGACAGAAAAGTAATATCTGTACAAGAGCAAAGACCCCTGTGTGGGAGACTGAGGAGGAGCAAGAGTACAGAACACTCAGTGTAGCATCAAATGACAAACACTTACAACAGTGTGAAAGAGTCATTTTGCAGCCAAGATGTCACCAACATCATATGATATAAATGATTTTATCAAATAATGGGTAAGAGAAGTAAGAGAAAGTTGAGAAAATATACTGTTTAATTGTACTGAGATGAGAGAGACTAGAAGTAAGCCTCTGGCTATGAAAATTAGATGGGATTCATAGTTATATAAAAAATAAATTAATTACTTCAGAATTAACCTCATTCCTTTATAAGTAATTAATTAATGATTTTTTGACCTGTGTTCTTTAGCCTCAAAAGTTTCTCTCCTGAATTTTCCCTGACATGTTTATTACTGAATACCTACCAGGAATGGTCTCCAATCAGGTCTGTTCTCATTATCATGTGAACTATAGGATGAGAGCTAATGTATTATGGGAAATCAGAAGTGGATAAAATGTGAGGTTATCATGAGCATAATTATCATGTCATTGTAGATATGTAAAGCGTAGTAGATAGAGACTCATTGGTTAGGAGTACTTGATATATAATCATGAAAGCCTGACTTCAGGTCTCAGCATTCACACAAGAAACGAGGGTAACTTCTGATCCCACCATGAGGGATTAAGAGGATTACAGGGGCTGCCTAACTTCCAGCCTAGCCTAGAAAATTTAGGTCTGAAGTTCAAAAAAGTTATTGCATCAGGATAGATTTGGAGAGTAATAAAAGGGAACACCGATGCCTCCTTTTGCCCTCTGTGCTTATACAAGGTATGCACAATTACACACGTATGCATATAAAGACACATGCAAACAGATATGTACAAATACTTCAAAAAATTAAAAACAATGCATGTAAAACTTTATTTCTATTGATGTATTTTAGCCAGAAGTCTAAGATGGATACTGAAAGTGGTTGCTTCAAAAGGTCATGTAGTGTTAGTACTTCTCTCCTCTGATATCATGTAGAGAAACATACAACACTAGGCATGCTTGTCAGTAGGCATGAAGTTCCTATTTAACTATCATCTTGTTCTTTCTGTGTTTGGTGACATAAGTTTATGGTGGATTCAACAACAGGGTCTTACCCTCTGGTTGTGGGATAAACAATTGCCTGTGATTTTTAGAGAGTGTCTATGGCATCCCGTTAGCCAACAACTTCAAGAATCACACCATAGAAGAGAAGAGGGAATAAATTTCAACACCAAGCCAAAAAGCTACTTGCAATTGAAGGCTACTGAGAGGAAAATGCGTTTTCTTTGATGGAAAAAAATTGAGTATTTCAATCACATTCTGAGATAAGCCACATTACCAGGTATAGTTGCCTAAAACCAAATAGACCACACGTACAATTAAATTATGTACAATTAAATTAAATTTCATGATTTGTGAGCATTTGTTTGTTTTGTTGTTTCAAGGGCAAGAGAGTACATGAAGTTGGGGTATATCAGGAGATAGAAGTTTAAGGAAGGAAATGACTATGATAAAAGTCATTGATAAAATTGTAAAATAATACTTAAAGGATCATGCAATGCTATTTCTTTCTTCAAATTCACAACCAAAGACACAACAAAGAATATTCTTTTGTATGATCTTTTAACCTATCAGTGATATTAAAGAAATTCATGTTGGATATATGATGTGATTACATAGAAAGAAGACCATTTTGAAATCTGCCAACATTGAAAGCATTAGTACCTCAAGTATTTTATAAAGGGCTGTAGAAAGGTGCTCTTTCTAGTACACCCCTCTGATTTTCCTTTAGGATTCTCTGCCTTTTTGTTGCAATTAGAGCTAAGTTTATTCTTTGGGAATATCTTATATATTACACGATGCTACAACAGCAAAACCTTATTTTCACTATTGTTCCAATGACTAGAAATCCTAAATCAAACTGTTAGCAGGAAGCCTTTGTCATAGAGTGCTTCATGGTAGGGTTTTTTTTTTTTCCTGTTGCTTTTTCCAGCTTTTGATATAACCAAATGATACTCAGTATTGTTGCTATCTTCTGTTCTCTCATCACATTCTCTCTAGACATCTGTGACTGATGTTGTTGAAAAGATAGTGTAAAGGGTATTCTTCTCAAATTGCCGGAAATTATAATAATGGAAACAAACAGCCACACCTTCAAGGTGGATTCTATATTGAGTGGATCGAGTTGGTAATACTCAGGTAAATGTAAGTGTAAATATTCCAAGGGATGGTGTCTTAGACTGACTGAGAGGAAGAATGTGGGTTAAGAACAGGCATTTTTCTCTCCCCAAGGTCTGACAAGAGACACAGGAAATCACCCCTCTCTTGCTGCTCCTACCATGGTATCTCCTATAGGAAGGACAGTACTCTGGGAGTGTGTGGTAATTAAACCAATCTCCTCCAAAGTTGGTTTTCACAGATGTTTTGATACATCAACAAGGAAAGTAATTCAGATGTATATTTAGAAGTGAATGGGTCTATTATTGAATTTATTATGTGATGTAACTGAGCTCAATAAATCTTTATTACAAGGAAGGAATTTGCTTTGCTTTAAATAGCAACCTCAAAATACAGAATGAAATGCTTTTGCTGATAAATTGATTTGAAGTATCAGCATTTAAATGGCTATCTTATTGGGAAAAAAATAGAGAAAGGGACTATGTATGCAATTTAAAAGAATACCATTTATGTTCAAGTCCTCCCTAACTGTTCCTGGATAATATTAGACATATTTCCTCAGGCCACCCTCTTAATCAAATAAACAGGGAGCAGCCACATTTGAGAAGCAACAATGGCCTCACAAATAATTGCCTGACATCATGGTTTGGAAGTCTTTAAGCAGACTTGGAAGTTGGTAAGTAGCATTTAGGTGTCAAAAATGGATTGTACTTTCACAGTACATTTTATCAGATCACAGAGGGTTTTTCCATTATCAATTGTACTTACAATTCTTCTGGGCAGCAAGAGGGAATGCAATTGTAACTCTTTTTGTAAATAGTATCAAATGAGAAACAAAGCCTCTTTTTAGCCCATAATCACACAGGGTATGCTCTCAGAGATAGGCTTAGAGATCACTAAGCCTATGGAAGATGTGTGATAGATTAGGGTCTACCTACCAACTTAAAAACAGAATCCAAAGTGCAACAATAAAAATCTTGGCATAAAGTCCTAGCTGTCAGTACTCTTCCAACACCTGGAGAGAGGCAGGGAGAATATAATGCTCCTCATTTACAAAATGAGTGTTGCAGTTTAAAATTAAATTAAGAAAAATGTAAAAGACTAATATGAGGAAGAAGGAAATATAAGAGGATTGGTGCAGTCTTGGACAGAATGAGTTAGTTTTGGCAGGGAGATTGTTCCAAAACCCTAGTGACAGTGACTGCTAACAAATGCTCTGACCTTCTTGTTGAAATAAAGGCTTGTTTCACTGGTGCATTTGAAGTGGGAACTGAAATCGTTCCAGTTGGCTAGATGTTTAACAAGCCTCTCTTTGGGAGTTCTACATCTGTCAGGTGAATCATAACAAGGGTTCTACTTACATTAAGCAAGAAAAAAAAATATGTCTAATGAGCTGCTAACACCAAGTGTCTGTGAAGTTCTCCAAAGTATGTTCAAATCAGTCACAAGTTAAAAGGCCAAGCTTTTGATGATCTGAGAATACTATTCTCAGAGAGAAATGAGCTTGGAAGTTTTATAAACACAATCATTGTGAGAGAAATAATACCTGACAGTTAACAACAAACTATCATTCTCTATTATTAGTGTTGGTGCATTACAACTACACTAATCTGAGTTTATTTGTCCTACTTTACAAATAACAAGAAACATTTGTAAAGTAATCGTTCAAAAATTGAACTATGGGTGCACTGTAGAATTAGAATTAAAAGTTAATGAATTTTAAAATATTAATATTGTATTTTTTCTAATTATTCTCCAGAAAATGATTCAGCTATCCTAAAACAAGGACGTTAAGTGATTGCAAATTCTTGCAAAGGAAAATACACGGATGGCTTGATGAGTAAAGGACAACAAGCCTGAGTGCTTGATACAGAACCCCAGAGCCAGTATGATGGAAGCAATGAACCAATTTACTGAAGTTGTCCTCCGATCTCCATACACATATATACATACATACATACACACACAATTAAACAAAAAGTCACAAGGACCAGACCTGCATGCAGGTTTTCTGATTTTGTCATGAAAATATGTTGCCTTTCAGTTATTTATTTATTATAGAACACACATTTGAACTTAAGTATTCAGAAGCAGAATAGAAACAGAGTAGATAGTGAGCTTTTATGTGACAGTTCATTTCAAGACACAACAAGGTTAACTAACACCTTATTTCACCTGTTTGTTGTAGGATGTGTGATGTTTGCCTTCTCAATACTAATTTTGAATTGGTTTTAAACCATTTGCTATTTGTTGTGTTGGGCCTCAAATGCAGAGTTGACCCAATCAAACTTGCCATTGTCAGACATTATAAAGGATTTTAAAATATGCCTTTATTATGTCTATTCCGCCTTCCTGTGATCATTTGTCATAAACTCTGGCTGCTTTCATAAGTGTTCTTAACTAATCCTGTAGAATACATTTTCTCATCTGTATTTTTGCTTTTAACCCACATGAAATTTTTACACAGAATTGATAATCCTTATTACTTTTTTTCAGTCAACATATACTTACAAAATTAAATTTTACAACAGAGTTATTGGGACTTTCTGGGAATGTTCATATTCCCTTTGTTCTAATTCAACCACTGAGATTTATTGTCCATCTATTTATTCCTCCATCAGTCTGTGTTTTTAACAAAAAAGTAATTAGAATTAGTTTTAAATTCTATTTTCTAAGTATTGAGAAACTAAGATGTAAAATTTTTGAATAAAATTTCAAAACCACATCAAGCTATAGATCAATACCATAAAACCTCTCTTTTATCCGGCAGTATTTAGCCATTTCTACCACACTAAGACAACTGTTTCTGTCGCTTTTCATAGAAGAGAAGAAATATATGATTTTGACTCTTTTGCTCATCACTTCCCCTTCTCTGCAACTGGTTTCCAGGAGTTTGGCTCAGTGTTTAGCTGTGGGTGTCTGATTCTGTTTCCATCAGCAACTGGATGAAGGCTCTAGGATGGCATATAAGGTAGTTATCAATCATTTATGAGGGAAGGGAAATTAAGGTAGCCTCTCCACTATTGCTCAGATTGCTAGTTGTCAATCTTGTAGGTCTTTGGGCATATCCTTAATGCCAGATATCTCTGCAAACCTTGTAGGGTTTTCATTGAATCCTAGCTTCTCTGGGAGTGTGACTTTGCTCTATTTCTAAAATCCTTATATGAGTGAGTACATACCATGTTCATCTTTTTGTGACTGGGTTACCTTACTCAGGATTGTTTCTTCTAGTTCCATCCATTTGCCTGTGAATTTCAAGATCCCACTTTTTCCCCCCTCTGAATAGTACCCCATTGTGTAAATGTGGCACATTTTCTTTATCCATTCTTCAGTTGTGGGACATCTAGGTTGTTTCCAAGTTTTAGCTATTACAAATAATGCTGCTATGAACATAATTGAATAGATGTCTTTGTTGCATAGTTTTGCAACTTTTGGGTATATTCCTAACACTGGAATAGCTGGATCCTGTGGTATACTAATTCCCAATTTCCTGAGGAACAGCCATATTGATCTCCAAAATGGATGTATGATTTTGTATTCCCACCAGGAGTGGAGGAGTGTTCCCTTCCCTCCACATCCCCTTTTGCATAAACTGTCATTGGTGTTTCCGATTTTAGCTATTCTGACAGGAGTAAGATGGTATCTCAGAGTTGCCTTGATTTGCATTTCCCTGATGTCTAAGAATATTGAGCACTTTCTGAAGTGTCTTTCATCCATTTTGGATGCCTCTAGTGAGAATTCTCTATTTGGTTCTGTACTCCACTTTTTAAATGGATTCCTTAGTGTTTTGGTGCCTGACTTTTTGAGTTCTTTGTATATTTTGGAGATCAGCCCTCTGTCAGATGTGGGGTTGGTTAACATCTTTTCCCACTCTGTGGGCTGCTGTTTTGTCTTGTTGAATGTGACCTTTGCCTTACTGAAGTGTCTTGTTTTCAGGTAGTCCCATTTATTGTCTCTCTCAGTGTCTGTGGTACTGGGATTATGTTCAGGAAGCAGACTCCTGTACCAATTCGATCAAGGGTACCTCCCACTTTCTCTTCTAAGAGGTTCAGTGTGGCTGGATTTATGTTGCGGTCAATGAACCATTTGGACTATTATGAGGCCAGGACACTTATTTTTTTTGTTTTTCAGTCTATTTTGTGTTCAGTATGTTTCTTGCACTTTCATAGGCATGTCCTTCTTCAGGTTTGGAAAGTATTCAATGATTTTGTTGATTATGTTTTCTGCACCTTTGAGCTGAGCTTCTTCACCTTCTTTATACCTATTATTCTTAGATTTGGTCTTTTTACAGTGTCCCACGTTTCCTGGATATATTGGGTTAAGGATTTTTCAGATTAAAGATTTTCTTTGGTCTTTAAATCTATTTTCTCTAGTTTATCTTCAGTGAATGAAATTCTCTCTTAGACCTCTAGTATTCTGTTGCTTATATCTGTAGTTCCTGATTGTTTTCCCAGTTTTTCTAATTCCAGAATTCCTTCAGTTTGTGTTTTCTGTATTGTCTCTATTTCAGTTTGCAGATCTTCAAATGTTTCAGTTGTTTCTTTCATCTGTTAGGCTGTTTTTTTTTTCTTGGCTTTCCATGTTTTCTTTAAGCTTTATGAGATTTGTTGATGTCTTAAATTTTTTGGTTCGCCTTTTCCTCTTTTTCTTCCAATTTTTTGATTGATTTTTGTTCCACTTTTTTAAGGGAGTTTTTCATATCATCTTTGAGTGACTCTGTTTTTTCATGAAGTTGATTTTATGTCATTCATTTCTGTTTCATCTATTTTGGTGTATTCAGATCTTGTTGGTGTAGAGTCCCTAGATTATGGTGGTATCATATTGATCTTTCTAATGTTGAATGTGTTCTTGTACTGTGGTCTTCCCATCCCTTCTTCCAGTGGGTACAGATGATGTCACTCTCTCTCAGGTCACCTCTTCAGGTTGGTGTAGGTGGGTCAGGTCTTTGACATCAGTTACCGTGGATCATCCAGCTCTCTTGGAGGTCCCAAGCAGAGGTCACAGCAGGGTCAAGAATTAGACAAGGGTTGGCTGTTCATGGTTCATCTTGCCAGGGTGAGACCACTCAAGCAGGCTGCATTGGGCAGGAGGAGTTCAAGATACAGAGCTAAATCAGGAGGTTTCAAGGAAAGTATTGGGGAGAGAGTGTTGGACCTGTGCTGGTCCCAGACTCACTTCTAACAGAAGAGTAAGGGGACCAAAGTCAGGTGAGGTCCGGCTCCAGATGGTCCCGTGTAGAGGGGTGGGTCATGAAGTTTGTTTATTAATATTTTTTGTTTGACTTTTCCCTTCACTAATCAGTGTTTATCTAACGTTCTGGTAGTCTAAATTATTCATAAACTTTTTTTTGAGTGATCTCTAAATGAAAAATTCATTCTTAGATATGAAGAAGAAAACTATCTACTTTCAGTAAATGAGGAAAGTTTCATTTGGGGAATAGTAACTATGTTCGATATGTAATATAATATAGCTATAACTGGATAATGAACAGCCTTCAAATGGTATATTGAATAAGAATGAAGTTGTATAATGAAAAGGCTTCTAATGCTATATTGAATAAGACTGAGCACCTTTCAATTTGTTTCATTTTTTTCCACACTGAGGTGTGTTCTGTTTATCAGTAATTTTGTCTGGACTTCAATAACAAATGTTGATCTTAGTAAAATACTTCTCTGTATTTACAGAAAAAAAAATGCTTCCAGAATTTTAGAGCACATTGCTCTCTGAGAGAGAAAAAAAAATTACCCACCTCTGTAAAAATTTGCTATTTTAGTCATTTTCCTAATGTTCTTTATCTGATGAAATATGTTCTACTCAAAAATTTGAGCATTCAATGTTTTCTCTCACTTCTTTAGTACTGTCATCTTCTCTACTGTGGTGTGTTTGGATTGAAAACAACAGTTCACCACAGTAGTATCATTTACTTTTAAGCTAGATCATCATATTCAAGGATTTTCAAATTATAAAATCTGATATTGTAACTCTACGTTAAGTGTCAATCAGATGGAAAGGACATGGGGCTAGAGCAATGCACTGAGAAAATATCTCAGTGGGTGACATTTTCTTTTTGAGTAAAATAATCTTTGCAGGCTTGAGATGGTATACACTGCAATTATTACAAGGGAATTCTTTGGGGTATCCTTTTGTTGATAACATTATTAAGAATCCAAGAGACATGTTCTTTGATGGAACACAAATTATGATCACAGATTATAAACTGGGTTTTATTTAGTTCTGCCAATTATACAGCAAGGATCATAGAGGGTGTCCTTTACTCTCCCAGCTCTATCTCCATGTGACTGCTGAGATGGCTTCTTTTATAATGGTTGTATGCTATATTTTACTAAATAGAAACTGAAAGCAAAATAGTCTGTGTATTTTCAGCAAGCATAGAGTTTTAATATGGAAAATTAAAAGCTTATGAAACTGTTGTGAAATAATAAGATAGAAGGCACAGAGGAAGGCTGCTAGCATCTCAGGCGTCATGAAGTGCAGAAATCTCTGATATCTAAGGCCTCAACCTCAAGGACTTCACATTCTGACACTAGAAATCAGTGGGTAAAATCTGTCATCATGTAAAGCCCTCCTGGTTATGCAGTAAAGCCAGAACAAGCCTGCCTCCCATCCTTGCACTCTAGAACAAGAGATTTCATTAGTAGGCCATGGGCCATAGTTTGTTGACTCAGGGATCTCTGAATTTTTTAGGCTTTCAGCTTTTTCTAAAACAGGTCCAAGTAGAAAAAGGAATGGACATGTGTGGAAGATTCCAATAAGAAATTTATAAAAAACAGAATGCAAAGACACTTTTATCAATCTAATACAATATACTTATTAGGGGTTTTCTTCATCTATAAAATATAAATTAATTCTATTTGCTATATCTTCAATAAACTGCAGATATTATGCTGAAGATAATACTGTTTTCATCACAGATATTTTTATAGTTGTTCTATTTCCCATTTTTCCTTCTAAAACCAAGTATTCTAAGAATGGTTCCTGGAAACACTCTTTGATCTCTTTATAAATCCCGATACTTTACAGTTAATGACCAAAAACACAAATCACAGCCTATCAGAACATATGGTATTAATTTACGTCTCTTGGTTACTTATTTGTTTTATCAGCATATGATTCATAGTATTTGGTTGTTCTATACATTGAACAATCTTGTGTATCTCACTGATTCCAATGGTTTAAGAAAAATCATACTCAAATGATTTGTGGTTTGTTTCACACAGATTCCTGTGGGTATTACTGCATGTGGTAGCTTAGTATGTGAATAACAAACTTGAATTTTGTAGAAGCTTGAAATACTCAGTCTCTGTCACTTTCACAAAAGAGAAGGGAATGATTAGAGAATTGCTTAGATTTTTTTTTCATTTAAACTAAATCTATGTGCAGCAGTGACAGGTTTCTATTCAACTTTAAGAAATATGATGAATGATATGTTTGGATGTAACTACTGTTATGTCATACATCACACAATGTGATTTCTATATTTAAACCACCATAGTATGCACAACATAAAATCTGCCCTGCTTAAAATGTTTGACAATACAAATTTGCATTAAATAAAACACAAACCTCTTGATACCTCTTACTTATGCCAATAAGCTGTAAAATGCATTTTCCTCTAAATCTTACATCTTTTTCCAGACATAGTGAAAAGTGGAACATGTCTATAATTCTAGCAGATCAGAGGGAGAGGCTGGAGAATCAAGAATTCAATTTTCCTTGATATCATTGAATATTTGAGGTCAGTTTGGATTACATAAAACTCTGTCTTTAAAATACAATTAATTAATCAGTAAAATATTTTTATCCTACTTTTTATCCATTCTGCTGTGCCTTATTATAGTCTGTGATATTATTTTCTATCAATGTATCAACTGGTTCCACTGTAAGGACTTTCTCCTACTGTATCTCTGACCAACATTTTTTTTTTTCTCAACAAAAGGTTTTCATATACAAATTCTTTGTTTTCTCCTGTGCTCTTCTTAGGCATTAGCTCAAAGCTGTACTCTGTAGTGTGATGACTTTGCATCATTATTTCAATCATTATTTCATAGTTTAAACTTTTACCAAGTCTACTTTATTTCTGTATTTTAAATAATCACCATGAGGACAAGGATATTTTAATCTTATTATTTCCAGTATCTCCAATGCTTAGTATTTAATTCTTAACTTATGCATGTTATGGAAAATTAAAATAAACATATTGTTGCAACCAAAATTGATAAGATTGGTTGTAAATTATTTACAGAGAATAATATGATGTAGACATGGATTTTGACTTGACATTGACATGGTATTGATACCATTTTCTCATTTGTATTATTTAAGTTAGGTAAATTAAAGCTCCTACATATTTTTTTCAATCATCTGGAATTGTTAAGTGATGATGAATTTTGTCTTTTTATGTGAATTTCTCAAATATCAATATGTTTAAGTATACTTAATAAGAGTTAAATAAAAGTAGTTATATAAAAATCTTAAATGTGCTAATTCAACCATTTCATGGTGTAAAATCTAATTGATAAATTTATTACATGTCTATTGTGTACTGATAAAGCTCATACTTCTTTTGACATTAAAGTTCAACAGATAAATTTACTTACACTTTAGTAAGATTATTTTTCCTTGGCAATTCATTGAACCTTTAATTGGATTGTGAAGGAAACTTGTAGATGTTTATAACAAATAGCATGTTCTTGAGATTCCTGAAACTACTCATCCTTAGCATTTTATTCAACAGACTAGGGCTTTTGGTGTTAGTATGAGGACTTATACGGATTCAAAGGAGTTTGCATCCTCACAAACATTTTATTAATTTTAGAGCAATGAAAGTTACAACAGCACTGACAAGTTCTGTGGGAACTTCAGATTTTCTATACATGCCATTTCAAATAGTAAGAGAAAGTCTTCATTTATACCACATTCATAATTCCTGTTTTCCAGTACTATGATAAAATTAACAGAAAAAACTCAATTTATGAGAAAGAAATACTTATTTTTCATACAGATTCATGGTCAACAGTCAATAGCTCTGCTATTTTTATTAGTGGGACTATGTTTCAAAGGGAAATTGTACCATTCCTGAGAGGTTGGAAACACATGATGAGAAATAAAATATACCTGACCATATACATTTCTTTACAAGAACATGCTCCAGTACCTATGTTTTCCTTAATCCCTATCTCCTATAGTCCTACCACCTCCCATTAGTGATAGTCTTTGAGTAGTTGAGTGTCATTTAAGATAAACCAGAGCTGTCCTATGCCTGAAAATGTCACTTTTCTATTACTGCATTCAATATGACAAGAAAATTACTTATAAATAGCATATTATTACAGAATTAAAAATACATCAAAACTTTAATTCTTCCAAGTATTTCAGTCAATTATATCCTCAGCCATCTACAAGCAACTGGGAGATTATTGTTAGTAACAAATGTGAATTACAAATGAAAAGTTAGAAACCTGAATTAGATAAAAAGAGAAAGGTTTACCTCAGCACACAGTATATGAAATCCAGAGCAAATATGGGGATACCCTAGGAAACAAGGAAAAAAAAATCACAAACTGATTCCCATATCTACAGAGGAGGCCAAACTTTTGATACACAGCAATAGTTATTATTAATACAGTTTAAAAAACATTACATCATTTGTCATATAAATATGTGTGTGTCTATGTGTATGTATAGATGTATGTGTTATGAGTAGGTTTTTCAGGCCAGCCTGGTCCCACCTCTGAGCCAGCCCCAAATAACACACAGAGACGCTGTATTAGTAACAAAGTTGTTGGTCTCTTAACATTTCTTATTGGCTAGCTCTGCCTTAAATATTAACCCACTTCTGTTAATCTAAATATCTCCATGTGATCTCATCTTACCGGAGAGAGGCCTGGACCTCTGTTGGTCCTACATCTTGAAACTCTTGACTATTTCTTCCTCTCTCCTTCTTGTCTCCCTAGTCCTGCCTATCTTGCTTTCCTATTGGCCAGCAGTGCTTTATTCATTAACCAATAAGAGAAACATATTTACAGAGTGACATCTCCCATCACATATGCACATTTGTGTTACATATATATATATATACATATATATATATATATAAAGTAACTGAAATTGAAATTAATTTTAATCTTGATAAGCAGAATGTAGGTTTAATATATTAATAACCATTAGTGTGTACAGCATTCACCAAAGGACTGAGGTAGTAATCTTAGTGTGTGGGACACCTGCCATTTCCAGAACACACAAGTGCCATCTTATATAGACGCACTTATACACATGATACATTTTCTTCTTTCTTCTCTATCTGTTTTTCCAAATATATAAATAAAAATAAAATCAATCTTAAAAGTTAACTAGGAAAACAAAAATACAAAAATGTACATAAATTAGAAATTAGAAAATATTTTAATAGTTATGTTTTTTAATGTTTACAAGACTCTTAAAAATAAAATGCAAGTACAAAGTTCCGCCCAGTTAGATTAGTTTGCCAATAATTGGTGAACAGATGAGCCAATTAAAATAACAGAAAATGAAAGATGAAAGTATCTGAGTAAAATTCAGTACCATATAAATTCATTTGATGACATGTCTAAATGTCAATATAGATGAAATAATTATTAGCTATTCCTATTCTGATTTTGACTCATGGTAATTTAGCTAACAAAATACATTTCTTAGTGTAAATTCCATGCATTGTGGTATATTTGATAGAGTTTAGCTATTTTCTCTAAACTGTCAGTTACAGAAGACTGAGCAGGTAGGAGCACTTGCTGCTCTTTCAGAGAACTGAGTTACCAGCAGTATCTCCAAATCCATGAGATCCAATGTCCTTTACTCTTCTTTGTGGATGCCAGCACACACATGGAATTATTTGCACAGACATACAGGTACATAAATGAAATGTAGGCAATCTTAAATACAACAACAGAAAACTGCTTCATGGTCAAACAAGTCTAGGAAATATTGAACTGGAGGAGAACAAGAATGCTTGCTTCACACTTGATCAGCTTTAGTAGCAGAGAGTCTTTTCCCTCAGAGTAGAGTATTATCTAAATGTATTTTCCATAGCCTGCATTGTGTAAAATATAAATATGAAATAAGCATCATTCAAAAACATACAGCGCAAATACAACAGAGAAATATTCAGTATTGTAGTTACTAGTAATACATACAATATGAAATATTTTTTTCTTCAAGGATGATTACTAAATAATCAGTTGAAAACATCCTCTTGACTGTTTTAAAAAATTTTTTATAATACTGACAATTGTAAACTACTGAAAACAAATGTTTTCTAATACTTTACAGAAATTATCTAATATATTTTGAGTTTAGAAACTGGTAAAGAAATCATGCTACAATTATTCCAAAATATTAATTTTACTGTAAAAACTGCTTTATTGAACTACACATTAAAATTCAATTAAAACATCACCCAAGTAAAATTAGGTGTGCATTTTAATTAGTCTGTCAATCATTTTCTGTATTCCCACAAATGCTTTTTACACATTTAGAAATAATCAGGGTCATTGAATAAACAAACAAACACACCAAAAAAACTACAATTCTTTCCACATGAAGGCTAGTATTGGAAAAGATTTGTATGGAACATTGTTGTGTCCCTAAATCTAATGAGTTGGAATTCTGAATCTTCTTCTGCGAACAAGTCTCAAGATTCTGCTTTCACGAGACTTAGTAATATTTCTGTAAATAGTATTTCTTTAAGACTTTCTTCCTGATTATATATTACCTGGCTGTACATTGGAACACCTCTTTGTCTAAATAAAAGCCATCATTGTAACACAGCAGAAAGGTTAATGTCTGTGATTTGGGTGTGAAGTTTAGAAAGTTTCACTGGTGGTGTCTTTTTTAAAGAGAGTACAGTTTCCCTATAATCTCAAAACAAGGTATATTTCCTCTTTATGAAGGTAACATTTAGACTAAAGTAGAGTAAGCAGACGTCAATTAGAAGATTTCAGAATTAGGGCACATGTTTAGTAAGAATGAAAATAGAGGAGGAGAGGTAGAGATAAAAGGAAAAAGGGATGGAGAGAGGGAAAGAAATGGAGACAGAGAGAGGAGGAGAGATAAGGAAGAAAAGATTGCAGGTAGGGACGGGGAATGCAGAGGGGAGGAAGGTTGTAAAGGGAAGAGGGAGGTAGGGAATACATGAGAGAATCATAAAGTGATGGTAGATGTCCTTCTGTATATATGTTTCTCTTATTGGTTGATGAATAAAACACAGATTGTCCAGTAGTGAGACAGGAAATATGGGGGGGGGGTGCTACCATGAGAGGAAATTCAGAGGACAGAGAGACAGAGTGGAGAGGCCAGAGGGATGCCATGTAGATACTGGGAAAACAGGATACTCCAGGTGTTCCCTGATAAGGCAAGGCCATTCAGGAATACATATATTAATAGTAATGAGTTAATAATTAAGTGAGAGCTAGCCAGTAAGAAGCCTGAGCTATTGGTCAAACAGCATCTAAATAATATATGCACTTGTCTGTTCATTTTGGCCTAATCGTCTATGAAATCAGGCGGTACAAAAACTCCATCTAGAAGAAGCAGAAAGAGATTTGCTTATATTAACACTCCATATTGAGTAGATGGAATATCCAGTAAGTGTTACCAGTAGCAGACCCACAGAATGAGGATTTATTAGACTGCAAGTCTTGAACACTGACACCGTGGGAGTGGGAAACAGGAAATAAATCCAATCTCTACTTTCTCCTCTTTGACTTGACAAGTGTCTCTTTGACCATGTGAATGCCTAGAATTCTCATACAATTGAAGGATGAACAAAATAGTTCAACATAGCTGTATGTGACTCTGTTCTTAAGAGACCCATAGCATTTACTTAGAGAAAACAACTATGCTACTTTATTTATATACTGAGTTTATGAAACAGTTTATGAGATTAAGTGAAAGTGTAATGAGTAGGAGGAGTGTTATGCACATAAATTTTAAAGCATTTTAATCATTTTCCAGAGGCAACAATGAAGACATAAAATATCAAGTAGTTAATTTACTTCTACAGTAACAAAGAGGATTAGTGTCTCCCTATACTCAAGAGCTGGCTCAACAATTACCAAAAACAAAAAGAAACAAAACAAAAACAAAAAAAGCCCTACTGCAGAGGAAATGGATATATGGATGAGATAAGCTTTATAGATTTGTAACTGTGTCCTGCAAACTAAGTTAGTGTCACCTTAGTGTCACCATATAGGATGGAGATATGGCCCACCAATTAAAACCACTTCCTTTTGTTTCAGAGCACTAGTGTTCAACTGAACCTGAATTCAGTGCTTCTATTGACTATTGCTCAAGCATCAGTGTATCTCTTGCTGTCTTATAGCTCTCATAGTATGTACTTGAGTGTGTTTTCTCATACAACACAATGCATATGCGTACATGTGAATAAAAATGAAAAAATACCTTTAGAATTTAATTGGAATCCTGTTCACATCCCTTTTATAAACACAAAAGTATCGCCAAAAGTAATGATCTTAAACTAAAACTACACTTGTAACAGGTTTGTAACATTCACTGGATATCTGCAAACTGAAGATAACAGTAGCTATTAGATAAGCTATTAATGGTGTTCATTAAAATTGGTATTCATTGGCTTGAGGTAAATATTCACTACAGAATTCTAGATAAAAACTTCATCAAAGTTTTTAAATTTTTGTTGCATAATGAATCAGTTTGATTGCATATTTTATTTGCATGTTGATTCTACCAGCAGAAAGATCTAACCCTCCTTTGAGCTTTCTTCTAATTCTATGTAGTAAGACAAGGGCCCCTTTAAGTCCTGATTCCTCTTTCATAAACTGTACTGATCAAAATATTTCAGAATTCTTCACCAAACATATTTCTTTACATTTTCTAATCATTATAAAACTTCTAGAACACATTTTTCAATGAATATTAATGAATCCATGGGGGATATATTAACTCATTATCCATTTAATTATCTATGAGAAATCAATGAGTCTCATGCAATAAATATTACCCATTTTATTTTAAAGTTAAATGTGCAAAAGTACAACTTTAAAAGCAAGCATAATAATTTAAAGTGTGAAAAATATGTCCTTTTCTTTATGAAGAGTTACTTTATGATCACAGAGTTATAATTAAATTAAATATTCAACAATCTTCATTCCTTTCATAGGTTAAAATATTTACATGGATGCCTGAATATATGTGTTTCATTTACTTCAAACTTTTGCTTTTTACATTGCTACTGTCTCTGAAAACAGAGTCTTAAAGAATGGAAATTGCTGCTGGTTAAAAAAAAAAAAAAAAAGTAGTTTACACAGCTTTGACCTATCTTGATGGACTGAAGGGATGGTGATGAAAACTGTAATCTTAATAAATCTCCCACAGCTAGAGGTTTAAAACTCATACTGTTTCAAATTAGTGAGGACAGCAATATTTATTTGCTGCTGAATTCCAGTCAGCATGGCATTTCAGCAGGAAGCACTTTATAAGACTTAAACTTATGAGTAGCAAAGTTGAAAACTCATGTTAAAGGAGAAGAAGAGAAATTAAACACAGTCAGTGATCCATTTTAAATAAAAAAGCAACAAACCAAACCTTATCATTTCCATTTCTTCATCTTTCCTCACTACCCCTGGCTTTTCTTACAAGTCAGTGTGGAACCCTAGCTTTGACAATGAGCTTTGTACATATTCTAAGAACTTTCTAATGTATCATTGCACTGGCAATGCATAAGATTAGTTAGAAAAATGTTATTGTACACTGTGGTAGAAAGAGATAAAGTAAAATTGCCAGTTGTTCAAAATGATATCTTCTGTTCATGTTAGTTGTGATAAGATGCTATGAGATAAAATTATTAGAACCAGGGTAGAAATTCAATTTGCCTTAGCACAAAGAGTTCAACACAAGTTTGAGCAGCCACAGAAACTAATAAGAAGGAAAATGCTGAAAATGCATGGGTGGATAGAAGCTAGTAAGAAAGTGTCATCCAGTAGACTCTTCTTTCACCTACATTTGCTCATTTATTTCCATAGGAAACAGAAAAACAGCTCTAAGTTTCCTGCAGTCTCAATGGACTCTTATTTCAGACTCTTTTAAGCCATGTGATTTTCTTTTCCACATAAAGATCCCCTGGAATCAGACTTCCAGTGTGTTTCCAACTATACTCAAGTCAGTCTGACATTATGTAATCCCATGGATTTTCACAGGATGCCTGTGCCTAGAGCTTTTACATTTACAGATCCATCTTCATTTTTCTCTTAAATTCTAGATTCATACAGCACTACAAATCTGCTAGGTATCTCAAACTTAACCTATCAACACTGAACTCTGGATTCTCTAGCAAAATATGATTGATCCATTACCATAAATATCATTGTCATTCAGTGAGTGCATTATTGAACATTCCCAAGTAGCAAATGCTTGACATAAATCTCCTTAGTATAAGGAAAAAACATATTTTATTTTTGTTCTGCAGCTTTAGCAATCTCATTCACGAGATGGCAAAAGAAAGACTTTTAGGCCCCTGATGATGAGAGTACATCTGGGGAAGGCTCCTAACATAGGAAAGTCATTCACTTTGTGGCTACTATTTGAAAGAAAACAGAAGGAAGAGGCAGATGTGCCACTATTCCTTTCAATACCATATTGCCAATGCTTGAAAAATGTTCAAACATAACCCCCTGTTAGAATTTCTACTGCTTAATGAGCTGACCAAGCAGGATGAAAAGAGTTCCAAAAGCAGGCAAAAGAGTCATAAACAGCCTCTGCTTGCAGTGTTAGGAGTTCCACAAGAACACAAATCTATACAACCACAACATGTATGCAAAGAATCTATGACAGACATATGCAGGCTCCCTGCTTGCTCTTTCAGTCTCTCTGAGCCCCTGTGAGCCATGAGGAGATGTGCCTGGTATTGCTATAACTTGATATGCCAAGTTTTCGTGATGTAGCTTAGAGATCTACCCATTATGAAGGGAAATTGAGGAGCAATGGATCTGGGACAGAGTGGAAGTAATGAGGGAGGAATGGGGAGAGAGGAGACATGGGAAACTGTGGACTAGTTGTAATATATGATAGAGGACTAATTTTAAAAATGGCTGGGGCTTCCTAATATCTACAATACAGAGACTGTATTTTCAACACATGGGTCTTTGGTAAACATTTCAAATAAAATTATAGAACCATGTTTCTTAGGCCCATCTAATATTGGTATTCCTTTAAAATTATTACTTTTTTTGGTTTTTCTTTTTTATTCACAGCTTTTTTGCCTTTGTACATTCTTTTCAGTCAGCATTCAACTGAGGACATTTTTAATCATAAGGAAAGTAAGAAAGAAAATGTTATTCTAATAGAATTTACATTTAAAAATTCATATATAAATGAATAAAGAACATGTATAACTGTGCATTAACTGAACATGTTCTAAAAACTTAGAGAGGACGTACAAATATGCTGAGTCAGAAATGTGCTTATCAAGTTCAAAACTTCCAAACGAATAAGTGGAGATTTTGATGGAAATGACACAAATGATATATACTATAGATGAGGCCATTATCTGTGTATTTTACTAGAACTATTATAAACAAAAGTTTGGACAGAAGAGTGAGAGAGAGAATAAGAGTGAGGGAGAGAGAGAGAGAGAGAGAGAGAGAGAGAGAGAGAGAGAGCAAATGAACACAAAAGAAGGAGTCTTTATTCGTTTGAAGAGAAAACTGAACCTAAAGAAAGGTCTAGAGACCTACAAGACTGCTGCCAACAAACAATTTGAACAACCATGGAAAGGCTACCATGAATGCCATTCCTGGATAGTGAGATCAACAACTAACTTATCCACTGTCATGGAGCCTCATCTAGTACCTATTGGAAACTGAAGCAAACACCCATAACTAAACACTGAGTTGGACTAGAATCCAGATGCAGAGGGAAAGGACAACTCATAGAGAGTGCTGACCTGAACAAGGAGGAGCTAACGGGCCCCAAAACTGATAGCTTGGAATCCAGCATGGGACTGACTCAGACCCCCCCTCAATATGGGTCTCAGCTAGAAGGCATTAGAAGCAGTCTAAGGGACCTCAGACAGTGGGTCCAGGATGCATTCCTGGTGTACAAAAGAACCTTTTGGACACATCCCCCATGGAGGGATACTGCCTTAACCTAGAGACAGGAGAGAAGTCAAAGTCCCTGCTTCAAATGACTTGACAGATTTACATGACCCCACCTGGATGTCCTATATGTGGAATTGGGGTAGGGGGATGGGAGGGGAGGGTGGTCAGGGTGCATGTGAGGGTAGAGAGAGGGGGGAGAGAGGGGAAGAAAGAAGGAAGGAGGGAAAGAGAGGGAACTGGGATCGACATGTAAAATAAAAAATAAATAAAAAACAAAACAGAACAATCAAACAAAAAACAAAAACAAAAGTTTGGGTAGAACAATACCTTAATAAGGTATCCATTTGAGAAGGTCAGCACTACAAACTGTGTGAATAACTTCAGGTGTTAGATCAAGGGACATAAGAAAGAAAATAATAATCTTAAGAATATTAGTAGGATGAAGAAAAGTAAAATAGGAGAAAGGGAGACTATTAAACATTTGAACAAGGCTATGTAAGAGTTAATGTGATTAACTTCTGCTCTACGAAATGCAAATCAAAGCCCAAATGTTCATGTAGTACATATTATACTGGTCAATCAGACAAAAACATTATTTTAGTCTAGAAAATACTAGAATACTTTGTTCTATTTTAAGAAAGGCAGGACCTTTGGAGATATTGACCAGAAAAAGAGAAGTGAAGAAAGAATCTTCTACATTATTTGAAATTGATATTAAGATCATATCTATAAAACAAATTAATATATTTCAGCTATTATTTAGATGAATAAATGCTGTATTGTATTTGGTGAGATAGTACATTGGAGGAAGTTGTGATCTGAAGGCCACCTTTACCATGATGAAAAAATTCATGATGGATTTATTGAAGTGACTTCTGAAGTATTTTAATAAGAGTAAGGTGATTCTTAAAAATAGAATATTGCCAAAAAGGGTCTTAAATGTGAATTACAAATGTTACTATGGATGAGAATATGAAAAAGAAGAGGTGAGGAGAGAATTAGAGGACAGAACCAGAGAGGAGAGGGAAATTGTGTACTTTACGATCATAGAGTTACCTCATGATGGCATCAAAATGAGATTTCCAACTATGACAACACTAAGAGCATTACTTTCCCTACTACAACACTTGGTGCTATGGTGAGAGGTGTAGTTTGAATGTGCCATTGTGTGTGCATGCTGATGTCATAACAGCCTGTGTGGTGTTTTCTTGTGATGTCTGCCTTTTGTGTTAGTGCAGTATCTCTCACTGAAAAGCCATGTCATCCAGCCTGGCCATCCTGCAAACTCCTGAAACACATCTATCTACATGCCCAAGGCTAATGTAACAGGCACAAGAATTTATAACCAGCTCAGCAGGCAGAAGCAAAAAGATACCTGCTAAATGTAGGCCACCTGCTCTATATATACCCTGTTATACAGAAAGACCCAGGATAGCTAAGGATATACATGAGACCCGGTTTCAATAAATTTGTATGAAATAGACAAAAGGAAACATTTCTATTTCCCCAAACTGTACTCAGTTGCTACAAAAATTTGTTAATATAGATATATGTGTATAAAATAGGAAGAAATTTTAAGATGAGAGTTTTGGTTCTAATTTTGAAGGCATTTCTTCTTTTGCTAATACTGTATACATTTTTCTTCACAGTTCCATCATTAAATAGTCAAAGTATTCTCACTGAAAATATGGGTATTGTGTTGCATTAATTCTTCAAGCATAGACATAGATAAGGCAAACTTAATTGCTGAAGAGGAACCATGAACTAAATATTCCTTTTGGCTCTATGCTTCACATTTGTCTTTCAAATATAACAAGTTAGAAAAGCTTTTGATTGTTATTGTTTGATATCAAATCTAAACTGGGAACATAACAACGGACACAGAGAAAATCCAGACAATTTTCAGGTCATACTTTGAAAATCTGTATTCCACAAAAATTGAAAATTCAAAGGAAATGGACAAGTTTCTGGATACCTATCACTTACCAAAATTAAATCAAGAACAGGCAAACAACTTAAATAGACCTATAACCTGCAATGAAATAGAAGCAGTCATCAAAAGCCTTCCAACCAAAAAAAGTCCAGGGACAGATGGATTCATGAATAATTCTACAAGACATTCAAGGAAGAATTAATACCACTACTCCTCAAACTGTTCCACAAAATAGAAACAGAAGATTCATTGCCAAACTCTTTTTATGAGGCCACAATAACGTTGGTAACCTAGCCTCATAAAGACACAACTGAGAAAGAAAACTACAGACCAATATCCTGATAAACATCGATGCAAAAATACTCAATAAATTATGGCAAACCAAACTCAAGAATACATCAGAGAAATCATCCACCATGACCAAGTAGGCTTTATCCCTGGAATGCAGGGATGGTTTAACATATGAAACTATGGTTTAACTATCAAAGTGATTCACCATATAAATAAACTGAAAAAGAAAAACTATACGATTATCTCTCTAGATGCTGAAAAAGTCTTCAACAAAATTCAACACCCTTTCATGATAAATGTCTTAGAGAGATCAGGGAAAACAGGAGCATACCTAAACATAATAAGAGCAATATACAGCAAACCAGCTGCCAACATCAAACTGAATGGAGAGAAACTTAAGCCAATTACTGTAAAATCAGGAAGAAGACAAGATTGCCCTCTCGCTCCATATCGATTCAATATTATATTGAAGTTCTAGCTAAAGTAATAAGACAACAAAAGGAGACCAAGGGGATCCAAATTGGAAAGGAAGAAGTCAAACTGTCTCTATTTGCAGATGATATGATAGTTTACATAAGCGACCCAATAAATTCTACCAGGAAACTCCTACAGCTGATAAACACCTTCAGCAAACTAGCAGGATACAAGATAAACTCAAAAAAAAAAAATCAGTAGCACTTTTGTCAGATGAAAAAGAGACAGAGAAAGAAATCAGAGAAACATCACCCTTTACAAGCAACGTAAAGTATCTTGGGGTAATGCTTACCCAACAAGTACAAGACCTATATAAGAAGAACTTTGTGGCTCCAAAGAAAGAAATTAAAAAAGATACCAGAAAATGGAAAGATCTCCCATGCTCTTGGATAGGTAGGATAAACATAGTGGCAATCTCGCCAAAAGCAATCTACGGATTCAATGCAATCCCCATTAAAATCCCACCACAATACTTCACCGACCTTGAAAGGATAATAATCAAGTTCATATGGAAAAACAAAAGACCCAGGATAGCCAAAACAACCCTATACAAAATAGAACTTCAGGAGGCATCACCATTCCTGACTTTAAGCTATACTATAGAGCTATAGTTCTGAAAACAGCCTGGTATTGGCATAAAAATAGACAAGTAGACCAATATAATCAAATTGAAAATCCTGATATTAACCCACACACTTATGAACACGTGATTTTCAACAAAAGAGCTAAAATTATACAATGGGGCAAGGACAGCATCTTCATCAAATGGTACTGGCACAATTGGATGAGGGTGTGTAGAAGACTGCAGATAGACCCATGTCTGTGGCCATGCACAAAACTCAAGTCCAAATGGATAAAAGACCTCAACATAAATCCAGCCATATTGAACCTCTTAAAAGAGAAAGTAGGAGGTACCCTTGAACAAATTGGTATAGGAGACTGCTTCCTGAACATAACTCCAGTAGCACAGACATTGAGATCAACAATTAATAAATGGGACCTCTTCAAACTTTGATGCTTCTGTAAGGCAAAGGACACAGTGGACAAGACCAAAAGGCAGCCCACAGGCTGGGCAAAGATTTTCACCAATCTTGTATTCGACAAAGGGCTGATCTCCAAAATATACAAAAAACTCAAGAAACTAGTTAACAAAACAACAAATAACCCTATTAAAAAATGGGGTACAGAACTGAAGAAAGAATTCTCAAAAGAGGAAATCAAAAAGGCTGAAAGACACTTAAGAAAGTGCTCCACATCCTTAGCTATCAGTGAAATGCAAGTCAAAACAACTTTGAGATACCAACTTATTCCTGCCAGAATAGGTAAAATTAGAAACACCAATGATGACTCATGCTGGAGAAGATGTAGAGAAAGGGGAACATTCCTCCACTGCTGGTGGGAGTGCAAAATCATACAGCCATTTTGGAGATCAGTACGGTGGTTCATCAAAATGCAAATTAGTTTACCACAAGACCTGGCAATCCCCCTCTTAGGCATATACCCAAATGATCAACATCCATGCAAGAAAGACATCTGTTCAGCTATGTTGTGCAAAATCATAGCAGCACTATTTGTAATAGCAAGAAACTGGAAGCAACCTAGATGCCCCTCAATTGAAGAATGGTTAATGAAGATGTGGCACATCTGCACAATGGAATACTTCTCTGCAGAAAAAAATAATGGAATCTTGAAATTCGCAGGCAAGTGGATGGCACTTGAAGAAACCATCCTGAATGAGGTAACCCAGTCACAAAAAGAGGAACATAGTATGGACTCATTCATATATGGATTTTAGACCTAGAGCAAAGGATCGCCAGCCTATAATTTATACCACCAGAGGAACTAGAATACAAGGTGTATTCTAAGAGATTCATATAAATTCCCTCATAGAACCAGGAAGGGACAAGTCCCCCAGAGCTCAGTGGAAGTGGGGGGGGGGGCAGTGAATAGAGAGAGAAGTAGGAGAAAATGAGTGAGAGGAAAGGAAAACACATGTGACCAGGAAGATTGAGCCCAGTTAGTAATAGAAGACGAGAGAGAGAGAGAGAGAGAGAGAGAGAGAGAGAGAGAGAGAGAGAGAGAGAACATAAAAGAGGGAGCCAATATTGGTTTGAAAATAAAATTGAACACAAAGAAAGGTCGAGAGAACTACAAGACTGCTGCCAAGTAACAATTTGAGCACCTGTGGAAAGGCTACCATAAATGCCCTTCCCAGATAGTGAGATCAACAACTGATTTATCCATGGAGCCCTCAGCTAATACCTGTAGGAAACAGGAGAAAACACCCATACATAAACACTGAGTCGAACTAGAACCCAGATGCAGATGGAGAGGACACGACCAGGTTGCAGATACACATAGAGACAGCTTACCTGAATAAGGAGGAGCTAAGGGGCCACTAGACTGATAGTTGGGAAACCAGCACTGGATGGACTCAGAGCCCCCTGAATATGGGTCTTAGCCAGAATGACTGAGCAATCTAAGGGACCTCAGATAGTGGAGCCAGGATGTATCCCTGGTGCACAAGAGGACTTTGCGAACACATCACCCATGGAGGGATAACTGCCTTAACCTACAGAGAGGAGAGAAGCCCTAGTCCCTACTTCACATGACCTGTCAGATCTACATGACCCCAACTGGATGGCATTCCACTACATATGGAATTGGGGTGGGGGGATGGGAGAGGAGGGTGATTAGGGTGCATGTGAGAGGGCAGAGAGGGTTGGAGGGAGGGAATGATGGAGGGACGGAGGGAGGGAAGGAGTAGAGGGCATTGGAATTGACATATAAAATAGTAAATTAAATTAAAAAATGATTTGACTCCAAAATTTAAGTTCAAGTACAAGTTACTAGGGAAAAGGATTTCTATTTTTGTTTCCATAGTAAATGAAAAGCTGTGGATTCCTTCCAGACTAATGTGGATTGATCAAGCCAGACTGCCTGAAACAGAGTACCAGGTCATCCTACCTTCAAAACAGCTGGACAAAACAGCCTTACAGAATACAGCCAGGATTTCTGCATCTTCTTATCATCCCCCATGATAGCGCCCCTTATCAGCAGGAAGTTGTTTGGAAGGAATGACACCCAAATTCCCAAATATTGTCTATAAATATTTGTTTTAATTTAAATGGACTTGGTTATATAAAATAAATAAATAAATAAAATCTGAGACATAACAAATTAAGAAATCCAACACTACTATCATACTGTATTTCTGTGACTTTACGTTATTTTTTTTTTAATCTTACTCCATACATTCTGCCCTTTATAACAGTGATGAATCTATTGATAAGAAAACAGTCAAATCTCCACCTTCATCTCAGAACTGCTCAAGTCTACATGACAGATGTCTTCCTGTACTTCCACACTAACGTTATAAAGTCAGAGGGAACCAAAACTTTCATAAGTCAAACAGTGCTAGAGATTTACTGTAGTCATCACAGCTTTGCAAGATTCTGCATGTGGTACAGTTGATACCATCTCATTGAATAAAGGAAACATAAGTCCCCTACCAAAAATAGAGATCAACAAATTGAAAAAGTGGGGAATAACTTTATAGCAAGAATTTGTGTCTGAATATGCAATATTTTATACTCCTCAACCATGACACAATCACTTCAGGGAGACTAGTTTTATATGATTTAAAACTACTAAAATTATCCCTTCTGCCAGCCCTCTTTAAATTATTAAATTATCCCTTCTTTCAGAGCTCTTTTAGTATAAGATGGGGGTGCAATCACACCAGTCTTCCTTGTATTCTTCTTATGTCCGACATTTGTTTACAATTTGCACTTCTTAGAAGTGCTCAAGAACTAGAGATACAATATTTTAAAGGTAAATCCTAACCACCATTTGATTTTGTAAATAATGTTTTGTTGTAAGGAAGTAACATCTGTTTCTTTGGGTATCCCCAAAATGCTATTAACTTCTTAGCTCATATCATCCTTCCTCTCTCTTCGACTGGACTCCTGGAGCTCCACCCAGTACTTTGCTGTGGATCTCTGCATCTGCCTCCACCAGTTTCTGGATGAAGCTTCTATGATGATAATTCAGGAAATCATCAATCTGACTACAAGGCAAGGCCTGTTCAGGCATCCTATTCACTAATGCTGATGGCCTTGGCTGAGGTCATCCTTGCAGATTCCTGGGAAATCTCCTTAGTGCTAGGTTTCTGGCTAATCCCACAAAGAATTTCTCAATCACAATAGCACTCTCCTTGCTCTCCTCTGAATATCCTACACCTCATCTATCTGACTCCACCAGGCCCTCTGCCCCCTTACCCCCAGTCACTTCAAACCTCCTCCTTGCCCAGGAAATAGGTGAACTGAGTTAGTGGGAGCTCAATGGCTCAGTACTGACAACAGGGGAACCAGCATAGAAGCAAGGTAGACCCTCGGAATGGGATGGCAGTTCTGGCTTGGTCAATCTGTGGGGCCACTGGCAGTGGGATGAAGATTTATCCCTAGAGCTTGAACTGGCTTTTGGGAGCCCATTCTCTTTGGAAGATACATTGCCTAGATATGGGGATGGGGGCTTGTTTCTGCCTTAAAGTAATATGCCATAATTTGTTGACTTCTTATGTGAAGCCTTGTGCTCTCTGAGGAGTGGATGGGGGCTGGGATGAGGAAGTTGGGGGGGGGGTGAAGAGGGATGGGAGGGGAACTGAGATTCTTAAGTAAAATGAAAACAGAATGTTTTAAACAAAGAGAATAGCAACATCCATCCATTTGTTTGTATCTTGGGTGACTAATTTGGTGTTTCAACAGCATATCTGAATGCATAGCTGAGTGATCACAGCAGATACTGTCTGGCCTGCAAAGCATAAACTGTGTAATACCTGGCCTTTTATAAAAAGTATTTGTCAAACCTGGAATTGTGTGTCCTAACACCTGAACTTACATTTCTGTTCTTTGTATGTTGCTTTCTATTACTTTTATCTGATTCCCTGTGAAATGCATAGTACTATAGAATATTTTTTAAACCTCTGTCCCATAACAAAAATTACCATTAAAAGTTGTAACTGGTAGGAATGCTATTTTATGACTTTTAAATATTTGTGTTTCCACCTTTGTACAAATACATCATACACACAGATAAACCTTCACATAGGAACTATCCTGCTTTAACGTAATATATTAGAGATTATTTTAAAAAATGAAAAGTAAACATTTAATGGAATAAGTTTATAAAATAAGAAAATCTATGTAATGGCTTACTTTATTCCATATATTTCCAGAAGTCAGTACTAAAATGACAGCAGAAATATAAATGCACCTCAGAATACTTTATAAAAGTTCATTTCAAAGATTCAATTAATTTTACAAAAATAACTGATTCCAGATGCAGTGTTTCTTCAGTATAATTTCAGGTGAAATCCTATTGATACAGAGAAAAAGTCAGTAACTCAATAGCTTATCTAGGTTCCTTTAAATATAAAGACACTGACAATATGTCAAAGTAATAGAAATATCATCTTGGCCATCTCACAGACCATGAACTACATTAATATGAGTCATTTAATTGTTATAGTGGTTAAAACACTGGGATAAAAATCATTGACTCAAAATAATACTGTCATACAAAGAAAATGATGCATAAATTTAAGTTGATACTTCATTCCAACAGTTCATTTATTCTCAGTGCAGAATTACTCATGTAATAACATATTCATCCTTTCATTCATTCCAATAATTGTAGTAGGATAAAACAATTATAGTAGGATAACACAACAGAATTAAAAGTGAGGATTCTATCCTTTGAAGTTTAAAAGTAAAGCATAGGCAGTCTATTTACAGTTTGAAGTAATCTTCATGGTTCTGTGTATTTTTCTGGAAAAATAAAGCAGCCTGGAATGAATTATTAAACAGTAGCTAAATTATTAAATAGCTTGTAAGGTTGGTATAAAACATGTGTGCCCTAGCTGTGAGATAAGCTATAACTAAGTAAGTGTCTTGCCATTTTACATCATTTCTCACTATGTAGTTATTGCTGGTCATGTATTTTAGATTCAACAAACATGATGAGTGACAGGATGCTTTTTGTTAATGTTCATAACTAAAAAAAATGTAAGATGCTTGTTGTTCTGCTGATAAATACTAGAGTGTATATGTCATATTTTAGTACATAATTATCAAACTGTGGGAAGCAAGAGGAGATTGAAACAGGGTCAGGATTAATACAAGCTGACATTTTATGCAGGTTTCATCACCAGGAGACTCTATTCAGGAAATTTTAAATGATTTATCCCTTCCTTTGAAGATATAGGAAGGGGAATGGGAACTCTGTCTCTTATGACCTGATTACAGTGCAGTAACTTTTTGTTATTTTGTTTTGCTGACATATTCTTACAAAGTTTTTGTCCATCAGTAGTTTTAAACTCCAAATGTAATTCTTGAAGTTATGATTCTTCAACTATTGCTATACAGGTATGTGATGGTTTGCTGTAAACCCTCCTGTAAGGATATGTAATAATTCATGATAAACAACATTTAATGAACTCTGTGAGCTATAATAATGATTGTTTTGGCAGGACATGACCCCTGGTGCAATGTTGACAGCAATTCCATTGGAATAACCAAGCAACCAACTTCTGGTTGATTTTGAGGTCCTCTAAACAAGATTAAGCACAGACATGGTACCATTATCTGGCCAAAGAACCTATAGTTAGACATAGAGGAGAGAAACTACTGGTATTATTTTGCTAAATTAAAACAATAATAAACTAACTCATTAAGACTTATCATATCCATTGATTAAAGAATCTCTTAATACTCATAGAGAAGCTTCCTGTTATAGTAGGTGGTAATTAACAGAGAGACCATCAATTGGTCAATGAACAATGAATAAGAGACTGAAAAGTGAGGGTCTGGAGATATAGCACAGAAGTTAAGAGCCGTAGCTGCTAGCTGCTGTTCCCCTGGTCCTGAGTTCAATTTCCAGCAAACACATGGTGGCTCACAACCATCTGGTGCTCTTTTCTGTTGAGTAGACATACATGCAGACAGAACCCTGTGTACAAAATAAAACATGAGAGAGAGACTGAAAGGTATTCATTTCTAACTGGGACAGCTTATCACACCTTATGCTTCCAAGCACATGCAATGACAGCATAAAACCACAGGACCAGAGTGGAGATGACATAGATACTTCTGTCATTCAATACTAATGTCAATCAACTGATAGTTCCTATGTAAGTCCCTACTGATCCCTGGCAGCTCATAATGTTACTTATTGAGGAATATGAATATTTTCAAATTCAAATAAATTAAAAACTTGACAGTGATATTCTCTTATATTGTGGAGGCTCACTGTTTCTATAAGATGCCTAGAAAGTCAGTTTCCCATAGGTCCCTAAAACTTTGGCCGCTGTTAATGTTAAATATCTAATTGTAGTTATCCCTCTAAGGGGGATATGTTCACAAAGTCCTTTTGTGCACCAGGGATACATCCTGGCTCCACTGTCTGAGGTCTCTTAGACTACTCAGTCCTTCTGGCTGAGACCCATATTCAGGGGGGCTTGAGTCAGTCCCATGCTGCCTTCCCAGCTATCAGTCTAGTGGCCTTTAGCTCCTCCTTGTTCAGGTAAGTTGTCTCTATGTACTTCTACCGCATGGTCTTGTCCTCTCCATCTGCTTCTGGGTTCTACTTCGACTCAGTGTTTATGTATGGGTGTTTGATCCTGTTTCCAACAGGCATTAGTTGAGGGCTCCATGGATAAGTTAGTTGTTGATCTCACTCTCCGGGAAGGGCATTTAAGATAGTCTTTCCACAGAAGCTGGGATTGTTAGTTGGGAGCAGTCTTGTAGTTCTCTCGACCTTACTTTGTGTTCAATTTTATCTTCAAACCAATATTGGCTCCCTCTTTTATGTTCTCTCTCTCTGTCTCTGTCTTTCTCTCGATCTTTCCTAACTTCTATTCCTAACCAGGCTCAATCTTCCTGGTCGCACATGTTTTCTTTTCCTCCCTCTCAATTTCTCCTTCTTCTGTCTCCATTCGCTGCCCCCCCCACTTCACCTGAGTTCTGGGGGACTTGTCCCTGCCCAGTTCTGTGAGGGACTTTATATGACTCTCACAGGACCTGTCAGATCTACATGACCCCAACTGGATGGCATTCTCCTACATATGGAATTAGGGTGGGGGATGGGAGGGGAGGGTGGTTAGAGTGCATGTGAGAGGGCAGAGAGGGTAAAAGAGAGGGAAGGTGGGAGGGAGGGGTGGGGAAAGGGAGGAAGAGGGAACTGGGATAGACATGTAAAATAATAAATTAAATTAAAAAAAAATGCTTTGACTCCAAAATTTAAGTTGAAGGACAAGTTACTGGGGAAAAGGATTTCTATTTTTGTTTCCACAGAAAATGAAAAGATGTGGATTCCTTCCGGACTAATGTGGTTTGATCACGCCAGACCGCCTGAAACATAGTACAAGGTGATCCTACATTCAAAACAGCTAGACAAAACAGGCCTGCAGACTACAGCCAGGATATCTGAAACTTCTTCGAATCCCCCATGACAGCGCCCCTTACCAGCAGGAAGTAGTTTGGAAAGAACGACGCACAAATTCCCAAATATTGTGTATAAATGTTTGTTTTCATTTAATTGGACTTTGTTATATAAAATTAAATAAAATAATAAATAAAAATAAATAAATATCTAATTGTAAAAAAAATAAACATTTCCACAAGTAAATGAAATAGTCAGTAGGATGATAGGGCAGCCCCTGACCTTTGTGTATTCCTTAAAACTTAAAAGCAGTGATTTGCCCCGAGAAAGTGACAAAATATTATTTTGACTTTATTAGATATTAGCATCTTCTTAGAAGTTCGAAATAAGTTTAATGAAAGATAGAAGTAAAGAAATGCAGAAGCAAAATTAATTTAGAATTTTGTAGTGTAAGTTTAGGATATAATCAAAATCAACTGAAGAGTTGGCTGATAGATAATATATTATGAACGAATAGTGATTAAAAGTTCAAAACATAATGTAACCACAGGATCACATGAATGAACAAATTGGGAAATCCATATTCTTTTCACATTGTTTTGTATAGATATTATTGATATATTATAATTATTAATTAATATTGACTGTTTGCTCCTTACTAATCAGATTTTAACATGTCTAATTTATGAGCATAAATTACACTTAAGTCATAATTACTTTTTAAATTTAATAAATCATTAGAGGTTATTAGAGAGGATTGTGATTTAGTTAGGAGAAAAATGAATATGCCCAAACACGAAAATTTTTTTTTTTTTTTAGAAAAAAGATTAATTACCATTTAGAGCAATAGCGTTACATCATCTGAAGTAGAAAAGTGTATTTTTGAGGTAACATTTTTTAACTTTAGTCAAGAAGAAATGTTTAGTTAATAAGGGAATAGACTCTACATTGTACATTGTAATTTGTAATTGTCCTTTGCCCAAATGAGATGTCCATTTGTATTTATACATTTCTCCTCTAGAGAAGTTAATAATTACACTTCCCCGAACATGTTTCTGGTGATATTGAGTTATACCAATGTGAGGCTTCTAAGCAAGATAGGAAAGATTACAGTTCTGTAGTTGAAATGAATGGAAACTGTGAGACACATGTGATTTCTAGGCCAGCTCATGTGAACCTCCTCACCCAGTGCTGAAAGTAACTGAGACCAGTTCCATATAACTCCTGAATTTTGAGGTGTCTTTCAATGTTCCTGCTAATTGCCTGGTTCATGAGATCAGCAGTTGGTGGCAAACACAACCTTCTATTAAACACTTGTACTTGTTTACGTGACTTTACAAATCCTGTAGCAAGTTGACTAGACTTTGCTGCCATGGGATTTTATAATATGTAAAACTTTAATGTGCTCTATTTGTATTTCAAATAATGATTTTGCTTTCATGTTTGCACTTTAACTAACAGAATTGTATGATAGAAAAATAATTAAGCAATTAGAAGTCTTTTAGAGAATCTCTAACAAATATTCACTGTAAAACTGAAAATGTCATGAATGTGGGTTTATTAATGCAGTAACAAATTTACCATATTCTCAATAATAAATTTATGGACAAAAAGTAGATGATAATGAGTAAACAAATTAGTGAATATGAACAAACAACTACATTTTCAAAAATATGTTTATACTGAAAAAGTTGCCTACATATATGAAATGTCTACTGATATCTATCCATTGATAAGGCCCCCCTATCCTTTCTATTGACTGCTCTGCATAACATTACCAGCTCCATATCCCCTTTTTATTCATTTTCTGTTACTCATAACTATGTGCTCAATTTGTATTATTCATTGAAACATAGAAAAGGGACCATATGTTAGAGTATGTTCAACTTACTATTGGACAGTTCTCCAAAAGAGAGTACAATACTACCTTGTGGACACATCCCCCATGGAGGGATACTTCCTTAACCTAGAGACAGAAGAGAAGTCCTAGTCCCTACTTCAAATCTACATGATCCCACCTGGATGGCATTGCCCTACATGTGGAATTGGGGTGGGGGATGGGAGGGAGGGTGGTCAGGGTGCATGTGAGGGGGCAGAGAGGGTAAGAGAGAGGGAGGGAGGGAGAGGGAACTGGAATCAACATGTTAAAAAAAAAAAGAGAGAGAGTACAATACTTACCACCTATAAATTTCCTAGGACAGACAACACACCATCATCCGCATTGGAATTGTAATTTTAGTTTATTTGTTCTTGTGCAGATTGTTCTTATAGGTAAACTTATTTGCTGTATTGATGAGTGCAACAGTCATGCCTTGTCTAGGTAACAGTTCTCAGTTCTTGCCTCTATTGTCAAGTCCTAATATTCTTTCTTCCCCACTACTAAATAAAATTCCTTAAGCATAGAGTAGTGTATAGTTTATACAGATGGTAATTCCACAGCTGACTCATTCATACTCAGCACAGTGGCTAGTTATGATTATCTTCATTGACCACAATACACAGCAAAAATAAACTTTTCTGGCCAAAGTTAAAAACAACAGAGATCTATGGATATCAAGATAAATATTTAAAGAACACTTTGAAAGCATGTTATTTTAGGAAAACAACAATGGATTGCCCCAGACGTCCAATTATTATCCAAATTTGTGTTTGTTTGTTTGTGTGTTTGACTATGTCTACAGTAAAACATATGAAATTAGTTCTATGGAACAGGAATCAAATCCAAACAGAATGTAGTTGTTGATCACCCAAACCATCATGCCCTCTTGAACTTGTGGCCATGTCTTACCAACATATCAATGCTGTTGCCAATGTGATCATCATATGGTAAGACTACATAGGAATTTTAGCCCACAGTGCCTTGTATGCTGTCTCTGGCAACTTGTAAGCTAGCTAGTAGGAAAAGCATTACCTGGTTAGTTTCAGGTTGATTCATCTGTGTTCTGTACTAAACGTGAGTAGTGTCATCAATGATAGGATCTTATCATCTAGTTATAGAAGGAAACCAAGGATAATGGAAACAGTTTGTGTTGGTTTCAGGTTCCACTGAGATCTGTATGACCAATAACTTATAAGATATGCTGTGTTTGGTTGTGAGACTTCCATTTAATTACCCATGATTTCTGGGAGCATCTCTTAGCCCACCCATACAGGAATGTCTGGTATAATTCCCTCTATCTCCTTTTACTTAGTTTCTTTATGTTTGAGAAACTCTTACATGTATATTTATATTTGAGACTCTCATATATGTATTCAACAAATATGATCATATGTATCTTCACTTACTTCCCCTACTTCCTCTCTATTTCTCAAGTTGCTCCATCAATGTTATTTTATTTTTAGAAAGACCACAAAGTCTGGATAACATTGCTGATAAGTGCATATATATGGGGCAATCCACTAGTAGACCTACATAAGCCCAGGTCCTCAATAATGAATTTTCTCCCCCAACCCTCAATAATTAATTGTTCAGTGTCAATAGAATAGGGTGCAACCAGACTATCTATCCATCTATTCCAGAATATTTGCTTGTTTGCTTTTATACATTTATTTTGAAGGTAACTACAGATGCTGGAAGGTCATGATTGCATTAGCCTTGCTATGTCTAGAAGACAACAGTGTTCAGTGGCCTTTCCCATTCTTCAGCACTTACATTATTTTTATCTCCCATTCTCAGATTTTTTTGGCAGTGGTAGTGTTGTGTTAATACAGATGTATCCTTTAGGGCTGGGTTCTGATTCTCTTGTTATCAGTATGTTGACTATGCATCTCTCTGTTGCAGTTGACTCATGCAAAATTAAGCATCTCTGATCAAGATTAAAAGTACTCCATATCTATGGGTAAAATCATACATATATGAAGGACATCAAATATTATAATAACTTAGCAAAATAATATAGCAGGTTCTATTATAGGACCTAGGATTTCTTCAGCTATATTGGCCATGATTACAGTACCAGACTTAAAATTCCACTTATGTTACAGCCCTGTAAGCATATACTCCTTTCTAGGTCTGTGTTGGCAATGCACCCATATGATAGTGGGTTTCCAGGATTCTTTTTCTTGTTTCCTTAGTTTTCTGTAGTCCATTCTTTTTCTTTTCTCAACTCTTCTACCCATGTTTAAAACTTTAACCTGAGTATATTTCTCTTTTTTTTTATGTCACCTGTTTTGCAATAATTCCTCGAGTTGATTTGTTTGCTTTGATTGGAGAATTCTAGTTTCCATACAGGTTTTAATGAAGCTTCCATTTTGGTTTAACTTCAACCAAACTCTCATTTTCCATTTCCCCCACTCATTCATGATCGAATCTTTCTACTTCTAGAATCTTTTATTGCCATTTTTGTTATTACCTGATATTGGTATCTATCTTCCCTTAAGACACCAACCCTCAGTGGCTGGTTTCTGATATCTTGGATTCAACATATAATTCAAATAAAACACATAAAACCAAACCTTAGATGCTAAATCAATACATGAAAAAGAATATAATGTGTCTATCTTTATGAGTCTGTGTGACCTCATTCAGTCTATTTTATCTTTTTGTTCCATGAAAATGTCATGATTTTCTTTTTCTTTTATTTACTCTTGTATGAATATGCACATTTCTCATCCATTCAATGGATGAATAACTAAAGTAAATTCATTTCCTAGCTATTGATAATTAAACTTAGGAGTAGTATGGAAGTGTCATATAGTAACTATATGTTGAGCTTTTAATAAAAGTGTAAATTTTTCCAAATGGCTTCATCAGTTTAGTCTATCATTAAAGATGTATAGAAATGATTTGAGTAAGAAAGGATTAAAAAGAAAAGAAAAAAACACAATGAAATCAATAGTACAACTATGATCCTGTATGGAATTTAGAGTTTGCTGGTTAAATGAATATGAATTAGAAATCACTGTTTCTAGCTATGCATAAGGAAGAGAGAATAACGTGAACTAAAATTCTCAAATTGCCTATTAAATATGTCTTTCACCTGTTTGGTAAGCAAACCCCAAGATATTTGATGTTGTTTGTGGCTATTGTAATGGGTGAACTTTTGCTGGTCTCTATCTCAGCCTCTTTGTCATCTGACTAAAGTAGAGCTACTGCTTTTTTTTTTTTTTTTTTTTTTTTTTTTTTTTTGAGTTTATCTTGTATCCTGCTAGTTTGGTGAAGGTGTTTATCAGCTGTAGAAGTTCCCTGGTAGAGTTTAGTGGGTCACTTATGTAAACTATCATATCATCTTCAAATAGAGGCAATTTGATTTTTTCCTTTCCAATTTGATCTCCTTTTGTTGTCTTATAGTTTTAGCTAGAACTTCAAGTACAATATTGAAGAGATACGGAGAGGGCAGCCTTGCCTTGTTCCTGATTTTAGAGGAATTGCCTTAAGCTTCTCTCCATTCAGTTTGATGTTGGCTGTTGGTTTGCTGTATATTGCTCTTATTATGTTTAGATATGTTCCTGTTATCTTTGATCTCTCCAAGGACTTTATCATGAAAGGGTGTTGAATTTTGTCAAAGGCGTTTTTAGCATCTAGGGAGATGATCATATTGTTTTTCTTTTTTAAGTTTGTTTATATGGTGGATCATGTTGACATGTTTTCATATGTTAAACCATCCCTGCATTCTAGGGATGAAGCCTACTTGGTCATGGTGGATGATTTCTCTAATATTCTTGGATTCGATTTGCCAGTATTTTATTGAGTATTTTTGTATCAATATTCTAAAGGAAGAAATTAAAAAAGATACCAGAAAATGGAAAGATCCCCCATGTTCTTGGATAGGTAGGATAAATATACGTAAAATGGCAATCTTGCCAAAAGCAATCTAAAGATTCAATGCAATACCCATTAAAATCCAAGCACAATTCTTCATTGACCTTGAAAGGATAATAATCAACTATATATGGAGAAAAAATGACCTAGGATAGCTAAAGCAACCCTGTACAATAGAAGAACTTCAGGAGGCATCAGCATTCCTGACTTTAAATTCTATTACAGAGCTATAATTCTGAATATAGCCTGGTATTGACACAAAAATAGACAGGTAGACCAATGGAATCTAATCAAAAATCCTGATATACACCCACACACATATGAACACCTGATTTTCGACAAAACAGCTAAAAGGATACTGTGGGGGAAGGAAAGCATCTTCAAAAAATGGTGCTGGCACAATTGGATGATGGTGTGTGGATGACTGCAGATAGACCCTTGTGTGTTGCCATGCACAAAACTCAAGTCCAAATTGATCAAAGACCTCAACATCAACCCAGCCACTGTAACGAGTACAGGTTTTTCTGCCCGCCGCCTGGTCTTGTCCCACCGCTGCCCCAGCACCAATTAACACACAGAGACTCTGTAATTGATATTATGCTGTTGGCCAGTTACTAGTTTCTTATCGGCTAGCTCTGTCTTAAGTATTAACCCATTTCTGCTGATCTATGTATTTCTCTTACCGGGGAGCCGGCCGGCATAATGCTTTCTCCCGACTCTCCATCTTGGCTCTCCCTTACTACTTTCTCTTTTCTCCTTGTCTCCTAGTCCCTCCTATCTTGTTTTCCTATTGGCCAACAGTGCTTTATTCATTCAGCTGAATGACACTTAAGAAAGTGCTCCACATCCTTAGCTATCAGGGAAATGCATCAAAACAACTTTGAAGTATCAACTTACTCCTGCCAGAATGGCTAAGATTAGAAATACCAATGACCACTTTTTTTTTTTCTCAAGAGTAGCTCTTTATTCATTATCCCATAGTTCTAGCACAAGTCCTTGGACTGAATCTCAGTTCTAGGTACTGGGTCATAGGTTCCAATTGGAGGCCAAGGAAAAGAACTTTCAGATTAACATGGCCCTGGAGATCATGGGTTGTTCCACTTTACCCTAAAAAGTACAGGAAAGTAGCTTTCTGTATCATCACATGAAGGGAGATGGTACATTATTACAAAGCAAAACACATACACACAAAAAAAAAAAAACAAACAAGCAAACAAATAAAGGTTGGTGTCCCCTGAAACAGATGCCCATTATAGTGTTTGAAATATTCAGCACTGCCCTTGTCCCAACTCAAGCCTTCTAGGAATGTTTTGTGCTCATGACAACTTGTGCTGGAAAGGATGTGGAGAAAGGGGAACACTCCTCCACTGCTGGTGGGAGTGCAAACTTGTACAGCCATTTTGAGGATCTGTATGGGGGTACCTCAGGAAAATTGGAATCAGTCTACCACAGGACAGCAGCAATCCCCCTCTTCGGCATATACCCACATCCATGCAACAAAGACATCTGTTCAGCTATGTTCATAGCAGCACTATTTGTAATGGCAAGAACCTGGAAGCAACCTAGATGTCCCTCAATTGAAGAATGGTTAATGAAGATGTGGCACATATACACAAAGGAATACTACTGTGCAGCAAAAATAATGGTATCTTGAAATTCACAGGCAAGTGGATGGCACTTGAAAAAAACCATCCTGAATGAGGTAACCCAGTCACAAAAAAAGAGGAACATTGTATGTACTTGCTCATATGTGGATTTTAGACCTAGAGCAAAGGATCACCAGCCTATAATTCACACTGCCAGAGGAACTAGGATACAAGGTGTATTCTAAGAGGTTCATATAAAGTCCCTTACAGAAGGAGGAAGGGGCAAGTACCCCAGAGTAGATGGGAAGTAGGGGAGCAGTGAATGGAGAGAGAACTAAGAGAAAGAGAAGGTGAGGAGAGGAAAGCACATGTGACTGGGAAGAATGAAGATAGTAATAGAAGACAGGGGAGAGACAGTAAGAGAGAGAGAGAGAGAGAGAGAGAGAGAGAGAGAGAGAGAGAATACATAAAAGAGAAAGCCATTATTAGTTTGAAGAGAAAACTGAACCTAAAGAAAGGTCTAGAAACTTACAAGACTGCCACCAACTAACAATTTGAGCATCTGTAGAAAGGCTACCATACATGCCCTTCCAGGATAGGGAAATCAACAACTAACTTATTCACTATCATGGAGCCCTCATCAAGTACTTGTTGGAAACAGAAGCAAACAGCCATAACTAAACACTGAGTCGAACTAGAATCCTGATTCATAGAGAGAGGACAAGACCAGGTTGCAGAAACATATAGAGACAGCTGACCTGAACAAGGATGAGCTAAAGGGCCCCCAAGACTGATAGCTGGGGATCCAGCATGGGACTGACTCAGGTCACCCTAAATATGGGTCTCAGCTGGAAGGACTGAGCAGTCTAAGGGACCTCAGACAGTGAAACCAGGATGTATTCCTGGTACACAAAAGGACCTTGTGTACACATCCCCCATGTAGGGATACAGCTTTAACCTAGAGACAGGAGAGAAGTCCTAGTCCCTACTTCAAATGACTTGACAGATTTACATGACCCCACCTGGGTGGCATTGCCCTACATGTGGAACTGGGGTAGTGGGATGGGAGGAGAAGGTGGACAGGGTGCATGTGAGGGGGCAGGGAGGGTTAGGGAGCTTGTGAGGGAGGGCCTGAGGAAGGGAGGGATGAAGGAAGAGGGGACTGGGATCAACATGTAAAAAAAATTACCAAATTACATATTTGTTTATGATTTTTAGAATTATTAAGATAACACTTATTTGGGAAAGATGCATTCTGCAGAAATCAGAATGTCAGCTACACATTCTATGTATCTAAGCTTCTTCTATCCATGTATGAATGTACGTATGTATGTATAATCTATCTATCTATCTATCTATCTATATCAATCAATCAATCAATCAATCTTCTACCTACACAGATACATACTTATACATGTACAATATAGTGGTGACTAACTTGATCCATCTTCCAAAGTTTTCTTCATTGTTTTATTATATAATTCATGTCAGAATATCTCAGTGAAGTAATTAATCAGAACATATAATTCTTCATTGAAGAGATGAAATTAAATTTTAAGATCAGGTAAGATGAACAATTGAATACATTCTATAAAAGTAATTCACAGCTAGAGTATCTGGCATGGAACTTCAATGCAACTGAAATATCCAGGATAGAAATCTTTGTCTCATTTACTCTGGCTCTATTTCCCAAGATTCTGTCATTATAAATAGAAAGGGCAATAGGCCTTTCCTTTGGACCTAGTTATTGGAAATTTTCCTGTACTCCAACTAACATTATTTTATCTTTACTAGTTATAAATGGTAAGGTAGTATGTTTCCTAATGAAAACAAATTGAACCTACTCTATAAATTGGAGCACCTGTTCACAATTTATAATTATTACAGCATTAGAAGGGAACAACCCACTTAATTTTCCATGACCTTTCTTATGAGCCAAGGTATTTATATTCTGTGAGATTCTGACATTACAGAGAATAATTCAGAAATAGTATACCTAGCACATAGGCTTGAAGCTTAAGATATAATTTCAGAGAAATTGAAACCAGTCTCAGCCAAAGAACCACTTACTATTATGTAGTGTAATCAATGAAAAGTCAGGCAAGATATTTGTTACATTTTTCTCATTATGAAAGATCTCATAGTAGACATATCATATGTTCTTATTTCCTAAATATGAGATTTTATATTTTTGCTATATTTAATATGATTTAAGTCACCTAGAATCACATATACTTGAAATGAGATTTTGGGTTCCTTAACAATACAACCGAGTTGTATTCCTTCTTATAATCCACATGTCATGACATTTGAAGTTGACATTTGAAGCTGGACATCATATTTCATCCCCAAAGTGTCACAAAATAGTGTTCCCAGTAGAATGTGATTTTTTTCCCAAATAAACATATCAGGAAGTATTGAAAATACTCACTTGTATCTTGGGGTAGTTATTTACCAGAACATTGTTATTCTTTTCTTCTCAGTGCCACATGGAACCTTCTCTAAAATCAACCACATACTTGGCAATACAGTAAACCTCAATAGGTACAAAAAATGTATATGAAGACAGACAGATGAAACGCTGGATTAGGGTAGCTACAAATCTTGCTTTATGCAAGAATTACACATCTTCGGAGAAGAATGAATGGGATGGTTAAAGACAAAGCACACTGTTGCCAGTTGCAAAAGCTTTCATTTAAAAAGTTCATCAACTCTAAGTACTTATACCACTTCTATTAATTTGATACTTTATAAACCATGAAACAGAATTATTTCCAATCTCAGTATAATAACACTGGCTGACATAATATCACAATCCACTAAATATTAGCATATGCCTAGTTAGCATGTTGTAGCTTTAAAATTTACCAAAAATATGTGATACATGTTATGAAGTAATAAAAGAGCAGATGACAAATAGTTACACACTTGGCCACAGACTTTTGCCAATTCATGTGTGAGACAAAAGAAGGCATCAGAAAAAAACATGCCCCAGTATTTCTTTATAGATAAGTGGAAAAAATTTGAGTTAGTACTAGATATAAGATAGATTAAGATTTGATTAGGAAGAAATAATAGAGTATTGTTTAATGAATTTAAATTGTTAAACAGATAAACAAGTCAACTATGAAGACAGATTTTTTTTTTTCACTTCAATGTTTATAAAGCATACCACAACCTGGGAAATGAATAATTAAGGCTCTTGAACTTTTCATTTACATGACATCATGCAACACGGTTCTTTTACATTTTTTGGTAGGTTTCTTAAAAATTTGTATTACCGAGATGTTAATAAACTCAACTATGTGTTGTGATACTTGGTGTGACCTTAAGGTGACCTTTGGCTTGTGGTTTATGTTTTTATTCATTTTGTTTTACTTGATATTGCATTTTGTTATCATATTTAATGAAAAGAGCTTATAAATAAGGCCATAGATGGGCAGTATTTTCAGTTTCTCTCAAAGATTTTTCTGATACCCCATCTTTGGTATTTTACAATATCTACCAATATCTACATGGTAAAAATATTGGGATTGTGTATCATGGCTTTCTGTTCAAATAATTATAAATCAATGACTCTTTCCCTAAGAATCAATGAGATTTACTTGAGTCACTATATATGTGCTGGTATTAAATATTAAATATTTGTTTTATTATCTGAAAGTATTTGATTAAACCTGTGGTAAACTAATATTTTCAATGAAGATATTTCATAAGGCCAGGTACTGGACTCCCTTTTGACATCAATATATGTTGAAAATATCAAAGGTTATTAATTAAGGGTCATTGAAATCATTCAAAGTTAGCTCAGTTAATGCAAAATAAGAAAGATCTTTCAAAACCTCAAAAAAAAAATACCATTTATAAAACGGGAAATAAATACATACAAATTAATGTGACTTTAAGTAAAGTTAATGTTTAATGGCCTATGTGTCAAAACGCAGAAAAGAAGTAGTAAAATATACAGAGATCTTAGGAACTGTAATTTAAAACTCATTTCACTAGAACAAGAAGTTAGAAAAAATATGTACAAAGGAAATAGTAATATGTATTTATTATGAAATATGAATTAGAATTAGAGACTTCTTTATGCGTTATGCAATGAGCATATTGTAACACATATCCTGTGCTTAAAACTTAACATAAAATTTTACTTTACCAATGCCCATTGAATTTGCAATAATGTCTTGTGTGTTTTCAGGGAAGTTCTGTTGGTTATAGCTATTTCTTGCATTATGTTGAGTTCTGAAATGTTGAAATATTTCTATCTTATATAAATTAACTTCAGGTGAATGGCCACTTCAACAAGCTCAGGTAAAAAAAAGTACATTTAAAAAAAATCTTAGTCTATTCTGCTTTTATTTATGTATTATATTTAGTGTTTCTGTATTTATTTAATATTAGTAATATGTTCTACATTTTCCCAATGAAAGCTACTATTCCTCTGTCTAAAATATTAGATATTAGAAATTTTCTATAGTTAAAAAACTCTGTACTTTAAGGGAAAAACAATAGCTATACAAAGGAGTTCTATAATAGATATAATTTTAACATCATTCCTTTTCAATTAAAGACAAAAGTAATAGTTACTATGCCAATTTCAAAGGATTTCAAAATGCAAGGTAAGATGGAATTTAAGGTGGAAAAATCTATACCTGAGGCTGTCCACTATGGGTGCTATAGAATTTATTATTAGGCATTAAATTAAATTGCATGTTTTCTTTAACATGCATATGTTTAATAATTGAAAAGATACATAACATGAGCTGTGGGGGACTTGTCCCATCCCAGTTCTGTGAGGGACTTTATATGAATCTCTTAGAATACACCTTGTATCCTAGTTCCTCTGGTGATGTGAATTATAGGCTGGTGATCATATGATCTAGGTCTAAAATCCATATATGAGTGAGTAAATACTGTGTTCCTCTTTTTGTGACTGGGTTACCTCATTCAGGATGGTTTCTTCAAGTGCCATCCACTTGCCTGCGAATTTCAAGATACCATTTTTTTTTTTTCTGCAGAGTAGTATTCCATTGTGTAGATGTGCCACATCTTCATTAACCATTCTTCAATTGAGGGGCATCTAGGTTGCTTCCAGGTTCTTGCTATTACAAATAGTGCTGCTATGAACATAGTTGAACAGATGTCTTTGTTGCATGGATGTGAATCCTTTGGGTATATGCCGAAGAGGGGGATTGCTGGGTCCTGTAGTAAACTAATTCCCATTTTCCTGAGGAACCGCCATACTGATCTCCAAAATGGCTGTATGAGTTTGCACTCCCACCAGCAGTGGAGGAGTGTTCCACTTTCTCCACATCCTCTCCAACAGAGGTCATCACTGGTGTTTCTAATTTTAGCCATTCTGGCAGGGGTAAGATGGTATCTCAAAGTTTTTTGATTTGCATTTACAGTGAATAGAGAGAAAAGTAGGAGAAAATGAGGGGGAGGAAAGAAAAACCTGTGCGACCAGGAAGATTGAGCCTGGTTAGGAATAGAAGATAGGAAAGAGAGAGAGAGAGACAGAGAGAGAGAGAGAGAGAGAACATAAAAGAGGGTGCCAATATTGGTTTGAAGATAAAATTGAACACAAAGAAAGGTCGAGAGAACTACAAAACTGCTCCCAACTAACAATCTCAGCTTCCGTGGAAAGGCTATCATAAATGCCCTTCCCAGATAGTGAGATCAACAACTAACTTATCCATGGAGCCCTCAACTAATGCCTGTTGAAAATAGTAGCAAACACCCATACATAAACACTGAGTCGAACTAGAACCCAGAAGCAGATAGAGAGGACAAGACAGTGCGGCAGAAGCACATAAAGACAGCTTACCTGAACAAGGAGGAGCTAAAGGCCACTAGACTGATAGCTGGGAAGCCAGCATGGGAATGACTCAGGCCCCCCTGAATATGGGTCTCAGCCAGAAGGACTTAGCAGTCTAAGAGACCTCAGACAGTGGAGCCAGGATGTATCCCTGGTGCACAAAAGTACTTTGCGAACATATCCCCCATGGAGGGACAACTGCCTTAATCTAGAGACAGGAGAGAAGCCCTAGTCCCTACTTCACAGGACCTGTCAGATGTACTTGACCCCAACTGGATGGCATTCCCCTACATATGGAATTGTGGTGGGGGGATGGGAGGGGAGGGTGTTTAGAGTGCATTGAGAGGGCAGAGGGTAAAAGGGAGGGAAGGAGGGAGGGAGGGCTGGAGGGAGGGAGGGAGGGAGGGAGGGAGGGAGGGAGAGGGAACTGGGATAGACATGTAAAATAATAAATTAAATTAAAAAAAATTCTTTGACTCCAAAATTTAAGTTGAAGGACAAGTTACTGGGGAAAAGGATTTCTATTTTTATTTCCACAGAAAATGAAAAGATGTGGATTCCTTCCAGACTAATGTGGTTTGATCACGCCAGACCACCTGAAACAGAGTATAAGCTGATCCTACATTCAAAACAGCTGGACAAAACAGCCCTACAGACTACAGCCAGGATATCTGAATCTTCTTCGAATCCCCCATGACAGCGCCCCTTACCAGCAGGAAGTAGTTTGGAAAGAACGACGCCCAAATTCCCAAATATTGTGTATAAATGTTTGTTTTCATTTAATTGGACTTTGTTATATAAAATTAAATAAAAAAAAGAAAAGTTACATAACCATTCAAATTTTAAAGAATATACTATGATATCAGTAAAGGATAGGAGACCATGGCACATCTTCATCTCTGGCCATAACTTCACAAAATTTTAAATAATATTTCATACAAAAAAATATGTGGGAGCTTGTTTGAAGGGTCTAACAGGGGAGCACAGCTACGAAAACACACTTGAAGGAAGACTATTTATTTCTCAGAGATAACTCAGTGGCTATGAGTATTGACTGCTCTTCCAGAGGACCTGGGTTCAATTTCTAGCACCCACATGGAAGCTAACAACTGTCTGTAACTTCAGTTATGGGGACATGAAGCTTCCCGTGGCAAAACACAAATGCACATATAAATAAATACAGAAATAAATAAATAAATAAATAAATAAATAAATAAACTATACACCAAAAAAAAAAAAAAAAAAATGACTACAGGTCCAGCCTATGTCTTGGATTACCTCTACCCTCACTCTTAAGGGAAAGTGACTTTTTTTTAAGATCAACTTGAAATTGATTATATACAATACATGCGCTCTGTGTATAATAAACATCACTGGAAGCATACAAGACGACCTTTTTAACAAATACAAAAAATGATGACTCTAATCCAGATTCAAAAGAAATAGGTTTCACTTGTGCTTCCTAAGACTCCTCAGGTACTAATTTCCAGACAGAGAATTCCATGACTTCACTCCTTTGATGAATGAGAATCTGCTCACTGAAGTTGTGGTATTCTATTTCCTGAATTCCATGTAAAGAGAGACCTGGGATATGTCATCTTTGAGAGCCACATCGATCTCTCAGCAACTTGCCTCGTTTCATCAGGTTAATGAATGAAACAAATTGATGTTGCAAAATATTTAAATTCCCTATATGGAATTCCTTACTTGTAAAGGGGCATATCACACTATAGTTTTCATTCAGCCCTAAGAAGGAGGCACTATACTTATGCACCCAAAGCACTTACAACAATGCCCAGAGAAAAGTTGGCTGTCAGTATTGTTAGGTATTTGTACTGTGAGTGATGATCTTGTATTCAAATAACTAGTTTTCCTTTTTTTTTCCAGAACATGGAATTATTTCTGAAAAGAATGGAGTAGAATATCAGCATTATCCTTAGAGTTCATTATCAGTTTAAATGAAGTCCTAAGAAACAGACTAACAAGTCCTATAACGTTTTGCAACCAGTCCTTCTGACACAAGTTGTATAAATTCTACAAGCAATTGGATTTCTGGTTGGCTCAATTCAGCTGTTTTCATCTGTTTGCTCCTCTATTTTCATGCACATTGGTCCAGGGCATTCACATCCTCTGTTTACTTAGGGGTTTTCTCACAAGAACTTCTTAGGGCATGTGCCACTATTTCCACAAATGAAATTGAGATATAGATGTTGGCACACCTCACATGAATATAGTGTTTTAAACTTCTAAGTAGGGAATTAAATACATATCCTTTGTCTTAATTGAAGTCTTAAATTATACAGACTATAAGTGTGTGTGTGTGTGTGTGTGTGTGTGTGTGTGTGTGTGTGTGTGTGATGTTATACTTAACTTACTTGTATTAGCTTTTGAAAGTGTAAAATGTAACTGGGGCAGATTGGCTCAGCAATTCAAAGCAAATACTACTTTTCCAGATAATCTGGTTTGTGTACATATTGGGTGGGTCACAAAAGCCAGTAAATCTAGTTTCAGGGATTTATGATGTCTTGGAATCTAAATGCATAGCTCTCACACAAATACACACACATATATATATTAAAAATAATAAGTAAATCTTAAAATGAAATTGATCATAATTATTTTCAAATATAAAAAGGATGAAACCAAGTTAAAATCTATGTATGAAATAAATTGTGGAAAAATTAAAAACTAAGATTATATACATATAAATTTTGAAATTTAGCTATTGATAAGTATATTTAAAATGAAGATATTAAATTTGAGTAAGAATGATGAGTATGTGTCCCAGAATTAGCCATGACAAGAAACCCTACTTTGGGACAGGATATTTGCATATATCCAAGCAGTAAACCCTTGCAATCCCTAGAGATAAGAATAGCTTCTAATTAAGTAATAATTAAAGCAATGCAAAAAGATACTTGTGGGTAAATACCTAGATGTTTAATAATTAATGGATCCAAAAGTATGATATTTATTTCCAATTAAGTTTAAAACAGTCAAACAACCATGGCATTTAAACAAAACATTAATTCTATCTTCATTCTTAATCCAAGATTAGAAACATGTGAATATTTATAAAATTATTATTTTATAACACTATGAGTGAAATTAATTCTAAATTTTTAAAGGGCCTGGTTGTTTTTATGCCACCATAGTGATACCTAACATGTTATCTACTAGTGGTCATTCAAATTAAAATTATAAATTCACTCACAATTAAAAGTATCTTGATTTATTAAGGAGCAATGATGATCTGCAAAAGAGATAGCAAAGCAATTATTTTATATTATGAAACTTATAAAAGAATGAATTCTAACAATATAGTGCATTTAATAATCAAACATACACAGAATTGCTGACTTAAAGACAGAAGAATGAAGTGCTTTTAATGCAAATTAAAAGAAAATTACCTTTATTTACAATAATTTAAAAATTATTGTACATACTTATATAATTACTACTTCATAATATTGTACTATGTACATAAATGGTTGTATAATTCTTTGAGTAACTGGGTGTTTTTCTCTCCTTTTTTTGTTTTCATTTTACAGGAGACAATATTGAGAAACATTCATACAATTAATATTCTGCAATATTAGCTCATGCCAGATATTTTGATTCTGTCACAGGTGGTGTCAACTGAAACTTAACTCTCTCTTCACACTGATTTTAACCTCACCTAATGAAGAGAAGAGATCTTGTGTTTAGTTTCTAAGGGCAGTAAAAATATCATTAGAAAACTCTGCAAGGGAGAAAGGCTCCTGGGTAGTTCTCATACAGATTATCTCCTGGGTAGTTCTCATACAGATTATAAACAAAGCATGCCAAACAAAATTAAAACTATCACAAACAAGACAGTATGCAAAGGAATGAAGATTAGAAAAAGCCAAAAGAGGAAGACTCATGACTTATGGAGAGTTTTGAGGATAAAGTTAAAGACTCAGGAAATTCAAGGTCCATGAAATCAGTTTCTTGGACCTGCAAAGGCCAGGGGTTTTGTTCTTAGGACCAAACTTTGTTTAAGTTAAAATATAAATTAATATTTGAGAGAGAGGAGATAGAAAGAGGTTCCTCTATCTTTCATTCTTTCTATTCTTTTTGTAGTTGAATAAAGGAATTAATTGGGAGCGAGGAAACACAACTATGCAACTGACATGCAAAGAAAATGTCTCTCTGCAAAGCAGAGAGGGAAGACATGGGAAGCCAAGAAATCCTAGGAGATCTGATTTTAGTTGGCACAGTTTAGACCTATACATCTTTACCTTTTCAGTACATTTCTCCAGAGGCTAGGTAAATTACAGGTAAATAAAATAGGACCCAGTTGGTATAATTTTAATAACTAATTTTTATATTGTTTAATTGTCCTTCCAAAGAAAATGGAGATATTTAAAGGGGCACCAACCAATGCTTTGGGGGTATTTTATAATCTAATGAAGGCCAAATTAAAAGTTAACATAACTTGCTCCAATAATCCAGAATCTGAAAGTCGCAAGGCATTCAATGTACAAATTAAGAATGACTTATGGATATTCAAATGACCTCGTAAGAGAATCCATGTTCTATTGTTCCCTTTATTCCTTGATGGAATAAAAATAAGTAAATCATGTACATTTTTAGAATAGAATCAAAGGCAGGGAAAGTCTTATTTAGAAAGTGGCATTTTTATTGTAAATAGACTTTCTAGTTTTATATTTAGAAAAGGAAAAGAAGGGGATTAAATGCTATTGATTATTATAGAACATTTGTGATGAAAATTGAAAGAACTTGTTCTTTCATTTACACAACACAAAATGCAAAGCAGAGTTAAGAAAACTGATCATTTGAATGGATTAATAAATTAAAACCCACAATCCAAAATTCACATCTCAAAATCTTCTGCCTTTAGCGACATCTACTTAAATCATCATTATCCTTCATATCTTTCTTCTTCCTCTATCCCATAGGTGTATTGCAGTGATAGGAAATCATACATTTCTTTATTTCCTCTGAAAGTAAATCTGTGAAAACTCTATGTCTCCTTTTAAATAAATAAGATTTATATTGCAATAGAACATTAATAGAGGTCAGACAGTGCTTTGAGGGCAAACCATTCTTAAATGAATGTTCATATGTAACATTTAATCAAGGAGATTCCTTCATCTAGATTAAGTCATTATTCAAGTAACAGAATCAGGGAATAATGTCCATAGAATTATTGATTTATAAAGGAACTTCAAACCTCAAACATAGTAGTTACCAGCCCAAGAACCAAGTTTTATTCTCCATTTCCAACATCAATGAAAAAGCTATTGTTCTGCCCTATGTTTACAATTCTTGTTTCTTTTATCACATCCTGAGGCGATAAATTACATGGTGGTCAAACAAATCAATGGGTCTGAGAAGAGGAGAAGGCTATAATTGTCACAGGCTGGAGAAATAGAAAGCCAGTTTCTTATCTCATACTGCATTGAATGGGGAAATCATGAAAGATTGAATAGATTAAAAGTGTATGTGTAGATGGTGAAATAGTCTACTCAACAGAAGAAAGTTCATAGGTAACACCTTGTGATAAAGAATTAAGAAATACTTTTCTAAAGAAAATCACAAACACTGCACCATGAGAAATTCAATCACAGTTTAAAATAAGGGATTTACCTTGCACCAAGGACATCAGAAAGTCAGTCAAGAAACCGATGATAAGAACTAGCAATTCTAGAGTACTTACTGTGTATCATCACTTGCTTTATGCCAAGTCTACAAGCAATAGCCAAAATAAATTATGTCCAAGATTAACTTCAAAGTAACTTAAAGAACCTAAATCATTCACAGCCATGGAATGTGACATCTCTAGGGCTGCATAGGAGACACATTTACAGTATCAATATTCATCAACTGTGGATTGGTTATTATGTAAAAACAACTCCTATGAATCATTTTCATCAATGATAAGAAACACTAATAATGTAAAGAAAACATGAGCAAGAATTAAACTAAATACCTTCACAAAACCAAAACCAAATGGATGTATGAATTGTAAATAATATATATATTTTTAAGTAACCTGGATCCACAAAGACAAATATAGTATGGACTCACTTTTAAGTAGATGTTAGCAGTAAAATAATGGGTAACTATACTACAATACGAAGACCCAAAGGAAATAAATATAAAGGAGAGTTCCATCAGGGACAAATGCATCTCACTGTGAATGGGTAAATAAAATAAATATCACAGTTAAACAAGCTGGGGAGTTACCTGGAGGGCGGTAGGCATTGGAAGAGGGAAGATCAGGTTGGGGAAAGATGGACAGTGAGAATACTGAGAGACAACTGGAACCAGGGGCCATCTCTGTAATGAGCTAGAAACCTAGTACAATGAAAATTCTAAGAAATCTATGGGGGTAATCCTACCAAATACACCTAGCAATCGGCTATACAGAGTTGAAACAGACATCTCTTGAAACTAGGCATGACTTCCAGTGGAAGGATTGGGGCCACAACCCAGTCACATAACATTTGACCTACAATTTGCCCTGCCTACAGTGCTTGAGCAAATGTGGAATGGATAATATGGGAAGAGCTTACCAATGACTGTTCTGGCTTGCAACACATAATAATGAGAGAATGCCTACTCCTGACATTGCTAGAAGGAAAGAACCCAGAGACTGGACAACCCAGAAAACCAGGATAGACGCAAACAGGACTGACAATAGGGCAATTTAATGAGAAGATTCTTTATATTTTGCTATACTTATAGATGGATGCCTATCCCAATTGTCATCAGAGAGTCTTCACCCAGCAACTTATGGAAACAGATGCAGATACTCACAGCCAAACACTAGGCAGAGCTCAGACAATCCTGTGGAAGAGAGAGAGGAAGAAGCCCTGTGGGAGCCATAGAGGCCAAAGACACCAAATGAAAACCCACAGAAACAGCAACCTAAGCTCATAGGATCTCACGGAGACTGAATCCATACCAAAGGAGCATGCATAGGATTGACCTAGGCCATCTGTACAAATATTATAGTTACAAATTGTTCTTCTTATGTGACCCCCTAACATAGAGTGTGGAAGCTAACTCTGACTCTATTACCAGCTTTTAGTTCCCTTACCTCCTATTGGCTTGCCTAGTACAGCCTTAATAGGAAATTAGGTGCCTAGTGTAACTGCAATTTGACATGACATGGCTGGCTGATATATATGGGAGGCTTGCCTTTTTCTGAAGAGGAAGGAGGAGGAGTGGAAGGAGGAAGGAGATGTGAAATTGGAGGAGGGGTTAGGAGCAATGGAGAGGAGGGGAGGAGACATTGCAACTGTGCTGGAATTAATTAATTGATAATTAAAGACAACAAACAAAAAACTGTATCAATAAAATGACTCATATTAACATTCTGTTATATTCATAGATCATTGTCCTAATTAGTCATCAGAGAAGCTTCCTCATGCAGAAGGTTGGAACAGATACAGAGAGCCACATTATAAGCAGAAAGTCCTTTGAATATATCTATGAATGGGATATATCCATAAAATCCCCTCCCTTGGAGTTCAGTGAATCCCACAGAAGTGGAGGCAAAAGTATGATAAGAGTCAGATATTCAGTGGAACACATAAAGACTGAACCAGCAATGAGAGAAGCGATATGGATCTGTACCAGATCTTCTGTATATCTAACTTTCAGTTATTATTTATATGGGATTCTTGAGTATGTGAATCAGTGGGTCTCTGACTATTGTGCCTGTTCTTGGTGTAAGGACTCAGGCATTATGCTGGCCTGCCGCTGTCACCTGGCAGAATACATTCAGGTAGTACCCTGGTCAGCCTAGGTGCAAAGGGCCTCTTTAAAAGAAAGAGTTCTGTCTTTTTTTTCTGATTTTCTCTTCCCCACTGTTTCCTTCTGTTCCCCTGGGGCTGACAGTGCTTTCCCTGTCTCCCTCTTCTCTTCTGTCCTCTCTCTGTCTCTGTGTCTCTGTACATCTTTACATCTTTTCTCTTTCCTTCCTCCAATTCCCTTTCTAATAAAACTTGTCACTAAGCTCTGTCTGCCTGGCATATTTGTCTTTGCCTTGGTCACCCTCACCTGACATGCAATCTGCCAAGGTTCCCCTTGCCTTTTATCCCAATACTTGTTTTTTTTTTTTTTTTTCCTTCTGTTGAGTTGCCTGGTTCAACCTGAATATTATGGTTTTAGTTTTGTATTCTCATATTTTATTCTGTCATGTTTTCCTGCTATCTCTTAGAATCCTGTCCTTTTCTGATGAGAGATTGAAGGGGGGTGGATCTAGAGGGGTGGCCAGGCAGTAGTGAAGAACCAGGAGGAGTAAAGTGAGTGGGAATTATAACCTAGGTATTATGTTATGAAAAAATAATCTAGTGTCCATTAAAAAGAGAACAAAAAGATTATTTATTTGTTTTTCTTAATTTGTAGCTGCCAAATTAAAGTTGAATCTTGCCAAGGTATACAATGTAATGGTTAGGGATAAATATGGATGTATTAAGTCTCAAGGATATTGCGTGTGTGTGTGTGTGTGTGTGTGTGTGTGTGTGTGTGTGTGTTTGTGTATGATTGATAGTGTGAGTGTGTGTATGCTTTGTGAAGAAGCAGTTATCAGAATCCATTGATAGATTGTTCATTAGTAAAAGACTACTCAAACTGATATAAATATACTTTAGAATTTCAAAAGAAAAGGAAGCAATAAAAAAAATTTAGCCTTTCAAATTGTTATTAATGTGCTAAAATACACCATATAGTTCATATAGTTACTTGTTTTGTTTACCGAAATATTTTTTCCAATATTCAACATCATGAACCCATCTAGGGAGCTGATGATAACAAGATTAATTCTAAGGAAGTACAAATGTTAGTTTGGGCAGAGGTTAAGTAAACAAGTCAGCCAACAAATGAAATGAAACTGTGAGTATGTAGGCATAGTGAAATGAGGCATAGTGATAAGCATTCATTCTACATACTAAATATCTGAAAGGAAGCCATATTAGTGCTTTCTAAAATAAAACAGAAATTTTACATTTAAAACATATAGAGCTTTAGCACATGCACACACACACACACACACACACACACACAGAGAGAGAGAGAGAGAGAGAGAGAGAGGAAAAGAGAGAGATAGAGAGATACATAGGTGTGTGTAGCTATAGATACCATCATGTATAACTATATACAGGTTGAATAACCTGAAAAATAATTTTACAGGATACTTGTACAATTAAAATAATAGTACTTCAACATAGGTGAGTTAGCACATGCTTATAATACTAGGGCTTCGCAGGTAGAAACAGAAGAATTGCCACTTTAGTGATTCACAGCATTGATTAATAGTAAAGGGTACCTCAAGCTACATGGCAAGATCCTATCTCAACAAATCTATGAATTCATACATAAAGATGTAGCTGCTCACATATATTTTTAAATTTTCTCAAGTTTAAATAAACCTTCTTCTCATTTTACTCATTCACATTGGTAAGCTATTTATTAATGTTCTAGTTTTAAAGATTGACGGCTTGAAGGACAGCTAGCAATGTGTGAGCATACGTTTCATTTTAATCACTCATTTTATCTCCCTAGTTATAGTCTAGGGTAAATAATAACTAATTGAATTACTGACTACAAATTCCCTACCTATTTTTTTTTACATTATTATAAAGATAAAACGTTTCAATCTGAACAGATATACATATAAGGATAGTGAAGAAAGTTTTGTTTATAATGAAAATTCTTCCGTTTGATATACAAGCTTTCCACTTTAACAGCCAGTAAATGCTATTAGGGCTCAAGGATACATCTTAAGATTCATTTGCTATGCCTTGTTAATGATAAAAACTTCCTTGTTCCCTGTCTTCCTTTTAAGTCACTTTCATCTTTGACTCTTTTACTTTCTTCAAAATTGTAGAAACTTCTGGAAAGTTAATTATATTATCATCACTATCTTACTTATTGAAATTGTTCAGGAATTTATTTCCATTACTACTTTTATTAATTACCCACACAATAAACAGCACTGAGAATTACCATAATTTTCCATTCTTGTTTTCAAACATGATTTAAGAGTTAGAATTCATTTTTGTACTTCAGTAAATTTTAGATGGAAAAGAATATAATGTATATAATGTACAAACACCATTCATCCACATAATAAATTATGAAGTCACATATCCTTGAAAAAAATTCCATTCCTTAGCAAAATAAATGTGTACATTCACACCCTCTATAGAAAGCACCACAGTTCTATGTCCTCTAAAAAGATTCTTTGTGTGTTACCAGGATTTATGAAGAAAAGTCCTTTTAACCATCACTGAGTAATACCATCTGTGGTTGGAAGTACAGCAGGTATCCAGTACCAGGCCACAAAGGAAATGGCACAAGAAGCTAAGCTCAAATGCTTCATGAATTTCTAGATAGAACGATACTGTAAATGTTTTTTAAACCAAGTAACATATACTCATTATATAACACAAAGGTGATATGAGAAAAGTATGTGCAATGTTATTATACAAATATAACCACTTAATTGTCTTGCATAAAACAGTGTTAGTTGCTCATTTATAAGCATTCATTAAAAGCATTTTTAACATCGCTGTCTCAATATTTTCCAAAGAGTTTTATATAACAAGTAAAATTTATATTTCTTCAACCATTTCTTTGCCATTTTTATATGAATATGAGTTGCCTTCTTGCATTTTAAATCATTCTTTGTCATCTTATGATATTTATTATTAATAAAAATGTTTAGTTGTTAAATAGTTGTGAGCTTTTCACCAAGCAGTAACCATATGTAGAAGAATATACATTTATTTCCTGTACTTAATACAAGAATATCTCACGTATGTGCTGAAGCATAGAAAACAGAAAGAAGAAAGAAAGAAAGGAAAAAAGAAAGGAAGAAAAAGCAAGAAAGGAAAAAAAAGAATGAAAGGGAAGATAGAAAAGGATAAAAGTGTTCTCAATCAAGTAAGCCTCAGGAGCCTCAGCCTAATGTTCCTACATCTTAAAGGACTGTGTGTTCTTATTTGTGACACTGGATATTAACTCTTCCATGAGTCAGGGTGAGAAGCAGTCGTTGTACTAGGCTATGAATTTACTGATTTCTCACAAGTAGATTCCTTATGAATATTAGACCTTTTCTCTATATTAATGTGAGAGTTGAGGGCACATGAAACAGAATTAGAGTGGCAATTTGAGGGATACTCCACAGTGCATACGAGATTCAGGTTTAACGTTCTGGGGTAATATTTCAATGTAAAACATATTTCTTCAGACTGTCTATAGAATATATATATTCTCCAAAAACTGTTAGTGCAAAAATGTAGGTCAAGGAACCTTATATTTTGTGATCCACACGCACTTGTACCTTGACTCATCACCACAGTTACATGAGTGAACTTATTTCCTTGACAAGGTTTTGCATTTGAGAACAAAATTAACCCTAGCTAAGAATTAATCATATCGTCTGCAAAGAAAACATAAGGGTAAGATGACATCAAATTTAAGTAAGATAATACACATTGTAGCCAGAAACCTTCACATTGTTTATTTACTAGTAATCTTTATTTTTCAATGTATATTAAAATTTAATATGTTATACAGCCAGTCTCAGTACCTTTCTTACTCTCATTACTTACTTTGTTGTTTATCTCCAATTGCCATTAATTTTTGATTCATCTAGTAATGCACTATGTATCATGGTATTCCTCTGCCTTCTATTGCCACAAACTGTAATTTCCTTTTGTATTATATAACTTGAAAGACTTTTATTTTGTCATTTAAATTTTACATAAACATAAAATGGCTTAATGTGTATAATGCTCCTTTTATAGCAATATCATCTCTCCCAGAACAGGAATCCCATATGGAATAGAAGAGGAAATATTAAACAAATTAATAAATGTAGCAAATGAATGGGGTTGCTTATGAATGAATAATATATAAAATCATATTTTTTTTTTTACAATGCTGAGAACAGAAGTAGTTGTCATTAAGGCTAAGCCCCTACTAGTTATCTAATACCAAGTACTAAGCCCTGAAATCATGTACATATAAATGACAATTAGTAGACTGAGCATTATACTTGTGTGGCGTGTGTGTGTGTGTGTGTGTGTGTGTGTGTGTGTGTGTGAGACATGGAATGCCCTTTCGAATGCTGTGAATATGTTTAATTAACGTTGGCTAATAAAGAAGCTGATTTGGCGTATGGCCAGTCAGAACAGAGCCAGGTGGGAAATCCACCAACCAGACAGGGTGGGGTCTGGAAAATACCAGCAGCTGCCTGAGCAGCAGGATGTGAGGTAAAAAGCCACAAGCCTCATGGTAAAATATAGAATAGTAGAAATGGGTTAACTTTCATTGTAAGAGCTAGTTATTTGTAAGCCTGAGATAATAGGCCAAGAGTTTGTAATTAATATTAAGAGTTTGAGTGGTTATTTGGGAACTGGTGGTTGGGAGAGAAATTTCTGGTTACATATAAGTGTGCATTTATATGTATACAGAAATGTATATATATGTATATACTATATATATGTATATATATATATATATACTGAATAAAATTTTGATTTAAAGAGTGATCACAGTTAAAGTGGAGTTTATGGTAGGGATTACAGAATGGAAAGGGAAGGGGTAATTGATATAATTATATTTTATTTTAAAGTATATAAATTCAACGGGAAAAGAAAGTGAAATAGTTTTCATAGTTTAATATGAGATTATTTTTTTATTTAAAAAAATCTTATTTTATATACCAATCCCAGTTCCCTATCCTTTCCATCCTCCCAGCCATCTCCCATTCACTCTCATAAATGGTGAGACCTCCCATGGGGAAATCATCAAAGTCTATCACATCATTTGGGGCAGGACCAAGGCCTTCACCTCTGTATGTAGGCTGAGCAAGATAACTTTCATAAGGAATTGGCTCCAAAAAGCCAATTCATGCAATAGGGATAAATGCTGGTTCCACTGCCAGTGGCCACATACACTGCTCAAGGCCCCTTCTGTCACCCACATTCAGGGGGCCTTCTTCAGCTTTATGCAGGTTCCCCAGTTTTCATTCTGGATTTAGTGAGCTCCCACTTGCTGGGGTCAGCTGTTTCTGTGGGTACTCCAACATGGTCCTGACCCCTCTGCTCATATTATCACTCTTTCCTCTTGACAACTGGATTCCAGAAGTTCAGCACAGTGCTTAGCTGTGAATCTTGGCATCTGCTTTAATCAGTTCCTGGATGAAGGATCTATGATGGCATTTAAGGGAAGCGTCAATTTGATTATAGGTAAAGGGCAGTTAAGGTAGCCTCTCCCCTATGACTTGGATTCTTAGTTGGGGTCATCCTTGTGGATTCCTGGGAATTTCCCTAGTTCCAGGTTTCTCCTTAGCTCCATAACGGCTCCCTCTATCAGGGTAGAACTTTTCCTTGCTCTCTTTCTCCTTCTGCCAACTATACCTCCCTTCTCCCTCATGTTTTCATCATCACCTCCTGTCCTTTTTAGAATTTTTGAAGAGATTATGTCATATTCAGCTCTCAATGAGACATTCTAACTTACCCCTAGGCTCCTATATCTTAGTGGAAGTGTGGCTGAATGTCCTAGATACACGGAGGTATCTAGGATAACTTCAACTTAGTTTGCCAACACAAACATACAAATGCACAAAGGGACTGTCATTGTGGCAGCATTCACAAGACCTATTTAAACTCAGACAGACAAAATTCCAGCCTCGGGGGTTGGGAGTGAACACTACTCCCTCCATTAGCTGAGGAGGCTTTAACATCTAATGACTGCTGGGGAAGGCCAGCTGTCTTTAATGATGTGAGTACTGGCAGGCTAACCACGTGAGAGAGCTGGCGGCAATCTCAAGATTATCTGTGCAAGGTAAAGTAAACTGAATGGGAAAAGAAGAAGGGAAAAGAAAGAAGCAATTTCACAGTTGTGTGAATGGGCAGAGAAGGAAGTACCGAGAGCATGGTAAGGGAAGGCGTAGGGGCCAAGTGTGTTCAAATACATTTTTTTTTTTAAATTCTGAAAGAATAAATATAAAACTTTCACAGATGAAACAATTTTATCACTGATGTGATGAGATAACTGTTTCTAGTAATCAATTTAGTACTAGACAACTATAAAATACTTGAAAATATATTTAAAAGAAAATTCATCTTTACTATAGCAAAATACATTTGTTCTAAACTTCATTATATTTCAAATTCATATGTTAGTTGTAAAGAGGAAAATTTTTAAGTGCCAAAGTAACTACTCCTAAGTAGTGTTTTGTGTTTTGTTTTAAAGATGAGAGTGAAAAGAATTTTTTTTCCTGATTTAAGTAAAAATAACTGTGACCTATTTCACTAATTCTCTGTCAGATTAGCATCATCTCAGAAATATGTTGTTTGTCTTCAGGAGAAATTTACAGATTTTGCAGAGGTGTTGATTAAAATTAAGTGAAAAGGAAGGAAAAATATGAAATCAGAAAACCAAAATTGAGCCTAACAGTGACTGAAAATCATATGACCTAGCCAGTGGATTCCTTCGCCTGTCACCTCTCAGTAGATATGAGCCATGTTAAGTACTAACGATGGCCATGATGGTGATTATGATGATGCTGAATTCGATGACAATGATATGGTCACAGTGATGGCAGCAGCTATGTTGGTAATGGTCACAGTGCTGGTGGGGATGGGGATGTTTGTGCTTTTGTGCTGCTGTATTGGAGGCAGAAGAGGAGAGCTTGATTGAGGTAAGAGAAAACTCAAAAGCTGATTTCTTATCAAATATTTGGCTGTGACAAAAACAGAGTAATAGGTTTAAAAACAGAAAATTCAAAAATAGAGTAAAATTCATAATAATAAAATGGACGGCTTATAATCAACAAACTCATGCCATTCCTTAAAACTCTATTCATTATTTCTAGTGTCTTTCTTTTTCAACTTACTTGTACATGTTCTTTCATTCAGCTGGTCTTGTTCTAGTTCAATAAATATATATAAAACAAGGAAAGTGCAAAAAATTCAAGATGGAAATAATGTACTGATTTGAAGTATAGAAATAGAATAATAAAAAAGCCACATAAAGATGGAAAACCCCGAGAGAGTTTTGGATACTGTATGTTATGTGCTATGTTTTTTTGTCTTTAATTGCTCAATTGCTAAGGTAGATTACCAATGCTGCTAAATTAATCCAATTTATATATTTTAAAAATGCTTTGACTCCAAAATTTAAGTCAAAGGACAGGTTACTGGGGAAAAGGATTTCTATTTATGTTTCCACAGAAAATGAAAAGCTGTGGATTCCTTCCAGACTAACATGGTTTGATCAAGCAAGAACCTCTGAAGGAGTGTTTAAGTGATCCAACAATTAAAGCAGTTGGTACAAGGCAGCCTTGCAGACCACTACAGCCAGGATTTCTGTGTCCTCTTAGGATTCCTATGACAGCGCCCTCCCTACCAGCAAGAGACAGTTTGGAAAGAACGATGCCCATATTCCCAAATATTGTTTGTAAATGTTTGTTTCCATTTATATGGGGTTGGTTATAAATGGTTAATGAACACAACCAGTTTTTTTAAGGGTAAAAAGGGATTTGGGTATAGAGATGTATAGTTTGTTTTGGAATTTACTTTCATTTATTGATACAAATTTAAGGTCAAATTTGTGATATGTATATTTCTTATCTTGATTAGTTATTGTGTTTATACAGCTCATTTATAAATGTAATGTATAATTTAGCACAGATTATAGATATTTACATATGATAGTCAAAACTTAGAGTTAAGTTAGTTAGGTTTTCTAGATATATAGAGATATATTTGAGATGGATAAATATTATTCAAACCTTTCAAAGACCTACAGAATATGGCATTTTAAATAGTTTAGAGTTTTTCTTGACAGTGAGACATAACTGCTACTGGCAATGACACCTGCCTTTAAAAGGAAGATGGACATTGAAGAAAATCGTTATGGAGTATACTTTTAATATGGTAAAACTAGCCATTTGGGCTAGACCCTGCACTTGTCTGGACTTTATGTTGTATAAAGTGGACATTCAGGACCCACAGGAAAGTGACTGCTGATACAAGATGGACAGTGCTACAGGGTCCCTGCTTCATGAGTCTTCCAGACAGTCTACAGGACACAGAGAAAAGTGACTAACAAACTATTAACACAGATGGGACATTTTGAAATTTCTTTCTTTGCTGAGAACTCTGCCAGACACATTATGGCCTATGTAGGCTGAAGATGGAACATTACAGAAGACCTTCAGGTGACTGACCATGTAGTTAGATGTCTCTGTCATTTCTAGAGTTTATATATTATCCTTCTGTGGTCTTTGAATGAGTTGAAGACATATAGTTATGGTTATAGTTTTCCTTAGTTAGGATTAAAAATATGTTATATATAGGACTTTAGACTCACAAAGATAGGATAGATGCTAAATGTTAATAGAATATATATTGTTAACTGTGTTTCTTATTTGATAATTATTTTGTTATGTATTTTCATGTTCTGTTTAAAACCCTTTTTTTATTTTAGACAGAAAAGAGGAGATGATGAGAGATGTCATTCTGTAAATACGTTTCTTTTATTGGTTAATGAATAAAGCACTGTTGGGCAATAGGAAAGCATGATTGGCAGGACTAGGAGACAAGGAGATTTCAGGGAGAAGGAGGAGGAGATTCAACATGTAGAGACTTGAGAGAATGGAGGTCTGGGCCCTCTCTCCAGAAGCCAAGACCATGTGGAAATACTAAGATTAATATTTTAGACAGAACTAACCAATAAGAAACACTAGTAACAGACGAACAGCCTTATATCTAATACAGAGTCTATGTGTGTTATTTGGGCTGGCACTGCTGAGGAACTAGGCCTGTGGGAAAACATGTTCATAAGAAAGAAACATTCAGTTTAGGAGATGTTTCCATGGAAATATATCTATTCTTCTACTACTAATTCTAAGACATATGTATGTATGTATATATGTATGTATATATATATATATATATAATGCAAATAGTAGATAACACAGATTGCTACTTAGTAAAATTATTTATTCCATCCATATTCAGAACCTTCCTCAGACCCTGCTGTAAATGAATTACCTTGTTATTAATTAATTAATCAATTTTGTGATAGGGTCTCACTGTATATCTCTGGCTGGCATAAAACTCACTATGTAAGCCAGGCAGGCATTGCCTTGAACTCACAGAAATCCATCTGGCTCTCCCTTCAGAGTGCTGGAACTAAAGTGTGTGCCACCATAATAAGCAGACTTATGGTAGTATATAATCTTTGAAACTGTGCAATTATTTAGTATGTCTTCTCTGTTAAGGAAATAGAGTTAAGTCATGTTTTTCTTTACTCCTGTTGAAAGAAAGTATATTCTAGTATACATGATTACTTCCATTAGGAAACCTGCTTTACACTGGTGATTTTTATTTCTAATTTTTTATTCCTTCATATACCAACCACAGTTCCCCCTCCCTCCCCTTTTCCCATTCACCACCACCCCCCCAGCACCTTCCCCTTGCCCCAGGCCTATACAGTCTTCTGAAAGAGCAAGTTTTCCAATGGGGAATCAACAAAGCCTGGGATATCAACTTGAGGCCTATCAAGCCCCTCCCCCCCCCCACTGCATCAAGGCTGAGCAACACATCCCATCATAGGGAATGGGCTTCGAAAACCCAGCTCATACCCAATGATAAATCCTGGTTCCACTGACAGGGGCCCCACAACCAAATTGGTGAGTACCCTAATTGTAATCATAGAACCTTTATCCAGTAACTGATGGAAGCTAATGCAGAGATCCACAGCCAGCATTGGGCTGAGCTAAGGAAACCTAGTCAAAGAGAAGGAGAAGGGATTATATGAGCAAGGGGAGGAGGGTCAAAATCAGGATGGGGAAATGCACAGGTGATTTTTATATTTTTTATACCTGTAATTTCATTAATATGTTCATGTGCTAAAGCTAGTATAATTAAACATTGTACACTGTGAAGGTATAATTAATAATTTGAGACCAAGACAAATAATTATGGCAAGTATTTATTTGAGCACCAATGCATATTAAAAATTAAGTTAATTTGAGAATCTTTATGTGTGAAAATTTCAGATAAAAGTTTCTCTGAGACAGAAAATAGGATGTGGTATTTAATCAATTAATTTTTGAAATTTTCATACATGTATTATGATTACACTTCCCTTTCTCCTTCCTACAAGTTATTTACCCACATTTATTTCTGGCTTTTTATTTGTTTGTTGGATGCTGTTATTGCCCTATAGAACTAAACCATTTTTATGATTATGTGTTTGGAACTATATTTGAGGAGTAACTAATATATTTCATAATCACAAATAGTCTTCCTTCCCTCTCTGGCTCTGTCTCTCTGTATATGTTTCTGTCTCTATCTCTCCCTAGCTCATTCTTACTTTTACAGTTTGATTCTGGGTTATAATTGTTCATGGGCATGTAAAAGTGGTGGCAATACTATGCCAAATAAATGAATTTTACCAAATTTAATGATTAGTTTCTAAAACCCAGATAATCATTTTTATTAATATTTCCCAGATACTCAAATTCCCAGCTTACTGCAGACTATGGACTGGACAGTTTGATATAAATATTTTGGCAAGCACTTATAGGGATTATTATTTTATTAATAATGAGCAACACTGAACAAAGAGGAGATAATATCTCTATTCTTAAAGAACTCAGGGATACATGGGAAAGACAAACATTCTTGCTCACAGAAAATATAGTATTTTTCATATGCTAGGTACCATTAGAAAGCAAATCAAAAACTGTATGAATATAAAAATATATCATTCAATGTGATTCTAACATTTCCATTGCTGAGGTAGTCCTGTGACAAAGAGGACAGAGCTTTTCACTCTATGTTGGAATTGATGACTAGTATTTTATATGTTAAAACAGATTGTAGTACATGCCATGCTTTGTAGGGCACAGAGTTAAAGTGTGATTAAAACCCTACATGTCCTAAGTCAAAACAGTTAAAATTTAAAAGTGAAAATATCACACATCTACCATACACTCATAACCATATCACAGCCACATCATTTTCTTCATTAGACTTCCAGTTGAGTATTTGCATTGCTTTAGCTGGGTATTTATGGATAGAACAAAAATGTACTGAGGAGTACTCAAATTTATATCGAATATATGAAGACATGTCTACTTTTCTGTTATTATTATAGGTAGTGAGTATTCACTCAGCCCATAGCCTTGGGATATCTGTCCTGATAGAAGCAGTGTGTGACCTCTTAAAAAGGAAGGGGAGAAGGGGTTGAGTTCTCTTGGGTGGTAAAGACCAAGTCATGTGGCCTGAAACAGCATGTGATCTGTCCCTAGCTTTCCAAGGACTCTGCAACTGGATTTACCATACACTATATTCATGAGTATATTTTCCCCTTTTCATATGTTAAACACATGCACGTGGATTTCTCACTACACTTATATAGCAGGTTACTACACAATAAGAATCATACATCTGCCATATGAGGGTCAGGCGTCCAAATTAATTAACTGTGTCTTCTTTTTATATTCATTACAGTGACATCAAGGTATAATCTAGGGTTGCAATTCCTTTTGAATTTCTCCCAAGCTTTTATTTTCTTTCTTTCTTTCTTTCTTTCTTTCTTTCTTTCTTTCTTTTTTTTTTCTTTTTTCTTTTTTCTTTTTTTTTTTTTTTTGGTAGAATTCACTGTTTTGTTGCTGTAAAACTAAACGTTCTATTTTTGTTGACTTTTGACCTCAAGCTATTTTTATTCTGTTAGAATTCACATGTATTTCCAGGAAGGTTCACATCTGGCTACAAGAACACAGCACACTGCTTTGCCATGATTGATTAACTACAATTTTATTTACCTTTGAGGAAATAAAGTCTTACTGTCTTAATGTAAGCTAAAAAGGTTTATAAGAATCTTTGAATGAAAAAGAAAGAAAGAAGAAAGAGAAACCTTTGAAAAGAATGGCTTTAATATGTGCCAATGAACAAGGACTGCAAAGAAAAAATAATCACATTAAAATACAAATTCTTGGAAAAGTATTAATCCCATATATTCATTCTTATTGCATGAGACAGACCCTCTCTGTGAGCAAACTCCCACTTCTAATATGCTTTATTTATCTGAGTTCTTTGCCATAGAAAGTAAAACAAAACCCAAGAATTATTATCTTTGTAATGTAGCTTGCATCTTTTAGATATATTTTGGCCAACTATTCATTATTTAAAAAGTTTAGTTTTATAGAAAGTTAAAATATGTTTCCTCCTCCCCCCAAAAACAAGGGAGACCATTAACCTAAGTCATAACCCAAAAAAGGCACTCAACCATCATATGGAACATTGTGAGTGTTTTATTTATTAGTTACTTTTATGAATACTAGAGAAAATGGTTAAGATATTTATGTTTTCATTAGTATTTAGTATTTCCAACAGCTCTACTAAGTCTGCAAAAACAAAGAAAACCTTTTAAGTTACTGCTGACTTGTCAGTACAAGTACCACACGGTAACTGGCTGATTGATGGTGGGTATTCCACTGTTGATGGCCTATACTAGGGTATTTGCAACTTTTAATTCAGCTTGAATAGGTACATCTCTGCCAAAATAGACCATGATATTGTAGACACTAAAGCTGTCAGAGTTTGATATAAAGCAAGTGTGGCCTCTGCTGTTGGCCTGCTAATGGCTCTGCCATGTATTTTATGTCTGAGACTTCTCTCCAGTATTTCACTTAGGGATGTACTAAATGACTATGATAATATATGCAGATCCTTGTGGAGATCTGTGCAGGAAACACATACAGAAGAGTTATTTATACATCTTTGTTCTTGCCAGGCAAAGGCTAAATAAAGGCGGTTTATAATAAAATTTCCCCTACATCCCTCAGCTGTAAGCTGAAGGTCAGCAACAGAGAACACATTGGCATGGCAACTAAAGTATCTCATCAACACTTACATGCAGTTTTGAAAATACAGCAGAAAAATCTTAGCAATCTTCTCCCCCCCTCCCCATGGCTGAAATAGTGAGCTTGAGCTATTAGTCTCTCATTGCAAAACTTACTTAAGTAGTAAGATTTAAGATCAAAGGTTATTAGTTCATCTTTGTTACATGAAACTTTACTCAGATTCCATTGTAAAGGCTGTTTTTGAATTGAATAAATGACCTGGAATATCCTAATGCAGATTTAAGAGATGATCAACTTATATTATCACTAAGATACATAGGTGTATATATCTGCAATATAAGCATATGTATAATTCAAGCTTAGAGATATATTGTCAAAAGAATAGAAAAATACACATGTGAATAGATTGACAGATCTTTTTTTTTCTCCCAGCTATGACTTTGCATAATTTGTAGATACTGTTAATATTATTCAGTTATATTACATTTTGCCAAATAAAAGTAAACACATACACAAACATGTATGTGTTTGTAATCACAAGTTCATGCAAATGAAGTTACTCTGAACAAAATAGAGAATTTCTAGATGATCATCATGTGTATTTGAATGTGTTTTATACTAACTAGAAATTCAGACTCTATGTTTCAATGGGGAAAATTATACTTTTCCATTTAATGTAATTTTAACTTGAATTTTCTAACTGAAAATAACATGCCTGATGCAGAAAAATAAATGAGTCCAATACAAAGATTGAATAGCTCCACTGAAAATTTCCTTGGGTGCTATGGACTGCAGAATTATGCAATGAGAGTTCAGCTCATACTTCAGGGGCCTTCCCATCAGAGATGCGTATCTTGTGGAGATGTAGACCTCATTTAGCAGAGCCATGAAGAATATTGTCACCAGAGATCCACATTCATGGAAATACCTTATGTAGTAAGGTGATAAGGTATACAGTGTCTAAATGTGTTAAGCTGTCCTCAGTGCAGTTTTCTTGTGTGAAGAGTTCTTTCCCTCACATTGCAACTTGGGTTTTCTCCTCACAACACTACAGTGTGTTAATTGTTTGCTGGCACATATTCTGTGGACGGTCTGGAAGACAACTTTTATCTATATAATTTTGATATATAGAATATGTAATGGGATATGCTTCATAACTGGAACTATTTGTCCCAAAAGGACTGTGGACAACCTGCCTTGTTTTCTTGTTCAAACTACCACACATAATTAGATTACTTCCACTTCTGAGCAAGATCAAATCAGACTAAAGGCTTTTTGTAAAAAGAAAAGTTACCTTTCACAAGGTCAGTCACAGATGTCTACCAAGGTTACTATGAGAAGCATGATAATTCTTCATTTGCCAGCCTACTAATAATACATCCGTTTCTTCAAGTTGTCATTGGGCACTTCACCCTCCCCTGCCTGGTCTAGGTTTTGGTCTATGGCCTTGGATCATAGAATTGCCATGGTAAATGGCTCAGCTCCTTTTTGCTGTTCTAGGAATGTATTTTTGATCAATGAGAGAAATTTCTTTATAATTTCAAGGCTCCTTAAGAAGAGTTTTTAGAATAGAAGAAACTAGAAGAGGAAGCATAGAGAAATTAAAAATAAGACAGTATTATTAGAGTAAAAACAGAACAATAACAAGCACAGGAAATAAAGAACATGACTCACAGATTGTATATGAAGTTTCTATAGAAATCTTTTATACCCTCCTGTCTTCTGAGAAGCAATTCATCTTTTGTACTCTTGGTAGGGACTGCACCCTGTCTTTACCCCTTACACTCAGGTAATGAAGGCTCAACCCATGCTTTTCTGTGCTCACTCATGCCCATTTATATGGTAGGGAAAGATTGTTGCTGCCACCTACAGCTGTATGACAAACTTATGCCTAATGTTGCTATCAGGCTGGTGCTGTCTCCTATACAATCTTTATTAGTTACTGTAAGAAAAGCATGATAAGAAGTAACTTACAAAAAACAAATGTTTTGTTGGCTTGCATTTTGAGAAAGAGGGAGTCTGTTATGGTGGAGAAAGCATAATAGCAGGAATCTGCACCTGGCTTGGTGGTCAGGAAGCACAGAAAGCTCATTCCAATCAGAGATAGAAGGCAGAGAGAGGGTAAAGGAAGTGGATTGGGGAGCAAATCTATAAATACTCAGAGCTCTTTGCCAGAGAAATACATCCTTCATCAGGGCTTCACCCTATGGTTCTCCCGAATAGCATCATCAGTTGTTGAAAATCATGGTTTTGTCCACCTCCAGGATTCATTTGATTCCCCTTTGTCCATCACATTGTTGATTTGTCCCTGAAATAGTCATTGTCTTCCTTCGTTCATCCCATTGTTTCCTCCCTTATTTTTCATTGCTGTGTTCCTTTCTTCTTTCCTTCTCTTCTCCCTACTCTTTCTTTCTCTGCTTTCCTCCTTCTTTCCTTTCTTTCTCTTTTATATCTTTCAGCATCTTGGAATATCCAAAACAGATCTAGGCTTCTAATAAGAAAAGGTTAACAAAACTAAGTAAATCCATAGCTGTTGCAGATTTGTTCACGACGACATTCCAAGACTGCCAATAAAGTTAATCTTGAATCAGGGGACAGAGGCAACATTTAGTTCATCAGAATTAGCCATAAGAATATTAGAGGACCCAGACAACCAAATAGAAATAGTCACAGGAAGTAGTAGGTAAGGATTTATTTAGATATTTGCCTGTTTTTCCATCTGGGAAATGGGGAGAGTAGCATGAGCCAACTCTTTCTCCACTGTCCTTTTGATTCATTAATTTTTACCCCAGTTTCTGACTGTGGAGTTTCTTTTTTATTTTTTTAATAATAGAATAATTTAGATAAATACATCACTTAACAGTTAAAATAAGTAGTCATAAGATTGATATAGATGATTTAGGTGTGCATACATTCATTCAATACCTAGTGGCCAAAAGAGACTATAAAATTATTCAGTGTTCAGCTGTTTGGAAGTGTATGGCTTTAAGGGTTGTCTCATTGAGTTCATAGACTTCTTCTCTGAGGAGTGTAATGACAAAGGATCTATCCAGGGTGAAATCTTAGTTATCATTAAAACCTCCTAGGATACAAAAAAAATGTGTAAACACATATACATAGATTGACATATCTTATACATCATGTATGTCAATCACTATATTATTTTTCTTCAAATTATTGTCCTTTTTCAAGACTAAAGTGATTCCCAGAACACTGGCAAATAGGGAAACCTGGAAAACCACAGACTAATTCTATTACCATAGTGCCAGTAGCTCAAGTTTCTCTTCATTAACTGAAATTGATCATTCCATTTAAATAGATGATGTGAACTAGTGTGCTATTTTTTTAAAAATCCTATAATGTTAAAATTAGCAAAGGTCTGGCTTTGATTTCTGAAGTATAAACCCATGAATGAGGTGGAAACTGGGACAGGAAGTGGGTTACAAACAAGAATCCCTATGAAAGTCAAGTAACATGGTATTGTTGTCTGGCTAGGTAACGAGCTAAGACTCCATGGTGACATCATAGATGAAACAAAAACTAAGTTCTCACTGGTGATGTCGTTTGTTAAACGGAGGGCTAGTCATGAAATCATAGTGTTGTTGTAAAGGGAGGAAATCATTTGGCCTTGAAATGCACGGTTGTAAGATGAGGCTTTAAGATACAAGGAAATCAAACATAAAAGGAAGAAAATGATAGCCTTTCCACTGTTGCTCAAATTGTTAGTTGGACTCAGTCTTGTAGTCTCTTTCTTTAGGTTCAGTTTTCTCTTCAAACATATAATGGCTCCCTCTTTTATGTTCCTCTCTCTCTCTCTGTCTCTCTCTCTGTCTCTCTCTCTCCCTCTCTCTCCTGCCTTCTATTTCTCCCCTGACTCAATCTTCCTAGTCTCATGTGCTTTCCTCTCCTCTCATTCTCTTTCTCCTAGTTCCCTCTCCCCTCAATGCCCTTCCCTGATAATGAGATCAACAAATAACTTATCCACCATTATGGAACCCTCATTAAATACCTGTTGGAAATAAGCAAACAACCTTAACTAAACACTGAATCAAACTAGAATCCAGATGCAGAGAGAGGACAAGACCAGGTTGCAGAAACACATAGAGACAGCTGAGCTGAACAATGAGGAGCTAACAGGCCCCCAAATTGATAGCTGGGAATCCAGCATGGGACTGACTCAGACCCTCTGAACATGGGTCTCACCTAGAAGGCTTAGAAGCAGTCTAAAGGACCTCAGACAGTGGAACCAGGATGTATTCCTGGTGCACAAAAGGACCTTGCGGGCACATCCCCCATGGAGGGATACTCCCTTAACCTAGAGACTGGAGAGAAGTCCTAGTCCCTACTTCAAATAACTTGACAGATTTAGATTACTCCTCCTGGATGGCACCACCATACATGTGTTGTGGTGGGGTGAGGGGAAGGGAAGGTGGTCGGGGTACATGTGGAGAGGGAGAGAGGGAAAGAAGGAGGGTAGGAGGGAGAGAGAGGGAACTGGGATCAATATGTAAAATAAAAATAAAAATTGAAATTAAAAAAGGAAGAAAATGATAGAGTGCATTGTTAAACAAAGACAATAGAAACATAGATGTCTTACTGGGCCACAGTACCCTGCAGTATTTAGTACTCAAAGAATGAAAACTATACTTCACTAGGCAGTAAGCACAGCAAGATACATTTTAAAAATCTTTACAAATTCTAACCATTAAGGAATCCTGAGATTTATCAAACACTTTTTCTTTTAAAATAACTTTCTGGTACTCAATTAATTAACAAATTTTTACTTGATTATTTTAATTTTAAATAATTCCTTCTTTAGGTGTTCAAAATTCTACCCAATCATATTTGTCATAAAGCAAAGAAAGCCCTTAAACAATGAAAGGACATCTCATCTTAAACAAAGAGGCAGGAACATACCCACAATACTGTTAATATTTTATCTACCAATCACTCATACTACTTTTAGAAACATTTCATTCACTTTTCATATTTCAGAGGTTTTAGCAACTTTCACATCCTTTGGTGAGAAAAAGGAATATTGTTATTGACTGAGTAAATAATAGAGCCAGAAATATTATTCAATCATTCCTTTCCATAGTTTTATCATTTATCATCTAATTTCAAAATTATAATGATTTTATAAACCTAATTATGTTAAATAAAAGACATCCCTTATTAATTCAGCTTTTAACAACTTAAAATTTATTTAATTTGCTCTGTAAACTTTACATGAAAAACATAGGAAATATAAAATAATATTTGAACTGACACTCCTATTTTCTATTTATTAATTATTAAGTAAATTTAATTCTATTAATTTTCACAACCCAGAGATATATTATACAATGAAGAGTAGTAAGCAACGTGGTAACACTGATCTGAATCATATTATACCTGGGTATACAAAAAATAAATCACCTTCCTTTTGCAGGTATTTATTCACAGCAGAAATAGGTCATCAACCAACAGGCAAGTTCTGACTCATCTCTCTTGAACACAGGAGTACAAATGTCTAAAACTTACATTTACCTGTCAAGTACATAATAATAACAAATATTAACACTGCTATTAAATATGTAGGGACAATCATTCTTACTCAAAATTCTGTGGAAAAGTAGATAGGTTTTTGTTTTCCAGAATAGCAAAAGATTATCTTAGAACATAATCAGAAGCTTAAACTTCAGCTCATGCTGAAAATAAGTCAGGAAATGATCCTGTGTAGGGACAAATTGATTTGAAGTCTGGTCTTTGTTCTTTATCTACTCTGATGTCATCTGGAAGGAAAGCTCAATGTTTTAAGATTTGTTCTTTTAAACTATGATTGAAATGATAGAGATCTATTTTGTATTTCCTAGAATGGTATGCATCAATGAGTAGATCATACTAATTTTATTTAACAGTGGAGAAACTAATGATCCAAGATGGGAGGAGATACAATTCATACATATTGAAAAGTTTTCATCTCAGATTTCTGTGTCTTAACTGGCATGTGATATATCAGAATATTAATAACTAAGTAAAGAAATGATTATTCCTCATATGAAAATATTGTCTTATTATTTATGTTGACTTTGTGTTTACCATAAACTTCTATAGAGTTGGCATTGCTGTTACCCTTTCCAGTTAAGCAACAAAACTTTTAAAGTGGCTGTAATGAGACAACTGGCCCAGAAATGTTTCCGCTATGAATCTGACCACAAATTAACAATCATTTCAGGTTTTCATGACAAATTCGGGTGTAGAAGAGAGAAAAACACTAAATAAAAAAATGTATGAATTTTGTAACTTTGTAAGACAATTTATACTTTCTTATGTACATGATTAATTTTTTTTATCATAAAGTTTTATCATAAAGTTCTGGCCCTTACAGAATCTGCAGAGATGCTCACAGATGTGAGGTTTGGACATGTGCTTTGAATCTAGCACTTCCTACCAGAAAATGAAATTGATATTTTACATTATAAACATGATCCCAACAATAAAATCTAACCTCATGCCTCTGTAACATCATAGAATATCCAAAATAAATTACTGATGTCTAAGAAGATATTTTTCCTGAAGAATGGCTAATTGGCATTCTATAAAATGCCATTTCATATCTCTATTTTGTTTGTTGTTCTTGTTTCATTTTGACTTTTACTTGTTTCTTGATCCTCAATTCAAGGATCAGATGGATAGTTGGGGAAGGTAATTTTGAAAAGTGCCTCAAATCTTTCTGGGTAAAACTACTTCAAATTTTTTACAAGTAGGCAAATGCAACTGAAATGATTTATGTTTGAAACCTACAAAAGCTTTTGACTGCAGAACCAAAAGTGGTGTTGTTAATAAAACACAATAGCTGTTTTCTTTTTTGTTTTCCTACTTCCTTAAAGTATGCAGCCCATTTCCCTAAACTGCCATGAATAATTTGATACAAATGGGTTATCTGCTTTTCTGGAATAAACATGGAACAGAACTGCCAAGGGAGGTGTGTCACCTGTAAGCTATTGAGAAGTGGTTGAGTCTCTGGGGCTCAGGATAAGGGTAATTAGCAGGGAAGTGCACTCTCTAATTGGCTTGAAGAGAAACAAATGAAAAAATTTATATACTGCATGTCTGTCTTTGCCTGTGTGTTTACATTCCAGAAAGGCTGTTACTTTCATCTGCCAATGCTCAGTCTTTCTTCATCTTGAGTAAAATGCAGGTGCCACTGCCTATGACATAACACTTATTTAGTAGCAGCAGTCGGTGGTAACCTTTTTTTTTTTTTTTTTTTTTTTTAACCCTGTGGATTTCTCTTTTTCCTTTCCAGACACAGCATTTGCCCCTTCAATACACCGAACTCTGCACTGCATGTCAGCTGTAAGATGATTTTCCATGCCTCTTACATTTTAGCTCCCAGTAATTTGCTCAACAAATAACAGAAAACCCAGTTATTTGCCGCTAGCAAGTTGAGATTCATCATTTAGATCTCAAATCTCAAATATGCTGTTGTATTTTTCAACATTTTAAAATTCATCTTTGCCAGCTGCAGTAATAGTGTGTCTTTATATTTCCTCCCTTTCTTCACATTTACTTCTCATCATTTTGTATAGAGAAACACTTCATTTGTACTTTCCTTTGAAAAACTTGACAAATACATTTGTCTCCTAAAATTGAGACTGTAGAATTAAAAATTGTAAATACATGAATCTGTGAAATATCTACAAACTAATCAAAAAGATAGACTGCATTGTAATAAAACTTGGAATTCCATTTATTGTGTGACTGTGCTTGTACAACAAAGATCATTTAAATTATAGATATTAAATCTCCTGTAGCATAGACCCTTGATATTTTTGTAACATCAATACTCCATGGAATTAAAGAGAATACAACTTTTTAGAACAATTTATGTGCTAAAATAGTTCTTCAAATATACTTATTACATTAAAAACAGTAGTACTGACTGAGCAAACAGAAACATGTGTGATACAGATGTTTCTTCCCTTCATCCTTTTTAAATGCTCTTCTTGCTTTACCTCCTAACCTGAGGACTATGGTTCTGGAGATCAGTCATTCCACAGTCTCAGCAGTCAAATATATACCAACATCTGCTATATTAATGCCAAACCAGCTATATCTGTGCATGGCCCTATGTTCTTCCTTACAGTAGTTCCATCTTGTGTTGTGATTGATGTGAGAGTACCAAATCACATAATGCCTTTCTTTGCATTTTTCTTCAGTGCAGTCAGATGATATGAGGAACAGTATTGTTTGCATCTCACTTAAGTTCAAAACAAGTTAAGTTTTCTGTCCAAAATTCCATTTCCTTCTTCTCCAAACCATTTCATTGCTATCAGAATCTGTGCACAGACACCAGGTCCCCAGTCAACATGAACAGTGTGTAGTTCAGTCTTGTTTGGAAATTCAATTCCAATATATTTCAGGAAAACAGCCAGCTGAATCACAATGAATACCTTGAGAGAGTCACAGTGAAGACTCTGTCTCCTCCAGCCCCCTACTTAGGAAGCAGACAATTACTGAAGGATCATCCAAAAGAGTTAGCATGGAGAAGTCCTTCATGAATGGTTTTATTTTTCAAAAGCAAGAATCTAGTTCCAAAAGGCACATCATGCCTGATAGTAAAAAGAAAGCAATGCAATGAGAGAATAAGCCCTTGACTTTTCAATTATATATATATATATATATATATATATATATGTGTGTGTATATATATATACATATATATATATACACACACGTGTGTGTGTGTGTGTGTGTGTGTGTGTGTGTGTGTGTGTACATATCAAGTGATTAGCCAAGAATTATAGCATATGTCTTTAGTTAAAGTTCTCAGTAGGCAGAGGCAGGTGTTTTCTGAGTTTGAGAACAGCCTGGTCTAAAGAACAATTCCAGAGCCAGGGCTCCACAAAGAGAACTATTCTTGAAAAGCAAAAACAGTAACAAGACAAAAATAGAATTTTGTGGTGTGAATTGACTTCTGTTAATTAAGATGACCTGGACATGCAACAGAGCATCTTTTTGAGCCACCTGCTATAGTATGCTTGAAAATATTCCTAATATAGACATCAACATTGAAATTAACATACATACATACTAAAGAAAATGGAAGACTATTTTCCAAAGCTAAAAGAGTTAACATCAATATATTTAAGTAAAAGGGTAAAACCATCTATAAAAATGAATAAATTTAATTTCATGACTTACACACCAAAATACAGCTGTTTGACCAGATGTCTAACTTCTATTGCTAGTTACATTTCTTTGCATCATAATTGAGCTTCTTCTTAAGCAGTAAGATAGTTCAGCTATTCTTTGTAAAATTGAGCTTCTCTGATGCCAATTATAAATACATATGATAGCTTTTTATAATGACACTAATTTGTGATTTACTCTGAAATAATTATTGGGAAAAATGTGAAAATGACTGGTAGTTTCCTAAAAATGTCTTTAGAAATCTTATGGTGCTGTCTTTGTTCATTAACTTACTTAACCATTAACTAATTTTGAATCTCAAAGGCTGTGACACCAAATATAGACAACAGTCCCAGAGCTTTTGAGGACACAGAATCCAAGCACCTGGAATATGCTTGCCATCACCTTCATGCTTCTCAGGATCAGGTCTCCCTTTTTGTTATATCTTATGGCCTCTTTTCTCCTTCAAACAGAAAGGAATGGGCCTCCCATGTGATTTATTCCAGGCCTTAAACCCACCTCAAGTTTGGCCCTAAACACTGCCTTTGAAGGCTAAAGGAGGTCCAGATGAAAGAGAGAATGACAAGAAAAGTCTGCAGAGAAATGCATTACAGAGATTAACATGCCACAGCCCCTTAATCAAAGACCCAGAACAAACATCAACAGGCAGCAGAGCCTACATCCGGAAGTTACAGAAATAAGACTGTAGAGAGCAAAAGACATCTGGGCAGGAAGAAAAGGACGAAATAATTCCAGGAGCCCTGTTCTGACTAAAGGAATGTTAGACAATAAAAAAATGCCAATAAGCAGAAGATAAATATTGAATATGTCTATGGAAATAGTCTTATTCCTCAGTATAGGAAGGCTCACTTTGATAAGGAACTATTATTTGATTACTTAATAAGTTCCGCACATCGTTGCTTATTGTATCACTATCTAATCCACTAGAATATTAGTCCAGTCTGGTGAGTAAAATGATATCACCCAATAACATGGATAAGAAAGCTCTCTGTTACAAAACACTGGATTTGATTAATTCTGATTGTGAAATACAGATCATAGCGACCATAATTTCAAGAGGATGAGAGCGAACATTCAAACAAGTGCTGTTTTTGTTTTGTGTAGTAAGTCAAGCTATCACTGTTTAAGGGTCACCCTTAAATGAGAGAAAAACTCTTCTTAAATGAACATATTATTAAACCTTGGGAACATACAATTTTTACTTCTTATTACAATCACATGAACATAAATAGAAGCCTGCAAACATTGATCTACATTAGACAGAGCCTTTAAAAAGATCTTGGTGCTTTGACATATGCTAGACACACATGGAATGTCCTGAAAATTCAATCCCAGCTTAAGTCTGGATTCTTAATTTCAGACAGCTAAAATTAACACTGATCGATACAATCAGGTAATGAACTTATTTGAAAGTAGGGTTAGCTTCCCATCCAGTGGGGAGCAAATCTTAAGTTCTTACCTGTGTGAGAATATTAGATTTTGGAGACAAAGTACAAAGGTACTCCTAGACATTTTTCATTATATTAGGTGTCTTGAAGAGTGTATATTCTAATTTATTCAGATGGGCCCCAAATAATTATTAAAAGATCCTGTGAAGACAATAGAACCAATTTGAGAAAGGTAAGTTAAAAAGAGAAGATTTGATAGAAGATAAAAACTAGGGGTAGAACCAGACCTTTGCTGACTTTGATAATAAAAGGAGAGACCACTAGCCACTAGATGAAACCATCTATTGAAGCAGGAAAATGGAATGAAACAGATTCTGCCCTAATAAAAATATTTAAAAAATCCTTAGTTTAGTCTAGGGAAGCCCTCTTTGACTTTTGGTATCCAAAACTGTCAGATGAAATATGTGTTGTTTAACCCATCTTTTAAAAGTACTGTGTTATATTAGCAACAGGATGCTAATACAGAACTAAGTTGGGATGCACATGTTTATTGGTATAAAATTCAGTGACACTTCTTGCTATCTCTATCATAGGAATTTTATTAGTTATCTTCTTGTCCCTTTCCAGGTTGTGTTGTGTTAACAATCCAACCAATGTTGCTACCCAAAGCATTTAAGGATTTTGTTCACAGCCTTGTCACCATAGTTATATCATGTTACTCATCTTAATGGGTTTCAAAACTTCATTTCAGACCACACATTGAAAATGCTTGGAGATAACCCTGACATCAATTTAGTTTTTACCATTATAAAATCATGTAAAATTCACATTATTCTAAACAGGGTATTCTAAGAAAAATAAGATTATTTTCTAAATGGCTTATATTTTCCTTTTACTATTAATGAGGTGTGGTAAGTGGGAATGTATTTCAGATCTTTCTGGCACAGTTGCACACATGAATAATATCCTACTAAAGTTTCCTTTAGTCAGAAATTGCCCTGAGAGAAATTTCCTCAGTTATGGGATGACAATGTCTGACTGTCTCCACAACTAATTTGTAATTCATTTAATAAAGACCCATAAGCTGTTCAGTGTACTTAGCCTTATATATGACAATTGGGGAAGCAACATCAATTGAAATAGAACATGATAGAAAGCCAACCGGCTGACATCCAAATTGTCAGACTAGCTCAAGGTGTAGCCAAGCTTTCTGCCACACAGGAGGCAGGATTCAAACTAATGACGAAAGGAAAGAACCCTTTCTTAAGCCGTGTCTATTATCCATAATACTGGACAACATCATTTTCCATATCTTTCAAGGCAGTTTTGCTTGAATTTGTAGGAATACAGAAAAATTTAAAAGCAACTATCTTTCTTCTTATGATAATAAGACATTAAGATAAATGAATAAATATTTATCACTACTTAATAATAAAATCATGTTACTTAAATTGATTCTTGACTCTAATACACTCATTGATAATATTGGTAGTACTAACACTAAAGAAAACAAAAGAAGCAGAATTAAATAATCAACTCATTTAAACAATCTTTCTCTGAAACAGAGGAAGGGACAAAGTTCAAATAATTTAAGAGCTTATTTTGATAACAAATTATACATTTGCATTAGGTAAATGGAAAATATCAAATAAAAATTTCACCAAGAGCCACTTTCAGTGCTGAAATTGGTATTGTTCAAAGTAGCAACATTAACTAAAAATATCTACTGTTTATGATAGAAGCTCTTCCTTCAAAGAAGCCAAATTCTGGAGATTCAAATAGCTAAATAAGCAGATATATTTTCACTGAAAATCAACATTCAATTTTCATATTGTAAATTCTTACAAAATATTGATTAGTTTAACAAAAGAATGTGTATCAAATTTAACAATCAAAGATTGTCCAGGTTTCCTAGCACTCTTCCCCCCCAAAAAAATAATTGATGAAATAATCAATATAAGGTATAAATTCACAATAGAATGCATTCAATGAGAAAATGATATTTCACCCATGTTTATAATCAGAGAATCTTAATGAAAATAAAAATGAGATATCTTGCTAGATGGGAAAAATTTTAGTGTCAAAATAATGTATGGGAGTATGAATGACCTCCTGATGTTTCTCAAAGGGTTGTAAACTACTGAAATTCTCACACAATGTATTTAGAACAATCTGCCAAAATTTTAGAGGCTTCTCATGAATTCTGATTCTCTACCCTCATAGTGCTTTCACTGGCATTTTATTTTTTCATTCTGCAAATTAATATCAGAATGAGGAAGTTTATGTTTATTTTTTTTCTAAAAATTCTGAAGTCTTGGATAGAATACCTCAATGATGTGCCTATAAATAGGAAATTTGACAATATATGCCATAGAAGTTAATAAAATGAAAAATGAAACAGAGTTCATCAATGAAGGAGTTAATATATAAACTGACATTGATACCTATATATCAATGATATATTATTGAACCCAAAACTGGAACCTTAAGAATACCAATGTGGAAGGTACCCCTCCAAAGAGAACAGACTCTAAATAGCCAGTTAAGTCCCATGCATGTTCAGCCAGCTGTCTGTCCAAAATCAGTGAGCTCCCAATAGCTCAGATCAGGTGTCTATGTGGGTATCCCCAAAATGGTCTGGGCCTCTTTGCTCATAGCATTATTCCTCCCTCTTTTTGACTGGTTTCTTGGAGGTTGCTCTGGTTCTCAGCTCTGGATATCAGCAACTGCCTCCATCAGTTGCTGGATGAAGGTTCTATGATGATAATTCAGGCTGTCATCAATCTGATCACAGGGAAACACCAGTCGGATACTTTGCTCAGACTAAATGTAGAGGGCAATGCCTTGGTCCTATCACAAAGAGATGTTCCAGACTTGTTAACTCCTCATGGGAACCTCTACCCTCTCTCAGGAGTGGATGGGGTGGAATGGGGGAAAGATGGAGAGAATAGGAGGAGGAAGGGAGTAGGAACTGGGATTGGTATGTAAAATGAGAAAAGAGCAAATAAAAATATTAAATAAAAAAAGAATACCAATGTGGTGATCCTATGTTTTAAAAAGTCATAATAACCTCATGCTATGGAGATGACAGAACAGGAAAACTTGTTGCTTTTATGGAGGATTTCAGGTTACTTGCTCCTGATCAGACTTTCATAATCCTCTGTAACACCAATTACAGGTATTGATGCTCTCTTCTGGCCTCTGCAAGCAACAAGCACTCATGTGGTGCATTGACATATAAATACACCTCTACACATAAAATGAATGTTTGTAAAATGTCAGTTCTCAGTTACACTCAAGAAATACATTTTAATTTGAAGCAGCATAGATGTAAAGGGCTGGCATGGTATGGCTGAAAGGCATCTCTTGGGATATAGTTAAAGAAGGAAAACCTTGAGAGTATTCCAGATTTGTTCCATAATAGTTTGAAAATATTAAGGTGTAAAATTTATGGATTTTGATATTTTAAAAAATTCTACTTTAGAACTCTATATTTGAAGAACCAAATAGTATTTAAAATGAGAATATCCAGAATTTTAATTACTAATTACCAAATATGCCTTGCTAGTTTGTTGTTATCAGAAACTCACAGCAGGGCTCTGATCATTAAATAAACTATGAAAATAAATATGTGATTCAAATGTTCAAACAAAGGAAACACTGTGTCAATAATTATTACTAATGTCTCAGTGTCTAATTTACAGCATAGCTTTTCATTTCAGATCTTTCTGAATTCCCATGACTAATCAAATTTATTACATTATTATTTTTGATTGATAAAAGAATTCCCTGCAATGTTTCTATTTATCCTATATAGTAGATACTGAATTCATGACTGATTTTACCTAACTCTACCCTCAGGCTGTCTTCCCTACCCTCATTTAAGCAATTAAGCCATGGTTCTCCCCACCCAGATTTTCCTATTTTCTTTCTAGACCTCCTTGCTTTCCTTTGACATCAAATTGAATCATTCTACCCTACCCTAAGGCCTCACTAAATAACTTCCTCCTTTGCTTTGAAGGCTTTCACTCCCTTCCATTAGATTTGTTCTAGAATAACTTTCAAAATTTATTTCTGATCCAATTTAATCAGAAAATCAAAGCAGTTAATATACAGTCCTGTCAGTTCAAAGGAAAACTATAAGGTCCACTTGGAAGTTCCATTTGTATGACTGAAGAAACAAAAGAATTCTTCAGACCTCTTGTCAACAATAGCAACATGACATATTTTAGTGAGTCACAGCCCAAAGGTGTGTTCCAGAAAACAGACAACATGGGAGATCCCAGGATGTCAGAGAAGAGGATGATTGAGCCTGCTAAGGACCCAGAGGCTGCTGTCAGGAAATTGGACCCCAGCTTCATGGCTGTTTCAGAGAAGTGTGTTGGCAAAACCTGTCACTCCCTCTTCCAAATTAATTAGTAAAGACTGCTGTGAAGAATTTCAATAAAATGTCTGTTCAAAAGGGAAAAAGAAACATCTGTTATATCAAAGTCACTTTTCCCTCTTAGTCAAAGTCTTTGAGAAATGTGTATGGAAGTCATATTTTTTTTCGAGTCTTATTTATGTTTTTAGTCTATTTGTTGGCTATCAAAACAATGTTTAAGCACTCTCAGGTGTACTATTATGAACTACTGTTTTCCAAAATATTTTACCAATATTAGTGTTAATGTCAAGAGATAAATGCAGTTTTGTCATATTTTTTTTCTCCTTTTTCCATGTTTCTTCCTACTGCTTTCCTTCTATATTTCTTCTGCTTTAACTACAATAGATTCTCTTGAGGCCATGCCTTATCTTCACTGAAAAGAGAGCCATTGTGTGAAGATCATTCACACATTTCATACTACTAGCATAAAGGGATCCATAATGTACTGGGAAAGCATGGATACCTATCACAGAAATCAGCAACTTTTGCTTCTTGAATACAGCTTTCTCTTCCTCCTCAATCCTTTAATTTCCAGTTAATATGTTTACTAGGAAATATGTTTACTAGGAAAAAGAGAACGGATTTAATCAAATAAGTGGTCTGTCATTTAAAAGTCCATCACATATATGTTTTCAAGAAGAACTATTTAATATCAAACAACTAATTTCTGTTCTATTCCCTAAGAGAGACTATTTCTTCCTCTCTTGGCATACATTATGCCGACTGAGAGGTGTGTGCTTCTGTATTTAGGAATATACTTAAAGATCTCTCTCTCTCTCTCTCTCTCTCTCTCTCTCTCTCTCTCTCTCTCTCTGTGTGTGTGTGTGTGTGTGTACGTATATACACATATACAAGTACACAATGCATATATGTAGTAATAATTAATGAATAAAAGAAGACATGAATTTGAAGAACAAAATGAAGTAGGAGTGTGTGGAAGAAGGGGAAGAGGTAATCAATACAACTATATTAAAATCTCAAAAGTAGATATAATTTTAAAACTCTATCTTATTTATTTATTTATTTATTTATTTATTTATTTATTTATTTTTGAAACAGAGTTTCTCTGTGTAACAGTCCTAGCTCTCCTGGAACTCACTTTGTTGGCCAGGGTAAACTAAAACTCACTGAGATCCACCTGCCTCTGCCTCCCAAGTGCAGGGATTAAAGGTATGCCGAATTGCTCTTTTTTATTGTTTTTTGAAACTTCATTTTATACTAAAAGCTTCCATCTTTCTTAATGAAATGAGGAAAACAATTGAGCCTCAGCATCTCCCTGTACCCACCACAATTACTAGCATTTTAGTAATAGTAACAAAAATAAAAGAAAATGGACTTTCCAAAGACAAGTAAACGGGAATGCAACAGAATGAAAATCTAAAACTTTCAATTTATGTTTATAATTATAGAGACTTTTTTCATTTATGTCACATCTTCCAAGCTTTATTATCATATATAAATATACATAAGAGTCGCATAAAAGTATTAACATAATTATTCAAATCACTAGATCAAATACAGTGCTTTCCAAGAAACAGTAATCAATGAGCAGACAAATGGTGTCATTACAAGACAGATCTCTTCATGCTCTTCTTGCCATTTTTTAGATGGATGTGTGAGATTAAATTAGGACTATTTACACAGGAAGGTGACTTTTGAGTCTCTAGATTGCTTCTAGATCTAACATCCTACAGGGTTACCATAGAAATCATTGCTTATATGAGTGGATTTATTTTCTCTTTATTATACCATTCTATATTCCTATCCTCAGGATAGATGTGTTCTCCTATTCACAATGAGACTCAGAGGTATTAGGTGATTTCTTTCATGGTCACAAAAGGCACAGCTGAAAATCAATATCCAAGACACTATAAAGGAAGTGGACACCATGTAAATGTGAACTTAGGACGAGTGTCTGGCCAACTAAATAAGCTTTATTTAACTTATAGTTTATTTGCCTAAATCACATTAGTAATTTAATTAAAAACATAGTATAGAACGCATATGAAAATAAAATATGAAACTTTCATATTTTAAAACAAAATACATATGAAGAAAATTTAACATCCATCTATTAGCAAGACAGGAAATGAATCAAATGATTTAGGAAACTACAGTTAAATCTGTAACTGACAAGACTTATCCAGGCATTTTGAAATGATATAACTAATTATACATGCTGTGTATACTATGATTGTAAAATGCAAGTGAATGGACTGGGACAAATACGACAGTTGGGAGTTCTGCAAATAAAGATGTCACACAGTACTTTCATCTTACACATTGCTTGGTGTCTTTGTGCAGAATTTAGTTTTAATAATATGGGGCCTCAGTTAGTGGGTCAGTATTTACCCCTAGTATACAAATGAACATTGGGAGCCCATTCCACATAGAGGGATACTCTCTCAAACTAGACACATGGGGAGGGCTCAGGCCCTGCTCCAAATGATGTGATAGACTTCAAAGATTCCCCATGGAGGACCTAATCCTCCCTGGGGAGCAGAAAGGATATGGGATGGGGGTGTAAGGGCGGATGAGAGGGTGAGGGAACTGGGATTGTCATGTGAAACAAGAATGTTTCAAATTTAAATAAAAATTATAAATAAATAAAATAATAGGACTTGATATTTACTAAGGGATATGATTAAATTTTGAATTTTATTTCAGTATCTCTGAAATTTTAACTTCAAAACTAATTTTCTGTTATTTATTTGTCTTACTCAGTTCTGATTTTCGGTCTGTGATAGCATGAAATGGGTTTTAGCCTAGAATCTGAGTTCAGAGTGCTTGCTTTTTAGGTTCTAGTCACAGGTGCCTTGGTTTTACACATTTCAGAAGACAATAAGAGCAGTAAGGTGCATGTGTCTTTTTATTGGTATGATGATTTTATGATGAAGGTTCTCCCCCAATACCTCATTTAAATTGAATCACCTCTCCAAACTTCATATCTAAATACATCCCTAAGTACATAGAGAGAAATTTCACATCTTATCAAAAATTTAAAGCTATGTTATAAAGTGATTGAAGTTGAAGGAGAAAACTTAGTGACATGGCTATTCATGAAAAAAATATTTTTCATTCATGTAGTTATTGCCACTGCTACAAAAGACAAAAAGGGACACTGAGGAAATTCTGTGTACCTTCTACTATGTGAAAATGAGAAAACTAGTTTTCTAAGAACAAGGAAATGGAGCCAGTCTGGATACCAAATGTGCTACTTTTTTTTTTTTTTTAAATCTTGGTTCTCATAGATTCCATAATTATGAAGCATACATTTCTCCTGTTGATTTACAGCTAAACTACAAGGTGGTGTCATAGCTGAAAAGTCTAGGCTAAGACTTTGGGATATAAATTTGTGAAACACCTAATCCCTCCAAAGCCTTTCTATCTGGAATTCCTAGAATCATATTCCAAAGAGGAAAAAAAAAAAAAAAAAAAAAAAAAAAGAAATGAGTGTTGACCACTTTCACACCAAAAGTACACTGCACAAATTGCATTGTCTTTTAAAGCTCACTACTAAGTGACTGGTCAGATGTTCCATCTTTTGCTTTTTTGTAAGAGGGAAATGGGTGGATATAGGGCAACCTGCACAGCTGTAGACAGAATCTCACTTCTGTACCTCTGAGGGAATGAGATTCTGATAAATATTTGAGCCTCAATCAACTCCAGAAAGCAGCTGGCTGTCATCCAGCACTGAGATAGTTGCACGAAAGTGGTTTAGTCATTACTCCTCCCTACTTCTTAAAAATTTAGTTTAGATTTCAAGTCAACTAGCTCTTATCAGTTTATCTCATTATATTACTGAAAGTCAACGGCCTGTCTCATTTCATCCCATATACATGCTGAACAGGTAGAGCAGCCAGTAGTTATGTGAGACACCAATCCTTCATCCCAACTTCATGTGATGATGTTCTGCAGGTCAAATGTTCTTTTTAGAGAATGATTTGCTACTCATTGCAGTACCAAAAAGCTGAAATTTTTCCTGATCTCCAAGTATAGTCCTTTCACTTTCAACCAAGAAAGTATGAAGGAATGAAGCCAGCAATTGGCAATTTATGTTAGAAATCTCATCTAAATACACTATTTCATTCCTTGAGATCTCTAACTTTCATAAAACAGTAGAAGACATTTCAAAAATATTCTTACACACTATGATGAGTTCCCTTCCAATCTCCTAATACTCTCTGCTCATTGCCATCTGAAATCTCATCATTTGTGTTTTGACACATTTCCAACTCTATCTTTACAGAGTTACAAAGATTTTGGTAAATGTTTAGGAATTTACTCTAGTTGCAGCCACCTGCCACCAAAATGTTATACAACCAGCAACTACATCTTAGGGATTTTTCTCCTAACCATTATAGAAGTGGATAGAAGTTCAGATTCTCAGAACCCATGTAAAAGCTAGGAAGATGCAGTGCTCCCTGTAATCCTAATGGCTGTAGAAAGGGAATCTCAAAATCAGCCGACTACTTAAAGTAACAGGAATAGGTTAGTTTCAGTTTCAGTGGGGAGAGATATAACTCATTAACATTTGGCTTCACACAAGTACACATATGTGCATTAACTCACAAACAAGCATACATGGACAAATATGATACATTCACATGGCAAAATGTTTAACAATTATTTAATAACTTTTAATAGTAATAATATAATAAGCATTTAAATACTGTATTCCACTGAGTATTATTCTATAAGTGAAATTAATTTGTATTTATAATGTCTGACATATAAAGCATAGACAACAGTAAAATAATTCATGTATTTAGTAGTTTGAAATCTTTAGCTTCCTCAGTTATAGCTGAATTTAGGAACTCAGCACCCATGAAAAATGACATCATCATAAATATTAAAATTGATAAATTGGTAATATGGTACATATAATATTTATTTCTTGTAATTTGCAACTAAATTATGTTGAAAGCAGTGTTAGTATAAAATAATTGCTCTCATAATTTCTTGTGACTATCTGTCATTATCAGTTTATATTTTAGAAGAACTCTAATTAATTGTATCAAATCAAACCAAATACACCACTTCACAATGTTATAACTTAAACATTAGTATACTGAATGAAAGTTTCTATGTATGACTTTTTGTTTTGTTTTGTTTGGCTTTTTTTTTTTTTTTGCTTGTTTGTTTGGTTTTGGTTTTTTCTTTTTCTTTCTTTCTTTTCTTTTTCTTTTTTGAGATAGGGTTACTCTGTGTATTCATAGCTATCACAAAATTCACTATGTACACCAGGCTGGCCTTGAACTTAGAGATCTCCTCCCTCTATTCTCAAGTGCATAGAAAATTATATATATATATATATATATATATATATATATATACATATATATATATATCACTCCTTCAACTTAGTACAAAGATTTTAGGCTAGTTCATTAATTGTTCAGTATCTGTACCTACAATTTTGTTTATGGGTAAAATGGGGATATTGATATTTAATTCACAGAAATCCCATACATATTCAATTAATTAATATACATGAAGTGTTATGCTGATCAGGGACTAGAAAAAGCTCCAATGGCAGCCACTTTGAAATGAAAAAAATTCTAGTCACTCTTTTTCACCACTATGTTACTTTAATTAATTGATATAGAGTTCATCATTGTACTATTGTATTTTTTTACTCATTATGCTTAATTTTACACATTTTCCCACTTGATTTCAACATTTTTCCTTCTGTAGGCAACGTGTTTTGGTCAATTTAATAGTTACATAGCTAAGGAAATAAATAGCATTATAAAGATTGTTCTTAATAGAGGAAAATAAAACAAAGCTATTCCTCTCAATTTAAGTGTATGAAAGTTAGTATTCACTACCAAATGATAGAAGACAAATATATTCTGCTATACATGCAATTTAAGAAGTATGTTTAAACACATATAACCCAACATCCAAAAGAACTGTTATGTTCAATGTAAGTTGGAAGATCTTTTCATATTCTTTGATCATTACCTTATACAAAGAAAGAATAGAATGAAACTATGGACAGAAAAAGGAAAGTTTATGTATGCACAAAGGTCATTTATATTTCAGGTAAAGAAACTCATACCTTTCACATATATAAAATCAAAAAGTGGACTAAAGCACAAGATATTAACAATATTTGCCCTTTAATTTCCCTTTCTTTATTTAACAAATAATTCACTGTAGAGAATGAATAAAATGTTAACAAAATATTATTGTTCATTGTTCTCCCTCCCTGTCCTTCCCCTCCATTTTAGAACCCATTCTCTATGGAGACATGCATTTCTCAGCCTAGATATAGGGTGAAGGGCTTTTGTCTTGCCTCAGAATGATGTGCCAACTTTATTGGCTCACCATGGGAATCCTTGCCCTTCTTGAGGACTAGATTGAGAGGAGAGGAAGGAGTGAGAACCGGAATTGGTATGTAAAATGAGAAAAGATTGCTTTAAATTAAAAAATGATAAAAAGAATATTTTTTACATAGAACATTTATACTTTATTCATCGTGATATGATACAATCCTTACTTGATTTTATCAGCATGTTTACTGGCTTAAAGAAAAGATTGGTCCTCTGTCCCTGAATGTCTTTTTTATATAACAGGGAGCTGCAACTATGAAACTGCAACAGGATGACCACCCAAACAAGACCAGAGTGGTGATAGAATCCAGTGTGGATGGGGAAATCTCACAAGGGCCCATCATGAATGAACACCTCCAGGAAATTAATGACTCTTCACAGTGCCCAAGGGGTAGTCCTCTGATAGGTTATCTTTTCGCAAGTGGTAAATCCCAAACACACACACACACATACACACACACACACACACACACACACACACACACCTATGTATGAGCAATACAAAATGAAGTCATTAGGAGAGATGAACACACACACACACACACACACACACACACAATTGTGTCTGTGTTTTTATATGTTTATTTCTTACTATATACCATATATATATATATATATACATATTATAGTACATATAATTATCTAATATACACTACATGTTGGACACCTTTCTTGTATCAACAAAGATTTAGAGAAAAAGCATTTTGACCTCAGCCTTCTTGGAACAAACACCAATTGTTGGTGTATATTCACATAAAATTCTGCCACCGTTTTCTGGTAAGCTTAAAATCGCATGTAAAAAAATTTCCACATCTTAACAGAAGCCGACTAACATAGACTATAACAGTGAGCTTGATGTTAAAATCTCTCTTGAAATCTGTTCTCCTCTGCTTACAACATATGGTAATAAAATGACAACTGTGCTTAAGTTTTATTTACTAAGTTATCTCTAGTTGTAATGTTGATATGATTACAAAATAAGTGGGGTGGTCTACCTTAGTTTCAATGGAGAGAACACTGGGTAATCAATTATTCAAATGCCAGTTTAAATGATGCCATCACAGCTTCTTGTAGATTTGGATATTATGAATACTAAACTCAGAGTAAAGCTATGGATAGATTTATCAATCATTTGTGCCTCTTCAGAAAAAGACTAGAGTTTCATGGTGAGGCAGGAATTCCACCACCACATTACCTTCAGAACCATGAATTCATAGGAACTATTGTCACAGACATTTGCTTAAAATGATTTCCTCTCCTATCTACCTATGCCTCTGCCTGGGCCTCTTCCCCTACATACAAGCAACAGTTACACACCCTTCTCAATCTGGCATTCCTCTGCAAAGTACTGAGCTATATATTGTTTCATGGAATAACTAATGCAAAATAATTCTAAATATTTTATGTATCAAATTTAAACTATTACAATAGATCTAAAATTGAGACCATTTGTATTAAATCACATAGAAAATCTTAGTTAATGACTTCCCACCAAAAGATAAAACACCGTTCTACAGCTGTAATATGAAATGCTTTTCTAAGTATTTTTTTGACATTTTATTTACTGTCAGAGAGAGCGAGAGAGAGAGAGAGAGAGAGAGAGAGAGAGAGAGAGAGAGAGAGAGAGAGAGAGAATGTTTAGCTCCATGGAAATTCTTTGTTGAGTTTTCCATTGTGGATTTGATTGCCAGAATGAGAAAACAAGTCTCCATACTAGTGAAATTTGCTGTAAATTTTTTCTTTCCTAATTTAGTTTATCTTTGCCATTTCCTATAATATGTCATATTGTTTTTTCTCTGCACATTTCACATGTTTCCCATATTTCATGTATTTGATTTTTGTCCAGTGGGAACACTCCATTTGCTTGGTTTTGAAGACTACCCTTCTCTTTGGATACTAACCATATGTTTTTATAATATATATACTGCACCAAGTTTCTGTTTTCTGAGTGCTCATTTTTGTATGTTGGGGTCAAATAGCATGAAATGGACAGATTAAATTATATTTCAGCCATACTTTGGCTTAATTTTCCCTTGAATTCATTTCAAACTAAATGCATCATCCCATTCATCTTTATTCATTCAACTGCATCCCATGGGCCTGTGCCATTTAAGCACCTGGTAGTTTTCCCTCTTGGCAGATTCTTGGCCTCAGACTAGCTATTTTAGTGTTTTAGTAGAATTAAGAACATTATTTTTTCTCAAAGGTGAGGAGGGCTTAGAGGAAAACTTAATGTAACTTATATTCCCTGCCAAGGAAATGCTCTGAGTTTAGACACTAAATCTCATCACGCCTGCCCTCCCCTTCAGGTTTCATGCTTGTTACAAATGTAAATCTTCACATTGCATTTGTGTGGACTTTGAATATGGAAGCAATAGGGCGTTATTGCTAGAAGACACCAATAAATACAAGGACTTTCAGTGTCTGGATAGTGTTTCCCACATAAAGGAAGTACAGAACACCCAAAAATATAATCCTTGTACCAGCATTGTAACTTAACAGCAAAACAACATCTATGTTTGTGCCTCTGTGTGTGTCCTCAAGCTTTATAGCTGTAAAAATTAAGAAAAATGGCATTACCTACATGTCCTACCACCCAAATATGTTATTATTCTGCTATCTTGGCTTTTCCTACTAATACCCATTTTTATCAGTTTATTCTCTAATTTAGCAGTTTTTTTCTCTACAGATTTTTATCAATTTTATCAATATATCCTGCTACAGTTTCCATAATGACATAATGAATTAAGAACCACAATGGTGAAACAAGCCCAATAGTCATCTCTTGGTCCTACATGAGTACTGAGCAGAATCCCCTATAAAAGAAGACTTGACCTAAAGATGAGATTTTTTTTTCTGGGTACAAATCTCACATCAAACAGAAAATGACAAGGGCAAATTATAAGAGAATTTTTTAAAACAGCTTCAGCAACCACAAGTATGATATGTTTCATGTGGGAAACATCACATTTTTCCAAACACATCCACATATTGATCAAACCACAGCAACATCATCTTCAAATATTATGATCCTGTGTGTGCATATATCTCAGTGGGTATGTCTGTAAAGTCACATTAAAATGCAACATTCTGTAACATTTCATATTTTCAAAATTATGCTGAATATTCAAGGAAATTGTATTCATTTTTTCCCATGAGGAGGTCAAGAAAATCAGAGTCTTAATAGTCAACTGACTTAGCGTGAAACATAGAGCATCATTGTTAATAGCATTAAAATATATGTATAACTGATTTGACAATCCAAGGAACAATTCCATTCAGCAGGATAAAGTCTATCACATACTGGTGTAATGCACACATACAGTGTTCTGTTTAATTTCTTTAAAAAATATTATTTGGATAAGTAAAAACAAAATATGTGTTCAGATTCTATGTCTTAACCCATTTATCATTTCATTTTGTTTTTGTGCCTTTCACTTCACTCTGGGCTCATATAATTGGAGAATTTCTACATAACAAAACAAGAAGCAGCAGAGGTATATTATATTCAATGTGATCCTAGATACTATATGTGCACACATGAAGCACAGTGAGTCATAAAACTAGCAGTGTATATCTATAGAATTTATAGTCTCCCTAAACTTTTGTAATATTAATTTTAAATATATAAATTTGACAAATTTAAAACTAACTTAACTGAAATCTACCTGCATAGTTTTATGTATCAATATTCTTTATATTCCTATTTTTCCCAAATCCTTAACTTGAGCTACAAAACTTCCTGTTCCCAACTTATGGATTACAACTTATCTTTACCTAAAGTTCATTAAAGAATTGTTTGGAAATTTAAGGGGTGGATACTGCAGTGTACATTGAGCTATTGATATAAATATGGATTTTCCCCAAAAAAGAATTTTTTGTTTGTTTATTTGTTTGCTTGCTTGCTTTTCTTTTGTTGTTGTTATTAAATCACTTTAAGGCTCTGTGCACAGTTAGTGTTTTGTGTAGTTCTTACTGGGAAAGTCTGTATTTTCCCCAGACATGAGCAGCTTTATGAGGAAACCTTTCAATTCATTTATGAATGGGACAGTGCTGTCAATAAGAGCTTTTTAGATGGGAGCTTTTACCTTTAAGTTAGTGTTTGGTTTTGGTAAAGTTTAGATGCTGGGCTGTAATAGCTAAAAGAAAAGACACATCAAATAACACAGTTGTAATAAGCGGGAAATATAAAAGAGCTTGACTCATCTATGCTCTGCTTGTAAAGTCAGAAATAAAGCTGAAATTCAATAATTCTGTAAATTTCCCATAAGGTATTTTTAGATTGCCTGGAAGATCTGACTGAATAAAGTTCAATAAATTGATAAAGAGTCCTTCTTATCACAACAAACCTGCTACTGCCACAGTGGCCTTCTGCAGCGAACCCAAACATTCTCAATATAGTTGCCACAACTAGCTTCATTTTTGTTCAGAATGATATGAAATTCCACTTTGCCTGTCTATATATTTTAGAATTTCATATTCTTCCTCCATATTTTATGCCTAGTTTTATCATAATATATAAGTTATCCTAGAAGGCTGTGGTAGTTTGGGTCACTTGAGAAAAAGAGAATGAAGCCACTGATAGCTCAATGATCTTGTTAAGGGAAGGTTAGGATGCTAGGAGTACTTTAGACTTCAATATCTGATCTCATTTGAGGAAGGAAGGGAATGAAGGAGAGATGTAACAATTTGAGACAGCTCATAGGTGAACAGATTTTTAAAAGATCTTCAGAAGTTCTTTGGCCAAACTAAACTACCTCAGGAGTCTGACATGTCCTAGACTAAGGTTGCTGTAGCATTTTTTGCCATTGTTGATATAGCAGCCTGGAAGTAGCTACAGGAACACAGGATCTGTTAAGTACCACCATAGATTTCTACTAAGTGAGGCAGGAAGCAGCAGCTACATCCCCTTACTCCATTCCATATTCTCACTGGAAATGGGGGGGAGGGTAATCTTAAGGCTGTCATAAATGTAATAAATATTTGCATACAGTAGAATCACTGTTTTAGATGACTAACCAGGGGTAGAAATAGTTCCTTGAAATGCAGAGCACTAAAAAATACTGCCATTATGTTAATAATAATATGTCATCTTACCTGAAGTCAACCTAATGTGGTTTACTTGTAATTCTCTTTTGTATGAGAAAAATAACTTGCTGACAGATGGCAAAGTGGATCAGTGGGGAATGGACATAGTGTCCTTGAACCTTAATTTGAATCCCAAAGCCTTTTGTAAAACTGAGATTATACAAATGTTTATGATCACAGAATCAATATAATGATATGGGAGCCAGAGAAAGGAAAACCCTTATAAGATTGGAAGGCGCATAACCTTGTGTATGCAACAGAGAACAATGAAGGGAATACCCTTCCTCAAGTAAACAAACCAAACTCAGACACCTGATGCTGTCCTCTGCCCATTTGCTTTAGCACATGTGCTTCGCATATACAATCAGGAACATGATCTCTCATTTTCTCTCTCTAGTTTTTTCTCTCTCTCAGCTTCAAAAATGAGTATGATTCTGTAGTTTACAAAATAAGTTATGGGTGTATTGTTGGGAAAGAAGAAAATAAGATATGAACAATATTCATTAGATTTGACTGACCCTTGTGAATATCACTTCTCATTAATAATTAGAAAATTTGTTACTAATTCCAAAGTTTTGAACTTGCAAACTGACATTTTTCAACACTTACATATTCCTGAGGGTGTGAAATATCAAGGAGAAAAGTGTGTAGTACATTCCTCAAAATAAAAAGAAAATCACCCAACCACATATTTATTTAATAGTGATAAATATTTTAGAACCATAGAAAAGAATCTTTTAATATTCCTTTGTATTAGCCTTAATACCTACAAGCAACAAACATATGAAGCTACCAACCCATGAGAAATTGATCTTCAGTACTTTAATGTAATTAGTTACTAATTCCCTCTCTAGTTCCTCTGGATCTGTTTAAGTTTTGAAACCGATTCAAAGCAATAGTTTAATTATTGCAATGTGGAGCTTAATGTGAGTTCTTCAACATCACAGTACAAACACCTCCCAAATCCCTTTCACCCTAACCTTTTGATGTCTGCATTTAATTTCCAACTTTTCCAAACCAGGCACAAATTTACCACAGAGCCATGAAGCAAGATAATCATTATCACCCATTAACATCCAGCCCGGATCTAACATTCTGTATGTCAGGAAAATGAATTTAGATCTTTTTTTTTTTTTGGAGCATGTGGAGGTGGCAGCCATGAGTAATGCATTGATGTCATTTCTTACATCTCCCTGCCCACTTACTGTCTTTCATTCCAAGTGATCGTCTACTGTGTTTATTTGGTAGGAATTAAAGCATTCAGCATCACATCGTAAGTATTTTCATTGTATAAGAAGAACTGGTTGATCTATGAAATGAATGAGTCGTCATTCAAACATCTCCCAAAGTATCGTACATTTTCTGATCATGAGGATATGATCAATGACAATAACTTAGGTTGTAAGTAGGAGTGAAGCACTAGAATGTCCTCAGAATGGTTGCATCATAAACTTCTTTGCAAATAAATGACTTTTTAATTCATTTTTCCTTATTAACAATTGGCAGCTTGTGACCATGGCAAATTTAGGAGTTTTTTGGCTTTCTGTAAAATAAAGAAGAAAATTTAACTCAGTATACCATCAGAATTCTAAGTAAAGTGTTGACTATGTGTTATAAATAGGTAAATGACTCTAATAATACTTAGTAAGAAAACAGTTTGTATGTATGAGTATGTGTGTGTGTGTGTGTGTGTGTGTGTGTGTGTGTGTGTGTGGTGTGTATGTGTGTTGTGCATGTTTAAGTAAGTCTAAACTGACACATGATTCAACAACCCCTATTCTCATTATACAAAGGAAACACATTCAATAACTTAAAGAGTCACATACAAGTTATATCCACTGGCAATTGCACAGAGAAACAGGCTGTGGTGATATTTTTAATCCACTGTAAAGGAAGGCAATTCTGTCCTTCTCAACAATACCCCTGAATCTAGAGAATACTATGTTCAGTGACATAAGCCAGGCACATAAAGACAAACACCACATGACCTCAGAAACATGTGGAAGGAGAAAGGGATGATCTCCAGAGAAACTATGTAACAGTGATGTCCGAGGCTCCACAGAATGGGAGGATTGGGGATATAGTTAGCAATATACATAAAACTTCATGATGAACAGGATTTATTTCCTTACTAGAAGATAAGAGAGTCATGAAACACATTTCTCCAGTCAAGGATTCATGTGAGCACACAGCTCTCTGATGCCTTGGCTGCAGTGTTATAGTTCACTGAATAGAAAGAACAAAAAGGGAACTTAGGAGTACTGACTCAGAAACGTTGAGGGCCATATTTGTCTTTCATATAAAAAAAATCTGGAACTGTGGTGATTTTAGTATGCTAGATAGAATTAGATAACAATTAGAGAATTGTATGAACACAAATTTCAAATCTTTTCAGTTTATCTCCTGGGTGCTCCTTTAGGTCACTTTACCAAATTCCTAATTGCTGGTGGGTTACATTGACACCTCACAGTGTTCCATGTACAAAAGAAAATGAAAGAAAAGTAAGCTCTTTCCTATTTAAAATGGTATTAGTTTGCAGGCAAATTAAATCTGGGTAAGAGCATGCCTGTGCAAGTGTGAGAATCTGAGTATGAATCCTTAGCAGCCATATAAAATACAGGCACAGTCTTCTAGTGCTCTAACCCCAGTGCTGGTGAAACCAGCAGAACTGACAAGCTATTCTGTCCACCTTGGAGAGCTTCAGGGTCAATGAAAGACCCTGCCTCAAAGAAATGAAACAGAGGGCACAAAGCAGGACACCTGACATCCTCCTTCTGGTCTTTATGGGCCCTGGCAGGGAATACACATGTAAAATATATCACACTCATACAAATGTACACCATATACACACATGCACTCTATTATTTTGACATTTACTATAAAGAATGATACATACTTCTAAAGGAAACACACACACACACACACAAAACTATACATTTTGTCAATAACATCCTGTTTTCTATTTGTTTAATTTGACCTCATTGTGTTTATACCTTCTTAACATAAATATGTCCAAAGTTGAATCAGCAAACAAAAGGACATTGTTTAAATAAGAATATATATATATACATATATATATATGTATATATACGTATATATATGAATATATTTGTCAGTGCCTTGTAAATATTGATTTCTCTGTATCTCTTACTGAAAATTAAAACTAGATCCTGCTCAATAAGGTGTAAGAAGCTGTTTTTAATATCTGTATAGGTGATTTGACAGATACTAAGATTTGGAAAATTTGGTCATGAAACAATTTTCAAGTTACTTGAAAAATCTGGCCTTTTTATTTAAAATTAAACTCCTAGAAGTATATATGATATAGATATAACTTACATATTTATATAATTATAATAATTGTATGTATTAATCATATAATTATAATTTTTTACATTATGTGTGTTAGTATAACTATATATTTAAATGTCCCTCAGAGGGAATTCCCGTCATTAAATGAAGAGAATACAGATCTTTAAAAGATTTAAATATACCATGAACTAAATGGTAAATTAAGGACATGGCCAATGGAAATGAACATCGTATCTATTTGGCTTGAAGGCCTTATTCACAGACCACTGTGGCCACAGAAGTTCTAACTTCATTCAATTAGCCGTGAAGTAACTTGATTGTGAAGCATGAAATCAAGGAGTGCAGTCAGCAAAGTAAAGCCTCCAGACATTACAAAATTTGACTATTAGACGTGAAGTTATCCTACTTCTCTTGATACACCAGTGTCTTTTTTAAATTTAACTTTGTTTTTTTAAATATTTCCAAATGAAATAGAATTGCATCACTTTTTCAGTCCCCTTTTTCCCTTTGCCTGCACCTAGTTACCCTCCCTGGAATTGCTCCCATGCTTTCCCACACTCTCAAGTCAATATTCTCTTTTCCTTGAGGGTGTGTGTGTGTGTGTGTGTGTGTGTGTGTGTGTGTGTGTGTGTGTGTTGAGAGATACAGAGAAACCAAGAGAGAGACAGAAAGACAAAGACAGAGACAGACAGAGACAGAGAGATTATATAAAAATCAAACCCACTAATGTCACTTCTATTGTCCTTGTGTGGCAGTTCCAAGGTTGCCTACTCTCCCCAAGCAATATAGGTTACAGACACATCCCTTTGTTTTCTCTGGGGTTATGCAAAAGCTCCTAGTGATGATGGAAGTGCAATTCAAGTGACTCAAGTTGACTCTAAAGCATCCTGCTATGCCTTAGCTTTCTTAGTTCAGGAAAAAAAAAAAAAAAAAAAAAAAAAAAACAGCCAAAGGAAGGAAGCAATGGAACAGTCCCACATGCCTGCAACACAAATGAACCAGGGAAATTATTATGATAAGATACACAGCAAAGTGCATGAAGTGGTACTCATGTCAATGGCAACCAATGGATGTCTAAATTGTGTAAGGGCCCATTCAAAAGGAGGGAAATCATGCCTGGTACTGGAAACTTAGCTGCTTTAAGGGCTAGTGAGGTCATGGGTCATAGAAGATAATCTGCTACTACTGCTTTGCTAGAGCAGGATATGTCTTACTATAATCTAAATCTTATGTGTACCCCCAGATAAGAGTAGCAATTACCACTCACCAAAATCTCCTCCTAGAGAAAATAGAGACCACCATCATACTACTCTTGTGAATTTATACCTTTATGTCTTTCTTTTTCTATTTCTTCAAGTCCCGATTAGTAACACACAAACTTTACTGTCAGAGAAGTTGCCTGTAGGTCCTAAAATTTTAACCATTTCCCACAATAATGAATTTTAACTCTAATCTTTTTTAAATTAAAACCTTATGTGGTAGACAAAAATAATCAGACAAAAACATCGTAGTGCTTTAAAAATGAAATTAAATATGATTTTTTATATGGTAATAGTTTCAAAGTTTCAAGAAGTATTTACTTGGACTCAAGTTCAATGCCATCTTAATGATAAGTCTAAGCACTCCATTTTGGTATTATGTAGAACTTACTAACAAATTTATATGAATTTGTAATAAGTTCATACATGATATATTATTTTATCTTGGGTAATAATGTAATTTGTAATATGTATTTAATTTATTCTTTCCAAGATGAGATGTAGTTGTATACTTTGCATTCCTTTTAGTTCAAGCCCAATTTACAATGCATTTTGGTGATTAGAATTCCTAGTGTTTTACAGTGTTCTTAGGGTTTGGAAGTAATAACATGAACAGTCTATGTATTTTTAACACATGAATTGTTAAGGACAGAAGCCAGCACACCTCTGGAAGGCTTGTTTGAAAATGTTGAAAGAGGTCTGAATATTTCTAACTTGATGACACACCTGGCCCTGAAAAAATCAGACAAGTTACAAAGATAATGACTGGGAGAATTAGTATTTGTATAAGATCATTCCAACCAAATAAGGCTGTAAGTTTTATTTTGTTGTTAACTTCTGGTTTTTGACATCAGAATAACAATATTTATGAGTCAAAGACCTGACTGAAAATAGAGACATATATATCTTTAATATACAGAGAGATGACAGACATGTAGAATAAACATGAATAAAATATTTTGCATAAACAATAATTAAAAATTCAAATTTCATTATGCATATATACATAAGGAAATATGAATATGAAAAAATCTACAGCTTACATTACAGTGTTGTGTCAGTTCTTAATATCCCATATGTTAACTTTGTAGGAAGGAATATCTTACTATCAGTATTAACAAAGAAATGCAAAGATACCTTCATTGTCTGAGTGAAATCCGACAAAATAATTTTGTTGATGTTTATGAACATACAAACTATACCAATAAAATTTTACTTTTGAAAATGCCCACCAGGGGGCACTAGGACATAGACACTGGACTGTAAAGGACACTGAAATCCTACCAGGTCAATAGTAACAACTCTCTTGGCATGATTTTTATTGTTGTGTAATGGTGGACCTTGAGAAACATAATGAATTTTAAGCCATTTTAAATGATATTTCTTTTTAGATTAAAAGGCCTATAGTTCTTAAATAAATTTAAATAAAACCATGTAGTCTTCGGACAGTTTTCTTGAATTTGTTTGTTTTTGTTTTTGTTATTGTTGTTTTAGTTTTAGTTTTTCGAGACAGGGTTTCTATGTAGTTTGGAAGTTGTCCTGGAACTCGCTCTGTAGACCGGGCTGGCCTCAAACTCGTAGAGATCCTCCTGCCTCTGCCTCCTGAGTGACTTTTTTTTCTTGAGACATGGATTAAAAATCTATTTCAATAGTCCCTGGCATCATGCTAAATATAACAAAACAAAGATGATTAAAATATATGCTTAAGTCACAGTCACAGCCATCATATCCTAAGTTTGCTATGTGTTGGTTTGTAATAGAGGTAATAGAATGACATATAATAAAATAAGCAAAAACTGTAACTATTTTATTGAATTCCACTTAATCTATTGTCAAATAATTAAAATGTCAAGAAACAATCATCTCAGAAAGTATTATGACCAATAACATGAGTTATATTTATTATTAAATTAAATCTCACAATAATACTAATGTTATTTGAAAGAAGAACATTTGGCATCATTAGCATGACACAAGTTTACGGCTTCAGTAGAAATTTTCTCCTCCCTTTATCCACAATACACCATTTAGTCATAGAATTTAAACCATTTCCATCTAGGAATGGAAGCTACTTGGCTGCTGTGTCCTTCACTCCAATATTTCCCAGGTTGAAACTATGTCTTTTATTTTATAGCCACCCAAACTATAGAGATAAAGACCAGAGTCTGTCCCCAGATGGTTTTGCGTACTAGCTCCCTAAATGATGACTCTCCTTTATCGAAATATTTTTGAAGCAGGAAAAATTCTTCAAGTTCTCATTATCATTTCTCAGAAGGAAAAGTGAAACATGATTTCTGAGAGGACACTGTTTTCCTCCATAAGGCCAGCCTCAAATGGTTATAGAAATTTTCAGTTCTGAATTATCACCCAATAACCTATTGATTCCCAACTAGTAGTATATTCTCTATATCCCTGATGGTCTTAAATAAAAAAGCTTATTCATGTGTGTGTGTGTGTGTGTGTGTGTGTGTGTGTGTGTGTGTGTATGTTTGACATATTACAATGACTTGTGTATAATTAAGGCTCTAATGTTTAGATCACTTCACACTAATCCTTTGACAAGGATATTTACATTCATTCATGCATATCCTTAACCAGAGGCTGAGCACTCCTTGAAGTCTTCATTTTCTTCTATGACTCATATTAACTACTCATTGATTTTTTATAGACAATACATTGAGCCTATTGATGGGAAGTCAAACACCTTACCTTCCATCATGTATATTATTTGCTAGTGATATTTTTTTCAGGATTTTAGAAGTATGAAAGAAGAATGAATGCCTCTAGATGTTGGCCCTTCGTCTGTCCCATTGTTTAATGCAAACACCGTATAACCACCCAATTGTCATAATCAAACCTGACCTGGCATTAGTTTATCAATCATAGTGTCACTTGCCAATGATATTCAGAACCACGTTTACACTCTTGTATAGTTTGTCTACTTCTGATGAGTTCTACTTTGGCTCATATTTTAGTTGGTCTGTCAACTACATTAAACAGGATGTACTTTCTAGTTCACAAAATATACAGTTTATTCTCTTGGTTCCCTAGAGCCTAAAGTCATTTCTGTGGCCTTATGAACTACTCTTTCACAATCTCCTTTTATATTTTCAACTTTGTCTTCTTTAAATCAGGATTCCCCAAAGACAGAGGCTGGAAGCTTATGTTCACTGTATGTCTACCCATGAATTAGTCCCAAAAGAAATCTCCAGGCAAAGGAAGCTTCCAGCTATCAAAAATAATGCTCACTGCCACCTAAATGCATACACAACTAACTTCCTAATGTCGACTCCTTAATTTTTTAGCAGAGACATGATATAGGATATGTATGACGCTATTTATTGGCCACCTTTTTATGTAGAAATAACCTCTAAATTTTGTATGTCAGTGTTGCATGTGAGTAACTATCAGCATTTTGTGAGCTCTGCACATTGACAGCCCTCACAGTGACTGAGTAGCAGTCAAGCCACTGGGAGTTCCTGATATTGTTTTGCAGAATTTGCATGTTTGTTTCTTAGTAAAAGTACTCTGTTGAATATTAACCAAATCTTCATGATGTGATCCTGAGGAGAGATTTCTGATTCAAATATAGTATAGTATCTACAGTATTCAGCAATGATAGAAAATTCATCTTAAAAATGCTAATTTTCCATACATTTTTTCTTGATTTAAGGCATTTTAACATGGATACTTTGTTTAAACAGAGACTAGATTATTAATGCTTATGTTCAGGGTCATCTCTTAGGGTGTTTTTAATTGTTTGACTTCATTATTCATATTACTTCAAATTTTTCTTATGAGCTTATTTTGTATTTACTGAATTTATCATGTGCTTAGATGATTTTTTAAATAATAGTGCATTTATTAAGCTTCGTTCATCTTGGATATCAAAAACACATTTCTCCCCACATCTATTTAATACCATAGTCTTTTTTATACAGATTTATAATCGAATAGGGTCTTCATAGTATTTTTATGATAATATTTAAATTCTTTTAAGGATAATGCTTTGTCCAGAATTCTATTAGAATGATTTGATCTGCCATTCATTAGTTCACCAAACAATAACTACCCTTTCTGTCCTAAGATTCTGGAGGTTCTTCAGTTTCTTTTCCAAAACTCCATGTTTTTCACTCAAGAGAATACTATCTGAGTCATAAGTTATGAAATTGATTGTGTATCTTCCTTTACAATTTGATGCAAGTAATCATTAGGATGAGTAATCCCTAAAAATTATATTCTGGAAATATTAATGTATAAATTGTCTTCAGAGCATTTATCTCAGTGAGGACAGCAAGATTTATCTATTTATATTTTATCCCATGTCAATTGAAAATTCAAAATCAAATAGAGCAATCACTAGATGATCGCATAGTTAAAGGAAGATTTGGTAAGTATATGTGTAGATTATATATGTGTATGCACATATTTGTTTATTGATAGGTGTGCATTGTTTGTTTGACAGATGATAGTAGAAGATAAAGTAGTTCGATCGATGGATAGAGACATAGAGAGAAAGATAGAGACATAGAAAAATAGATAATAGACAGATTATATTTCTACAATAGATGTTATGATGAGTGCCTATGTGGAATTAAAGATCTTAACATTAAAGATCTTAACATTAAAGATCTTCATAGGAAACCTGAATGTATCGCTAGGAATGGCAGAACCCACACATAATCCTAGCTACTGAGTGGTGGAGGCAAAAAGATCAGATATTCAAGGCCATTTTTTGCTACAGGGAAGTTCAAAGACTGAAATGCTCCCTCAAAACTAAAAATATAATAAATTTAATTTAATTCATCTTAAAAACTAGAGTTTGAGGTACCCAAAGACTTTATTGTAAAATTCTAATAATGTTTTCTAAGATACATCACAATATCCACATTGGTAAGTGATGTTCTTTGCTCATGCCTTCAAAGCTTTAGAAACTGTAAACTAGTTGTGCTTACAAACTGCTGAAAAACCATAGGCAAACAGTCTAAAGTTTGACACTATTTTTAAAAAAGTGAAATTGAGTATGAAAGTTATGTTTGGACTTTCTTCTCATTCTTACCGTATAACCGTTAACACATTATTTCAGTGCTCATATGAAAAGTGCACAATGCAACAGATCCCAATGAAGCCTTTTCATGCACTTTTTATGCAACTTAGTCACTTTTCTTCTCTGAGCTTTCTGTGTTATATGCATAAATTATTGATACAAAAACTTAAATTCAGAAATATTGTGACAGCAAAATAAAGGCATACTCTCCCTTGTACATAATAGTTCAGATATATGCTCTCTCTCTCTCTCTCTCTCTCTCTCTCTCTCTATATATATATATATATATATATATATATATATATATATATATATATTTTATTAGTCTGGAAGGAATCCACATCTTTTCATTTTCTGTGGAAACAAAAATAGAAATCCTTTTCCCCAGTAACTTGTTCTTCAGGTTAATTTTTTGAGTCAAACATTTTTTTTTAATTTATTATTATACATGTTGATCCCAGTTCCGTCTCCTTCCCTCCCTCCCTCCCCTCCAGCCCTCCCTCCCTCCTTCCCTCCCTTTTACCCTCTCTGCCCTCTCACATGCACTCTAAACACCCTCCCCTCCCATCCCCCCACCACAATTCCATATGTAGGGGAATGCCATCCAGTTGGGGTCATGCAGATGTGACAGGTCCTGTGAAGTAGGGACTAGGGCTTCTCTCCTGTCTCTAGAATAAGGCAGTTATCACTCCATGGGGAATATGTTTGCAAAGTCCTTTTGTGCACCAGGGATACATCCTGGCTCCACTGTCTGAGGTCTCTTAGACTGCTCAGACCTTCTGGCTGAGACCCATATTCAGGGGGGCCTGAGTCAGTCCCCTGCTGGCTTCCCAGCTATCAGTCTAGTGGCCCTTAGCTCCTCCTTGTTCAGGTAAGCTGTCTCTATGTGCTTCTACCGCATGGTCTTGTCCTCTCCATCTGCTTCTGGGTTCTAGTTCGACTCAGTGTTTATGTATGGGTGTTTGCTCCTATTTTCAACAGGCATTAGTTGAGGGCGCCATGGAGAAGTTAGTTGTTGATCTTACTCTCCTGGAAGAGCATTTATGATAGCCTTTCCACAGAAGCAAAGTTTGTTAGTTGGGAGCAGTCTTGTAGTTCTCTCGACCTTTCTTTGTGTTCAACTTTATCTTCAAACCAATATTCCTCCCTCTTTTATGTTCTCTCTCTCTCTCTCTCTCTCTCTCTCTCTCTCTCTCTCTCTCCCTCCCTCCCTCCCTCCCTCCCTCCCTCCCTCCCTCTCTCCCTCTCTCTCTCTCTCTCTCTCTCTCTCTCTCTCTCTCTCTCTCTTTCCTATCTTCCATTCCTAACCAGGCTCAATCCTCCTGGTCGCACATGCCTTCCTCTCCTCCCCCTCATTTTCTCCTACTTCTCTCTGAAGAAAGAATTCTCAATGGAGGAAACCAAAACGGCTGAAAGACACTTAAGAAATTGCTCCACATCCTTAGCTATCAGGGAAATGCAAATCAAAACAACTTTGAGATACCTGGCAGAATGGCTAAAATTAGAAACACCAGTGATGACTTATGTTGGAGAGGATGTGGAGAAAGTGGAACACTCCTCCACTGCTGGTGGGAGTGCAAACTCATACAGCCATTTTGGAGATCAGCATGGCGGTACCTCAGGAAAATGGGAATTAGTTTACCACAGGACCCGGCAATCCCCCTCTTAGGCATATACCCAAAGGATTCACATCTATGCAACAAAGACATCTGTTCAACTATGTTCATAACAGCACTATTTGTAATAGCAAGAACCTGGAAGCAACCTAGATGCCCCTCAATTGAAGAATGGTTAATGAAGATGTGGCACATCTACACAATGGAATACTACTCTGCAGAAAAAAATAATGATATCTTGAAATTCGCAGGCAAGTGGATGGCACTTGAAGAAACCATCCTGAATGAGGTAACCCAGTCACAAAAAGAGAAACACAGTATGTACTCACTCATATATGGATTTTAGATCTAAATCAAATGATCACCAGCCTATAATTCACATCACCAGAGGAACTAGGATACAAGGTGTATTCTAAGGGATTCATATAAAGTCCCTCACAGAACTAGGAACGGACAAGTCCCCCAGAGCTCAGGTGAAGTGAGGGAGGACAGCGAATGCAGATATATGCTTTTTATATATATTCAATTTTTTTAATCAACATGATTTGGATCTTAGTGAGGTTTTGATGATATGTATGTTAAAACAGTGGGTTAAATCCAAGTGCTAGTTTTACAATTCTTTTAGCAATACAGATAGTCAGGCAGTATTAAAGCTTCTTAACTAGTTGTAAGGCTGATGCTAGGCCACCAGCATGCATCATGGGGGAATGACAATGGGTGCAGAATTCTATCCTTGTGTGGCATTCGAAATCTTCATTACTTCATTTTATATATAATACATACAGTGCTACATTTAATATTTTATTATATGTAAACTGTGAATAAGGCCATATGTGTCCAATAATATGGAAACATAATTACCAGTTTTCACTGAGCAGGAGTTACAGAAGGTTGTTGCTAATAATAACTCCCCACAGGATATCTGTAAGAAGCCTCTGCTGGAACAGTGTTTGTGATCTGCCATAGGCAGTAGTTGTTTTTCAAAATCAGTAACTTCAGCTACAGAGGGAAACATTGCTGGAAACCATTGCCAGACTACTAAGCTTCCTTCCTTTTATTTCTTTCTGAAATATTAATTTTAACATCTTTCCTTCCTAAAGTTATTCATATTTTGAAACAAGGATTTCATTTGGAGGAAAGTTAAAGATAGTAAGCTTGCTACTTTTCAGTTACTTAGTTATACTTTCCATCACATATTGAAACTGTTAGATATACCATATATATTGTAGTGCAAATAGGCTCTCAGAAAGAGTAAAGTCATATGCTGTTACAAAGAGCAACACTGACCAAAGGTAAATTAGATACACACAGAAAAATGTTTTCTTCCTACGACCTTGTTTCTGACTGTCTTGATCAAATTGCCTGCATCAGCTGAAGAAAAGTATGCAAAAATACACCTGGGATTAAATCTAACCCTGCAACAAAACCGGAGAATCAAAGGCGGTCCTGTCAATGCTTGGTCTCTTTAGTGTGTAGTGTGATGTACATGTAAGTACATAATAATTTATCATTGTATTTCTAAAATCTACAAAGTTTGTTCTAGCTTAGGGAAATCTCCTACATTCTTCACCTAGTGTTTGATAAGTCACTTCTAAGATTAAAGAAATTAAGAGCAACAGTCAGGAATAAATTCAAAGAAACTGAACTCTGAATGTAACAATATGTTCATCTGAATATGGGGAAAGCAGTCGGGACAAGGATAAGTCAGTCACCACTCCTTAGATCGATGGATTAACTAAAGAGAAGCTGTAAATGAATATCATTCAGTAACCTAACACAATGAGCTGTAGTCTATAGCTATTTTATTACCATGAAATTCTTGTTTACCAGAAGAAAGTATACAAAACAATTAATTAGTCTGAAAATATAAATGATTTTGATACATGGCCATTGTTATTGGTGTCATTTCACACACTGCTGAACAATTTAAAATTAGTTTCTTTCCATATCTGTCTTCCAAATTCAGTGAAAGTTAAAAGATTTAAAAGATTATCCACAAAATTATATAGTAAAAATAATAATGACAATGAAAATAATAACAACAATGAAGTGGGATCAGACATTTTTAGTCTCAGGACATAGCTGTGAAAGCTGTGTCTATGACATTGAAGGGTAAGCTTAGCTCTTATTTCCAAAGACCCTCCCTTCTCCTGTCTTTTTAATTTTCTTTGTTCTTCATTTGTAGTCCTGTCTCTTGACAATCTTTAGACCCTTATGAGCTTTATGCCATCTTTTCTCATGACAGTACCTCAGCTATTTCAACAGCACTTACTAATAACTACAAATTCCAGGCTAAAGGTTTTATAACCCCTATTCAAATAAACAGAAGGTCACAAAAGTGGCTTCTGTTATAGCAAGTCCTTTCATTGTTTTAATAACCCTGAAATGAAATTTAGCAAATGACTAATTCATAATAACAACTTAAAGTTACCTAAGACCTTAAAAATGCTCTTGTGCACACAAGGTCATCTGGTATTTGTCACAGTTACTGAAAATTGTTAAGTAAAAGCAGTTTACTTAGACTATGAAATTATTAGTGAGTCATCAACATTACAAAATTGGTATTTTGAATTCAGGAATTTCTTTAAAAAAATAATAAAGCTGCACAAGGTACTATATATCTTAACCACTGACCACTACGAACTGTGAAGCTTTTCTCTAAGAAAAAAGTACTCATCATTGAAGGAAGAATCACCATGGCCTAATAGGAAGTTTTTCATTGTGAAAATATGGCATGTTTACTTATGTAATTGCCATAATACTCTGAAGAGTATTTTGTGATGATAATTTCATTTTGATTCTTCCTTTGAGTAACTTGTTTTGTGTGATTTTCTGTGGGTTTGAGTTATGTCTATGAGTGAAAATGTAACTATTTTTTTCTAATGAGAAATTATTTTTCTGTAATGTGTGTGCATGTGTTTCTATGCAATGATTTCTCTACATTGAACTCTTTCACACATGATTTGCTCTTGACAATAAGGTAATAATGAGATAACTATGAAACTATTATTTCATAATGCAAAGGCTGATATAAACCTTCCAGGATTGGGCTTTGCTAAGGCAAAATAATATTCTCATTCTCTGTAAAATTCAACTTATTTTTTATTTATGTACATATGTGCATTTGTATGCATTATGTGCATATGTGTGTATCCTCAGAGATAAGAAGATTACATTATAATGGTTACCCTGGAGTCTGTGTCATAAGAGGTTGGAATCCTACTTTGGTTGCTGGTAACTGAACCCAAGTCTTCTGCTAGAACAGCAAATGTTCTTAATAACTGGGAAATCTCTCCAGCCTCTCAGTATTTCTATTTGTAAATATTGTAAAGGTTTAAGCCACATATTCTTTATATTTAATTTATTTTACTAATTTCCCAATGTTTTAATAACTTTTCTCAAAATGATAGGGTAAATATATATCTTTTAAAATATTTTACACTTATTTTTAATTAAAGAATTTTCAAACATATATTTTGACCATATTCTTAGCCTTGTCCAACTCATTTCAAATCCCCTCAACTACATAGCCACCCAAATTCATATTTTCTCTATTTTTAACACTCTGTCTAAAACCAAACAAAACCAAACCAAAAAAAAAACAAAAACAAAACTCAAACAAAGAAACTAAGAGTGAATTTATTTTTACTGTAATTTTAATAAAAGTTGTTTGCTAGGATCCTTATTTTTTTGGGATTTTGTATTTTGGTTGTATCTTAGAATATTTTTCTCCACATCATTTTGGTTTGTATGTTATAACATTCTTAAACACATCTTTTCCATGTTCTTATTTTATAGTTAGGTCATTCATTACAAATGTATATTCATATACAAGTACTTCATTTACAAATATAGGTTTATGACATACAAATACATACACAATACAAGCCAGAGGAGAGCATCATGTGTCTTGATCTATCACTGTCTAGTTATTTCCTCTTGGGAGGATCTGTCACTGAATGAGTAGTGAGACAGGCAAACCACAAACCGCAGCAACACATTTGTGTTGCTATTGGTTTTGAACAATTATATTTTTGACTATTATTTCAATGTTCTAAAATAATGCTACTTTATTTGAATCTGTATTATTTTAAATACGGGTAATTTGCATATTAATTACTTGTACTTGGATTATTTTGTTTCTGATAGCGTTATTAATTTACTGAGTAATTTGACATTATGATCATTGATGTCTTGCTACTTTTACTCTTGTATAGTTCAAAACAGAAGGGCTTGCAAGTAGATATGTGGCTAATGTTCATGAATGTTTAGTGTCTAAGAACAGATTGCGTTTCAAAAACAGATCAATACTTTCAGACTTAGTTGTATATATTCAATTTTTATATTTTATAGCCTCATTTAGTAGGTCTGCCGTGGACTGAGAGATGACGATTCCTCTTGTTCACTGGTTCCTTCATGTTTTAAAGTGTGTCTGTAAACCTTGCTTTGTGAGATAGGAGCCAGTTCTCTGTACATCCCGGTATAGGTGGAATGGCATTGTGCATGTCACCCTCTCCACTTGGATCCACCTGATGTGTTTCAATTTTCATTTCATTATTAAAGTCTGTAAATCACTGTTTTGTCCTATACTCTTGATTATGTCACAGATATACACCCTATATATACAGCCTAGATGTAATGTTTACATCTTATGCCATTATGTAACTTGTTTTAATTTAGTTCCTCTAAGAATTTTGCATTTCATTGAGGATGTTGCATTTTGTGTAAGTTAGTTCATCTTGTATCATTACTGGTTTTATTATTTTGGCAGTCAAGTTCATCCTTGTGGTTGCTCTTGATCATCACAATTGGATGGTTACCACCCATTTTCTCTTTGCCCACTCAGTCTCAGAGCAAACAGATCCTCCACCACAACTCCATATCAAGTTGGCTTCTCTGACCTCTGTGCAGCCTCACTTTGTTAGTGTCACAAATTTCACAGCCTGACAAATTATTACATAAGTCACACTACTGTTTAGAGCCTTTAAGCAGTCAACTGTATGACCTTTCTCTTCACATATGTTCCACATAAATAACATATGATGAAAAAAATGTTCAGATCACTAGAGACAGTACATGTGAAGAATAATCACTGAGTCTTGGTATTGCAAACATTTCTGCTTCTGAGCCTGGGCTTATTTTTGTATAATTTTCATATTGAAATATGTGTAGATAAATAGTTCTTTCCCTCCAGCTATCTACAAAGTCATTATATTGTGTTTGATGCTGACATCTGAGCAGATGTTCTACATGCAAACATACTAGAACATTCTAATAAGATAGGATTGTAGCTTTCATCTTTAGAAATACCTAGTGATTAAAAAAATTGCACTAAGATGTCTTGCCAATATATAAGGCATCATAGAATGAATAAATAGTATATTGATGCCATAATTCATCAGAGTATGAAATTCTCATTGACAGAGTCCTTAGAATAAGGAGATCAGTCCTCTCTGTATGACATTAAGCTGTCATGGTAGCTAATACCAAGTTTTATCCTGATATCTACTTTCTCTCTGTTGGTTTCATTACAAACCTCAAACAAAGTCCCACACAAGGGACAGTAATATGCCCACCAAAGATATATCATATTAAAATAAATTTATATAGATAACTGATAATTCTTTGACAGGAAAATTAAGTAGAGGATATTATGATATCTATCCATAAGGAAGCAAGATGGGCCAGGCAGTGGTCCATATGCTCTAATCCCACCACTGGGGAGGCAGAGTCATGGGGATCTCTGTGAGTTCAAAGCCAACCTGGTATACAGAGCAAGTTCCCGGACAGGCAGGGCTCCAAAATTACATACACAAACCTTAATTTGCAAAAACTAAAAGAAAAGAAAGGAAAAGAGAAAAAGGAAAATAAAGCAAGATCTTTCTCTGTTTAGTTCTGCAGCCCACTATTTTTAATAGGATTATTTTGTGTTTTGATGGCTAGCTTCTAGAGTTGTTTGTATATTTAGGAGATTAGCCCTCTCTCAGATGTGTGGTTGGCAAACTCATACAGCCACTTTGGAAATCATTATGGAGGTTCCTCAGGAAAATAGGCATCAGTCTACCACAAGATCCAGAAATTCTACTCTTTGGAATATACCCAAAAGATGCACATTCATGCAACAAGAACATCTGTTCATCTATGTTCATGGAAGCATTACCTGCAATATCTAGATCCTGGAAGCAACCAGGATGCCCCTCAATTGAAGAATGAATGAAGAAAATGTGGTACATTTACACAGTGGAATGCTACTGACAGGGAAAAAAAAGAATCTTGATATTCACAGGCAAATGGATGGAATGAGAAGAAACCATCCTGCCTGAGTAATGTAACTCAGTCACAGAAAGACAAACATGGTATGTACTCATTTATATATGGATTTTAGCAATAGAGCAAATGATCAGCAGCTTTCAACCCACACCACCTGACATGATGGGAAACAAGTAGGACCCTAAGAGCCACATACATTGTGCCCTGGAAAAGGGAAATGGACAAGATCTCCTAAGCAAATTGAGAGCAGGGTGGAAGGGGAGAGGGAGTTAGGAGAAAGAGAAGGGGAGAAAAAGATGGGAGAAGATGACATGAGGGAGTAGGAAGATTGAATTGGGGGAAGAATAAAGGAAAGCAAGAAAAGTGATATCATAACAGAAAGATCCATTATAGGGTTAAAGAGAAACCTGGCACTGGGGAAATGCTCAGAGACATACAAGGATTACCCCAACTAACAATCTAAACAATAGTGGAGAGGCTATCCTTAAATGCCCTTCCCTGATAATAAAATTGATGACTACCTTATATGCCACCCTAGAGCCTTCATCCAGTAGCTAATGGAAACAGAAGCAGATACCCACAGCTAAACACTGAACTGAACTCGTGAAATTCTGTTGTAAGAGATGGAGGAGTGATGAGCAAAGGGTCAGGACCCGGCTGGAGAAACGCACAGAAACAGCTGACCTGAATAAGGGGGAGCTCATGGACCCCAGTCTGATAGCTGGGAAACCAACATATGACTGACCCATACCCCTCGAATGTGGGTGTCAGTTAGGAAGCCTTGTCAGTTTAGGGGGTCTCTGGTAGTGTATTTATCCCTATCAGTATTTATCCCTAGTATACCAATGGACATTGCAAGTCTATTCCACATAGATGGATACTCTTTCAGCCTAGACATACAGGGAAAGTCCTAGTCCCTGCTTCAAATGATATGACAGACTTTGAAGATTCCACATGGAAAGTGTCACACTTGCTGTGGAGCAGAAAGGGAATGGGATAGGTGGTTTGGGGGGGGCTTGGAAGGGAAGAGGGGAGACAGTGGGAACTGGGATTGACATGTAAAAAGAGTTTATTTCTAATTTAAATAAAAAAGAAAGCAAGATCATAAGTAACCTAAATGTAATTATCTTAAAATATATTTATACTTTATAAAATCACTGTAGTCAATACTCAATTTCAACAACTTATACCACATATTTTTATATGGAAAGGAGTGATTAAAGCCCCGTGGGATATTTCTAAATCACCACAATTGTTGGACATCAATGGTGGTACAAACAGAAAAGTTCATTCAATATCAGTGGCAGTAGAAGCCTCAAAGGTATTTCTTCATGGCATATGAGCCTGCCACTTTTATGCAGTGATTCCTCTCCTGTGGAGATTCATTAAAAGTGCCATTAAGAATGTGCATTAGCAATGATGTTATTTCCTACTCAAATATAAAAAAATTCCATAAAATTTTGCTAAAGGGTAGTTTTAAAGAAGAGATGTAGATAGGTATGTTGATAAAATATGTGGAAAATTGCTATGTAATTTCACTGAATTTCAAAAGTTCCTTTTATAGGAGAGAGTTCTATTCATATTCTAGTAACTATGTGAGCTGAGAAACAGTGTTAGCTAAAGTAATATGGGATAATCATGATATGAATACCAACATTATTCCAGGCTTTTTGGGAATTTTTTTCAGTAAATAAAATTTGTCCTAAACAGGTGTCATCATTTTATTTCATATTCTGTATCTTCTGTAGTATATTATTTATGTTTTATAGCATCAAGATCCACAACCCTTTAACATTTCCACCTGTAAACGTCTCCTTGTTGTCTAATTTTATATATTCAGATTAACACAAGGTAATTGCAATTATTCAGCTCATCAAGTGTATGTGCTTCATACAGACACACACACACAGAGAGAGAAATAAACACAATATAATATATAATATATATATATAATAAAATATTATATAACATAATAAAGTTCCTATTGATTTTGTTGATTTTGAGTGCCACAAAAGTATAGATTATTTCATTTTGAACATATTTCATATTAGTTTTACAAACTGTTACTTAAATTTTATTCAAAGAATTAATTGAAAATAATTAAGACCTATTAATTTTAACAATAAATAAAATATTTCAGAAATAAAATATAAACTAAATTATAGTATAAATCTTCAGGCCTGAGTTTATAATTGAATTGGTAGAGAACCTACTTAGCATTCACAAAGCCATGAATTAAATCCCTAGTACTATACATATCAGGCATGTTAACAAGTATAATCTCATCATATATGCAAGGTAAGAAGTATGAGAGTTCAAGTTCATCTTTGATAGGTAACAAGTTTAGGCATGTTTGGTATGTATGAGAACTACTTTAAAATTAAGTAACAAATGAAGAGCGAATATAACCAATTACAAATTACTTTTTAAAAAAGCATTAATCACTTTCAGATTTTCTGTGTTTTTTTATTATTATTCCAAAGTTTTCTTTTCTCAGCCTCTAAAGCCAATGCTCTAACTATTCCTCGTCTCCTATTGAACCATCTAAAATCAGTTCTGATGAGCAACTGTTCTGCCCAGCAAAGTCACATTCCTTTCACACTAGCCTTGGAAAATAATTGTAAGGTGTGGGTGCCCATAAAGATGGCTGCACTCCATCTTGGCACAAGGCCAGAGAGTTCAAAAGTGATCTCAGCAAGTCATAAGACCTAAAAGGTGTGGCTACCAGTAGGATGTTTGGCTGTCTTATTCTAATAATAACAGACCTGAATCTAAAGTGTGGCTACTCCTGATCTCAAGGCTAGCATCAAGGAGTTGACATTATGATGTGATTACTGAACCCTTAGAATAAGTGAGGAAGAATAGTTTGTTTGTTCCATATACACGATACTTTGTTCCCCTTTTTGGTTAAGGTATATAAGAGTGGTGAAAAGTAAATTCATGGCATTTCAGGATTGACTGATCTTCCCTTCTGAATTTTATTCTATGTTTCTCTCTCTCTCTCTTTTTTTTTATCATCTATAGCTATCCTTTCCCTCATCCACACTCCCCCACTCAGTTATGGACTTGGGGTCACTCGGCTGGCTCCAATTGCAGCTCTACAAAGACCACACCTGAAAGTAAGGGTTTAGGAATTATGTTGGTCTGCCACTGTCACCTAGCAGAATGCACTCAGGCAGGATCCTGGTCACCCCAGGGATCCATGGCTACTAGTCTGAAGGCAGGTGCAAAGGACACCCTTAAAAAGAGACCATGTATGTTCTCTCTTTCCCACTGTTCTCTTAGAGAGACAGGACATTTCATGTCTCCCTGATCTGTCCTTTCTCTGTCTCTGTGTCTCTTTAACTCTTTTCTCTCCACCTCTCCCTGCTTGCATCCTCTTTCTAATAATATTTCTCACTTAATATCTTTCTGCCTGGCATGTATGTCCCTGCCTTGGTCAGTCTCACCTGCTGTGCAATCTGCCAACGTTCCCTTAGCACTTTAACAAACAATATTGAGATTCAATATTGCTGCTACAGATAGGTGTATCTGCTTAGAAGTTCTTCCTAAAATGCCAAAGAAATGATGTTCTTTTTCCTGGGAAGGAAACAATAGAGTGGAAAGATACAGCACAGAGTTTTGTTCCAGGATACTTATAGATGATAATTGTGGTGATAGGACATAATTATATGTCTACTGTTCAATATAAGAAATAAATTACATAAAGAAAAATGTTGGGATTATAGCATATCAGAATACCCAATCTGGTGACAATTTAATGGAAAGCAAATAAGCAAAGTATTAAACACTTGATTAATTCAACCAAAAAGAAAACCTGGGACACAAGAAAAGACCAGATCACAAGAAACAGCTGTCACCAGAATGTAGAATAAAACAGAGTCCAGACAGTCTAGAGAAACCTACATAAAATGTACTGCCCAGAAGTGTATTAGATAAAATCCCAGATAAGACTCCAAAATAACAATTAGATGAATGTAGTCGCCTGGTGGTGGTGGTGGTGCAGAGCTTTAATCCCATCACTCAGGAGGCAGAGGCAAGAGGATTTCTGTGAGTACGAGACTAGGCTGGTCTACAAGAGCTAGTTCAAGGACAGCCCCCAAATTCATAGAAAGCCTGTTTCAAAAAACAAAGACAAAAAGAAGTCATTCTAATAAAGTCCTTTAAAAAATAAAAAGACTGTGTTTGTGTGTGTGTGTGTGTGTGTGTGTGTGTGTGTGTGTGTGTGTGTGGTGAGGAGCAAACATATGGATTGTCTATATGGGCACCACATGCATACTTGTGGATGCCAGAAGAGTTGAGTTGGAGCTCCTAGAATTGTTGTTATACATGGTGGCTGTGAGATCTCTGATTTTGCTTCTGTAGACTGAACCTTGTTCTTCTGCAAGAGCAACAGTGCTCTTAACCACTGAACCATCTCCCTTCTAATAAAAAATATAAATAATAATAAAAATTATCAGTAAACACTATATAAAATGTAACATGTTTTTTCTCTGCCTAAACTGAAGTATATAGTTCTATATTTTACCTATAGAATATAGAAAACTCTTTTACAAAAATAATTTTCATATGTAAAATACAGAGCTTATTATATATGTGATAACTCAAAACCCCAAAATCTATAAGCTGTATAGTCTAGCAGTTAAATGCATGAGTATGTGGGTTAGAATGTCTGGGTTTCAATTCTATGTGACCCAGACCAAGGCACTCACTGCATGTACAAGTCTCCTTAGTAATTAATTGGTAATAGAAACTTACTTGGTTGTTGTAAAAGAATAAATGCTTCAACTTTACTGCCAAAAAAAATTACCTGTATTACTATCATTGAAACTAGTGTTGAAACAAACAGACCTTTCAGCTAAGTATACACTTTTCAGTTGTCTTACAACAAGGCGGTAGCTCTCAGATTAGAGAAACCCAAACAAAACAAAACATAATTAGATGAATGTTTAGCACAATAGAAAAAGACACAAATAAACTTCTGAATAAATTCTAACAGAATACAATTGATGATGGATGAAATAATGCCAGATGTAAAAATAATTTGAGAAATACATACAAGTAATTAAAATATCAAATTATAATTTAGAAATGTAAATCTTAATAAAACAAACAAAAATCACAAGACTCACTATGTCTGGCTCAAGAAGATCTGGGATGAAAGACAAGGTAAATAAACTATAAAATTCAGAAAACGACAAAGATGAATTAACCAGGAAGTATGAACAAACCATTTGAGAGATATATGGGACATGCTCAAAGGACAAACTGCATGACTCCTGGGCATAAACGAAAGAGAACTTCAGGGTAAAAACACAGAAAAGTAATACAACAAAGTTACAGTAGAAAATTGTCCACATATAGGGAAGTAGAGGCCTCTCCAGATATAAAAGCCATGTAGAATATCAAATAGATGGCACTGAGGCTTCCAGGTACCATTATAGTTAAAACACTATAGACATTTTAAAATGAAAAGAATAGTAAGGGGGTGATGTACAAACTCACCTAGAAAAGGAAATGCATTCAAATAACAGCAGGTTTCTCAGGAGCATCTCTAAAAACCAAGAGGAAAAGTAATGTTGTGTTTCATATTGAAACACATTAATTGTTATTCAGATTACTACATCCAGCAAAGCTCTTCTTCACTATTGAAAGAGATGTAAAGTCTTCCCATGATAAATATAAAATAAAATATTATGAACTTTCTGATAGCACTGTAGGAGATATGTAATGGACTTATTTTTTCAAGTATATATTTGCTTGTCCCACTAGTTCTTATAACTTAATTTAATCTGTTTCTCTTCATTTACATTTTGTCTCTTGCCTAGATTCCTCCTCCTACTTATTCTCTCTGCCAACTGGCCCTGCCTATCTCTCTGCTATATAGCTATTGTCCATTCAACTTTTCATTAGGCAATTCCGGTGCCTTAGGCAAGTAATTTGAAACATAAACACATATTTATATAATTAAACAATTGCAGCAAAAACAAATGCAACACATCTTTGCCTAGTTAAATTAATATTCCACAAAAACATAGATCCTGAAATTTAGAAGATAATGCAATCATCTGACCAAATGAAATAACTACTAAAGTTTTGAATCATCAAAATGTACCAGAATTTTCCCATCATTTAGCGTTTTTAAGTATTTTATTTTGTTAGTTTGTTATTTTATTTGCTATGTTTTGGGATTTGTAGCAAATTAAATAATTTGAGTTTGAAATGACAAGTAAGCATTTCTCTTATAGAGTAAATATTTATTTATAGCCATACAACATTATCTTTGTATTTTAGGATTAATGTATTAATTTTTGTTATGAATTTATAATAAAAATTGTCCCTTTTCATTTTCATCCTCACTCAGTGTTTGGTATTATGATTTTAATAATTTGGTATATTTGTCTTCATTTATTACTGTCTAGAACTATTGACACAATAGTCATATTACTTCCTTTATACTTGTCAGGACACTTTTAATAATTTGCTCTAACAAGACTGTTTTACTGAAAGTAGAGTATAAGTAAAATAATATATAAAGTTACATATAGTCTTTGAAATGAACACACAGCTCAGGTGTGAGTACAAAAGGGCAGTGCTTAAGGAAACGTAATTGCTTCACCAAGTGAAGAAAAAATTATAAGAAAATACACAATTGTACTGCTGACATAATGAATATTTAAGTGTGCAGAGCAAACCTGTGATAACTGTTTATTAAACTGTAACTATTCTGACAAACAATCTAATACTCTTCAGTTTACTGAGTGTTGAGAGAGTGAGGACGGTGCAGAAGGGAAGACTATAACTATAAACTGGTCAACATATGAGGTTTGGAGAAAGAAGCCAATGTCACTACTTAAAAATCACAAAGACAACCTGCTAGTGAAATAGTGGAATCGCTAGCACAGTTTCTAACTGTACCTATTGTGGTTTAATAAGGATCAGGATAAACAATTAGGCTGAACAGATGTTTATTCAGAGAGATATAACAACATAGGCAGGTGAACACCAACAGATTCCTGCTCCCAAGGATGCCTCTGGAAGTCCTCCTGTCTCTGTGCTGCCAGCAAGAGAGCATTCCCCTGCTCTTCCTCAGACCTAGTTCTACAGGTCACTTCTGCCCCTGGCTCCACCCCAAATTGGCGTGGTCATTGCCACAGAAGGAGACAAAGTGAATATTCCACTATATGTACCATGCACCATATTCCTTATGCGGGTAAAAAAAAAAAAAAACATATCTACTACCATCTTAGCTAAGAAGTCAGTTCCTCTTTTCAAAGGTAAAGGACAGGTTGACTCTAATCTTTGAGACTAATAGAGCTCATAAATTTCAGTTGAAACTAACAGATGAACAGTAGTCTAAAACCTTAGATAACATGGTAGCCCATAAGTGGTAAAGTAAGGAGAATATGTAATAGGGAAGTACTCAGTCTTAAATTAAGGCTGCCATATAGCTCTTTGTAAGGCTTAGGAAATATAGAAGTTAGGGCAGAATAAATGTGTGAAGTCTAACAGATGGGATAGATGTGCAGCAAAGAGATATCTTCTCAACATGACAGAAATGTACACAATAAATTAAACTCCACTGAAAGAGACTCATCGATCCAAATGCCATTGAGAAAACTTGTAGCAAGGAAGGTGGTTAGGATGTCAACATAACAGGAGTTTTTCGTACTCATAGAGTATTTTTAGTGTTTAAACTTCATTTCCAGAGATAACAACTGATGTGGTTTAAATGGAGACAAAGAATACATATGAAAATCAGATAAATTATATAATGCATGATAAAATTTAATGAATGGAGAAACACTTGTGAGTAAAAAAAAGGGGGGGGGGATGAGCTGAAACCAAGAGATGATGGTAGTAATGTTGGGGTTTAAGAGTGATAGCAAGGAATTAAAATATTATGTAAATTTAGTTGATAAAGCATCAGCAGGGTATAGCATATTATTGGTTCCACATTGAGGGAGGTTCTAATGTGGTTAATTTGTTTTCAGTCAACATCATGAACTGCACAGAAGTCATTATTTAAGATTTAATTGATATCACTATTTCACAGTATTTTAAAATTGTATTCATTTATTTATTTTACATCCAAACTACATTTTCCCCTCCATCTTCTTGCCCCATTCTCTCGACCCATGACCTGTTCATCCTGTCCCATTGATCCACTAATCCCCTGTTTCTGTCCAGAAAGAGGCATACCTCCTCTCCATGGATATCAACAAAGCTGAAAAGGGATTAAGCAACTCCCCTTGCATTAAGGCTGGACAAGACAATCTATTATATGAAATATGTTTCCAAGAACCAGAAAAAGCATTAGGGACAGCTCCTGCTCCCATTGCCAGGAGTCCCATGGTAGATCAAGCTACACAACTGTCACATATATGTAGAGGGTCTAGTTTGGTCCCAGGAAGGCTTCCTGGTTGTTGGTTCAGAATCTATAAGTTCCCAAGAGCCAGAATAGTTGTTTCTGTGGGCAGATCTGGAGAGGTGAGAATTGTAAGAACTAGCTGAGGTAAATTTTGCAATATTTTAAGAAGTTGCCAATGCAACCCAAACTTTAGCAATCACCACTTAAAGTAAGCAACAGCCATCAACTTCAAGGCTAGATTACTAGCAAAGTATTACAATTCCTAGAAGACCAAGGTGGTCATTATCACCTATAGCAGTAGTTCTCATGCATCCTAATGCTGAAGCCTTTAATATAATTCTTCAACTTGTAGTGACAGTGACAGCCAACCATAAAATTATTCCATTGCAACTCCATAACTTTAATTTTGCTACTGTTATGAATTATAATGTAAATATGTGATATGTATGATATTTGATATGTAACCCTATGAAAGGGTCATTTGATATCCAAAGGAGTCATGATCCATAGATTGAGAACCACTGAGCTATTGCTATAAACTGTGATCATTTAGGATAGATATATTTTTACTTAGACACTGCACATTTCATAAATTGAAGAGGAGTGAAAATGTAACTTTTATAAATACCCCAAAACTTCTGTAGTTGATTTTATTGAGATGTGCTGAGGTATCATGGAATGAAACCCTCAATGCCTCTGAGGTTCAGGTATCTGTAGAAGTCTTATCAGAGACATGTGAACAATGTCTTATTCTCTTTATCTCAGTTGACTGTGGGTCTCCCTGTTCATCACCATCTACTGCCAAAAAGAAACTTCTTCAATGACTGTTGAGGGATGAATCATTGATCTACAAACATAACTATAGGTCATTAGGTATAAGTTTAATATGTCAATTTAGCAGCATAGCAGTTATAAGTTCTCCTTTGGGCCTACTATTCAACTATCTATAGTCTCTTAGCACAATAATTGTGCAAGGTATATGTTTCATCTTAATGAGTATGACTTACATTAAATCATAAATTGGTTGGTTATGCCAATAATGATTATACAAAAATGTCACCAGTAGACATGTGTTGCCATACCAATTAATAATGAGGCATGCAGAGTTTATAGTTGGGTATGATTGACACTTCATTTCTCCTGTAGAGGCATAATACCTTTCAACACTATGAGAAATCCAATAGATATTTGCCCACAGATTGTTTCAAACCTCTTTTATATTAACTATGTAGTGAAATCCTACCAAATCCTAGAACTGTGGGTTCAGTGTAGAATAGACAGATATGGGCTACATATCTGAAGAAGAAAAAAGTTCATTCTACAGCAAGAAGAGCAGAAAAGAACATTCTGTCATGTGCTAACCCAGCTGTGTTTCCTAGCAGGTTCCTTTGAAACATTTGTCAATGGCTACTTTCACATAAAGACACAAAAGGTTCATCGCCAAACTCTTTTTATGAGGCCACTATAACCTTGGTACCCAAGCCTCACAATGACACAACTAAGAAAGAAAACTATAGACCAATATCCCTGATGAACATCGATGCAACAATACTCAATAAAATACTAGCAAACCGAGTTCAAGAATACATCAGAGAAATCATCCACCATGACCAAGTAGGCTTCATCCCTAGAATGCAGGGATGGTTTAACATATGAAAATCTATCAAAGTGATCCACCATATAAACAAACTGAAAAAGAAAAACCATATGATTATCTCCCTAGATGCTGAAAAAGCCTTCCACAATATTCAACACCCTTTCATGATAACGGTCTTGGAGAAGTCAGGGATAACAGGAACATACCTAAACATAATAAGATCAATATGCAGCAAACCAATTGCCAACATCAAACTGAATGGAGAGAAACTTAAGCCAATTCCTCTAAAATCAGGAACAAGACAAGGCTGCCCTCTCTCTCCATAACTTTTCAATATCGTACTAGAAGTTCTAGCTAATGCTTTAAGACAAGAAAAGGAGATCCAAATTGGAAAGGAAGAAGTCAAACTGTCTCTATTTTCAGATGATATGATAGTTTACATAAGTGACCCAATAAACTCTACCAGGAATCTCCTACAGCTGATAAACACCTTCAGCAAACTAGCAGGATACAAGATAAACTCATGTATTTATGTTATTGCTGAGGTGGTCCTGGAACCTTGCTCACTGTCATATTCAATACTCAATAGAGTTACTCTCCCTGGAACCTCTGGGTGAGTGTTCAATTGTAGATTATATTTTCTAACAATTGCAAAAAGCTTTCAACAACTTGTGCCTAAATTCTGACCACCATGATACACTGGAGATGACTACATTGAAAATGAGTCATATCTTTAATCATATTGTATAAAGTTCTCAAATAACCACAGACGCATGTTAATGTCATTTTAAATACAACTCAGTTTATTATTGGGAAATTTGTCCATTTTCCTAATGCCTATCAGCTTGCAGAACGGTGAAGGTCATGCCTGTACACAACTAGATCCCTATTGACCAAAATTCTGTTCATGCTAAGCTTTTGTTTGTGTGTGTGTGTGTGTGTGTGTGTGTGTGTGTGTGTGTGTGTACAAACTGTTATTCTTTTCCTGTTGGAATAAAGATACCTATGGAAACACAGAGAGTCTTACTGCATCATTAATTTTTCATTTATTGAGCAAATATTTATTAAATATGAAAGGGCTTATATGAAGTTTTAAGATAGATTTTTTTTTAAATAAGGGGGATATACCTGTAAATCAATCATTGTCACAAAATCTGGCATGGCGTTTTTGAGACCTAATGCATGTTTTCAGATACTGCACAAGCAAAACGACATGGATGCTTCCTATGTTCATTAGGAAACAGTATCTTGTGGAGTGAAAAGTCTTTCATCTCACTGGAAAAATTTTTGAGAATCAAGTAATATTACAAGTTTGAATTTTTCCTTACAATATGTTTGATATGGAGATATTTTTCCTCTTAATTTTATTTTCAGTAAATGCTAAATTTATTTAATTAAAATAAGACATATCTTTTTCCTCTTGTTCAGGTAAACTCTATTAAGATGAGTAGGAATGCTATTAAATAATATATACATTTATTAAAATGTGTTTTGAGAAGTAGAATGTATGCAAGATTATATTTCTGCTATGATACTTAATGAGGGGGAGAAATGTGAGTTGGTTTTCAAACAGGTAAATCTCTAATGACCAGCAGATGGACAATGAACAAGAAGGAATTCCAAGAAACATTTCCATTTATCCAAATACACTCTGCTTCCCTTTTCTCTCTTCCCTTCTTTCTTCTTTTCTCTTTTGAGCAAACTGTATTCACACGCAAATACAGTCACTCAAAACATTAAGAAACCTACAGAATTCATGTCAACTCTGTTTTATGTTTGTCCATCTCCCCAAGTATAGACTAAAGGCAAGCATATAGTTGTACTTAAAATTTGAATTATGATTCACACTATACTGTCATGGAACCTAATTATTCAATACTATCTTCAGTGTGCCAACTCACAACTTACAAATACTCGGACACAGCAATGCTAGAGGACTCCAACATTATTTTCCAGGAACATAATTTGGAAGCTAAGCTTTCAGGCATTTAAAGACTTTCTTGTACATTAGTGGGAAAATACAGGCCACCTGAGCCTCAGTGTCCAAACAGTGAAAGGGGAACATTATTAACTATTAACTTTACTCTTTAACTCTTTGAGGGTCAGGGGAGATTAAGCAATATTTGATGACTTTCAAAAGCATTGTTTCAGATACTACAATGGAATTAATGGGATTACAATATCTACCCTAAAAACAAGTGATAAACCATGGAAAACAGAACTACAAACATCTGATTGGAGAAGAATTGCTATCAAGCTCAAGAACCTTTAATGTCACTACCAAAACTACTTGAATACAACATTCATGTTGTATGATGAGAAAAGTAACTTCATTATAAACTTTTATTTAATTAAAAAACAAGTAAGTTGAGGCTAGTTTTACAAAGATTATTTTTATAGGTTAAAAAATATTATAATTGCATTTCATAATAATAATTCTTTCATATTTTTAAAGATTAATACAAATCATATTCTTTATAAAAGTAACACACAGAGTGTCCTAACACATGACAGGATATTATAGGTAATTGATAATTAAATATTGAAATAAACAAAGGTGGCTTAAAGAAATGTATGATATAAAATATTACAGAAAGCTTTGTATAGCTGGGGGTCATAATCTGAAATAACAATACACTGTGGTAAGTACATCACATAGCATCAGTCATGTCTTATCATTACTAATGATTCTGCATTGCATACATTTAAATATGTTGTCTTTCAAAGGGGCTCTGTAATGTGTTTGTTTATACCAATGTCCACAAAAACATGGAGGTAAAACACCATGCTAGGGAATAACACTTCACAAAAATAGGTGATAGGATATTTTTTCAGTGTCATTTGATCATTACAAATTGTGAAACCACTAGGATACGTACTGTTTGTTTTGACTAAAAAAATCATTCTATGGCAATGAACACATCATTAGCTCCCTCACCCTCTCTGTTTCTCTCTGTGTTTCTGTTTCTTCCTTCCTCCCCTCTTCTCTCTCCTCCCACTTTCTCTCTTTGTGTTTCCTAAAAAATATACATAATGTACAGTTTGACAATTCTCAAAACTAGTTTAATTGTAATTGTAACTTCTATTTGCATAGTTTACCCACCCATTTTAATCACATAATTTATAAGTGATAACATCTAATAATATTAGGCATGAAATGATGAAAGATGTAACATGTTATGCTGACCTAATCCTTACAAAGAAGTACTCTGAAGCAAGTCTATGTAAGACAGCCAGTTTCCCTATGCCATGGAATAACTGCCTAGCCAAGGATGCAAATCTCTGAAAATTCTATGCTCTAAATATTCATTCCATGATAACTGACAAAGCTCTGCATCTGCCATATCAATGATATAATTGAAGAAATAATCACTGAGACACTAGGTTTGGAGTGACAATATTTTGCATTTGACTTATGTGTTTTAACAATGTTCAGTTAAGTTCATGGTTCATCACTTTGTAAGTGATTCTTCAGTCTGCCTTTACAAACAGATTCATTGAGAATCTGTTTCTTTCAGCCATTCTCACAACTATATCAAGTATACCAGTTGATAAATTCCTGTGTAAAATGAGGTGGAAAGACTTTTTTCATGTATAAATCCTTTTAATTAGTCTGCCAACACAAATATGTGCTTGCTTTCCATGTTGAACAGAAGTAAACCCAGAGAAACACATAGTCCAAATGAATGATGGCAACCTTGCCTGCATTGCTCAGCACTGTGTAGGTGATGACAGTGAGTTGAGTTCTTTGATGAAATAGGCTGTTTGCTTACAGTCCTTCTACCAAAAGCTTTACAGTGTTAAACAGAGTTGTTTAAAGAGGTTTGCACCTCTGTTGTCAAAAAATAAACAAAATAAAATACACTGTCCAAAGGGCTCTGAAAAAGTCTGTTAACACATTGTTAGTAGTTTCCAGACAAGAATATTATTAAACATAATTCATTCCCATTTAGTTTTGTTCAAACACAATTATCTCATTGTAAAGAAATATGGGGTTTCTAAAAGATTTGAAGGATAATAAAAAGAATGTGTGACATATTCACAAATTATGATTGAACTTTCTTTGTAACCTAGTAACCAAATAATGCATTCTCTAATTATAGAGAATATTTTTCTGTTTTGTTTTAAGTGGGGCAGCTTAAAATTGTTAACATCAAAAAATTCATGAAGAGGTATGACTGTTTCATTTACAACTGATTGGAAGTACATAAAAAGAATTAAAATATAAATTGTGATTTCTTATTCATCCCTCAGTGAGTTGTTAATCAGCAATATAGAAGAACATTTAATTGAAGATTAGAAACTTGTGAGAAATTTATGTGAACTGTATTTTATTTTTTATTTTTGTAAAATGGCAGAAAAGGAAAGCCAGCAGTCGATGTAAGAACTGTACAGAGATAAATAATATTCAATGCAGAGTCCCTATGGAATAGATTCAAGGAGAAATACACTTGGCATTATTATAATTGAGGTCACTTTGATGAGTTTTGGATTTCTTCTAATACACTCATTATTAGACATGGTAGTAGACAAGATAAGCAACTGGATACACAACTGGACAGTCTTGGATTGTTATTTTATATTGGCAGTATACAGAAGTCTCCAAATTTTAAAAGGCAACAATATTTTTCCTGTACTGTAGAACTTAAATCATCACTTGGGTCAAAGTTGATGGATTTGTGCTGGAGTAAGGAATGTGTACTCTAGAGCACAGGAAAGAGTCTCTCCTAGTGGAGGGGTATGCCCTTGCTCAACATACTCATCAGTCACTTTAACCTTCTAGACTGTTTTTACTCTTTGTGCTTCATATCATATTTTTTTTTGGATTTGAGAAGTTTAAAATATAAAATTGTGTGAGTATTGGCAGAGCTTCTGAGGCTGCAGAGAGAATAAATCCTGTGTGTTGTGACTGTTAAATGATTCCCATCAGTGATTTATTGTGTATTAAACATTAGAGAATGTGGACTATTTGTTAAGGAAACTAGGCAATGAGAGAAAACTGAAATGTTGACACAAAGACATTCCTATTCAGGGCTAGTATTTTCCATCCAGTGTCTATGCTTTTGCTGTTACTTAAAAATTAGAATTAGTACTGACTTACTCCCCTAATTGCCAGAGACACATTACCTCAACTACATAGCCAGAATTATGTTAAGAATATAGTAAGAAAGAGAAAGAATACAGAAGTAATAATAGAGTCAATGAGAGGCGTAAAGTATTGTGAAGGCAAGAGATAAGACCATTTTAATACATTGTTTTTTACATAAAATTGTGAAGAAAAATTTCACTGTTCTAAATATCTTAACAATCTTGGTCTGAATTCCTCACCTGGTATTTGAATTGCTCTGCAACCTACATTTATTTACCATTTGCTCTCCTTTACTAGTACTCATGGTGAAGATGAACAGTGTATCACTGGGAGGCACTTTTTAATTATGTGCACACATCCACAACCTTTATCTTCTTGAGCCATCTCTGTTCTTAAAATTACTGCTTATTGTGATTCAAAGTCTATTCCACATAGCCACTACTTTTCAGGGATAATAAAAAAAAATAATCTTTCTATGACATATACTATAGTTTTTCCTAGGGTGTTCTATGTGCCAATCATTGTTCCAGATGCTGGGATTGAAAATCAACAAAGCAACAAAACATTAAATTGGGAAAATAATCCTTCTTGGTTTGTCTCTGCATAGTTTGTAACATCACATCAGTCAGCAGCAAGCATATGCGTACAGGATTCTATTTTACCATCACAAATCTGTAGAAATATGGAGCACCAAAATTGAAAAGTACGACACGTGACAGAGGCAGAAAAGGAGAAATGGAAAAGATTGTTGACAATCCTTTGTGTTGATGTAAGAGTTAACAATCATTTGAGGTTTGATCAAAAATAGATAAAGAATATGAACAGATGAATGGGCACAAAAGTCATTTTGTGAAGAAAATAGGTGAAGTGGCAAAGGGGATTTTGGTATGAGCTCAGTGTGATGTGTTAGGAAATATATAAAATGTAGAATAAATGAAGAAAGATTGAGTTTGTAGGTGAAAACTAAAACTTATTTTTTTCTGTGAAAAAACATAATAAAATTTTTGCTTCTGCTTGTTTTTAATCACAAGATTTGACTCTTTATATAAAATATATGTATTTTGTCTGTGCACAGGAATGTTTACCACTTGCATTCTTGATTCTGATGGAGGCCAGTGAATTACTTGATATACCCTCGAATTGGGCTGTAAATGGTTATGAGGTACCATGTCAGTGCTGGGATTGAAATCCCAGGTCCTTTGGAACAGCAAGAAGAGTTTTTAATTCCTGAAGCATCTTCCTAGCCTCTTGATTCTTTGTTTAATGTATGATAAATAATACAGCAAACCCAAGTGCTGAAAGGATCCATGCTGAGCTTTATAAATGTTAACCAGCAAACACACAACATGCATAACCATTAACGTTCCTCACAGTAATAATGTTTCTACTTTTAGATATTGTTTCGTTGAATAGCATCTATATCTCCCTTGATCTTTATATTTCCTTATTGCTTATTGAAAACTCTAGTTGTCTATATCTACTGCTATTCTGAACATACATAACATAGTCATTAATAATGAATGATCAGATTTATGAAGCAAAATTAACAAATATTAACTATTACTACATAAATAGTGACCAGTATAGTTCTATTTTATTAAAAATGCAAAAATAAATTTCTGTACAAAGACTTTCACTTAGTATGAAAATGAATTATTAAGTGGTCTGAACTGTTATTTTCTGTGTTTTCTACTATTTTCCATAGAGAGGTTGAACACAAAAGAATAATGTGACAAGATTTCAGTAGGGGTACTAAAAGGTATAACAATAATTTGGTGCATTTAAGCTTATTCAAGAAAAAATTTTGAAGTTGTTTCAAGACTTTACATGGACCTAAATTATTTTCCTTATCAATGGTATTCAATAAGTAAAATATTCTCTGAATAACCATATCTTTATGGCCAGACCAATGTATAAGGATGAGGGATACTCTAATGGCAAATCCTGTGCTTCGAAAATTCCTTAGGGTGCCGTGGAAATAATTCAAGCCCTCAAAATGTCACAGTGAAATTCCAGTGAGAGGAATCATGATCCACATTACTTCATTCAGGAAATACCCTGGACTTCAGAATCAAATTTGTTTCAATGTGTTAATTAGTAACAAGATATTGTGGTTAAATAAGGATCAGGATAAACAAATAGGCCGAATAGATGTTTATTCAGGGAGAAATAACTTACAATCTAGACAGATGATCACCACGAAATTCAACCTGATGCTCTTCTGTCCAAGTCACACCAGCAAGAGAGAGCTTTTCCTGGCCCTCTCTGACCTCCTTCCCCAGGTCACTTCCGCCCATGGCTCCACCCCCAATGGGCGTGGTCAGTGCCACAGAAGGAGTATCTCACTACAATAAGTTGTTATAAAAAGTTCCACCATGTCCAGGCTTTCAGTCTTATCCTCTAAAAGTCAGACCTTTTAGAAATGTATCACATGTTGCATTAAAAAAAAAAAAAAAAAAAAAAAAAAAAAAAAAAGATTTCCATATTCCCCTTTTCACCTTTGGAATTAGTCTCTACCAATCTTATATCACTATATTCTTTTTACTATGGCAATGACAAACATGTGTTTCTCAGTAGCTATTACCCTGGGGCCTTTTGTTTGCTTTCAGCAAACTTGAGCATTGTATTTTCCAACTGTAAGGATTCAAGAAATTATCAGAGGGAAATCTCATTTTAACGAATATGAAACATCACAGAAATGACCATCAGTATTATAATTTAACCAAAATATTTTAACAATCCTTAACCCTTAACTTCAACCATAGCTTCCCCCTTTACATGATGAGTAATTTTAATCTTCATCTTGATCAGTCCAGAGTTTCTTAGGAATTAAGTGAAATATTACTCTAGATGGATCAATGTGAGGGTATTTTTGAATTCTATACCCTCATGCTCAGTTTTGTCACTGTCTTTTTAATAAGCATGGCTTCATAGAAAATCACCAGTAAGAAAAGTTACAGTCAGGAATTGCAACCTTCACTTCCACATTCACTCTTTTGATATCCAACAAGGAAATAACAAGATAAAGAATAAAGGCAATGTTTTTATTCCATTGTTCAAACTTTGAAAAACAATATCAAGGTAAAAAATAATTCATACATATATCTGATTGAGACTAAATATTTATATAAAAACACTAAAATATACTTAAGAGACCAGTTTTAGTGACTATGTGTTGTGGAGTATTATTTTAAGATGTGTTACATCTGTTTATACTGTGTAACATTTGTTTCAATGACGCAAAGATGTGTTGCATTCTTTTATGTTGCTTTTCTTTATTCTGTGAAGCTGTGTTATTCTGCCTGTGTAAAACCTCTAATAAAGAGGTCCAATAATGAGATAAAAGAGAGGATACACTGGGCTTGCAGGCAGAGAGAATAAATAGAGAAATAAATCTGGGAACAAAAAATCTAGGAATGAGAGAAGGAGGACTCCATGTGTCAGCAGCCCACTACACAGTCAGCCACAGAGTAAGAAATAAAGAAAGGTAAACAGAAAAAGAGAAATGTAAAATCCCAGAGGCAAAAGGTAGGTAGGATCATTTAAGTTAGGAAAGGCTGGCAGAAATAAGCCAAATTAAGTCCAGGCATTTATAAGAATGAATAAACCTCAATGTGATTTATTTGGAGGAGAGTGGCAAACTCACCAAAATAACAGAGTGAAAAAAGAGAAAAGACCAAATACAATAAAGAATTGATGGGAGATGTCCTTCTGTATGCTGTTAATTTATGCTTCTCTTATTGGTTGATGAATAAAACACTGATTGGCCAGTAGCCAGGCTGTTAATATAGGCTAGACAACCAGACTAGGAGAATTCTAGTAAAAGGAAGGCAGTGAGGATCAGCCTGAGATTGCCTCATAGGTATGGGGTAGATAGGTCACTGGATATTCTCCAGCAAGAATATGCCATATGGAAATACATAAATGAATAGAAATGAGTTAATATTTAAGAGAGAGCAAACAAATAAGAAGCTGGAACCATCGGCCAAAGAGTTTATAATCAATATAAACCTCTGTGTGTTCATTTGGGGCTAAAGGCTGTGGGATTAGGTGAGACAGAAACTCTACAATAAATGGTATCTCCAATTTGATCTTTCAGCCTACTGCCCCTTAAGTTCTGAAAAAATTTACAACTCATATTAAAGTTATGTTAAAGGTATAATTTAGCTTTTCAAATGCCTCAGACAAGCTTCATTAATATTTTGTATCTTGTACTGTGCAATTTAAAATTGGTGGTAACATGCCTGAGCATGTCTTTCGGTTCTGTTGGCCAGATTAAGTGTGGGCATGAAGAATCAGAAGCAGCTTGTAAACTGAACAAACATTTCAGAACAGTGTATCATAGTGGTATGTTAAGGCATAATATTAGGTGGCACTAATTCAAATTTATTTATGTTTACTTTGTATGATTGAAATATTCACTGTGTGAAGCTGTTTAGATGTGAAAGTTGCATATATGCTTGTAATAATTTCCTCAATGATAGACAGATTCAACTGCAGCATCAAGTTCCCCTTGCCAAATCCAGGGGTGTTGTGTAAGAATGACATGAAATAAACAAGAGTAGCGAGTATCATGAAAAGCCTGAATTATTGTAATATGAGTTATTCTTTCTCCTTTTGTTCCAGTGGTGGTTACTGGTATTACATAGTCATGGTGAGCAGTTACTGCTGAGCTTCTTGATCAATGATGAGTTAAAAAGCTAAATCCATATATCATCACTTCCTGGAATCCTTCTAGTCCCAACACTCAGGTTTTTGCATTGCCAATATAACCAGTTAATTTATGAAATCCTATTATCTAACTCCAAAATGCAATTTGTATCATATGAATCATGTTAAAAACAAACAAAAATAAACATATAATCCAGATATATGTTGATGTCATGTTAATCTGATTAAAAAATGGTTTGCAAGACTTAAACATAAATTTATTTGAATAATTCATTGTTCTTTATTTTCCATTGTGTTTCTTGTGGAAGCTATTTCATTGAATTATGTACTTGAACATATGTTTGCTTTCATTGAGGAAAATCACTTTCAAATTTGAGATATAAAGCTTCATTCCATGTTGATCAGCCTACTCTTCTGTTCGTTGGAGTCATTTCCAGTCATTGTTGGGTGGGATGATTAAGAAGAATTGATTATTTAAATTGGACTTTATCTTTAGAGGTTGCACTTAGGGCAAAATGAATATTGGATAACTTGGTAATGGAAGCTCTCCTAAGGGAATAAGAGTGTGCTTTCACAGTGGGTTAAGTGCCATGATAAATACTCAAAGTACATATCATCCACTGTGTTATCAAAAGAAGAGAACATCTTGACAAGAAAGATGATAATTTTCCATTGCCGCATTAATGCAATTTAATCTTCCTTTCAAAGCTTTATCCCATCAATGCTCTACATGATGGTCTCAATAGACAAACTTTTTATTTTCCCTCTATTTTTTCCCTTCCAGTTCAAATTGCAATCTAGAAGAGAGTCCTGTGCAAATCTAAAGAGAGTAACTTAAAAATGAGAACAATGCTGACAGTCTTTCAAAGTTTAATGAGCTATGTATATGCTCATTCTGAGTTGCTAGTTCTCAGACAATTAGAAAACCTATGTTCTGGTAATTTTCAGAGGCATGAGGTGATGTCTGGATAGTGACTGCTGCAAGCCTTCTTTAGAAGACTGTCTAGCAGAAGAATAGAAATGTTATCTTTAGATGCAGATAACTGGGCTGTAGTTATTTTCTGTTTTCTACTTTCTGGTTTGCAGGAAATTTTCTTTGAAGAATGTCAGAGTAATTTATTTCAATATTTATTTTCTTTTTTTTTTTTTGTGAGTTTCTCAATTTATTTAAGCTCAATGACAGCTCCAGTCTAACAACACATTTATTAGAAATTAGACCCCCTCACACATACACACACTGGCTGCAGCAAATGTTCATCCCACTCAAAACCAATACTCATAACCCATATGCACACATACATGCATGTAAGCCATGTACTGCAAACACACCAGCTCAGTCGGTTGGTCCTGTGAAACAAAGGTTTGAGAAAGTCAGCTCGACACCAGCAGAAGACTGGCCAGAGTTATCCTCCGGCTGGAGACAAGAGAGGAATATTGGACACTGCCCACTGTGTCTGACATCCATCCCGTCAGCACTTGGCAGCAGTTACACAAGCCATCTCCAGGGAACTCTCCTGGGGACCCCACAGTGGGAGGCCTGGGGCTGCGGGTGGGGATCACCTTCCTATTTCTGGAAGAGCCTGTACTCCCTTTCACTTTCTGGCTTACAAGGCCAGAACAGGCAGGGCACATGAACACTACCAGTCCCTGGTTCTTTCACTGCCAAACCTGGGCAGGGCAAGGCCAGTATTCTTCTCAGGCAAACACCTCCATTCAGCTAGAGGCGGAGATAAATGTGAGTTCCCACTTCCTTCCCAGTAGAAAGCAGAAAACTCATCGTGGTCTCTACATTTCATCTGACAGTGACTCGGCTCTGGGATCTATGTTCTACTTGACCGGTAAAGCCGCTTGGTGTGGAGGACCTTTGCTTCAGGTTCGCTGCTCTCCACTGGAGGGGGGGGCCTTGGCTCATGGTGCCTGGGCCCGGGGCACCTCCTGGTCACAGGCCCCCGCCACCCACCACTGGTCCCTCCACTGCTGTCTCCAGCCGTAGCCGCAGCCGCCACCGCCTCCGGCCCTGCTCGGCCGCCATCGCTCTTATTTCAATATTTCAAGCAAGTTTTTTCAACATATTTGCATGCAACTCAAGTCATTCACATTTGTTCACTTTGTAGACACTGGCAAATATTAGTAGTGAGTATTATTTAGTGGCCAAAAAATACATTTCCTAAAAGGCTTTATTTTCTTTTTTATTGATTGATTGCCAGTTCACCAAGTTGGAGTGTTTAACACAAGCCTCGGACTGACTAATTTGAAATTAACCCTGTCTAAGCATTAGTAATGCCCAAACATCTCAGTGGTTGCAATATTTGGTTTTCCATAATCATATAGCCACACAATAACTCAGGTCCCATTAAACTTATCTGATACCATAAAGGCAAACATTGTTATTTTCCTGGTTTTCCAGCGAAACAGAGGTTGCTAATAGTAAATAAAACTTTCAGAAGATAAAGGGATCTATTTGTACTATTAGTAAGTTTCTTAAAAACAAAGCAGGAGGAAACTTGAACAGCATAAATCTATGCCTGTACAGAATAAAATAATTAAAAGATGATTAGAAGGTTGGTAATTTATACAAGTGGAAAAAAGTAAGAAGAATATAGTAATTCAAAATTAATGAAGACAATCTTGGAAATCTGGCTGGAGTACAAAGCATTTAAAAGCTCTTACTTTATTTCACAGGTTGAATAATTCCTCTTCTCAGAAATCAGTAAGCAATCTGCCTCTTTCCCTCCATACCATGATAGGTCCACCACTCCATTATTTATAGAGTCCTAGTTGATGTGACTGCAGATTCTTCTACCTCCCAGAACTCAAGTCTTTGGAGATGACTGATCAATATCAATGTTTCTGGTCCATTAAACCATGAGGAAAAGTCTAGTCCACATGAATTTGATGCAAAATACTTATGTTCTAGGAGTTCTTATACACTACAGATATTTCTGGTGGTAGGTGAAGCTTGGGTTTGAACCTATGGAAAGTTTTTGTTTTATAATTCTGAACACAACATCACTAACTTCTGCAATTCAAGGTAAAGTCAGAGTAAAGTGAACTGTGAAAAATTGAGGGTTAGATAATATAAACTAATAAGAATTTGTTTTTATGATTTCAGACCACATGACTCTTATGAGAATTACACCTGGGAAAGAAAGCCTAGCTTTTAGACCATTGTGCTTAGGATTATTTCAGGTAAGCTACACAGTTGATGCTACAGCTTCATCTATGAAATAAGGATGATATATCACCAGATATTTTGGTAAAATTCTACAAAGGAATTAAGGTACTATGTCATATATTGCATAAATGTTTGAGAATGGAAATAAAAATGATAATAACGAATTATTTTGTAATAGGAATAATTACTATTTCTACTGTATATTTAAGTCTTAAATTGTTTCCAGAACAAAAAACAAATTCTTAGATAATAGAACTAGAATATAACACAAAATGGTTACTTTTGAATGGCAACACCATATGGATAAAATAAAAACATATCTAGAAATACTAAGTAGAAAACTAAAACATTCAGCTACAAAAAATGAAAGGAAAAGCATAATTCATAGCCAAAACATTATATTAACAATATTGGAAGGCAGCAGGCAGCTTGTATCTCATTTCAATTTTACACCAGCAGTTTTTGAGTATCTATATGAAAACTGTCCAAATACCCTTAAGAAATAATACAATGAAATAAAATGTGGCTATCAAATATGTAAAACACAATCTAGATATCTTTACAAGGAAAATAACATTAGACATGCAGAAGTCTATAGGCAAATAGACAAGATGACCTCAACCCTACACAATGAACATCAGTCACTTAAGAAATATTAAGCACAGTAAAAGTAATCTTCCCCAGGGAAAGGAAAATAGTTTATTATCCATTACCTAATGGTCAGCCTGAAAATATACATTCAAATATTGTACAGATTGTGTGCTATATTTGGAAATATAGATACATATTCATATATTTATAGGTATTTAAAAAAACAAACAAAAAAGAGAACATGATTTTGAAAGAGAACGCATAGGAGGTATATCAGAGTGTTTGGAGAGAGGAAAATGAAGAGGGAAATGATCTAATTATATTATATTAAAAGTAGAAACAAAATTTTTAAAGGTAATGTCACTGGAAAGTCTGGCAGGAGAGATGTGACCCACAGGTTAAACATCCTTGTTGCCAAGTATGACAACCAGGATAAGGGCCCTAAGACTCACATGGTAAAAGGAAGAAACTATCATCATCAAAATGTGCCTCCTTACTTTTGCATACAAGCTGTGGCACCTAGGAATCCACAAACACACATTAAATAAATAAATAAATAATATAAAATTAAAAAAGAAAGGCATTAATAGAAGAAGCCCACAATGTGATTCAAAATAATTCTTAGACAAAAGAGCTAGTAAAATTTTGATTAATTAAGCGAACATATATATTTTTCTAGACTTGAAAAAAATGTGTGTTCAAGTTAAAATGGTCTGTCATGAAACATAAAAGTAACTTAAACAGTATATACATCACATTATACAACTGGACAACCTTAAAACACATTTTTCCAAAAGTTTACTTTTATTTCTCAAAATTTGTATAGATTGACAGATTAGAAAATATCAATACCAAAAGCTAAAACACCTTAAAACAATGTTTCTTCATCTGCCCCAAATAATGTCTAGTTTGTAATACTGTTTTAAGAAATCAAACAAAGTAAGAATTGAGCATATGCATGAGCTACAACAAAGTTCTCACAAAGCCTCACATCTAAAGCAATGCTTGGTATCTATGTTGTGCCTGTCCTAAGATGTTCCCATTATGAAACTACATGTTGGTGACATTCCTTGTATCAAAACAGGTTCTGCTGACATTTGCCCTTAGGAAATAAGGTAACCTATCAAGAAAGTTATTAAACATTAAAAAGAAGGCAAATTGGAAATAAGGCTGTTTGTTGAGAGCAAAATATTCTAGATGGAAGATAAAAGTCACAAACTATGTAAAAAAAAATTAAATGAAAGCATTCATTGCCAGTTGTGTTTCATCATTTATGTCAAGTTTTACATCTCTGAAGTAGAATTTGGTTATAAATTAGTAGACAGGAAACTGAAGGCTAAGAAAGTGAATAATGGAAGCAACTATTAACTTAAAAGAAAATAAATTGAAAAATGATGACAAGAAGTACATGTAAATATTTACTTTGAAGACTATTTATAACATAATGGTGATTTAATGATGTAAATTAATTAAATCTAAAATAATACATAGGGATAAAGAGAAAGGTGAAGTATGTGAACAGAGAGATGATATATGTATATGTATGAATGCTAAATTCTTTTCACCCATGGTAGGAAATTAAGAATGAAACATCTAAAACCGATACATAGTGTAGTATATATTTTATTTGGGAGTCAAAAATAAAAATAAAAGACAGCATTAAGTCCTTTGAGAGTTGTATCTAAGAAATAAAGATGGGAAATGAGAGGAAGTAAAAATATAAATATTTAGACATATACTACTCAACTACAAATAATAATTTTTAAATATCAACATGAATATCATGAACTGATTTTCTTATATATAGCTCATATTAGTGACTGTTCAACTATGTTTAAAAGTTTGAATAATCTTTTGAAAATTAAAAGGTCCAGGTATAATTTGCATGGCTTATTATTGTGAAAGATGTTCAAAGGAGGGCTGGTTTGTTAATCATTACTTGACTTTGCTTATAAATTTGACATTAAGATAGCCCTAGTCCAAACTTCCAGGTAATGTCCATTCTTATATTACCACAAAAAAATAAATAAACAAAAAAAAACACTTTAAAAGTATTTCTATCATTTAAACAAATGCCTGATGCTTTGTCCACTGGTTTGTATGTGTCCATATCAGTTTCTTTCCTGCATATCAAGCTATTCACAAAATATATAGAAAATGTTTCCATCATGATTCTTGTTCAGCTAAGCTGCCCTAGCTTTGCTGTATAATACTAATGGTTTCACTTAGTCAGTCATGTCTACAGTCATCTGAAAGCATTTATTACAAAAATGAGCTGCACTGTGTCTACTTTGTTGGTGTGACTGACTGGCTGTTGGATGCCTTTATAGTATTGTCTGTTTTCCAGTGATGTAGGGGACAGGATTCTTTCAATGGTAATTTGTGTGTTCTAAAATAAGGCCTGAAGTTGCAAGAACTTTGAAATGCCATCCCAACATTATCACTTGTCACTTTCCTTACACTCTACTGATCACAAGAAGTTACTGGCTCAAAACAACAAAAGAAAAATGTGAACATCTTATTATCATGTTAATATGTGACACATGTCAGAATTACTCTAATCTTAACCATACACTGAGTACTCAACTTTAGTCATTAGCAAATTTGTATTACTATGTCTGGTAGCAGTAAATAAATCTGTCATTACTCATTTCTCTTCAGCCATCAACCTCTACCTTCAGAGAGTAGGCAGGATATATTTTCTTATTGTGATACATTTTCTAACTCTAATTCCCTTAGAGTACTATACACTTTATTAGGATAATTTTAATAAAGTTTACTTATTACCATGAATTGGGTTAGAGAATATCCATATCCAAGTCAAGGAGATCTTAGCAAAATTTCAAATTTGATACTTCAGAAGATATTAGTGACATAAAATCAGGCAGGGAAAACAAAAAAGTAACAAACTGCCAAATATTAGTTAATTATAGAACAGAGTCAGTTTTTCATTTCTAACAGTTAAATTTAAAAAAAAAAAGAATGTACTGCTATTTCTTAGTTTTTAATTATTGTAGTCATCATTTTTATTGGGTTTTATTGTCTTAGTAGAAATTGCAAGGCAGCTGGCTGTTGGCAGATGCACCCTATAATGTCCCAAGAGTGTTAACAACAAAAGACATAAATTGCTTCATATGATTCTACTTTTGTATTAAAAAAGTGTACTATTATCCTCATTAATTAAGCCTGCCTATATCTAATACAAAAGCTTGTGATAACAAAGGGAAGATATATTGTAGACTGATGTCCTGCAAATAAAATGAAAAGAAACTAAAGAATAGCAAATTTAAACCAAACATAATATTAGATAATGTTATTTCAGGAAATACAAGTCAATTTAAACCAAAGGTATTATTGGATAATGTGAGTTCAGGTAATAGATGTGGAAAGCATCTTTATTAGGAGGTAAAATGTTAAATTAGTTAGAGTCACACAAAGGTATTATGCTTAGGACCAATAGAATGAAATCAAGAAAAAATGAAAACTTACCTATCAGAGTAATATTACTAAGACGAAGGATATAATTGAGCTCTTTCCCTGGAGATCTGCTTCACCTAACACAAAATGTTTGAATCCTAAAAGCCAAAATTTCCCTGGACTCTTTGGCATCCAAATCCCATGTTTATATGTGTGGGAAATTGGATTAAGCTTCCCAGGCTTACAGACATGTTGTTAAGAAGCAATTTTTTCTGTAATAAATTAATTATTTTAATAGTCATCAAAATAATGATATTCTTGGCTGTTGTCGCTAAAGTCAAACTGGTGCTATTAAACAATGTACCAACATTTCTGGTGAATTTTCTTTCCATGTAAACGAGGAGAAATCTTCACTTAATTGACTGAAATATCAGAAGCCTTCTTGCAGGAAAAAGAACAATTTAACCTTCAAAAAGGTATCAGTTCCTTTGTGTAGAAAATGAATCATTGGTTCACCTTCAGATCTGCTTAAAAGTGAACAACCAGAATGTCCCTGACATGAATGCCTTGTGCTATTCACAAAACTGTGTGAGTTTTTCTAAGAGGTAAGAGGGCAAACACAGACACACAGTGTTGGAAACTCTGAGAACCTGATTGAGTCAGAAGTTTAGGGGATTTATATAGTTGATGAAATGTCCCTCTTGTGTCCTCATAGCTAATAAGATTTTAGTGTTTGAATATCTGAGAGCTATATGTAGGTGTTACATTCATCACAATAGAAAGCACATGTATCTATAGAAATATCTGCAAACATAATTTAATAGCACCTTTTATTCATTTGGACCAAAGACAATCAAGAGTTAATAAAGTAAATCAGTTAATAGATAAGTGAATATAACCACATAATTTAGGATATTGAAATAGTTCAATATTTGTCATGTGAATGAAGTAAAATTTGTTTTTGATCATCTTTATTTTATGTGCGTGAGTGTTTCCATGTTGAGAGGCCCTTCTGGTTAAAGATTGCAGCCCATCATATGTGGACAGGGCTCTTTGAACTCAAGCAAGTGGAGGTTCCCTTGCTCCCACAGTGCCTTCTAGCTCTCTGCCTGACCTTACTGAGAGACTGTCCCTGAGCCTGGATGCTAAACTTATCTTAAGTATGAACTTTGACACAGCTCCTTGCAAATATGGTAGTTAGACATTTTTCTAGGAGCTTTACAATAGGAACATGCTGCCATATACACAGTACTAGGAGGGTCATGATAGGATCAAGCTGTCAAATACAAATTATGTGATGCCCCAGCTGCTGTTCCAGTCCTATACATTCCCCCCTCATTTTGAAATAAAGCTGAGCTGTAGCATGGAAACAGTCTCCTGGTAAGCTGTTGCCACCATGGTCATAGGCAGTACAAAGCCTTGATCAAAGTTCCTGCCTCCTGTGCTGTAGAGGCCTGGTGACCAACAGACTGGGAAGGAAAGAGGAGACCCCACATTTACTTGTGTTTATGTACATGTGTACAGTGCACATGTGTACAGTGCCCACATTGGCCAAATGAGGGATTCAAACATCCTAGAACTGGAGTTACAAACAGTTGTGAGATGTTACTTGAATGCTGAGAAACGAATCTGAGTCCTTTGTGAATTAACGAGTGCCTTTACCATTGAGTCATTTCTCTTGCCCCCAAAATAAAACCTTTTTATTCCTTCCCATCATGTTTTTATTTCATTTGAAACCCAATGAATACTTATGTACCTTGAATTGGCACTTTGTGTTAAACATTCTAAACTCATTTTCATTTATTTTGTTGGCTAACCTACAAACAGGAAGACGATATGAAACAGAAAACCATTTGAAGGTATTAAGGGGGAGGCTTCCTGACCTAGGGGGAATATTTTTGTGATGGGAATGTCTTCTGTACATCTGTTTCTTTTATTGGTTGATGAATAAAGCACTGTGGGCAATGAGGCAGGATGACAGGTGGGACTAGGAGTCATGGAAGATTGTGGGAAGTGTAGGCAGAGAGGAGTCATCATGTGAGCCAGGGTAAAAGAGGACTCGAGGGAGGCATATCTCTGGTAAGATGAGACCATGTGGAAATACATAGGTTAATAGAAATGGGTTAATAAATAAGAAAGCACTAGCCAATAAGAAGTCCAACCCAATGACCAATAGTATTACAACTGATATAGTGTCTGTGTGTTTATGAGAAGGCTGGAACTAGGCGGTGAAGAAAAATAGACCTAATTACAAATAAAGAAATGAAGCAAAGATTGTGAATTGAAGAGGTATTGCCAGTGTGTTAATGTGAGGCCAAATTCACAAACAAATGGTATTTATAAATAGTAAAGGAGAAGTGTATACATCTGTATTATTTATGGACATTTTGGCACTCATATCAGCTTACAACCACTTGTCATTGTCATGTATCTACCACATGGCTTTCACAGTTGCTTGCACTCATATACCTATACCCACATTTAAGCAAACACACTAACGTATATTTTGATTTAAAGTTCAAGATTTCCTTGTAGAAGATTCTCATTGTATCATAAATTTATGTACTGGAATCTATTATAAGTATCTGAAACATCAAAATTGTATTTACCACTCAGGTCCATATAAATTCTCATAGCTCTTTTAGAAAATACAACTTTTGTAATCATAAACATGTTTGTATCTTCAAAAGCTGACATACACTGTGTCTTTATCTTGTAAAGGAAGTCCCAGTGATATGTAGATGGATAAGAGCATAATAGAAATAATATATCCTGAGAACTGTGTATTAACCACCTTACCACTATTGTGAGGTGAATTGTTCTTCCCACGTATTTTACACACACACACACACACACACACGTATATTCATCAGAACACCACAGATGAATGTTCTGTTTTATTCAAACATTCAATGTCATAACACAGATAAACCATTGCTATAAAATGTAAAAAGCAAAGGACATACTTTTAAACATTTTCTTGCTTAGATAACTATGTATCAATTTCCTGAGAAATAGTGTGTTTGTGTGTGTGGGGGGGAGAATTGTTTGTTTGTTTCAATGTTTTCTTGGCTTCTCTGTACCACTTTCTCTTTTACTTCATAACTGAAAACTCACCCTGCAATCATTAAAGGAAAGCATATTTCCTTTTATTCTGCATGGATCTGACAGACCAAAATGAACACCACAAATATGTATTCCTTTGCATTCAGGATTCAAAGTCATCTCATGGAGAAAAGCAGTACTAGGAGTGTAGCAGATTGTCTTTTGGCTATGGAAGCTGGTTTTATTTTGTTTTAAAATTTTATTCATAGTTTTCATTATGTTTAAAAATAATCTCAATCAGCCAGCATACTTTTGATGATTCTCAAAATTTAGAGATCCGGTCTTAACAGCATAGTTATTTTATTTCTTTCATATTTGTTATGAATTTCATTTTGTACACACCTCCATATGTATATTGGTCATACCCTGAGTAATTTAGATTGTGGCTTGAATTTGCAGTGCTTCAGAAAGTCATGATCCTATTGAATTGGGATGGACTTTTCATGCACAAATATTTGTATTTTTACCTAATGGGATATATAATTACATGTATAATAAAGTAAGAGAGGGTGACTAGAGAGAAATTAACAAGAATTAAATTAAAGATGTCCATATAACCCTCAGAAACAGGGTGAGAAAAAAATTGAATCTTAGTCATGATCCCCAAAAGGAGGTCTTGATGTTGTCCTCTTGTTTTGGACTTTATCATTCGGTAATGTAAGATAAGTAATTTCTGTCACATTTGCATTCTTTTGTATATATACTGCACTAGTAAGCTAATATAATACCTAAAGTAATTTGTTTTATAAATTCATATTCTAATTAAAGATCTAACCAATGACATATCTCACAGAATAGAATGTCCTTAATTTATTATTCTATATAATTTGGACAAGTCAGTTTATACAGCAAATATGGTAACCTTTATCATAATTGTTTCTTGCTCACTTTTGGTCTTGACTATGAAATAAACATCAACTTTAGAGTGACAGTCAGAAATCTGTCTTGTGGAAATTTCTTCTGCCTTGGCCATATGATTTACTTCCCATCAACTCTACAAGTAGTGTCATTGTCTAACTTTGTTCTCTTTAAAAAGAAGAAGTTGGTTGAAAATAATTTATGTCTGGTATTTAAAATAAAATACCTAAAATTATTCTTTATTCTTGAACATGCCTGCCTTAGGTAAAACCTTGTGTTGTCCTGATCCTTATCTATCTTAAAACAAGAAAGGATTTTGAAATACTTAATTTTGTCTGGCAATGCATTTGGATTCTTGGAGATGCACAGGAACTATTTTAATGCAGGGATGCTGTTCAGGAAATTGAGTGGGCAAGAGTATTTTTAAGTGATTGACTACTAACTTTACATTTCTAGATTTTCAACTAGATAAGCTGAATTGATGTGGTATAGGCTATATTTGGGGAGAACGGGGTCTGCCATGTTTTAAAGGATGGAAACTTCCTAGAAAAGGAGTATTGGTTTTCAACATCTTTTTTTTAGCTTACTGCACAGAAGACATTTAATCAATGTTTATTACTCCAAATAGTAATGCCATTAAAAACACAATCAACAGTACAAGCTTCCACTACAGCTTAGCCTTATTTACGAAATATATTGAAAACATTATCCTCACCTAAAGAGCTTTGTAGAGAAAGGATTTCGGGATCATAAACCTGGAGAAAATCAAGGGAAACCACAGAAGTTTAATGAAACTGCATGAGAGTGATGAGGTACCAAGGCAATGGTCTTTAAAATGTTAAGAGAAATACAACTGATTTGATGACCAAATTCACCTGTAAATAAAAATAAAGAACTGTTGCTTGTTCTATTTAAAGCATGGAATGTAACCTCGAGATATGTGATCTGGCTTACAGAGATTCAAACCTCGTGCATGCAAAATGAACGGATCACTAACCCTGAACTATTAGTGTGTTTTCTTCCTCACTTCTCTCTTTCTCACTTTCTCTCTCTCTCTCTCTCTTTCTCTCTCTCTCTCTCTCTCTCTCTCTCTCTCTCTGTCTCTGTCTCTCTTTCCCTCCTGCCCCCCCTATCTCTGTGTGTGTGTAGTGCTTGTTTTGTGGTACACATAGACATCACAGGACAAACTCAGGCCTATAACTTTGCTTTTTCTTTTTTTATCTTGTTTGAGCCAGAGTTTTATTATTCACTCTGTATACTACTGCCAAACTATCTAGCTAGCAAGCATTGTTGTTTCCACTGCCTGTATGACCATAAAAGAACTTATAAGTATGTGGTGTCACACCCAGTTTTACAAAGCTTCTGCAACTTGAACTCAGAGCCTCATACTTACATGCCAAGCACTTTACCAATCACGACACTTCTCTGTCCCAATTAATAGTTTCACATCTCACTTGCTTCATTATTTCCCATTATCTTCTGACATGCAAACTAGAATAATTAAGTAACATACCCAATTAAATTGCTGAAACATTTATATTATTGAAGTAGGTTGTTGAAAATAAGTATGCTTTTTCTTCTGTTATAGGCTAAAGATGCTGCCAAGAATGTTATGTTTTTCTAACAGCAATAAAATTTCCAGTTTGAAAACTTATTTTTTACAAGGTGCTTTTTCAGAACAAACAATAAGCCTGGAGTCTAAAGATGTAACAGCCCACTCACAGCACTTTAATAACAACTTGTGGTAACTTGCATAGCATATTTTAAGATAAAATATAGTAATCTAGCAAAGCCTGATAAGTGTATCTATTATACATTATTAAATAGCTTTCTTTGTAGAAGATGGAAACCATTACAGAGACCCACAACTGGTAAAAAATTCAGAGAATAACCTGATTACTCCATTTTTGTGCGTCTGTGTATATAGTTTCATGTTATAACCACTTTGCATTGGATAATCCAGAAGTTTGTGGAGGGGTAACTGAAAATGATTGGAACAGGAAGGGTTGATAAAGATGAGTAATATAATTTTATTTCTATTGAAACATATTAAAATAAGATAAAATATGAAAATTAATGTATGGGAAATAATACAGAGAATAAATAAGTGTGCAGTTCCCAAACCTAACTATTTCATCCACAGCATGACTTCTAGAACTAAACTTCAGGGACACCAGAGAAAGAGGTTGGTTTGTAAAGACTCCAAGAGCAGCCATTGGACTGAATGACATGATACAAGGTAGTGATTTCTAGACAGTGCAAGGAAGCTGTGCTCATGAAAGCTCAACAACATGGTTTACTAAACAGGAACTGCACAATCACATCACTATGCATGGAAACACGATGGGGACATTTTAAAAGGTATCAACACTAGATCAAGAGCTATAGGTAACCAGTGACTGATTAAAGTTGGATAATCCATTCCAATGAGAAAAAAAAATCACCTCATAGTTTATCTAATCCTAATATGTCTGTCCTAAACATGGATACATTGGAGCAATGGAAAGTGGTCTCAGTAAAATAATAATTAAAAAAATAGTTATGAAATTGAAAGGAATGGAAACAGAAGTAGAGGAATTAAAGGGGGAAATTTAGGGGGTAGAAATCATGTAGATATATAACACATGTATGGAATTTTAAATGCACCAGTATGGCTGTATTTCAAGTTTGAGCAATTAACCACTGAATATACTAATTTCTGAGAACAAAGATAAGCTGACATATCAATACACAAATTTGGGAAATATCTGACTAACAGGGAATGTGGGCATAGCTATATCTTTCTCACAAGGTTTAACTATATAAAGGAGGAAGTATGGGGGCAGAACAGGGTAGAATATCAGGTAAGGATATTCTGAATAGTGGACATGCAAGAATGTACTGATATATAAAGGGAAATAGACTGAAAATATCACAAACTCAACCTTATTTCCACTACAAAGCAAATACATCCAACTGCTGAGGAAGTCACAGTTAGCAATCTGGATCACAAGGACAAGAAAAGAAGAATAAAAGAAAAGTAATCATAAAAAGATATCCCCAGAGAATGGTAGGAGAATACTTCATATAAGATGTCATGCTAGGCATAATTAGTCAACACTAACAACCAGAACAAGAGAGAGCCACCTAAGACAAATGACAGGTATAGATTGGCTGCTATGGGCAAGGACATTGATAAGTCCAAATACCAAACGTAAGTGTATTACCTCTGGTGCCTGTTGTTGTGATAAAATGCCTAACTAGAGAAACTATGAATAGAAATGTTTATTTATCCTTGAAAGATGTAGTCCTTATAGTGCCAAGAACTTGAGGCATATCATCACAAAATGGCTATGGGCAGACAACTGAGATATGACCATCCATTCTTAGCATATATCCTTGTTTTTAACTAACCTATAGGATAGAGTCACCATATTTGATAAATAATGCCAGTTAAACCTTTTTGGAAACACTCCCATGACACTCAGAAGAATGTTTTCATCATGATTCTAAATTCCGTGAATTTAACCATCAAGATGAGCCATCACATTATGGTATACAAAGTCTCTCTAGGAATCAAAGTAGAGTGGAACAAAAAAGTATTTATATCCAAATGACCCTGGCATGAAACAATAGCAGCAAGGAGAGATGGGGAAGGTAATCCAGGACCACTTTTAATTAGTACATTTAAAACAAGAGGAAAAATAACCCCAGAAACTCTCTGCCTCCCATAAACCAATATTAAAAATTTAAACAGAAAACCATGGAAAGTAGTAATAGCAATAGTAGCATAAACTAACATCATTCCATGTGGTCAGTTCTGTGATGGTTAATATGGTGTGTCAATTTTGGTGAGCCCTGGTGTCACACTAATGAGCCAAACAGCAGTCTACCAGTCCACATTTTGCCTTAAAGACAATTTTACATGTTACTATCACTTAAGTCAAAAGATTTTCTGACCATATTGTTCCAACATATTTCTATATGGGGGATGTATCAAATAACCAGCTGAAGTTCTTAATGAGAAATATATCAGTTCTTCAGAAAAGATAGTACTCACTCTAAATAACACTGATTCAAAACTTAGCTGTTGACACTACTGGTATTCCATTTGCCTTCTTTTTCCTGGCCTGAACCAATTCCTTGAAATACCCTTATTCTCTTCTCTGCCCTTCTCTGCCTTTATTCAGGCCCTCTCCTGCCCTTTCCTCTCCTCACATCCTCTTCATTCTTCTCCTTTTTCTCTCACCTCTACCATGTCTCGTGAAATCCACATACATACTACTTACTGGTTCTTCACTTGTTCATAAACATATAACTTTCAGTTAAAAATTTTAAAACACAAAAAATGTTAAAATGATTATGAATAACTATACTAGCTGAATCAAATGAAGTGATGTTTCCTGCCTTATAACTTTTTAACTGAGACTTTAATATTAACAAAAACAAAAGGGTTAAAATACCTAATTGAAATAGCAGATAGCAAATATCAACAACCCTGTACCTCCTAAATAATCAGCAGATAGACAGAAAATGCTATTCAAAACTGATTAATATTTCATCTGGTAGAAATTACTAGAGCGATTAGAACTGTTGTTAATACAATACCTGTCTATCATTGATGAAGCTTTCTGATCCATGCCTCCGAAAATAATTGTATAAACCAAGAATCCAATCACTAGTGACCTGAAGAAAGAAATTATATTCTGTGTCAGTCTATATTCATATATATATACATATATATGTATATATATATTATTGTACACACACACATAATATATATATATTATTGTGTGTGTGTGTGTGCTTATCAAGTTGACTAAGAAGACCTTGTTTCTTTGGTGTCCTCCATAACCTCTGATTCTTACTTTTACCTTTTACCTCTTTTACAGGATTATCGAGCTCTGAAGAGAAGAATTTGATGGAAACAACCTATTTAAGGGTTTGTCTTTGAAGGTCTCCGACTCTCTATATAATGTCTGGCTGTGGGTCTCTGTACCATCTGCTGCACAAGGAAACTTTCCTCGAGGTCAGAGCCCATAATTTTTAGAACACATCCCAAAGAAACTCATGAAAACTGAAAAGTGTAAACATAAGATATGTTTTCAAGAAACTAAACAAAAATGAGATGTAAGAATACTACAATAAATGATTTCAAGATTAAGAACTAGACACAAAGACTGAGGATGTGGCTCCATCAGTCATGCACTTGCATTGTAAGCATGAGGACCTGAGTTTCTTCCTAAGAACCCATGTAATAAATCTAAGTACCTTGGTGTTTCTTGGTAATCTCAGCTCTTGTGAAGAAAGACAAGTAGATTTATGAAGCCCAACTGAAAATCAGTCTTGTACAATTGATGAGCACCAGGTCAGTGTGATTCTATCTCAATAAGCAAGGTGGGAAGCTTCCTAGGAACAACTCCAGAGATTGTCTGCTGTTGTCAGTACACAGGTACTGAAAGAGACTGAAAAAGATGTTGACCTTTGTAATACTACACTATAATCTATTAAAACTAGGCTTTAGGGGAACATCAGATGATTCAGTGTTTAAGTTCACCTGTTGTTCTTGCATAAGACACAGTTTTGGCTCTCTCAGCATCCACACTGAGGCTCACAATCATCTGTAACTTCAATTATCAGGTTCCTATTGCCCTCTTCAGACTGCCATGAACATCAAGCACACACATGGTACATATACATTTGTAAATACAAGCAAAATATTCATAAAAATAAACCAATAAAATAAATAGTTCTAAATTTTAGTTCATGCTCTAGAGCCATGCAAATATTAGAAAAATAACCTAACCTTACCACATTTTAAGTCATTTTATGATTATACGCTTGAACATATTTATAGCTATACTTAACTACATACAGCTGGTTCAAGATAGATGAAAGAAGAGGACGAAGTCCAGAACAATTCCACAAAAGTAACAAGAAAATAATGGAAGACTCCAAGAATAATTTTGGAAGACTCTAGATGGGTCAGACAGTGAGTGTAGGTGTGTGGCTTCATGTTCAGGAACAACAAAGTTATCTTAGAATGAATGTTTCTTAGAATATTTCTAAAACTTCATTTGGCCAGCATTCTACCTCTGAGAAATATTGTCAGCCCTTCCATCACATATTAAGTATTTTCTTTTCAAACCGGTGTTTGAAAGAAACATGATCTCAAAGTCATGCTTGATTTCCCTAAACAGTGTCAGTCTGTAGAGACCCTAAAAGTTTAAAGAAGAACGTATGTGGTAAATATCTTTTAAAATTAGAGTACTTCACACTGAAAAAAATATTTTTAGATAAAAGAATATGAGATATTGCTAGTCCATCATTCCAAAATGTTAGAAATTAGCTAGAGTTTATTTTTTATGAAGTATCTCACATATAGATGTTATGAATGCAGTGCTTTTCTGAGCCACAGAAATGTTAGAGATTTTAATCTCTACTCTAAGCATTTGAGAGCTTATATATAAATATTTATACCTTATAATTGTTGCTCATGTAATTCTACATTTGAAAGTTCATTTCTTATGTCTCTTGGTGAATTTATGTTTAACATTAAAAACCCAGTTACAGGTTACGTCTCTGTAACAAAATTTAAAACTTAGGGAAAAATAAATATCTTTTCTTATGTGTTTTCTTAATACCCTTTACATTTTTTCATCAGAGTCACAGTGATATGTTTAGTTTTAAAGCCCTCTATTTCATGTTATATAGAATTTTAAATGCAGAGACAAAGTTTACTTCTGTTGACCTATAAATTCATTGTTCTATACATATACACATATACAAACAATATCTGTCTATCATCTTTCCATATCACTTATAGAGAGGTCAAAATTATGATAGAGACATCTACAGAGACAGCTGAACTAAGCTCATGTAAACTCATGAGCTCTAGACATACAAATGTGGAGATTCTAGCGAACCCAACTAGGCCCTCCATTTGTGAGAGACAGTTGTGAAGCTTTGGACTATCAAAAGGGTGCCTGGCAGTAGGACTATGATTCAAACCAAGCTAGTATATGTGCTAGCTTGTTGGAGCCCATTCCTCAGGGTGGAATGCCATGCTCAATGGCAGTATGACCACGATATAATCTTGGTACATGATCTAGCTTGTTGGAATCCATTCTCCATTCTCTATGTTGGGATTCCATGTTCAATCTTAATATAAGGGAGACCAGCCTGGCCCAGCCCCAACGCATTGTTCCAGACTATGTTCATTCCTAATAGAATACCTTACCTGTGAAGAGGAGTGGACTGGAGGTGGGCTAGAGGAGAGGTAAAGGGTTGGGAAGAGGCAAGGGGGTAGGAAGAAGAACTGTGGTTGGAATATAAAATGAAATAAAATAAAAAAATGGAAAATTATAAAATTAAAGTGTGTGTGTGTGTGTGTGTGTGTGTGTGTGTGTGTGTTTGTGTTATGTACTTCTTGGTACTTGGTAGACAGAATTCCAATACCTAAACTCTCCATGTCAGCTTGGAATTTTTTATTATTTTTAAAACAATATTATTTTACATACCAATCCCAGTTCCCTATTGTGCCATTTCCATCTCCCCATCCCACCTATATCCATTTCTGAGAGAGGGTGAGTCCTCCTATGGGGAATCATCAAAGTCTGTCACATCATTTGGGGCAGGACCAAGGCCTTTCCCCCTATGTCTAAGTTGAGAAAAGCATTACTCCATCATGATTGTACACCCAAAAGCCAGTTAATGCAACAAGGGTAAATACTGGGTCCCCTGCCATTGGCCACATAAACTGCCAAAGCCTCCCAACCATAACCTACACTTAGATGGCCTATTGGGTCTTATGCAACTTTCTCAGGTACCAGTTGACTTGGATCAATAGGAATTCTGATTTCTGAACCTTAAAAGAAGTTCATTACAGTAAGCAATTATGACTTAGTCGTTTTAAGTTATAAAACAGCACCAAATGTTTTGACCAAATGGTATTCAACACAATTAGAAAGTTATCAACACCCGATCACATTTATGCTCAAAATCCAGGAAATATGTACATTAAGATAAAGGTGTTAATCTGACATCCTGCATCAGTTATAACACTTTATTTCCTGTTTCTGAATTCTTGTAGCAGGTCTTTAAAGAACAAATAAAAGAGGATAGTGTAGTAGATGCTGCATTCAGTGCAATAATAAGTTTGAGAGTCATAAGTAAGGAAACCCCTGCTTGTATAATAATAGATGAGAAGAAGACGCATAGTGTCTCTAATGTTATTGTGATGTAACCATCAGTCTACAACCATATATGTGATATAAAAATATATGTAAACACTGATAAGTGCATGCTTATATATACTGCTTATTGGTTATTTAAATATTTTTTCAGTGTCGTATGAAAATATGTGCACTAGGAGCAAGGGGAGAAGGGAAGAGTGGTAGAACTTTGATTTTTAATTTCCTACTGTACAGAAAGAGAGAATCACTAGTAGGAATTAAAGCTTTACATACTATCATTAGAAGAAGTTCTATTGCTTTAACCATTTTTTCAATCCATACCACTGATCTTCATTTACATAAAACTGATATATAAAAGTGAAAATTTATTGGTCTTGCAAAAAAGACACTATTCTGTAAATTAATAGTTATGATTGGCCAATCATAATTATTAATTTAGTTTAATTTAAATTCAATTTATTTTTAATTAATTTAACTTAAAACTTTCATTTTAAGGTATGAAAACATATTTTAGTATTATCCAATAATGCATATCCTTTTATTTTATACTTTCAATTTACATCTAGAAACAATCAATGAAGGAAATAGTTCATCAAGAAAAAGAAAATATTCTAAAAAATTAAGAGAAGGCTCAGTTGTTAAGCTACTTGAAGCACAAGCATAAGAAACTTTTTCATATAACTTTTTATATTTTCATATAAAATCTGGGTATGTTGGAGCACACTTGTAATAATGTAGTAGGCACAGGGAAACATCTTTGGATATCCTTAGAAAATTAGCTAGTCAAACTATTGAGCTTCAGGTTCATGAGTACCTGTATCAAAAATAAGATGGAACAATCCACAAATAATTTCTAGATCTCTGTCTCATAACTATACCTATTTCATGAGCTGCCTTTGCTGGTTCCATCTATTCTTCTGTTTACATTCCTTTTTCCCTAACCAGCCATCAATTGTAAAGGCATAAACCTAGTTTCTGATCTGTGACTCAAGATTCCTCTTTGTTAATAAGGCACTCTTTTTGAGTAAGCGATTTCTCACATGCCCCTTCACCAATCCATACCAATACTTCATCTCTTCCATGTAGCCATTTCCACACTGTAGAACTTGCTTTGCTGGAAAGTCACCTTTGGTTGGTGAGGTGCTTTTTCTTCTCCATCCTTTCTTCTGCCCACTGTCATCTCTGAATCAACAAGCCTAGTTCCAGACTCATGGCTTGGGTACGATGTTTACCTTGTCCATTGCTACCATTTTACCTTGCCTATCTCAGGTCTCATATCTTTAACATCCACTTGTCCTAAGGATGGCCAAATTATTGCACAACGCATACAGCCAAAGAATAACGTCTACATGCCTAGTTCACACCACAAAAAAAAAAAAAAATGGGTGGTTAAAATAACATGTCTCTCATCAAAAGCATTAGTCATATGCAAGTTCTCTTTAACAAAAAATGCATAGATTAACCAGATTAACCCAGTAAATTAACAATCATAAACTTTATCAAATAATTAAAGGAATTTAAAGAATACATGAAGGACACATCATTGAACTACAAGAGGACAACAATAAATACATAGGAGATACCAAAATATTGATGGTTTTAGGTCCAGTTATATCACTCTTTATCCAATCTTTGATTGAGGGACATTTAGGGTGCTTCCAGTTCTGGCATATTTGTACAAAGAAGTATTACTTAGCTGTTAAAAGTGATAGTATGAAATTTAAAGGTAAATTGATGCAGGAAGAAAAATATCATCCCAAGTGAAGCAACCCAGATTTATACAAATTCAGTATGTATTCACATATAAGTGGATATGAACTATTAGGTAAATAATAGTCAAGCTACAATCCAAATACCCAGGGAGAGTCAATAAAATGAAGAGCTATAGTGGTAAAGCATGGACCGCCCTGGGGAAGGAAAATAGAGTAGATTCTCTGGGTGGAGTGGGGTTAATGCACACAGGAGTGCAAGAGTCAGGTAGGGGGTAGAGAAAGATGGTGTGGGTAGAGACAGCTGGAATTGGAAGGAATTTGGGGGGGGCATGGAAATTTGGTGCAGTGGAAACTTCCTGGAATCTATGAGGGTCACCTTAGTGAGGACACTTAGAAATGTAGAATGCAGAGTCCAAACTGGCCATTTGCTGTAAGGCAAGGCTTACAGTGGTGGGACTGATTAAAGTTGGTTGATTTGTTGGTCTAGGAGGTCCCTGTGGAAATCTTTTGACAACCCAGGCTTATGCTAGGAGAGAAGTTCACTTTCTGAAAAATGACAGTGAGGACTCATTGACAAGAATAACTTTCACACAGCTCATTGAAAGTGGACATGTTGAGCTGTTGCAGTCTTGGAGCTTTTACACCTATGTTCTAGTCCCTTTTACAAGAAGTTACTCTGCAGGCTGTGGAAGGATAAGCCTGGACACTAACTGCCCATCCCAAAACCTTCCACACACAATCTATCCTGCTTAAAATATGTGCTTGGACAATGGTGGCACAGATTTTGTGTGAGTGGACAACCACTTGAGTCCCAATGTATGAAAGTGAGCCCATGTCTTCCACTGTTTGGATGACTAGGAACCAGAATTTGGTTAGCACGGAGACCTGTGATATATATATTAAAAAAAAAAAAAAAGCACAACCAACAACAACAACTAAAACAAAAATAACCAATGAGATGATTTCTAATGATCAGTTCCTTTTCAATCCTCATCAGAAACACTTCTGGCAGCAGACGAGAGCAGGTGCAGAGACCCACAGTCAGATGTTATGAGGACAGAGAGTCTAAACTGGAATTTGGCCTCCATTGGGTCCCTCCCCTTGAAAATTGGGGAACTGCATGGAATTTGGAATGGAAACATTAGGTTAACATTTGTGGATGAGAATTCAGTTATGCAATTCATTTTAAATAACAACAAATGAAGATCTTTCTTTGTGTAGACTATCTTTCGTACTCTGTTACTACCCTTGTGAAAAGAGTTTTACTTCCAAAGCTACTTTAAAAATCCATACAATATGCATCAATAATCCTGTAACATAATTCACAGAACTAGGAAAAATGCAGTTCAAGTGTTCATGTGGGACCATAAAAGACCATGAACAACAAAGAGAATGCAAAGGAGAAAGAATGCAATTGGAAATATCACAACACCTTACCTCAAATTATACTACAGAGTGAAAGGAGCAAAGACATCTTGTCACTAGCATAAAAACAGACAAGTGGAAAAATAGAACAGAGGAGAGGACCTTAAAATAAACTGACAAATCAGACAAGCTAATTTTGGGACAAAGTTCTCTAGATAAATACATACACACATACATACATACATACATCAAAGCTCCCTCCCCACTCCCCAAAAAATTCCCATTCAAGCAGTGGGGCTTGCAAAACTAGAGTCTTGTAAGAATGAGATAAGATACTCCATTACATTCATTCTGTACAAAAGGTCATTTTAAGTACAGTTAGTATCCTAAATTAGTTAGGTGTGATCGTGCAAACTTTTAGTCCTAGCCCTCTGGAGGCAGAGGAATGTGTATCTTCATGAATCAGAGAAAACCTTGGTATTAAAGAAAAATCCAGGACAGGCAGAGCAATACAAAGAACTCCTGTTTCAATGAAACAAAAATACCCTAAATTAAAACACAAAATGCTAAAACTTCTAGGGTAAAACATAAGGAATTCTGTTGAAGATGTTTGTGTAGGAAAAAAAAAAAGACCATTCTGAACAGAATTTCAATGGGATAGGAACCAACCTCAAGAATCAGTAGATTTTCTTAAAAAGGTTTGTGCAAAGAATAAAAAATAATAATCTATATAATCTATTAACAGAGAAAGGAAATAGCCCACAAGATGGTAGGAAAATCATGATTTGCTATGTCTGCTGATATAAAGAATTGACCAAAAACTGAAAATTAAACACACACATACAACCAAATCAAAAGTGTCAGTTAACCTTTTGGGTAATGAAACTAACAAAAGATTCTCCAAAGATGGCAAACAAGACTTTTTAAATTTTTTCCACATTCACAGTTATCAGAAAAAATGTCTATTTACTCATAGATTACATGTCACCTGAGTCAGCATTGCTATTGTCATGAAATCTGATTTTCTATCCTTTTTAAGCCAAGGTCTTGGTAGAAAAAAAAAAAAATACAGTTTTCTCAAGCACAAATGAGGAAACCAACGGCCTTCATTCAAAGGAGGTCTCATTTAAACAGATTGCTTTCTGTTCTAAACCTTGAATTTAGCTGGTGACTTGACAGTTGAACAGCTGTTGCCTTACATTTCCATAACTTCGTATATTTAAAAAAGAAGATTAACGTACTTCACTTCTCTGTTAAGATCCAACAAAAACAAGGGCAGTTAAACCTAAACCACTTGTGAAAAAGACAGGGCATGAAACTCTTTTCATCAACTGCATTGTAGCTTTTTTTTTTTTTAACTCCAAACATCCATCTGCTCTAACATCTCTGGCAACTGAAAAGAAGGAAAAGTGCAGTGTTCTTTGAAATATATATTATATAATGTGAATGGCGTTGTAGATAAGCCTGTCTGCCAAATGCATTTAAATATCATTCATTTAAGGTAGTCTTCTTTGAATAAACATCAAAGATTCCACATACAGTAAAGTAATAGTAATGCTGTTGCCCTAAAATAATTAACACTTTGCAATGTAGGTTGAAGATATCCAACTTTATTTCAAAACTGTAAAATGTTATATACACATTCTTTTCTTTCCATATATTCAGACCACAATTTCCCCTCTCTCCTCTCTCCAAGCTCTCCCCTCCCAAACCCCTGTGGTCCCAACCCCCATTTTACTTTCCCTGCATTTCTGTTCAATAAAGGTCAGATCTCTTATGGATATCAATAAAACATGGTGCATCAAGTTGTAGTAAGACTAAGCACCTCCCAATGAATTAGAGCTGGGCAAGGTGACCCAATATGAGTATTTGGGTTCTAAAAGGCAGTCAACATGTCATAGACTGGCCCTATTTCCACTATTATGAGTCTTACCCCCACAAGATGACAAAGCTACACACTATATGTATGCTACAACTGTAACACATGTAGACGACCTATATGAGTGCCATGAAGGCTCCCTAGATGTAGGTTCAGAATCTGTGAGGCCCTATGAACCAAGGTTAGTTGATTCTGTGCATTTTCTTATGGTGTCCTTGACCTCTTTTTCTTTTCCTTATTTGAACTATTCATTCAATATTCTTTCCATGCATTAAGTCAGGGTTTTAGGTCATATCTTTTTTCAGAGGATGTTGTCTTAAATATGTGTAGACAAAAATCAACCCTCTTGTAGGATAATGAAACAAAACCAGTAAAGAATATTTTCTTACTATTCTTGTGAGAGGGAAACATTGAAAATTAAAGACTTTTTGCTATCCACTCAAATGAGCCAACATGCCCATTCTTGTTCTATTTTCAAGGAAAATAAATAAAGAAGTAACAAGAAATACTTCCCTAAAAGAGGACCCTAAGAGAGAAATATAGACGCCTAAAGAAGGGGAAAGGAACAAGAACTACAGAGCAAATGGGGAGCCTGGCAGGAGAGAGGAGGGAGGTAGGAAAAAAAGAAGGGGAGAAGAGGAGCGCAGAGGAGAACAAGAGAGATGAGAAAGACTGAAGTAGGAGAGGAATAGAGGATAGTAAGAAAAGAGATACCTTCATAGAGAGAGCCAGTAGAGTTTTAAAGAGAAATTTGGCACTAGGGAAATGTTCAGAGATCTACAAAGATAACCCACAACTAAGAATCTAGGCAGTAGTGAAGAGGCTGCCTTAAATGCCCTTCTTGTATAATGAGAATGATGACTACCTTAAATGACATCTTAGAGTCTTCATCCAGTAGCTGATGGCAGCAGAAACACATAACCACAGCTGATCACTGAATCATACTCCTGGAATCCAGTTATTGAGAGGGAGGTGGGATGAGCAAAGCAGTTAAGACCAGACCATGCTGGATAAACTTACATAAACAGCTGATGTGAACTAGTGATAGTACACAGACCCCATTTGTAAAGCCGGAAAACCAGCATTGAACACACATAAGAACTCTGATTGTTGGTGCCAGTAAGAAGGACCATGGGACCTCAAACAATAGAACCAGTATTTATCCCTAGTACACAAATGGACTTTAGGAGCCCATTCCCTATGAAGGGATACCATTTGGGCCCAGATACATGGAGGAGGGCCTAGGCCCACTCCCAATGATGTGAGAGACTTTGAACCCATTTAGGCCTAAGAGTGTGATGAATATCTAAATGTGGAAGAGATTCCAGATCAAGTGAGGCAATTACTGACACTTGAGGCTGTCTTCTGACTTCCTATACCATCATATACATTGCCATTATATACATTGACATACCCACATATGCATATATATACATGTTATACACACAGTTTAAAAAAAAAAGAAATATCTAATTTAGTGTTCTTGTTCAATCACCCCTTGCCATTTTATGATTCATCTAATTAAAAATGCATGAATGAGCATTGATGGAGATGGAATTGTACATGAGCCAAGAAATTTGAGCAGTTTTTTTGTAGCAGGAGTTTTATTATTATTAATAAATTCAATTTTTGAAAGTACAATATAATTACATCATTGTCCTTTCTTGTTTCCTCACTCCAAACCATTTCTATATAACTTTCTATATTCTCTTTCAAATCTATACCCCCTGCTATTGAATTATTTTTTAATTCGAGAAAGAAAAAATATAATTATATTTTTAGTGGAACTATGGAATCTTGAAGTGTGATAGTCAAGAGGAAACAATAGATGTATAATCTACCACCAAAAGTAGAGGTACCTAAAAGTGACATAGCAGGTGTATGCTCTTGGGGAAATATCTCAATCATATAAATTCTAGGTTCCTCATCTACAGAATTCCTTTCATTTAAGAGAAATAAGTAATGTTACTGTTTAATTCATCCCAAACAGGGTACTACTTCTTTCCTCAAAAATCTGTGGCCCAGTCTTACAGTGAACCTTCAGGTGTGAAGTAATTACACTTATCCATAAAACCATTCATGATATTTTTCTGTTTTTGAGCAATGTTGCTTAAATTTAGAATAAATTTTGCATTCTGGTCAGGTTTACTTTTTATATCTCAAACTGTTGCTATGTATATAGCACTGGATTCACTTTTGGTTTCAGCACATAAATGAAGAATACTAAAGTAATTACTCTTTAAACTAGTAATGCCTATTGAGGGAATTTCTTTCTATAACTTTTTTTTCCCCTTTTCTCATTTTCCCATAATACTAGGATTGAACGGAATTATGGGTGACAGAAAACTTATCATGTTGCTGCAAATACAGTCCTGAATTTTATTATTCATCATAGTTTATATAGACAGTTAATTTATCCATGATTAATATTATTTAGTACTTATAATATTATGTCAGAAAACTTGGTGATTGAGAATTTTATTCTCTTTTAATAACTTACAGAGTAAATGTTTCATCTTTAATATGACTATATGTTAATCACTAATTAAATTAATGATATTTTCTAATTTAATTTTACAAACTATTTTTTATCAAATATTTAATGTAGATTTAATTATCAGTCAATGACAAGAATAAAGCAAAATAGATCTATTTAATCATTTATTCTTGGGGTGGGAGAAATGACTCAGTGTGTGAGTGATTTCTGCTCTTACAGAGGAGCCAGACTCTTCCAGAATCCTCCTATTGACTTACAACCACGTGTAACTCCAAATTCAGCAACTAACACCCTCTTTTGACCTCTGAAGGTAATGCACAGTCATGGCACACATGGCTACATGCAAACAAAACACTCAAACGTATAAAATAATGATTATTTCAGTATCTCTATGACTAGAAATAAAAGGATTTGGTTAAGGCAACATCATATTTCCAAGTGAATTAATTAAATCAAGGTAACCCTATTTTAACAATAAGATGATACAATGCTCTTATTAGTGTTGTAACGTTGATTTATAATATGATCATGGTTTACACACAGAATTCAGATAGCTATATCTATTAATTTTTTGAACTTTTTGCAATATTTACAATCAACATCTTTATAAAGATGATTTTTTAATTCATTTGTTTTACAGTGTTTTATTTTTTGCCTTTTTCTTATCTAAGACCTTACAATAAATAAAATGCTGAGGATTACTTAAATGTATATATTTTGAAGAAAAATAAGTGTTTTTTATTCATTATCTAGAATGTGTTCTAGTAGAAATTTGTTTTCTTTTTTTGCATGTGTCTTTAAAAAGTAACACAGGACTTTATGATAACTTACAGTATAATATATTTAAAAGGTAGACAAATATAAAATTTGTACTGTAATTTTGTAAAAAGTATATCTTCAATATTGGGAACTAATAATCTGTGAGATTCAGTTAATTTTTAACTTTAATTAATTATTACTAGTTTATCCAAAACTATTATTATTAAAAGAAGTTATGAACTCTTGCTTTCTGAAAACACTAGGATAGTTGTAGCTGCTGAACCACCTGAGAACTGAAGATCAAGCAGGATATACTTAAAGTGCAGGAAAAAAATGTAACTCCCTGCTTTTATTAAGGATTTATTTATTCTGTACATTCTTTTCTGCCTGCATATCAGAAGAGTGTGCCAGGTCTTATTATAGATGGTTTTGAGCCATCATGCAGTTGCTGGGAAGTGAACTCAGGGCCTCTCGAAGAGCAGTCAGTGCTCTTAACCTCTGAGCCATCTCCTCCAGCCCTAACTCAGTACTTTTTGATTTTTTTTTAAAGAAATGAATCTAAAGATAGTGGTTTCCTTCTGTAATCCAACCACCTAAAGTCAAATGCAGGGAGATCAAATGTTCTAAGCCAGCTTCAGTGATGTTATACAAACTTGTCTCAGAGTTTAGAAAAAAAAAGGAAAACAAATTATTCTAAATATGGTACAAATTGCACAAAAAGAGAGAGCATTAAGGATAGATATTTTATATTTGTGGGAATAGCTCAAGTATACATGCTATAGGGTTTCTCCAGGCAACAATAACTCATCTAGCTATCATTAAAAATGAATAAAAGCTCTTAACTGGTGAAAACTCATTCTCTGCTCTGTATCAAGGTTTCAGAGAGTAAGAGGCAATTTAGTAGAAAATAATGTATAGGCTAGATAAATAAAATTGAGATCATGGATTCCATCAAAAGAGCTTCAAACAAATCTATCAGGGAAAGAGTAAGAGGCAGATATTAGAGAAAGATACAGAAAATGAGCAAGAGAGAGAGAGAGAGAGAGGCAGAGAGGGAGAGAGACAGAGAAAGAAAGAGAGAGAGAGAGACAGAGAGAGAGAGAGAATTGGAGTATAGGAGCTAGGAGCCTATGAAACACTAAAACCAGGAAAGCTTTCTCTAAACATTACCAAAGGCTTAAGAGTCTTTCAGCTTCATGCAGGAATTCACCAGAGTCTGACCTGGAAGAAAGTCTTTGCCAAGTTAATGAAAATAACATTCTTTAACTTTGTATTATATCCATATGATAGATGATTTATCTCATCCCACAATTAAAGTTACATGCATTTCTGTTATCCACAAAGGCTGAGAAATATAACTTTAAAAAAAATCATTTATACCTGTATTTACAGTCTTTTTTTGCCATAAGTCTTTTTATTGCCATAAATCCCTGCTAAACACATACATATACTATATGTTTCTACTTCCTGATTTCCTCTCAGCAAACCAAGCCATTTGTTTTTCATTGCCTTGTTTACTTTCTAAGTACAAATTTAAATTCAATAATTTAAACTATTTTTTTCATGGTGGAATAATACATAATATCCTGAATCTGATAAGACATATCCAATAGTAATATAAATTTACCATTGGTAGTTAGCTATCTAGTTATATCTGATAATCTTTCTTTCTGTTTTATGAATCTAAAATGCATTCTAGTACCTAATCTAAAAATACATGAAAGTAAAAAAATGTTAAAAACTTCTAATACACTTTTATTTGTATTTACTTATTTCCTATTACTTATTTTCATTCATATATTAAAAGAAGAAATTAAATTATTTTTTGTGTTATTTTATTAAAACTATTCTACTTTGATCAATAGTTTTTACATATTTATGTATTTTCATATTTTTGTGCTATTCTAATAGCATATTTAGGACCAAATATTATCCTTAAATCTGTTCTTCTTTACCTTCTAAATAATGTATTGCTTTAAACTTTACAACAAAACTATGTTTTATTTTAGTTTTAATGTCTTAAAAACATTCTTTATCTTTCTCTAAAGTAAAATCTCATTTTGCCTAGTTATAGTGATGCAAATTCAATTCTTATTATTTAACTTTTCCCATATTCTTCTTTCCACACGGGTTCAATATCGAAATTCAAAATTATATGTTTTTACAATTCATCAGTCCTTTTCTTCTGGCAACTTATATGATAATGTCTTTCTCTTTAATGTTTCAAAGCTTTTATGTAGGTGTCTAGACATATTTATGTGTTGATGGTTAGTACCAATGAATAGGCTGAATTCATTACTTAATGTAACTGTCATGTTACATGATAGGAAAACACTGTCTTAATATGTAAATTAGAATTTTTTGCAACCAGAAAGTATTCCTATTTGTATTTTTTGGTTTTTATTTTTATTTACTTGTTTATTTACTTTGAGTATGAGTATATACATCAGCACATGTTTGTCATGGTGCTTATTTGGCGGTATGAAACAAATTTCAGGAGATGATCTGTTCTTCCACCATATCTATTTTGGGGTCAAATCATACTCTTTGAGATTTAAAGTATGTGCCTTCACCTGCTGAGAGAGCTCACTGGATTTTATTTGTACTTTCATTCAATAAATGACTCCTCATTTCAATAGCAACATTTAAGTAATACCAAAATTATTTCATCTTTAAATTACATTTATGTCTCATATATATATACATATATATATATGTATATATGTTTGAGTGTGTGTGTATATGTATATATATGTATATCATATTATACACATATAAACATACATACACAAATATGTATATATATATATTTATACATATATATATATATACATGTATATATAATTAAGGGGTTTATTTTTCATGTTCAAAAAGGACGTTCTATAAGATGATTTATAGTATTTCTTTATGCATCCCATAAGAAGTTATCATCAGTGTGGTAGACCAGTATGACAAAGTTTGGAATGATAATCAAGTTCATTGCAGGTCAGAACACCATACAAATTCTTTATTAACCTCTTAATTAAGTATTAGTGATGTTATAGATATTTGGATGCACTGTAGGCAATTAAGTAATACTAAGAGTACAAGAAATAGTCTTCTGTAGGCTAAAAAAAAACTGAATTAGTTATCAAATATTAAAAACCCATCCATGTAAACATCAATTCAAGTTAAATTATACATACTGGCTGGTTATTTTTTTTATATAAAATTGCCATATAATGTATGGTATAGATATTTATACGTATATGCAAATTATAACAAATTTACAAAAAATAGAGGCTAAGATTTTGAAAGAGACAAAGAAATGGTATGTAGGTGGGTTCTAAGAGAGAAAAATAAATGGATGAAGTATGTAATTATATTATAATATCAATAATAAAGGAAAAGAATAAAATCATTAGTGCAATTGGAATAATAGCTCCAATTAATTGCCAATACAATGTTTTTGAATACTGGCAATAAAGATTTGGTTAGATATCATAATGAATTAGATTATGGTATTTTTGATTAATTGGCATGCATACTTGTATGTGTATGCACATTTACACACTTACATGTCATATAGCATATGGATGTCAGAGAACACCTTGCCAAAGTCAGTTCTCTCTTTCTACTAACTTGGTTCTACAGATTATGTTAGGGTCATCAGATTTAATGGCAATTTCTTCATACCTGAAGTTTATCATAATATTTTTGTGGTACTCAGAATGATTACATATTTTTCATTTATTAATTTTGGAATAACAACCTCTGGAAACTACAGTTTAACTCTTTGTATCATGTTAGTTCTCAATCCCTTGACCAATGTAATATATCAATTTTGCAATTGATTATACTTCTTCATTTGTATATTTAGAAGATGAAACAAAGAAAAAGAAATAAAAATATTAGAACTTATTGAAATCCCACTCATGCATATAGAAGTTATTTTCTGTATTAACTTCATATTCAATACCTGACAAAGTAACTTAAGAATGGAATAGTTGGTCAAAGGGGTTCCATGGAACTCACAAACATCACAGGTGATTGAAAAACTCTATACTTTTCTCTCCAAAAAACTGATGACCTATTATTGAAGACAACACTCATCTCTTCAAAGCAGGGAAGCCAAGCTGTGGCATCTAACTAGAAGCTCCATCTCTAAAGACTAGCATTCAAGGTTCTATTGCAAGGTACTTTGTATGCTTCTAGAGGAGGAAAGCAATTATCAATGTCAATAAGCTACATTCTCTGTGATAGCAGTGAACTACCTATAAGACACACTTGTAGAAAGATTACACAAATGTAATGGGAGTAACCCGCCATTTTCTGGTTGGATTTAATATATACTCTATGAAATAAAAACCATAATATTCACTTCTAAATTCTACAGGAACCTGAGACTAGATATGTGAAGGGGCTATGAAAAATCCTAATACTATTTTTTCTGATAAGGAACCTAGCAAAGCTTGACTCCAAAAGACATTTTATGATTCCTATAAACTAGTACCTCATGCAGACTTTATCAGAAAAGTTTCTTTGAGTAAGTGGGAACTAACACAGAGACCTACACATGAACACTGTGATGAAAGTGAGAACATTCTTAGCACTATATTTTAAATGGGATGAAAGAGGATGGAGGAAGATTATAAGAATGAGAGGTGATAGATAACTCCAAGTTAACCATTTCTTTCAGGCACAAGACTGATGAATATATGAACTCACAGACTGTAGAAGACCTGCAAAGGACCAAGCCAGGCAGGTTCCATCCAAGAGAATAGGAAACAGACATGGGGTCCTACTTCTAACTTAGAAGTTACCTACAATTTAGCTTAGCTGACATAGGAAAAAAGAAAAAAAAAAAAAAAACAGTTTTCTACATGTTAGTGTTAACTGGTTATATCAACTTCATTCCAAAGTAGTTGGCCAATACAAAATAAAGTCAATTCTATTTTTTTATACATTTTGTTTTCTTTTGCTTTTTTTGACTTTTTTTTCCAAATTGTCTTAAGGGGCTGGAGTTTTAGCTATGGCTCAGTTCTCTTTCTTACATTCTCATTTTTTTTGTGTGTGTGTGTTCATGCTCACTTTATGTGTTTAATGTTTTTGTTCCTTCTTCTTACTATTTAAAAGAGAGAGACAGAGAGACACAGAGAAAGTATAAGTTTGGGTGGATAGGAAGGTAGGGTGACTATGGAGGAGTTGGGGAAAGAAATAATATGAACAAATGTTTTTTTTTTTTAAAGTTTTAAATTTTTTTTAAATGGGTTAATTTTGGCTCTCATTTGAGGGTATAATCCATTATAGTGGGTAAGACATGACAGAAAGAGGGTGACACAGGTGGAGATACTCTTCTGTATTTATAAATCAGAAAGAGATGCTGTTGTTCCTAGCTTGCTTTCTCTGTTTTATACATTCAGAATTATTCACACATAGGTGAACCTTGCTTAGTAAAACATTTTGAGAAATACTCTCAGAGATAGACCCATGAGTTTATTCATATTCAAGTCCACATAATTATCCATCTCAGTTCTACTCTTTATCAATGAGATAGACCCAAGAAAGTTTATATCCAAAGAACACATCTGTAGCCTTTAATGTATTTTTATTTCACAGTTTAGAATTAATTAATCTCTGAAAGTTTATGTGGTTTTTGAGAATTCTGATGCTATTAAAATGTCCAAAGGGACCATAGCTGGAGCAATGGTTCAGTGGTTAAAAACATTAGCTCCTCTTCCAGAGCTCCTTGGTTTAATTTGCACAATCCACATGCTGGCTCACAACCATCTGTTACTCTGATGCCTTTTTTGGCCTCCATCTTTATAAGGTATGCATACAATGAACAGACCTACATGCAGGCAAAACACCCATATGCAATGTTTTTTTTTTAAACTCTCAGATTCCTAGTTTTTCAGAGATTCAAGACAATATTTTAACATTGAGATGATTCAAAATAATAAGCAAATTATACCTATACCAAGAAGTTAAAACTTCAAACTGTATTTGAGACTCCTGTTATCACCATGTGTTCCTTGATGATCTCTGTTACACTACCCCTCCAATTCTGCTGCCCACGGTTCATATGTACTTTACTCTAGTGAGTATTTTCCAGTACTGGCTTCTCAAAATATTGATGGATCACTGCTGCTTAAGTTTCATGTTCCAAGCTTCATATGATGGCCTCCTTTCAGGAGATCGAAACCTAATATGCATTGGCTTTCCTCCACATCTTCCTGGAATCATTTTGCAACCCTATGTGATCTTTTAACTACCAGTTTCATTTTGTGACTATGGGAATCATGCTGTCAAATCTTCATGCCAGTTTAAGATATAATCTGCTGCACCCTGTTGTGCACAGCTTCTACCGGTTGACCCTGAGTAAACACTTCCTGTGTAGAAGATTATGAGCAGTGAACTTATTCAGTGGCAAAACCATTTAAGCATATATGCTTTCATGTGAGTTTGCATTTTCTTAAGTCATAGACTTAAGTTGAGATGGTTTGACTGTACTCTCCTTTTCTCCAAACTTGAACTTGTTTATGCTCATTTTATAATCAAATAGCAAAATTTTCCAGATACTTCTGCCGTCACCATGCATCCTGATAATAGCAGAGAGCTGTGGCTATGCTATCTTTTCATTTCTTTCCCCAAAGAAATTAGCTGTTTGTTTTATAATTCATCTTCTCTCAAGTTCATGCTACATGGATACAATGAAACAAAGAGTGCTTCACCAAGATATGACATAAGCAGCCTGCAGTCCTAGTTCCCATAAGTTCCTGTGCTTTTCTGGAATCCATGAACTCCATTACCCACATATCCTTTGACTTTCTGGTATTCCAAACTGCCCCTAAAATAATAATTCATTTCTACCCACAGCACTACAGGGCTTTCTTAGCCCAAAGTGGCAAGATGTTCCATGTTCATCCCAAGAAACTGCCATGAATGTAAAGTGTGCTAATAGAAATATTTCACCTCTTTGATACCAATATTTTATTACTTTGTTTATCCCTGGAAAAGTATTTCTGACAAAAGCAAGCCATGGAAAGAATGAGTTACTCTTCCTTATGGTTTGAGGGTACCATTCTATGAACTTGGAAAATGAAGCAACTCACTAAACTTGGGAAATCATTCTCTTAAATCTGAAAGAATCTCTTATAGGTACAACCTGAAATGGTGAAATCAGAAACCAAGTTCAATAAGGTATCTAGGTATCTTAAAGCCATAAAAAATAGAAATGGTTGTTGGTATTCAATTCAGTCTGTCTCTTTAATTCATTTTGAGACTTTGTCTAATGAGATAGTGTTTCCATACTCACAATAGGTATTTCCTCCTTAGACATTTAGAAATTTCTGGAAAAGCCCTCACTATCAGTATGCTTCCAGGTTGATTAAAATTTCAACCATGTTCACAATGGAGATTAATCATAATATATGATATTCAAAAAAATTAGCCTCCTAAAATGTTTATCATTTCAATTTTAAGGAGCCTACTCCAGTTATTTGGATTTGCTTTTCTTCACTAACCACAGGTTTTTATTATTTAGAGGCCCCAAAATTCCATGGCTTTGAATATATCTAATAACTAAGGATACTCAAGTTCGCACATCATTTTACCTGGGTTAGTTTTCAGAGTTAAAAATTTCTGTATACATTCACTGAATTTGTATCAAACCACTGATTTCTGTATCCAACTCAGTATCTGTTTATGGATCAATAACATCATATATGTAATTTTTCTTTCTTACTTTAAGAGTATCACTTCCCATAGTTCTCCAAATGCTTTGGTCAAATCTTTAACATTGCATTAAATGTTTCAGTTTCTAGACTAAACATTGAACATCTTCTTTATTTTTCCTTCAGTCTGTCCAGAACAATACTTTTTCACATTCACCCTTACCATCATGTCCAAACCACGGTCATCTCTAGCCTAGATAATTGTCATGAGCTAAACAAATTGTCTGATAGTTTCCTTTATATACTAATTATTTAAATAATTAAATAAGAAAAGTAAGCAATGGCTACTATGATTTGAATGTTTACATCTCCTCGAAATTTACATGTTGAAAGCTAATCCTACCACCACCTGAATTTGATCTTTTCAGGTGTTGTTTTGTTGTGAAGATTTCATATGTATAAACAATGCACTGTTTTTTCTTTCTTTCTTTCTTTCTTTCTTTTATATTGTAAGCACACAGCTAAAAGACACTACAGCTGTGATGACTAGTAGGCATGTATCTAAGGTTACATTTGAAAATTCCTTGACTGTAAACTGAACATCCAGAATTTTGGGACAGGAATTTCTGTTCTTTAAAAGCCATTCAATCTCAGAAGATTGTTTTCTCATATATGCATCTCTTTTCCATGTCAACATTGACATGTTGGTTAGGTAGAGAGCAGGAAGGCTCTGCCTGTAAAATTTAAATTAGTCCAACATTTTGCCTCTGATTAAAATTTTATAGGTAGACCGATATTTAATTACAGTATATTTGTCAGATTTTGGTGTTTTAACCTGAACCACTCTGATTAAATTTATATTTCTTTTCTCATCCTTTACCATTCCAATAAAGTTTAAATTTCCATGGCTTTTATTGCACTGAATAATTTTCAATACCTGTAATAGTTTGTCTATATTTGTAATTTTTTTTCAACTAGTAGAATACTATTCATGTGAAGCTGGGAAAGTTTCATCTCTTTTTCTGCACTTCCTATAGCCCAGAAATAAACGACAATATAAGTGTTAGGATTTACTGTATGTTTGCTAAATGAATGACTAAATAATGTATGAAAATTGTTTTCTTCTGGTCTTCATTGGTCTCATTATTCATCAGTAAATTCAAATGAAATTTTCATTCTGATTACTGTTAACTCAAAATTTATATCTAATGAAAATAATCAATGACATTGATATATTCTCCCATCTGAAGTTAAACATGTAAAATGACTGTCAGCTATATTGTGGAAAAGGAAGGGAAATGTTAGAAGTCTTGTTTTGACATATGGTCCACACAGGATCTTTGTGTAACAGGATTCAAACTTTATTACAATCAGTTTATTGTGTTTGATGTTCTTCATGCTTGACCTTTGGGAGGAGAGTTTCAAAATCTCACTGTCAAAATGTTTCAAGGAACAATAACACTTAAAAGGTACTTGAGAGATGTTTTCTCACTTCCCATATCTAGTTCAGAAATATCAATTAAATTGCAAAATAGACCAAGTTATTAGACCATTCTAGTTTTCATAGTAGGCCATTATTTTTGTTCATGTCCTTTCCTTAGGAACAGCTACTGAGGGTTAGCCTCTCTTCTAAACATAGAAGATCTATTATAACTTCTACACTTTTTTATTCTTTCCAATGGGTTCATGTGTGTAATTGATCTTCTCACAGATGTTCTTGTGGCCATCAATCTGCTGGGCTTTCAAGGATAGAATGAGTGAGCAGTGGGGTTCTCAGGAAACATTCCCTCTTCTGTTTCATTCTCTCCTGATGATGTGAAGTTCTCTATCATTACCAGTTTTTAAAGGCTGACATCTAAACTAGATTTAGTATGAGACACCATTGAGTGAGTAATTATGAGGAAACAATTGTTACTATTCACAGCTGCTTGAGTGAAGATTTTGAATCCAAGGGCTTTTAAAAATTTGAGTAATTGTAATGGCTTCAGACTCATAAATATTCTCCCTCTTTCTGACAAGCATCATTAGACTATTCTCAAATCCAGAAAAAAGACCTTTGCTGCTAACATTCAGAAAGCTTCAAGTTTCTCTAGGTGAGTCAAAATTTCTTTTCAAACTTGACTAAGCAATTGACACCCACTTCTTTTGGGAGTGCATGCTCATGAGGTAAATGGATATAATTTTACACAGTGACTGCATTACTAAAATATACAGCAACATTGCATAAGTTTGGAATAACAGTACAGTAAATCTGTCATTTTTTTTTTCTGATCGCACAGTTAAATGACTTTCCCTACCCCTTTTACATACAGCTGCTGTGTGGATCCCATTCAACTCAATAAGTTTTGGAGGACACATCAGTGCAGTACATTATCTGTACTCTGTCATTTCTGTGTCTCACCAAAATCTAGGTATCTATGCTCAAGGTCAGCTCAAGACATTCACCATGACATGCAAAATATGTGACAAATATGTTACACAAAGTAAACCAGCACTAACATAGTTGTTATCTGAGGCAGAAGAAGTGATGATGGTGATGGATTTATAATATATAAGTCAAAAGATTATTAAGCCTCTTGTCTGTTCTTTCCTCTGGAAAAATCATATGATTCTCAACTGAAACATATGCAGAAGAGATTGAGAAGAATCAAAATATTAGTGTCTGTTGAGTGCAACTGTTTTCTGCTGTGGAAAAACTATAAGAATGACACTTCCTGGAGGGAATTGGCCATTTTGCAATAGAAATATAAAAGGGTTTCTGAAAATACAGTGTCATGGTGAGAATGCTTACTGCCTCTGATCCGAAAACAGTAGATAATACTAGGATGCCTCAAATAGCATACTCATACTCAAACAGAGTCATGCAGGCACCATCACTTCTAGTAAAAAAAAAAAAAAAAGAAAGAAAGAAAAAGAAAAAGAAAGAATATAGAACCATGTAATATTTTTGGTCTTTTTTTTTTCATTTTCAAAAATTAGAAAAACAGAAAAATGTGAAATAATGTTTTTCAGAGGGGGCGTCAACAAGCAGATAAAATTGGGACCTCTGAGAAAAAAAGAAACAAAAACAGTTTGTGGCTCTGGAAATAATCCAAAGTAAAAACTTACAAAGAAAAAGGGAAACATATTTCCAAAACTGTAATGTTTTGGGAACATAAGTTTGAAGTTTGTGAACTTTCAAACCAGAATACAAAAAAGAAAGAATTTGTACAAAATGTGCTACTATGACATCCAGGGGCTTGATTTCACGATTCTAAAGAACTGCTTATCTGAATGTGTAGGAGAAAAACACCAAATATAAAGAAAAAAGAACTGGACAGTAGCTAAAGTCACATAGAAGGTAAGCATGACACTGCAAATACATTTCCTACTATTTATAGAAAAGCTCAAGCTGCAAAGGGGAATACATAATAAGTTCACAATATTCTCTATTAATATTGGGACAAATAAAACTTAGGAAAAGAAGTTCTTGGCTGCTACTCATAAAAAGTGAGTTTTAAAGTATTATTTTAAGTTATTCAACTGTTTCTAAGTGATTTAACTGAATGTCATCATGAACAATAATGCATTAGTGTCCAAAACCTACAAATGAAAAAAAATTAAGAAAAATGAAAGAAAGTTGATCTCTAGAATACATTAACAAAAAGATCACTAAGTATGGAAATAAGCATTCCTAATCTAAAGAAAAATTGATCAACATTATTGAAATATTAAAGGAATAATTATAATATGTAATTATATGACAAGTGAAAATGAAGCTATCTTCTAAGAAGACAAAGTCATAATTCTTGCCACCCTATCATTGAAGAAAATGTTAAGAGAAATTCCAATAAAAATAATAGTAGGAGATGTAAATATGTATCAGTTCTAAATAAGGTTGGTGAACCAAGGAGGAAATACACAGAAAGAGATTTTTTTAATATCTTGCTTAATCTCTTTAAAGGTAACTAGATAAAGCAATAATAATTCATTTTACTGTCTATGATGCATATTCAAAATAAAGTATGGAACAACAATCCCATAAGTTGAGAAAGAGAAAATAAAAAGTACAATTATGAAATCATTACCAAATGGATATAAAACTGGGGCAATTGTGCTATAATAATTTAAAGATGTATATGATAAATAGCAACCATTTAATACTGCAGCTGATGGTCCTACATTCATGATCATGCAGGCTGAAAATATTAGACTTCGTAGGAAACTTAACACTATCAACAAGTGACCCCTACTAAAGCCACGGACCTCCTATGGCTGAACCCTGCAGGTCTCTGCCTTAAAGCCTAGCAAAAGGGAAAAACTGAACATTGCACAGAAGAAATACATCAAGCTTCACTTGTCAAAGAAAGTAAACCTCAAGTGGTCAGTCTGGAGCTATAGCCAGTAACCCCCTGTTCATCCTTGACCATGCCTACTAACTAGAGGTAAGCTAAGATTACACCATCAATACTGCAAGTCCCTACCTATGCACTGGTTCGTGGCTAGAGGGCTTCCAGTTTATTTCTCACCACTGTTGCTGCCATTGTGATGGGCGTGTGGTGAATGTTAATTCTGCCACTTGGTTCAGCCCTCTGCCTATAAAAACACTATTTAAAGGGAAAAACATTAAAAAGGAGCACATAAAGTAGAGGTAAATAGTGGTAAAGGAGTAGAGGTAAAAGTGGGGAAGTAATGGGTGAGTGGATTTGAACAAAATACATCTTACATGGGTATAAAATTCTTTATGAAAAATAAACTGTTAAGTATTATGCTGGTTTAGCAAATTAGTGATTATAGATTCTCCTCCAAAATCAACTCCACTAGCACTGAGAAGTTAGGTCTTTTTGAATACCAAACTTGGTTCTGCTCTTCTTGAGTGGGTCTTAAGTCCAACCAGAGAGCTGTTGGCTAGTGCCAAGGTATATGGGCCACTACTTCATCCTTAGGGTTATTGTGCATTTCCAGCCAGTAATGTGATAGACATCATAGTTGTGGACTGTTGGCTCTCTCTCTCTTACATAGTATACATGGCGCCTTTTGGTTCCCCAGATGTTCATCATTTGTTTTATGTATACAAGAAAGTGAATTTTTCCTCTCATCAAGGAAACATCTCTTTGTAATGGACCGAGGCCACCAGAGAAAATCACAACCAATCAAAATGAAGAGTTATGGAGTCCATTTCCAAATATAGATGTACAAAACATTCCCTAGCCTAAGACTCAGGAAACAATGTGACAGAGGGACATAGGACACACACACACACACACACACACACACACACACACACACACACACACATATATATATATATATATATATGTGTGTGTGTGTATATAGTTTACTGTGTTTATTGGGCTGACATTCAGTTTGCAGTCTAGATAATCCAACAAGTAACTAGCTGTGAAGGGAAAGTCCAAGGACCCAGTAATTATTCAGTTCACAAGGATGATCTGTCACCTTGTCTTCAGTATATGTTGGAATCTCAAAGACTGTCAGTGAGGGATCAATGTGCTTGCAAGGCTTAGCAAGAAGTCAAACAACAAAAGCTTCTATATACTTCTTTAGAATTCCTTCAGAAAACATGGCCCATATTAAAGGTATATCATTTTCACTCAGATTAAGATGAAAGGCAAATCAAGATTCTTAGTAACTTTTCAAGCATATAAAAAGTAATATATGGATATACTTATAAACAAGCATAATACCACCACCCTTTTAAATCCAGCCACACTGAACATCTTAGAAGAGGAAGTAGGAGGTACCCTTGAAGAAATTGGTACAGGAGACTGCTTCCTGAACATAATTCCAGTATCACAGACACTCAAATTGAAAATTAATAAATGAACCTCCTCAAACTCAGAAGTTTTTGTAAGACACATGACAAATTTGACAGGAACAAATGGCAGCCCACAGACTGGGAAAAGATCTTCACCAACCCTTCATCTGACAGAGGGCTGATTTCCAAAATATACAAGGAACTCAAGAAACTAGTCACCAAAACACCAAATAATCCTATTAAAAAAAAATGGTGTACAGAACTAAAGAGAGAATTCTCAACAGAGGAAATCAAAATGGCTGAAAGACACTTAAGAAACTGCTCACCATCCTTAGCTATTAGTGAAATGTAAATCAAAATTGCTCTGAAATACCATCTTACTCCTGCCAGAATGGCTAAAATTAAAAACACCAATGACAACTTATGCTGGAGAGGATGGGGAAAAAGGGGAACACTCCTCCACTGCCAGTGGGAGTACAATATGGCAGTTCCTCAAAAAAATGAGAATCAGTCTACCACAGGACCCGGCAATCCCCCTCTTAGGCATATACCCAAATGAACCACATCCATGCAACAAAGGCATATGTTCATCTATGTTCATAGCAGCATTATTTGTAATAGCAAGAACCTGGAAGCAACCTAGATGTCCCTCAACTGAAGAATGGATAAAGAAGGCATGGCAAATTTACACAATGGAATGTTACTCTGAGGGGGGGGGGGTGAATGAATCTTGAAATTCGCAGTTAAATATATGGAACTTGAAGAAACTATCCTGAATGAGGCAACCCAGTCAAAAAAAAAAAAAAAAAAAAAGAGGAATATGGTAAGTACTCACTCATATATGGATTTTAAACATAGAGCAAAGAATCACCAGCCTATAATTCACACCGCCAAAGAAACTAGGATACAAGGTATATTCTAAGAGATTCATACAAGGTCCCTCACAGAAGGGGAAAGAGACAAAGGGACAAGATCTCCTGAGCATATTGGGAGTGGGGGGGCAGTGAGTGGAGAGGGGCTAGGAGAAAGAAAATGGGAGGAGAGGAAAGCCATGGGACTAGGAATATTGAGTCACAAGAGGAATAGATGAGAGAAAAAAAGAGAGACAGAGAGAGATACTGTGAAAGTGGGAGCCGTTATAGGTTTTGAATGAAAACTGACTCTAGAGAAATGTCCAGAGACCTAGATGATTGACCCCAACTAACAATTTAAGCAACAGGGGAAAGGCTACCATAAATGCCCTTCCCTGTTAATGAGATTGACAACTAATTTATCCACCATCATAGAGCCCTTATCTAGTAACTGATGGAAACAGAAGCAGACACCCACAGCTAAACACTGAGCTGAACTGGAATCCAGGTACAGAGAGGGAGCACAAGACCAGGCTACAGAAGCTCATAGAAACAGCTGACCTGAACAAGGAGGAGCTAATGGGCCCCCCAGATTGATAGCTGGGAATCCAGCATTGGACCAACTTGGAGCCCCTGAAAATGGGTCTCAGTTAGAAAGCCTGTGCAGTATAAGAGACCTCTGACACTGGAACCAGGTGCACAAAAGGACTTTGGGAGCACATTCCCCAAGCGTTTTTAATATTAAGAGAAAATGGAAATACATAACATGATAAAGCATACCCTGTCCTGTTTTATTCTAAGATTTTAACAATGCCTTAACAGAAAAGGAAATTATAAAATATCAAAAAGTGAAGGGAAGAAAAAAGTGAAGGGAAGGAAGAAATGGTAAAGGTGATGAAAGAAAAATGAAATAGGCTATATCACCATAATGTATGCAATATCAATTTCTTACTATACTAAAACAATAAACACAAATTGGGTGGAGAACTTACTAAATTGTTAAATATGAAGAAGCTTATTAAAACATATCTAATTAGTTCATAGATAAAGATTGTGCCATAATGTTATTCAAGATTATAATGATGTAAAAAAATTAGATGACCTCTTCTGAAAATTCAGAAGAATAGCATAAAAATATATTTACTTTCTACAAACTAAACAACATAAAAAATATGAAACTTGCTAGATATATTAATGAATCATTTAAGGCTATAGTATGCATATTTAACATGAAAATCAATCATGTACATACATGACCAATTCAATGAACCAAACTCAAAGAAACATCAGACTCCCTAATTAATCTCAAAAATATAGCAATATAATCAAAATTTCTCAACTGAAAATAATAAAACATTTTCTATATAATGTAGTCAAAATGGGAATATATGCAGTTTTATTGATTTTTAAAATCGGCATTAAAATAGTCATTATTCTAAAATTAGTCTGCAGAATTCTTGCAATTTTTGAATAAATTTTCAACAGCACTTTCTTTGTTTCATTTTGGTGGAAAATTTTGATAATCTTCTTTTTTAATTATTAAAGTTCAAATAAGTGAAGTGTCTGAAACTGACTTAAAAATAAACCCAAGTTGTAGTGTTTGCTATGCAATAATACAAGTTACTCTAGTAAGAGTATAAGCAAGACTGTTAGTAAGAAATACTACAAACATGTAGGACATATTGAAAATTGAAAAGAAAGTGTATACAGTGTATTGACATTTCAAAATGTTTGCAAAATGACTCAGTGGAGAAATGAATACATTTTTAAATATAGTCAAATGAAAATTGAAAATAATGATTTTTTTTACCTTAATGTTAAAAATATGCAAACAATTATCTCTTTAACTGAGAGAATCAACTCAAATTTAAGAAGTAAAACACTACAAAGATTTTGAGAAACAATTTATAACCTTGAGGATGCCAGTGACATCTTCGAAAGGATGAAAAAAGAAAAGGCCATAAAAAGACAAAAACTGATATATTGAGTTTATCTAAATCAAAAACTTCTGCTCAGTACAGAACTCCTTTTTGGGAATTCAAAGGCAAGTCACTGAGTGAGAGAAAATATTTGTTATATAAATATTTGACAAATGATCTTTCTCCCCTCTAACTCTATATATAGAGCTCTATAACTCAATAAGACAAAGGGAAACAAAATATTTGAAGACACACTTTAGAAAAGAAGATATACATGCACATAAAAAGACATATAGCATAATTATCATAGAAAGGAAGTAAATATCACCAAAAAGATCAGTGAATAATTCTAGAATAGCTAAAATCAAAACAAGTGAAGATATCCTATGTTGGAGAGAATAATTTAGACTCATAAATTAATGGTGGGAATGTAAAAGCACACAATCATGTTGGCAGTTTCTTGTGCAATCAAACATAATGTCTCATATTTATTGCATCGATATTTTTCAAAAGGAAATGAAAGCATATTCTTTTCACAGAAATAGTTATGGCTCATAGGTCATGACAATTCCAAACTGGAAATAATCAAAATATCTAGCAAAAGAGTAACAAAGAGGCAAACATTGTATTCCTAGGACATGACACAACTCAGAATAAAACCCAAAGATATATAAAGCACAGCATTAATACACACTGATGGGAAAAAGTATGATCCTCAAAATCACTAACCTGAGGGGGAAAAAAATCTAGGGGCAAAATAGCACACACCATGTGATTCCTTTTACAAGAAATTCTATACAGAATGAACTTCTCTCCATTGACAAAAAGCAGATCAGTAGTTGTATAGGGTAACAGAGGTTGATTGCTAAGGTGAATGATGGAAGTCTTTAGTGTTATAGAAATGTTTTATATCATACTGTGGCAGAGGTTACACAAATGTACATTTTGTAAATATCATCAATTTGTATACATGAATTTGCTAAATTTAATTATGTTTAAGCTTAACCTCAAAAACACAGCTATATAGAACAAATTATTTCTTGTGATGCCATTCCATGGAATCTACGTAGCTTCAGTGTAGCCACAATTTCAAAGTTATGAATATGGATATAAGGAAACAGAAAAGTAGCTGACTATAGATATGATCAATTTACATATACTTAAAGAGATTCATAAATTCTAACATATACACTAAAATAATTTGAGATTTATAATTAACACTTGTACTCTCCCTACCTTTGAAGCTAAATGTGGTATGAATGACAAAACAAAGGAGGGGGTAATGAGGGCCAGAGAGATATGTCCCCTCGGGTTCTGCCATTCTTGAATCACCTTCCCAGTGAGACTCTGCATGTGACTCATTTTTCCACTTGAAAATGAACATCGCTATCACAATGCATTTATGTCCCCATAGTGGTCTAGACCAATGATAAGGGACACTTGCTTTTCCAGATATAAGGAAATCTTCAGACCATATGGTAAGAATTATTCAAGCTTGGGAGATTTGGGAGTTTGTGCAAACGCAATGATTATATTGAACTTTTGGCTTCCCCCACATGAAGTAGGATTTCTAGTATGTTACCTGTAGGCAAAAAACCTAAGCTATATCTGGGAAGCTAATAAATTGGCAACAACAAGTTTAAGTCCATTTCCCAGCACTTGGACTTTTGTGTATTCGTAGGCCAAGAGCAAAGCAACAATATATGGAACTCTGTAACATCTTTTGTTTCAATTTAATTAAGAACTAATATATATTTTCCTACTGTAATTATATTCTTCAACTAATGACTGCACATAGATGGCAAGAAAAAACAAGGGTTGAACTCAGTGAATGGACAGTTTAAGTTGCAACTAATGAATTTGTACACATGCATCAATCTTCATTCAAGTGCCTACCAAACGTACACTCAAAAAGAACTTTGCATGAAACACAAATAAGTTTTGGGTTTATAAAGCTACAGGAACTCTGGAATTGTTTAATATATTCAAGATATCCTATCAAACTAAAATTTGATCTTTATCACATAAAGAACTTAGAAAAACGATCTTAGCATGCAAGAAGTATCATGATACGAATATGAACTGTTCCCTGAAAAGGCATACATATAGCAAGTGTGGTACTCTATACTAGTGTAACTCAGTGGGTATTACAAAGAGAAAATCCTGGGTTAATAGAATGTGGCTTCACATTTTGTATAGTCTAGATGCTAGAGTGATGACTCAGAAGACAAGAACAAATACTATACTTTCAAAGAACCAGAGTTCATTCCCCAATATTTACATTGAGCATTCAACAGCTTACTATACTGTAACTTCAGCTCCAGGGGTTCCAATACCATTTTGTTGCCTCAGCGCACAGTGGCAGTTTTACTCACATACCCCCACAAAAACGCACATGAGTATGAATGTTTTAATGTTTTTTACTGTTCAGTATTGTCAGGTAAGATCTGATTGGAAGCCTGGGTTACACTGATGTATATCTTCTTTATACATAATCACCATTACAAAACAGTCTGATGTGAGGAAGTGTTCTCTGTGTCATACACCCAAACTTAAGAATTGAGCTACCATACCAGAGGATAAGTATCATGAAAGCCAATTTCTGCACATTGAAACTTTTTAAAGCATTAGCATAAAGCAGCAGATCAGTACTGAAGTCATATTCAGATACATTTGTCATAGTGAAAAATAATCTAACATAGGATGCTACAAAATCACTTCATGACTTAGAAAGCTCGAATATTCCATCAAAATATTCGAGCTTAGAGATGAAACTCTAAGTAGATTAGTGTTTGCCAACTTTTGTTGCATTATCTCCATCACCTAATACCCATTGCATTAATATATTATTTTCATAGATTATGTTATGTGTGAGGAGATATAAATGATGATGTCATGGTTGAGATTTGATGTTACTTCTTTCTTTTTTAAATTTATTTATTTATTATTTTTTTTAAATTTACATGTCGATCCCAGTTCCTCCTCAGTTCTTCCCTCTTACCCTGTTTGCCCCCTCACATGAACCCTGTCTACCCTCCTCTCCCATCCCCCACCCCAATTCCACATGTAGGGCAATGCCATCCAGGTGGGGTCATATAGATCTGTCAAGTCATTTGAAGTAGAGACTAGGACTTCTCTCCTGTCTCTAGGTCAAGGGAGATGTAACCTCAAGGTCCTTTTGTGCACCAGAAATACATCCTGGTTCCACTGTCTGAGGTCCCTTAGACTGCTCAGTCCTTCTAGCTGAGACCCATATTCAGGGGGGCCTGAGTCAGTCCCATGCTGGCTTCCATGGGGGCCTGTTAGCTCATCCTTGTTCAGGTCAGCTGTTTCTATGTGTTTCTTTAACATTGCCTTGTCCTCTCCCTCTGAATTCTATTTTAACTTGGTGTTTAGGTATGGGTGTTTACTTCTGTTTCCTGTTTGCTAATATTTTATTTACACTCCAACAAAGACATCCTAAAAATCCTGATTAGATTTTGGAAGTTTGAAAGGTGAGCCACTAAGGATGGGGGTTTCATATGAACTTAAAGAATGGCAAAAATATATGGGAAGATATATCTTCAATCATTTATATATCTTCTTTGGGAACAGTCATAGGAATAGAAAATTTAGTAATATTTTCATTCTTTGCTCCTCTGCTAATCCAGCAAATCTAAAACATTCTGCATTTATTGATGGATAGTTTATGTTGATTACCATGTTAGACATTGGATTAATTTTTAATAATAGCTATAATAAGTAGACACAAATTCAATGGCTTAAAAATAATAAACTTCCTCAAACAAATCAGGAGGTAAGAAGTTCAGATAAAGGAAAGCTGTTAGCTGTATGGCATGTTTTTTGTATTAGTAAGGAAAAAAATCATTTATTATATTTTCAAACTTTCAGAGACCACTGACATTCTTTAGACCATAGACTAACTTCTCCAATTAAGGCATCAACCATGCCACATTTTCTTCCTGTCTCTTCTGATTTTAAGAATGCTGCTCATTACATTTTGCTCCTTTGGATAATCAAAGCTAATCTTCCCATCTCAAGGTCACATTTAATCATATCTGTCATATCCCATGGAAAACAGCATATTCATAAGACCTGGATGTCTTTATGTGAGCATTATTCAGCCAAATACATGCATCTGTCTACAAAATTAACTTGTATTCTTGAAATCTATAATAATGCTTGACTGATGCTGTTCCCTACTTCCAATTCCCTGCTACCAAGTGAGTGAATAGTCTGCATACAGCCTATCTCTTATTGACTTTGAGAAAGTAGTTATTTTGAAAAGATAGCATTTTCAATTCTCATTTAAAGATAAATCAATAGATATTTGAGGATTTTATATACACATATACATATATGTTCACAAACTCATACGCAAATATATTGTGCATATATGTACACATGTGTGTATGTTCGTATATGCACATATATGTTCATATATATATATATATATATGTACATGTATATGCTCAAGGTCAAGGGGGATGGGTAAAAAGTATTACTAATCTTCAAAATTTGTGTGAGAAGCCTAGTAAAATTTCATAGGAGTTACATATTTAATAAAGGCTCATTTTGTATTTGAAAACATCTTGCTCATTAACAGCCTGATATAAGAAAATATATCTAAAATTACATTTATTCTTGGACCAGGTTGCAGAAACACATACAGATAGCTGACCTAATCAAGGAGGAGGCCCCCCAGAGTGATAGGTGGGAATCCAGCATGGGACTGACTCAGACCCCCTGAATATGGGTCTCAGCTAGAAAGACTGAGCAGTCTAAGGGACCTCAGACAGTGGAACCAGGATGTATTCCTGGTGCACAAAAGCACTTTGAGGGTACATCCCCCATGGAAGGATACAGCTTTAACCTAGAGACAGGAGAGAAGTCTTAGTCCCAACTTCAAATGACTTGACAGGTTTAGATGACCCCTCCTGGATGGCACCATCTTACATGTGGAGCATGTGAGGGGAGGTAGAGGGAAAAGGGTAGGGAGGGAAGGAGGGAGAGGGAACTGGGATTGCTATATAAAATAAAAAGAAATAAATAAAAAGAAATAAAAACTAAATTTACTCTTTACCTTCAAGCTTTCTGAATAAGAACCCTACATTTTAGCTCAGTGGTATCTGAATATCACTTACCTCCAATACTTCCAAATAACTTGTACATGGTAATATACCCATTTACCCCATGGTACCTCTCACAGATCTCTAAATCTTTTCTCTCCTAAATAAGTAGCATACATATAAGTTATTCATGACTTCATTATATTTCCATTCAACAACTAGGGCAGAGTTTTCTGCCAGTATTGAAATTTATTTTCTTCAATAATTGATTATTTGTATATATTCAGGCAATCTTAATTTTTTAAGAATATCAATTATAATAACAACAAAATCGGAGGAACTTAGTGATTCTGGTGTTAGAGTGACTTTTTGTCAGATTCTAGAGTCAGTAGAGGCCACATAAGCACAACTGTACACATGAGATGAACTAAGCAGATATCATGTTTGGGTTCTGACAAGGAAATAGATTCTGTAACGTTGCTAAATGCAGGGCCCAGGATCAAATCCCATGATGGTGTTTTCTCATTTATATCATTCTACTTGTAACTCTCTCTCATATCAGAAGACACTTATTCATGGTCAAGCCAGCATCTACTTGTTTTTATAACCCTTACTGAATGACCTTAACAAGTTCAAATGGAAGGTAAACAAGCATTTTTACTAAATTCAGTAAAGTTGATCTCTATCATGGGTATTTCCTGATGGCCTGTCCACATTAAAGACACTTTGAAAGAGATGTATGTTCAGAGAAGCATAGGCATAAGTACTTAATGCTAAAGGCAGTAAGGCAATGCAGGAGCATGAAGCTTTAAAAGCTTTTTGAGTCTAAGGTGGTAACCTTTGGATACAAGGGTGAGGCTGTCAGTTCACCAAAACCCAGCACTTCCTCTCAAGGTTCTGCCTTGCCCTTCCATCCACCCTAAGTGCCCACTTCTCAGCTCCTTTGTCAGGGAACATCATTCGAGACAGGTGTTTAACCTCAGGCTCTAAGGGGACAGTGCTGTGAGTTGCTGGGTCTGCTGATCAAATACACACACACACACACATACACACACACACACACACACACACACACACACACACACACACACACACACGATAATGGAGTTTGACACTTAAGCCCCTCAGGCTCTAAGGGGACAGTGCTGTGAGTTGCTGGGTCTGTTGATCAAATACACACACACACACACACACACACACACACACACACACACACACGATAATGAAGTTTGACACTGAAGCCCTCACTGTCAGCCAGCCATGGAAAGTAAACAAAATAGTTCAGGCAAACCTGCGCTGATGGAAATTTGCCTGTATACAAGATGCCTTTCAACCAAATTCTCAAAAGTAAAGATGGTTCATTTTCCTCATCAAGCACTGAAAGGAACCTGGTCAAAACCATGTTAAATCCCCCAGGGTTTATTTGTCTAATGAGACATGCCATTTTGCAATAGGCTGGTGCATAATACAAAATATTTAAAAGCAAATGGAAAATAAAATTCAATAATAGCAAATTGTCTTGGCAATTTTAACACTTTGATTACAATTAGTGGTGATTATTATTCAGCACAAAGATAAGTATTATGATTTATGTTTAACTATCTGTCATTATTCTGTGGGGGAATTTGTCACATTAGAGCATAGTGTTTTTAAAGGGCTGGTTTTGAGTTGTTCAATGAAGTGTCATTTCAAAATTTCCAAGTAACAAATTTTCCTACTAGAAAAAGACAGGAAGAGTTGGGAGGAAAATCATCCTTTAAAATAATCTTTTTAAAGCCTTTGAAAAAGTAAGGCACACACTTTACCACCTGGCCATCACTCGTAAGTGGATACTGGACATAGAGCAAAGGATAACCAGACTATAATCCACAACCCCAGAGATGTTACTAAACAATGAGGACACAAAGAGAAATATGCATGATCCCCTGAGAATGGGAAAGGAATAAGATCTGAGTAAATTGGGGACATAGTGGGAGTGGGGAGGAGAGAAGAAGGGCAGGTACTAGGAAGAGGAGAGAAGGGGATGGAGAGAAGAACATGAGTGATCAAGAAGGTCCAGTAGGGGGAAGGACAGAGAAGGAGAGCAAGGAAAGATATACCTTGACAGAGGGAGCTCTTAAGGTTTTAATAAGAAACTAAGGACTAGGGAAATTCCCAGGAATCCACAAGGATAACCCCATCTAATAATCTAAGCAGTAGTGGAGAGGTTATGTTAAAAGCCCTTACCCTATAATAAAATTGATGGCTACCTTAAATACCCTCCTAGAACCTTCATTTATCAGCTGATGGAAATAGAAGCAGAGATTCACAGCTAAGCACTGAGCCATACCTCTGGAATTCAGTTGTAGAAAAGAAGGAGTGATAAGCAAAGGGGTCAAGACCAGGCTAGAGAAATCCTCAGAAACAGTTGACTTGAGACAGTGGGAGCTGTTGAACTCCAAATCAACAGCTGGAGAACTGGAAAAAGAGTGAACTAGGCCCCTGATTGTATGTGTCAGTTGGGGGTCTTGGGCAATCTATGCAGCAGCTGGCAGTGAAACCAGTATTTATCCTCAGCGCATGAATTGGGTTTTGTGACCCCACTCAATGTGAAGGGATACGCTCTCAGCCTAGATACATAGGGGAGGGCCTTGGTCCTGCCCCAGTCGATGTGACAAACATCTCTGATCCTGCATAAGAGGCCTTACCCTCTGTAAGGAGTGGATGGGGGAGGTGAAAAGGGGGAGATGATGGAGCAAGTGGAAGGACAGGAGGGATTGGTATGGAAAATAAGATCGCTCTTATTTAAATTAAAAATTAATTAAATAAAAATAAAGGCAAGCAGGGGCTTGGGAGATTAGATCTCAAAGCAAAAGGAAAATTGACTGTAAACTCAATAGTCAGCAAAACTTTCAACTTTGAAATACTTTCTATCAAGTCTGTTCTAGAGGCTCAGTTTATTGAGCTATACAAATGAAGAGTTTAGACAAATACCACCATCTTTAGTTAAGAGGTTGATTTCCTACACATATGGAAGAAAAAGAGCCAAAGCTCACACAGACTGACATCTACATCAAATTAAGTTGTGTTAAATATATCTGTCTATAGCCAAGCACCTCCACAGAAACAGTAGTAAATATCACCATTAAGGAGCCTAGAGAAAGTAATTTCAGTACTGCAGATAATTATTGAAAAACTAGCATTACATCATTCTTATTAGAAGTAATTAAATATTTTCTGATAATAAAATAAATACCAATAATTTCTTTTCTTTCTGAAGTCCCTAGCCATTGTTCAAGTTCTGCATGTTGGGCATGTTGGAGCTTTTCAGTCTTATAATTTTGAATATTATTTATTTATTTAAATATCATTTATGTCTAATTACAAAATGAAGGTTCATTGATATTTTGTAAGTTACAAAAATCATGCAGCTATAAAGTGACTGGGATAGTACCAAAAGCTGGAATATTTTCAACAATTCCTCTTTGTGGGTGATGTTGATGCTCATTCTCATAGGATGTGTTAAGAAGTCTGAACATTAGGACAGAAAGCAAAAGTATCTGTGAGAATCCCTGGGAAAAGAGATGATTACCTCTTGTGAAAGACAGTAGATTTTGGCACCAGTTATAAGTAGCAAAGTGAAAGTTCACAAAATTCTCATGAAAATGCTTCACATCCATAAATGGATGATTTAAATAAGTTTTATTGAATGTTTACCTTTTTGTAATTATAACTTCATATTTCCAAATTAAAATACACCTATGTAATTTTCCCTTTTCTTTTTCCCCATCCAATACTTTCTATGTACACTCCACTCTTATGAATTAATGACTTCTGATTCTTTTTCTTTAATTGAATGTGTGTACAGATACATGTGTGTATGTATGTGTATACATATGTATGTATACTCAATATGTAAGATTTCTTGAATATATATATATATATATTATCAGGCTTATCTTTGTAGTAGAGATCCAACTGGGGACGATTTCTCTTGTTCTCAGCATTCCTAAGCTGCCTGAATTTCTTTGTCAAGTGTTGGGCCCTGTGTGATATCTGTCTTACTTAACTGAAATCTTGTTTATGCAGATATGTTACTAAAGCTTCATGGTACAATTTCCTGATATCTGTAGGAGATGCAATCTCACAGCAGAATACTGTTCCTCTGACACTTCCAATCTTTCCACACCTTCCTCAGGGATGATTCTTAAACTTTAGGTCCAGAAGTTGTTTTATAAGACAATCAGCTTGGCTTGAATACCACATAATATGTCTATCACTTGTTCTCTCTATTTTGATTGATCTTGGTTTTCTGTAATGGAGAATAAGGATAAGTGTTTACAATGCAGTTTTAAAAGATTCTAATTTTTTAATATCAAGTGTTGAAAGTTTTCCTCTAAACCCATGGCCTGGCTAGCACTGGGTAGTTGGCTATCAAATATGATTTCCCTTTTATTGAGTGGGGCTCAAACCTAATCAGAGAACTGTTTGTTCTGATTGCCTTATTGCATTTTTTAGTAGTACCAGGTCATGCTCTTTATTGTTGTAGTTCATAGGTATCATTACTACTTAAAAGTACTGGTTGCTTCCCTGTTTGTGGAAGATTAAATGGTACCTTGTAGCATTGTGAAACTAGCCCTTCAGGAAGAATATTTGATGTCATCTCCAGCACAAATCAGCTGGATTCTACTTTGGAAGTGTATGTTGTTACCACCAATAGAGAGTTATAGTCAAAAAGTTTTTGGAACAACCATGGACAATAGAGATAATCAATGCTTTGGCAGTCTTTTGAGCTCCTTTGAACAGTAATTTGTAAAGGAGTTTCTTGTGATATTGGCTTTTTAATAGTCTATAACTCTTGGAGAGAACATTATCAGATTAGGTTAGAAATTTTCATTTAAATTGTAAATGGACTTAAATTAATTTTTTAAAAAAATTAAGATTATAATATAATCTCCTTCAAAACCCTCACATATAGCTCTTCTTTCTCTCAAATACATGCCCCCTTCCCATTAATTATTATTATATGCACATGCATCCATATATATACAAGCATTCTTAAATATAACCTGTTATTGCATACATGTAGACTTTGTACTTTGTAATTTTAGACAAACTGATAACAATTGTATTCTGTATAATTTTGGAGATGCCTTTGCTGTATTTTACCATTTCATCTTCCTCTCCTTTTGACTGTCTTGACGTCTTCACCCTTCCAATTAACCCCCCACTGATTTTCCCATTTATCCCTTAAAATTACTTTGACTCCAGTATTCCTCTTTCAATTGTCATTCATGGTGCCTTTTTTACTTTCCTGGATTGTCAGTTTACTTCAGCTTATATACCTTTGTCATAAGATTTGGAACTAGACTTTATAGATGGGAGAGAACATGCTATATTTCTATTTCTGGGTCTGTGTTAACTTGTTCAATGTAATATATTTTTAGTTCCATCCATTTACCTATAAATTTAATTTTGTTATATATTCTATTTATGAATATGTGTGTGTCACAATTTCTTTATCCATTTATCAGTTGACAAACATTAACTCTCTTCTTTAATGCTAGCAATAAACAAAGAAGCTAAATTTTTAGATCTGATATATTATAGATTAGAGCCTACCTTTGTGGGTAGTAAAAATAGTATTTATAAGATAAGACCAATGATGCTAAATTGATATGTACAAGCAAGTCAGGGTAATGCCCGTGAAAGATTACAGAATTTGTTCAGAGTTTTTGTAAACTTGTAGAGACAGTAATTGTGAACTCAAGGAAAGCTTTAGAGTTAATAGGTTCAGACAAAATAGCTTTTAATCTTTTCCTCCTTAATGAAATTCCATTTTTTGAAATCTGGCATCACTCTTTGTTCATGAATTTGTCAAAATAATTGCAATTCAAAAAGTGAATTGAATACCAACATAACAAATTATGAGAAAGGTTACATCATAGCTCATATCATGTTTCCTTCTCAAGCTGTAAAATTATGAGTTATTTAAAAGTTAGTCTATCATAATAGACTTCAAAAATGAGAGAAGAAGGGGGTATCAATAAGAGTGTGGATGGAAGAAAGAAAAGCAAGAACAAGCAGACAGGTGCACCAACATTCTTTTCTTCTATTTATTGCCTTTGAGAAGGTCCAAAATCATGAACTGTCCACACCAAAAACATGAGGAAATCAACATGCAAACTGAACCAGTTGCACGTAAATTGATATTTATTTGGAAGTGTGCCTGCTGAAGCATAGATTGTATTAATGTTTATGAAAAAGATGCATATGAGATGTAAATTTAGCATTGCATTTTGTGCAGGCATGTTGATCTCCATGGTGAATGCTGGAAGAATCAGCCTTCTGAACCTGCTTAGGAATGAAATTTATTTACCCCAATTGGATTTATTTTAAACTGTGTCCAACACAGGCATTTGAAGTAAAAGGTCCTCAACCTCCAGCTACACACCGGTTCCGTAAATTCTATGGGCTTTTCTTCCAATTTCTAGTTTGGAATTTCATAGCAAGCACTAATTCATTTTATGTTTAAAATTGCAAACCACTCAAAATACGTGAATATTTACAACAGAAGTCATGCTGCTGAAGAAAGTGTAGTATCAAAATATGAGAATAGACCTACTGTGAAATCCATTTCCCATTTTCCACTACTTTTTTATTTTTCTTTTTCATTAATTATTTTAAATTTATTTACATACCAACCACAATTCCTCCTCTCCTCTCTTTTCCCTCTCCCTACCTCCCAACTACCTCCCCTACATCCACTCCTCTGTCTCCATTCAGAAGGCAGCAGGTCTCCCCTGAGTGTCAACAAAACTTGGCACTTCAAGTTGAGGCAGGACCAAACTCCTCCCTTGCATCAAGGATGGACAAAGTAACCCAGCATCAGGAAGAGGTTCCCAAAAGCCAGATTAATTGTCTGGGACATGTACTGAACCCACTTCTAGGAGCCCCACAAACAGACCAACCTACACAACTGTCACAAGTATGCAAAGGGCCCAGGTTGGTCCCATGCAAGCTCCTTAACTTTTGGGCCAGAGTCTGAGTTCCCCTAGGCTCAATTCGGCTATCTCTGTGAGTTCTATCTCAGGAAGTGTGGGTGTAATCACCACAAATATTCTATAGCAGATGTTTTCTATATATTATCATAGCATAAAAGAGAAAAATTTGGTGTAAGATAGCAGTGAAGTACTAACTAATAGTGTAACTTCTCTGAAGTATTGAAAGAAAAAAGTGTTTACATCTAGATTGACTCTAAACTACTAAATTATATTCTTGATTCCTTGAAAGCCAATTTCCACAGGTATAGTTTGTAAATTAGTCAAGACATACTGACAGGTGCTATGATTTTTACACCTAAAATAACAAAATATTAAATGCTGATACTTCATTTCACACCTCTGATTCTTTACTTCAGTGATTAAAAAGAGGGCCTTGAGGATGTTTATAGTAGTTATCCTTATCAATTCATAGCTGGAAACATCAATTCTGAGAGTGTACTTAGATGTAAAATTATACCTCAGCATAAAATAAGAATCTGGGAAACAATAGGCTGATAGATGTTTATTAGGGGAACAATCACTTACACCAGAAACAGATGACTACAGCAGTTCCTGTCCCAAGGATTTCTCTGGATGCTCTCTGTCTCTGATCAGGAGAGAGCTGGGGTCTGGGACCCCAGACCCATTCCCCCCTAGTCACACCTGCACCTGTCCTCGTGCCCCAATGGGCGTGGTCAGTGCAACAGGTGCTGGCAGGGTGGATATCTCACTACACTAGGGAGTGAGTTGGGTTTTGTAATTGAGGGTCTTTCAATAGGTAAATTATATTCTTACTTTTATTTTCTACTGTTTTAATTTATATTCCATATATTATAAATATAAGCAGATGAAATCTATATGCAAATTATTTGATTTCATTACTACATTTAAGAGAAACTGAACAAATATTTTTGAAAACTGAATCATATTCAGTGATAAACAAATATTACCATCTAAACTTCCATTGATTATATTTGAAACAGCACTTGCAATGAGGTAAGTAACATTCCAGGGGGTCATTAGATGGAGACCATAATCCCAAAGGAGTACTGTCCTCATAGAAAACCCAGGGCTTTCTATCTTGAAGCCAGGAGATAAAGGATCACACAAAGACACTGGCAGTAAACAGTCCCCTGCAATCCTTGAAGACTGTTAGGATCTTCATAATGAACTTAGAAACTCCTGAACCACTGAAAACAATTTCTGTTATTTAATCATCTTAATGTGTGTTATCATGCATGTAAGCCTAAGTTAAATGAGATAATTAATATGTAAGTTTCTCCAATTCATTGATTAGCTTCTCTGTGATCACTTAAGACAAAGATAAAGTGAGTAGTACCTTACAAAATGACCAGGGAACATCAAAAAAGATAAGAGTATATTTGAAAAAGTCTTTTCCTATATAAATTGAAAAATGTCATAAATGTCCCTTTATAGGGTATTGAGAATCTACAGTGAATTTCAGTCAGTTCTTTTCTTAATTTTTAAAAATTGTGTCTTGATATTTTATACCAGAATTCTTGTATGTGGCTAGGAAGAAACATGTGGGTGGCAAGTTGAAGAAAATGCTCATTGTTGCTAAGTATAAGGGTCTTGACTGTTTCTGAATTTAATGTCACCAACTTGGTTAGACTCTGCATCTCTTTGGGGAATTTTGCAGTCCTGTCTATGAAAGTAATATTGTATTAACACGGGCTCCTGCCATATGCTGTTGAGGACTGTGGAAGCCTTTATAAAAAGAGTGCAAGCAATAAGAAAGTGAATATTTGTCTTTTTCTCCATTTGTTAAAATTCTCATCTTTCTATTTGAATGTAGAAATTAATCAAACCATACCAATGATAATTCCCTAAAAACTGTCAGAAGCCTGAACTTATGGTAGGAAGCAAATTCAAGCACAGGACAAACAGGCTTTGTAATCAAAACAGAACCATGAAACTGTCCTTCAGTGTCAGGCCCAATATTGCTCGCCTTTTACCTGGTTAAGTTTAGAGATGAGAAAACAAAATTTCAAGTGTCTTCCTTAAGATTTTATCCTTGGTTTGACAAGAGTCTAGATGAAAAGAAACCTTTACATTCCTGCAATTATTTACAAGATTGTGACATCTTTCAGCTCTGTAAATTGCATGTCCTCACAAACAAGTATGGTCTGCAGGATCTATTCCATTTTCCAAATTAATCTATCTACTTTACAATCCTGTTTCAAGTCCTATTTTCTCAGTAATTACAATAGAACTATCCCATGTTCTTGTAGGTATTTCAGGTATCTGCATTCTACTTCTCACTTCACTTTATTAGTGATCTCTTTTAAGAATTCATTTCATGATAAACTAAGAAACCAGCAAGAACCAGAGACTTGGTTATAAAGTCAGACTTACAGACCTCAAATAATGAATACTACTGGGTTTGAGAAAGTACTTTCTAGCAGAAACAAAGTAGATCTAGCTGTCCTGTATATTGTATAAGGCAAGATCAGCTGGATGCTGGATGTGCTTTTATTTATTTATTTGTTTGTTTGTTTGTTTGTTTTTCAGAGGAAAAGATTCTTTGGGCAATCATAACAAAAGAGTTTTCTTTAAATATTTGTGAGATGTAGTGGTAGAGGCAAGAAACAATAACATATTTAGTGAAAGCTTTTTTTATAGGAATGTATTTCAATAGATTGAAGATGAAAATACCAATAGAAAAAATAAAGTATTTTTTTGTAGACTTGAGGGAGGACAATGACATTAGTAAGATAGATGTAATTATGTAATTGTACTTGAGTGTGAATAAGGCAAGCCACATTCCTTTATTAGGAACATGTGAGAAAAGATCATTACAGGACAGTTTGGAGGTAAAGGAAAGAAATGTACATCTGTGTCTTGGTTCCAGTGCCTAAAAATTATAGTTACCAAGACAAATATTAAACCTTTCAACCTACATATTTTCAACCTAAAATGTAAGTATAAGGAAATCCCAGATAATATCCATATCAATAGAAGATTTATGTAAGAATGTATAGACCATTTAGCCATATAATGCATGTGTATTATTATAGTAAACTGTTTCCTTACAAAATCCCATGAATTGATTGTTAAGTTTGTCTCACAGAGAAAGTTTACTAGAGTATTCTCCCCATAGAGAACATGAAAATTAATTCTTACTCCGGCCCTCTGTAGCCTTCCTGTCACATGTACATGGATAAAGAAAAATAATCTGGAAAACACTAGCTGAATTCCCAGCCAGTGTCCCCCACTGTCCTCAGTGGCTGTCCTCACTCATGTATAGTTTGTTATCTTTAGTGTCTGGATTCTTTGGCTCAATCTTAAGAAATTTTGGGGGTTAATGCAAGTTGTGGATGCTTATATTGTCATTCTACATCATTTTCAATCTTTTTTTAATGCTGAATCGTAGTAAGAAATATATATGTATTTTACTCCCAAGATTCATGTGAGTAGGTTCCAGTTTGAAGCTACTTAACAGGGCTATTATTAACATTCTACTTCAACTTCTCACTAACACGTTTTTGTTGGATATAAACCAAGACCTAAAATTGAAGAATCGTAGAATTTGAAACTATTCATTTCCAAAGTGATTTCACTCACACTGGTAATTATGAGAGTTGCAATTTGCTTCATTTCTGTGCCAACAAGGGATATTTCCCTGTCTTTTTCATTTTTGTCATCCCTTTTTTGACTAAAGAATTGCATTTTCCTGGCAGCTAATGAAGTTGGGTGCCTTTGTATGTTATTGGCAGTTTGGATGGCCTTCTTCAAGTGTAACATTAGGTCCTCTTCCAAGCTGTAGGAAATTATCTTGTCTTCTTTTCACTTTTCAATGAGAACTGTAAACACTTGTGTGTGTAAATATATATGTATGTGTATGTATATGTGTAAAAAAGTATATATTTATGTAAGTTTATACACACATCAAAATCTTCCCTGCCTCTCTGGGGCTTTTTTTTTTTCTTTCTTTTTTTGTTTTTGTTTGTTTGTTTGTTTGAGACAGGGTTTCTCTGTATTGTTTTGGAGCCTGTCCTGGACCTTGCTCTGTAGACCAGGCTGGCCTTGAACTCATAGAGATCCACCTGTCTCTGCCTCCCGAGTGCTGGGATTAAAGGCATGTGCCACTAATGCCAGTCCTCTGGGGCTAGTTTTTAAACTTTAATGCTATGCTTATTTTATTCATTCATTTTAATTTAAAGTCTTAATTCTGAAAAGAAAAGATTATTCCTAAAATGTAGGAGAGAGAGACAGAGACAGACAGAGATTCAGAGACAGAGAGACAGGGACAAACACACACACACACACAGAGAGAGAGAGACAGAGAGAGAGGGATGACATATTATGATTCCAGTAAACATTTTTCAGAACTAAAATCTGAAAATTCTGGTAACAAAATAGCATTCTACACTGGAACATACATTCTGTCAGTCAGAACTTCTCTATGATCTGACTCTTCTATAACTGAGTGTTTCTGATGTCATCAGCTGGTACATGAATCACAAGAACCTAATAAAGATCTGCTTTTTGTTTCTGTCTTATAAACATTACACATAAGCATTTCAGCATCTTCATTTTAGGCAGATCTTTCCAATTAATATACAATCCAACTGATCTTCATGTTAGGAAAAAAATATTTTATTGCTATAATACAACTTCCTTATCATTATAATCATTGGTGAACAGAATTATACTCTAGCAATTTTCATAATGATATGGCTAAGCACATGCCATGAGTAAACCAACACTGTTTTGATTCTGAAGACTATATAATAAAAATTTCAAGTATGTACAAGAAAGAGAATTTCCTTAGAAGAAAGGGGTTGAACACTTTAAAATTTATTTTTGTTTTGACAATTTCATACATAAATATTATTTTCAAATTATTTCTACAACTCTTTCCTCTCCTTCCAACTTCTTTGTGTTCTCCCTACCATCTAAGAAAAGATCTTCTTGTCTTTGATTATTATTGTTGATAGATAATAGATGTGTGATAGATAGACAGATGACAGATTTACTTTCTACTGTGTTAATTTAGATTTCCTTTACATGTGTATGTGTTTATATCTGAAGACTTGGGACTAGAAAATCTCTCAGATATCTCATGCTTAGAGAAAACTGGTTCTGTCTTTTACAGCCATAAATAACCATTTAGTTAGGAGTGAGGACAGGTGAAATTTATCTAATCCTTATTGACATATTGTGGTCATTTTATATTAGGCAACTATATTGTTGAGATTTTGCAGTGGTAACTTCTGTCATGTTTTTAAGCAATTCTCTGGAGCTTGTAACTCTTACAGTCTTACTTCCACCATTTCCTTCTTTTCATCTTAGCTTAAGTTTATGGTTTGTGTTGTACCTGGACTAATTGGGGCTGGGTACCTCATAATCATTATTCTTTTTAATTTGACCAGTTGCGGATCATTTAAGTAATCCCATAAACTCCCAAAAGAAACTTCTTGATAATGAAAGGTTTTATTCTACTAATTGCTCAGAGGTACATCTAATTGTATAGATTCCAAAGAATAAAATATACCAGAGCATCGTTTGTATTTGCCAGTTACAATATGGGAGGACATGGAATGGATGTTGTGGAAAAGAATGCATGAAAGCAATGGTGATTTCTCCTGCAGAGTTTTGACAATATTTTGACAAATGAGAATTGAAGAATTCATGGCCTGAAAAAATAATTAAATAAAGTAATTAGGAATGGATACTTCTAGGCATTTGGGTATTGTGTCTATTGTCAGGTACTTTCCTCTTTTGTTTTTTGTTTTGTTTTTTGTCTTTTTTATTTACTTTTAAGGAATTTTTGTGTTTAAGGATTTTTTGGGGTGTATTAATTATACAAAGTAATGGTATTCATTATGGTATTCATATACATTATGTATATAAAGTACTTTGATCATATTTACCTATTGCCCTGTCTTGTCTCCTCTTTCCTTGCTTGATGATTGTTATTCTAGACAGGAATTTTTTGTTCATGATTTTCTTCTCTCCCTCTCCTTACAACCACCCCATCCCACTTTTTCTTCCATTCCTCCTCTTTCTTCGTTTTAAAAGTCCATATTCTACATTTGAGAAAATTGCGATTTTTTTTTCTACTACTAGCTTATTTCCCTTAAAATGATAATCTCCTGTTTCATCTACAATTTCATTTTATTAGGTGAATAAATAACTAAGAAAAAGGGGGAGTGACTCTTAACATCTTCAAAAACATTCCCACAATTAAAATCAATCTAAATATAAGCTTAGTCAAGGGGGTGAATAGACATGTATAATGAAAACTTGAAAACACACTAAGAGGTCTGGCGATATAGTTCAGAATTTATGAGAACTAGTTGCTCATATAGAAGACGAGAATTAGATTCCTAGTGCCCACATTGTGCAATTCACAAACACCTGTAGCTCTACTTCCTGGTGGAAATCTGGTGCCCTCTTCTAGGCTCCTTGGTTACTGTATGAAAATATGCATACAAATACTCATGAATAAAATAGAAAATAAACTTTTTTTTCAATACAGTGTTTCTCTTGTAGCAGTCTTAGCTCTCTGCGATCTAGTTCTGTCATCCAGGATGGCAGCAAACTCTCAGAGCTCCACCTTCATCTGCCTCCCAAGTGCTAGTATTAAAGGTGTGCACCACCACTGCTTGTCCTAAAAAAAAATAATAAAAATAAAAAAAACTCAAAAAGTAAAATAAAGCAAAGAAGGAATTGAAAAAAAGTGAAAAACTAAAAGATGAAAAGAATCCTCTATTAGTAGGCTGCAGAATATTTTTGAAAAAATGGCTTTATTACTGAAGTTAACTTTGAGTTGAACTCAATTTCTATGAAAATTTCAATAAAGTAAATAGAACAATCTTAAAATTCATAAGAAACCTCAAACAACACTGATCAAAAAGAGGAAAATTGGAGGCATTGCAATAACTTATATAAAAATTATACTATGGAGGCCACAGTGATAAGAAACATTATTGGTAGCAGCACAAAATAAGTGAAGTAAGAAGGGAGGATTCACAAACTGGGGAATAATAGGATATTTTAACAAGTGTCCCTCTTCTGAAACAAACTGTATGCTTTAACTATCCTGTTTCTCATGCTCAGCACTCCATAGACTTCTCAGACTCTATTTTCCAATTCTTGTTGCTTTGCTATAAAAGAACATTATCCCCATTTCTATAATCACAACAACTTAAAGAAAAGCAGCAACTTAGTGAGTGAATCATGAAAACCATAGTACAGAAAATAAGCTGAAACCACTTGGTTAGAAACAATGTGTCTCTCCTCATAAAGGGATTTGATAATTGCACAGCTTGTACTTACCCCTCCCCCCCCCACGGGAAGACTGAAAATTTCTGTTTCCAGGAAGATACCTTTTTTGCCCAACCACACATTCCATATCCTACCCCCAAAAGGTCAGAATATGAAGTAATTCTAATATGAAGAATAGAAAATTTATATTTTTTTCATTAATAAAAAATTCAAATGGATAATCCTCTACCACCAAGTAGTAATGCAAATGTTAACTTTTGATGGGGAATTTCAAAAGTTTACCTTTCGCTCTCCATGGCTACATTCTTCATTTTCTGATTTTTTATTAATAATATATGATTTTTTCTTGATTTACATATTAATCCCATTTCCCTCTCCCTCCCATACTCCCATGTCCTCCCTATGCCATCCCCATCCTGTCCCCAGGGAGGGTGAGGCCCTCCATAAGGGATCAAAATCTGTCAAGTCAATTGGGATAGGGCCTAAGCCCTCCCCCATATCTCTAATCTAAGGAAGTATCCCTCCATGGGGAAAGGGCTCTTAATTTCTATGATTTAAAACTTTTTTTTCAGTGTACAGTTTTCAGGGCTTTTGACTTGCCTATAAATACCGTAAAATTATTTTAAATTTCTTAGAGAGAGATATATAAAAAGAATTGAGGATTTCTTAACAAAAATTGCTTTTCAACATTTTATAATAGCTAAATAATTTGCCTAATAACATTTATTAGCTTCTCTAGAATTTATAGATAATCCCACTATATTACTTTATTGAATTCAGTATATTTTTAAAAATTAAAGATACTTATTTTTTTATTTATATCCAGAATATAATTTGTGAATTTATTTTTTCACATTTCAGAGCCAAGCTTAAATCATTTTGTTTGTCTATATTTAAAGCAAATCAAAGAAAAATGTCTAATTGCTTTTCAACTCAGCCTTATTTCCTTTATGCTAATGGAAATTGCTAACACCTACACATTCAATGAGTTGGGAAGCTCTGTGCTTTAGTTGACTGCAGATATTTAGTTGCAAAAGTTTGTCACAGAGAGAATAAGAAAGCTTGAACACATATTGACAATCTTATTATTCTAATATGTTATTCCCTGAATGATGCGTCCTATAAGTCTTACAGGCACATGGATATACAAATATCTTTTTCAGTGCACTGTGTTTAATTTTGCTACGGACATGCAATCAGAACACAGACTGATCGTGTAAACTCTAAGAACAGTACATGGCAGCTGGATGGCTCTAGTAGGCTCAATCATGACAAGTAGGGCTCTAAAAGGTCTTGCCCTTCCCTCATTAGTTCTCTCTTGCTAAACCATTAGATTATATCTCTAAAGCTAGCCACCATAGTCTATTCTCCTGTTTGGACATTTTCTTGTGTCAGACTCATTTCCAAAGTTGAGCACCAGAGTCCTTCTATCAAATAACTGAAATCCAACAATCAGAAGCACTCTTTTTACTGCCCTAATTAACATACACATTCAAAACATTCCACTGTATCTTAACCCACTCAAGCACAGATTTACCCTTTTTCATTGGAAAAATAACACTGGCTTTTTGCCTGAGTCAGAAATCAGCTAATTTTCCTTCTGACATAATAAAGGATCTCTGTTAAAATAGGTGTTTGGGTGTGGTTTATTCTTCATTCAGGGTCTGAAATGTGTGTGTGTGTGTGTGTTTCCCTTCAGTAGAAATAATTATTAGGACTGATTTGGACAAGTTCTTTATGTTCCAGGTTGTAAGACAGTTTTACATTATGTGGTTGATTAAGCATTTACTGATGCATGCTAGTGCAAATGGTCTCATTCTAATCAAAACCAATCATATCACCCTGGATATTAACCAGTTATTTCTACAATCTACTTGGGATGCTAAAACATGTGTTTATCATTGGATCCCTAGTGTATAATCTTACATTTCATTCCCCCATTTTGGAAATCAGAGAATCAAAGATGACCTGAAAGTATGAAATTGTAACACAAATTAATAAAAGATGCAGAGACTGAAATTGGGGTTCAAGCTTCAAGCTGAATATCAGAAAAGCAAAGCAGCCAGCCACTAGCTCTCTGCTCTAGCTCAGGCTGAAAGGGCTGATATACATGAGCCCTTCACCAAGTCTCAAATTGCTGCCTCTCCTCCGTGTGGCTGGAGAAGGAATGCCTCTCTGAGACCTTGGTTTTGTCTTATATACTTCCTTAATGTTGGGATTAAAGGTGTGAGTTACTATTCTCCTTTAGAGTGATTCACTCTTGTGTAGATATGGATGGTCTACCTCTTTCTTAATCCTGAGTCCTAGAATTAAAGGTATGTACCACTACATCCTAGAGTCTGATGCTGGGATTAAAGGTGTGTATCAGCACTGCTTGATGTTGACTTTGCTTCTCTGAATCCTCAATCAAGCTTTAATAAATCATAATTAATATAAGTACATATAATGAGTCAGAAAAGAAGGTCAATAAGGATGTTGACTAATCAACAAAACATACATTGTATGGAACAGGATAGTATCAAACTATGATTTTAGGGAAATCAAATATTTAATTGTGTTTTGAAAAAATGCATACTTGATTCCTAAGAGGTAGGCTTGGGTTGATTATAATGTGGTGAAATGTTCAATTATGCATCATTGATTTAAGTCAAAGAAATTATTAAGATTTAAATGGAAATAAAGCATGGATGAATTTAAATATTTGATCAGGTGAAATAATATCTCAGTCAGTTATTATCTCAGTAAACAGTAGAGAAAAAGTAGTTGATTTGTAAGAAAATAAAGATCTCACATCACCATGTGAAAGTTATCAGCTGCTGCATGTATTTTCACATGGTCTCTGAAGAAAAAATAAATGTAAGAGAAACTTGAGACGGCCTCAATATAGGAAGCTGGGGTTTCAACACATAAGACCCATATTTCTCATCATTGTTTTCCATAATAAAATTCACAAGTAAAAGTGATATTTTAATGCTTGTAAGATTAATGCTTCACACTACCAGTGGAACCAGTATTTATCCCTGGTGTATGAATGGCTTTGGTAGCCCATTCCCCAATAGAGGGCTAATCTCTCAGCCTAGACACATGGGGGAGGGCCTAGGTCCTGCCCCAAATGAATCAGCAAGCTTTGAAAATTTCACATGGAAAGCCTCACCCTCCCTGGGGAGTGGATAGAGGATGGGATGGGCAACTTGTGGGGAGCATGGGAGGGAGAGGGAACTGAGATTGATATACAAAATAAGATTGTTTCTAATTTAAATAAAAATTATATAAAACAAGAAAAGGATCTATATGTACATTGGTGGTAATATATATCAAACACAGCACATTTGTTAAAAAATATACATGCTCAATTCATATTAATTAAATAAATAATTACATAACTTTCACATTGGTACAAATCATTGGACACCTCAAACATAAAAAAAAAATTAACGAACTCTGATGTGGTTAGTATCTCTCATGTTTCCATACTTAAAGATGTAATTTCAATATTTATGGAGAGTTCTTTGTAGAGACAGTCATATTTTATGCATTTCAGGCCGGTGTTTGCTGTTAAATATGACTTATGAAATGACATAAGCAATTTCTGTTATTTTTATTTAAAAGTAAATTGCTTGTGGTATAACTGAAATTAAAAGGATGCAGACAGTCACTAGTACCTTGCTATAGAGTTGAATTTTCATGAAAAGGATGGATATGTCACACATAATATTTCATCATTGCTTTGAAGAATAATGTCATTGTTATAATCTCATTACTGCTGAAGAACATACAGTACATATGTGTATTATAGAAATTTATATAAAACTTTTCAGCCTATGGTGATCATAACTACCATGTTTTAGTTTCAAGACCCTTTGCTTGAAAATGTTTCCTTAACTCCTCTTCACAGATAACAAGAATATTTTAGCTGTTTTGAATTTGAACCTTTCTTTCTTACTCAAAGTATCAGCAAAGAATGATAGTTTGTGTTGTGTATTGAAAATGAAATAGTGAGATGGAAAATTGTTTTTGCAGTTTCTATGATATGTCATGCTGATGTTAACCTTTTCAAATGCAAATGATTTGAGAAATTTAATTACAAAACAGTGCACACTGAGATGAATGGAATTTGGTAAAAGGTGGGCAACATGCTTCATATAAGTTTCGCATGAACATCTGGTAAGTAAAATCAATCAGATTAAGTTAGAGCACTTGATTAAAATTTTGTATATTACAACATAAAATAGCTGTGTGTAATATTGCTCAAATGGCTCATATGCTTTATGGACTTTTAGCTTTTTCTCCTCATTTATTTTATATTGAGTTGCACATCAGTAAGATTCAATATGGCTTTTTCATACTTTTGGTGTACTCTCCTCTTTTCATTCTCCACCTCTCTATGCTTAAAAAATTCTCCTTTAATGTTTTTCCTGTTTAATTTTTTTATATGTTTTCTCTTTTTTTTGGCTTGTTTGTTTACTTTCCTATTCTTCCAGAAGCTATCTCCCTGACACATTCCCTCCTCCCAACTCCTTGATGTTCACAGGTATGTAGGTTAAATAAACAAAATGACGAAAGAAGCACAAACTTACATCCATGTATGAGAAAGAACAAACAATAATTTATATTTCTGTGCCTGGCATTTCTCACATGATATAATCATTTCCACTTCCATTCAATATACTGCAAAATTCATGATTTCTTCACATTGTAAAATGGCATGTGTGCAAACAGCACATTTTAATTATACATTCATCCATTTATTGGTTCCTAAGGTCCCATTTCCTAGATCAGAATCTGAGTTGATGAAATAGATTTTTAATAGTGTAGAATGTCCTTTGGATAAAATGTCAGGCCTGACCCAGCTGGACCGTAATATAATTCTGTTTCTAGTTTTTCTAAGAAAACTGCAGAATGATTTTCAATGACTCTACTAGTGTTTACTCCCTCACATTGTGTAGAGTTTTCTCATTCCTCATATCCCAACCAGTAATTGTTGCCATTTGTAGTTTTAATGGGTGTCATTCTGACTGGGGAGATATGGAATCTTATTTATAAGATTTTATTCTGGACTCCTTACTGAATAAGAATATTGAACACTTCATTATTTTTTTGAAATTTTTATATAATGGAATTTTTATCACATTTATTCTCTCTTCTAATTCTTCTCAGATGCTGTCACTTTCACTCCCCACCCAACTTTGTGTCTTTTCCCCCATAAAGGTCCATTTCTTTTGCTTATTGTATTCTTGTACTTCTGGCTGTGTAGTCTTTTACTGGAGGTTGTTAGCCTGTTCAGTTTATCTCAATTTATCATGGTTATCATAGGCTACACTCTTACAGAAAATTCTCTCTGTCTCTGCTTCGCTCTCTCTCTCTCTCTCATGTGTGTGTGGGAGTGTGTGTGTGTGTGTGTGTGTATTTGTGTGTTCTCTCTAATAGATGCTAGCCATTCCTTAGTTAGACATAAGTTCATGCTAAACTTCTGTATCCATGTTGTGATTTGTTGTGGATTGAACTTTCACAGGTCTGGTACATATGTTTACATGTGCTATGAGTTCATATATTTATGTTGTCCAGTTGTGTTCAGAGGAAACTGTTTCCAATTACTTATCCACCATGTCTGGAATTAAAATTCTTTCTTCCCACTCACCATCAATGACTCTGAGCTTTTTGAGTAGAGGGTGCAGTGTGTGTATGTGTGTGTGTGTGTGTGTGTGTGTGTGTGTGTGTGTGTGTGTGTGTGTTATATTTTAGGTATGAACAATCTGCAGTCTCTTATTATCTGCTCATTGGCATGTTGTGTATCTCTGTCTTGATAATTACCAACTATAAACAGAAGCTTCTCTGATAAGGAGCCCTGGGAATATCTATGAAATGTCACTGGCCATCACCTCCAGTATAGTAATTAATACCTGGGCCTGAGCTTTTTACTTGCTATTCTTTAGTGCCGAGTAGGGGCCATTGTTTTCTTGTTATAGGATAACCTCATTTTAACTCATTTATGTATGTTTACAGTCATATTTTAGCAGGCTTCTATGATAGTGAGTTTTCACCTTTAAAAAAAGTCCTTAGTGTTACTTAAGTTTCCTAGAATATTGAACATTTTTTTAAGTGTTTCCTAGCCATTTGCTTCTCTTCTTATGAAAATGTTCTGTTTTACTTACATAGCACAATTTAATGGGGTTATTTCTTGACATTTAGTTCTTCTTTGCTTGCCCTTGTTATTTTGTATGTTCTAGATAGCAATCTGCTATCAAAATAGCTGCTGCTGGCAAAGATGTTTCTCCATTTGGGATGTTCTCTTTTCATTTTAATGGCAGTGTTCTTTTCTTAACAAACACACTTTAGTCAGCTTCAATAAAATACAAACACACATACACTCACACAAACCACTTAGTTATAAACATATTGAATGAAATAAAATAACTCTAAAATTAAAACCTTCAGATACTGAAGAAAGAAATCAAAGACTGTCTGAATTTGGAAAAAGCTCCTTGAAGCATGGTTTAATGGGGTTGTTGTGCTGATGATTGACCCTTTACAGAGTAAGTTTCTAAATAGGTTTTGCTAAATAGGTTTCATTGAGAGCCCAGTTCTTATCTAACCTTGTGGAGAGTTTTGCCTTTACAAAAGTCAGCCAATACTGCAAAAATTGTATGCCTAAACAGGGAGATGGCTGTAATTTATGTTACTAGAAAATGCTGTATCTAACAGCTTGTTACACTTTTATATTATAATTTGAAGAAAGGATAATTATTACTTGATTAGCATTAGTTTTAGGTTGTGTATGGGAAGTGATGGGTATGTCATTTTGAAAAGTTTAAGGGTGTGGATGGGAGGGGTATGGTTAGGACAGGATATAGGTAGATTAACATATCTTAACATAACATAATTATAGCAACATAAATCTATAGATACCTTAAATTGTTCAATTGTTATATGTTTTCTATTAGGGCCTTCTTTCTGACTATAATGCTTTGCACACAAATATAAAACAAATATATGTGTGTGTGTGTGTGTTTTATATTGATACAACTTAGAATAATTTATATTGTGTTTTACAGTTCTACCTCCAGTCAAGACATTTCACTTCTATGTGTTATTTATATATATATATATATATGTGTGTGTGTGTGTGTGTGTGTGTGTATAGTTACATTATTTTTAGTCATTGACCTTACTAAATTATTTTGGGAAGCAAAGTACAATTCATACACATTAAGCGGAAATGAGAGCAAAAAACCATTTAACTAAAACCAGAATAGGGGACATTAGAACAGTAATCTACAATATTAAAAATAAAAAGTAAATAATAACCATATGTACTTTAACTCAGCATTAAGATGACTCACTTTAAATCTGAATACTCTATACACATTTATTGTAGTTAGATTGCATAAGTAGATAAATAAAGAAGATCTATTTATATGTATTTCATGGAAAGTGTACTATAAACAAAAGTTAATTTCAGAGAGGAAATCACAGCTAACAAGAACATCTTGGCTAAAGTGTGATAGTATATACCAATGAACAGATTGAATGAAAAAAAAAAAAAAGATATAACAACGCTCAAGTAGAATTTGTAAAATTAAAGGAGGCAAAATCTCATAAAATTGGTAAGAAAATAAGATTCCATAGAAAGGTTTGATACTTCAATTTTATTTGGGAAATAGTTGATAAATAAATAAAGAGGGAAACAGTCTGGAAAATATTTTAAATCAGTTTTATCTGACGTTCATAAAATAAAAAGAGGAATATAATTTGTTTCAAGCTTTTGTGATCCATTAGGTAAACGTTTCAAGGTGTACATGTAGGAAGTGTTACTTCAGATCACAGTAGAACTAAAGACAGAAATAAAAATCAGAAGAATAGCTGAAACCTTAGAAAGTATTTGAAGATTAGTACACTTATAAAATTCAAAGAGATCAAAGAAACATCTTTTACAGAGTGGTGAAATAGTTTTAGTCAAGGAAATATGATTTCAACTTGTCAATTTGAACTGAATGCAGTGAAAAACATTCTTTAGAGATTTATAGCTTTGAACTATTACTCAAAGTGGAGTGAAATTTAGAATCATAAACTTAACTTATGAAACTATAAGAAGGATAATTGGTGCCAAATTCACGCAGTAAAAATAAATAAATAAAAATTATTAATGCAGATGGAGGCAAGAAGGAAATAAAATCAAAGCAGGCAAATGACAGAGAACATCAAATAAGTCAATAGATGGGTTTCAGAGAAAATTCAGTAAAGTTGATGCAACATCAGACAAGCTATCAAAAGAAAAGACAAAAATGACCATCATCAGAAATGAGTCATTTTATTAGCTCTAATTCCATAGAAAAATATTCCAAAAGCAAATAACTCTGAGAAAAGCTTATGCTAATTACCTTGATAGGTCAGTTTAAGTGATTAGATACTTTGGGTTGCATTACTTTCAAAAATCAATGACAGAGTAGTAAGTAATATATGTTGGGTTATGTATATTAAATAAATAGAATTGATCATTTCAACATCCATCAGAAGGTAAACTTATAAGAACTAGATCAATTCAATTATGAATTCTGCCAAATATTTAGAAAAGAAACATTTCCAGGTTTCTACTACTGAAAAATGTTTCTCAGACATTAAAATAGAAGACTAACTTTACCATATCATATATGATGTAAGAGTCACCCCATTCCCCAAACCATACAAGAATGGTAAAAGGAAGCAACTGAACAATTTCCTTCAAGAATAGATACAAAACTCTTCAAGTAAGTACTAATATGAGGTACATAGTATGATAACATCATAGGTTTGTAGAATTTATTACAAGAATGAAAAAATGATTTTTTAAAAAGTATGTTATGCATTTATCAGTTGAAGGAACATTATGTTGTTTCATGTTAAAAGATATATAACTGCACTCTGTAAAGATGTGTCACTGTGACAGGTTTAATGAAAAGGTGAACAAATGATGGGAGATGTCATTCTGTAAATATGTTTCTCTTATTGGTTAATGAATAAAGCACTGTTGGCCAATAGGAAAGCAAGATAGGCAGGACTAGGAGACAAGGATGACTTGAGGAAGTAGGAGGCAGGATATCCAAGATGGTGGACTGAGAAAGAAGAATGCCAGCCCCTCTCTCCAGCAAGATAAGAACACATGGAAGTACTTAGCTTAATAGAAATGGGCTAATATTTAAGACAGATCTAGCCTATAAAAAAGTAGTAACTGGCCAACAGAATTATATCCAATACAATGTTTCAGTGTGTTATTTTGGGCTGGAGTTGTGGCAGGACCAGACCAGCAACCTTTTCTAGCCAATAGGTAGGAAGTATTTCCAGGCACAGAGGATACTGAGAAGAAGAAAGGCAGCATCACATCTGGACAGAGATGAATCAGGTTGGGCATTATTGAGTAAATGTAAATAAGTCATATAAAAGAATTTAGATTAAAATACATGGGTTAATTTAACTTATAAGAGGTAGTTTAAAAAAGCCCAAGCTATTGGGCAATGTTTCATAATTAATGTCTCCTTTTGTTTATTTGGAAACTGGCTGATGAGACAAAGATCACAGTTTCTACTTCCTACCTACTGAGACTAGAAAACCACTAAGCATGGATGAGCAAGTATCTGTGGACTAGGATGTTCAACCCTTTGCAAATGTGACAAGGTGTGATATAGCTTATCATAAGGTAGATTTATTTATTTATTTATTTATATTCATTCATTTGCTTATTTCTTGCTTTTTGAGTGTTCTCCACACTGATATTATCAGTGACTGGACCAGGTTGCAATCCCACTAAAAGCGACGTAGGGTTCCTCTTTTTCATATCCTCTCCAGCACTTACTGTTTGGTTGATCTTTGTTATTATGACTGAACTCTTAAAGTTGTATTGATTTTTGTTTCCCTAATTATTAAGAACAATGAACATTCTTTGAATATTTTGTAAGGATTTCTTTTTTCTTTGGATTCTTTCAGATATATAGCTTGCAAAGATTTACTACTATTCTGTGGGAGGCTTCATCACCAAATTTTTATTATTATTATTATTATATTATTATTATTATTATTATTATTATTATTATTATTATTATTATTATTGCAGAAGATTTTCCGTTCTATGTATTTCCATTTCCTAATTGTTGAACTTGATCCTTGGAAATGGAGTCCTTCATTTCCTATACCAACATCGAGTAGTTGACTACTTATGATTAATTTAGAAGTTCAATTGTTTTGGATTTCACATTTAGTTCTTTGATATATTTGGAGTTATTTTACAAGCAAGGTGATAGATAAGGAGTCAATTCTCATTAGTCTGGATTTGAACATACAGTTTTCCCAACATCCTTTGTTAAAGATGCTTTCTTTTCTCTAGCACTTGCTTTTAGCATCTGTGACAAATATTTAATGGCTGAAGTTATATGAATTCATTATAGGGTCTTCAATTTTGTTTCACTGGGTCTCTTTTAGTTCCAGTATTGTATTATTGGCATTAGTATGACTCTATAATATATCTAGAAATCTTTCATGGCAATCCCTGCAGCATTGTTCTTTATGTTGAGGAAGATCTTGACTATCTGGGCTCTGTTTGTTTTATTTTGCTTTTTATATGAATTTTAGGATTTGTTGTTCGCATTTTTGTAAAAAAAATTAGATGTTGAATTTGACTGGAATTCCTTTCTCTCTATCAGTGGTTTTTTGGTGAAATGTTTAGAAAACCCAAATCAATCAAAAGCAGAGTTGTTGAGTCCAGTCCCAACTGACAGATTAACAATGCTCTTTTTAATCAAAGGCTCAGGAAATATTGCTGAAGATGAGCAGAAAGACTTTAAAAACCAGAGGAACAACAAGTTTTCTGTGATGATATCCCTTAGAAAGGTCAGAATCAATATCCATAGAGTTTCATGAACATGACTCTCCAGAAATGTGTTGAAAAAAGATGAACCCAAAACACATGCTAACACAGACAACATAAATCTCAGGAGGTCTCAGGCCCACATTAAGAATTAAAGGCAACTAAGGAACACAGAGAGAGAAAAATTAATGTTCCTTAGGGAATAGTATATCAATTGGTATTATAACACAAATTGGTTAGCCCTGGAAACATACACATGTTTCATTGCTTAGACAAATCAGGTTTTCTTGTAAGTATGTGGGAATACATACATATATACACACATGTGTCTATAATAAAAGTTAATGAAAGAACAGGGCATGATTTTGAAAGAGAGCAAAAACTCATAATTTGGAGTATTTGGGGGAATAAAAGAAAAGGAAAATGATATAATTTTATTATATACTCAATAGCATATTATTGTAATCCACAAAGAAAAAGCACATCGTTTTATCAAATTACATGAATAAATCTAAGATTTCTTTGCTTTAAAACTTAGTAAACAAGAAATAGAGAAATGTCCCTAGTATTCAACATTTTAAAATAAAAAGTTAACTTTGTATAGAATGCTATGAAAGTAGAAACATTCTACTGAGATGGAGATAAGAGAGCAGTTCTTATTCATTGCATTTCATATATTGCTTAAAATACAAGCTCAAACATAAGAAAAATACAACCAACTATATTTTATACTTAAATGGCAACACTCATATGGGAAATGTCATGTTCTACAAGCAACTCAGGACACTCATTCTATATATTGAGGATGCAAATTTAAAAATTATATCTCAGTTTTAAAACCACAAAGGCCACCCTGGCTCATGTTCATCACTGTTACTTGGTCAGTGCTTCCACAAAATACAGGGATCATTAAGATGAAGAAGGAAGAATTTATCTCAGCCTGATACAGACCAAACAAAGCCAAGGAGGCTTGACAGTTCAATGCAATGTGTTTATTGATGAGATCCAGGAGGAAAACAAAAGAAACAAACATAAAACCCAAATAGCTAAAATGTAAAGAAATTTGATTAAAGCAGGGGTTTCAGTTTAATGTACAAATATTGCTTCATTAATTGTGACAAATGAACCACAGTCGTGTATAGTGTAAGCCAAAAAGGAACTGGATACCAGGCACTGGGTAACTTGTCATAATCATGTCAGCTTTCCTGTAAATCTAAAACTGGTCTAAAATTTAAAAAATGTTTATTGGGAGAAATTCAATTAGGAAGCACTGGTATTACTCTCCATTAAAAAAAAATAAATTGCTGCAACCAATACTTAAGCAACTTGCCTAAGACTGTATGTAGTTCACATGTGGCAAAGCTAGGGTTTAAAACTAAGCAGTCTGGTTTTTGAGTTTGAGCTTTTGATCAAAGTGTCCATGTGCTTTCGTTATTCACTTCAATCCTCTTTGTGTTCCCGAAAGCAGATCTGTGTACATTTCTTGCATGTTTCAAGCTGCATTGACTAACATTGAACACTATTATTGCTTGAAAGGAATGGAGCAAAAATAACAGACAGCATGGTATTTCTCTGGGTCTCCTTCACAGGGTGACCACTTTCCTGATCTATATACTCAATGCTTAGAGCTCTTGACTGGAATAATTGTCTGCACGCTGGAGGAATTCTCAAGGGAATGAAAAAAAATGTTAGTCATTGTGGTTCCCTTCAATATATGGAGTTTTCTGAGAATATGCACAATATGTATTCATTTTCATACTCAATTTTATAATTTGCATTTATAAAATAGGTAGTGGGTCCTTAGAACATTCTTGTTTAAATAGATAAATGAATTCATGAATGAACATGTGGGTGAGTGAAAGCCTCTGCCTGTTACACACTCTTATTTCACAATGCAATAAATCACCCCTGTTAACAAACAACTGTATTTGGTGGTTCATTGATGGGAGATGCCATTATGTATATATGTTTCTCACACTGGTTAATAATAAAGCACTGTTGGCCAATAGGAAAGGAAGATAGGAGGGACTAGGAGACAAGGAGGAAATAGGAAGTAGTAAGGAGGAGTCAAGATGGAGAGTCTGGAGAAAGCAGTATGCCGCCAGCTGCCTGGTAAGAGAAATACATAGATCAGCAGAAATGGGTTAATAATTAAGGCAGAGCTAGCCGATAAGAAAGTAGTAACTGGCCAACAGTATAATATCTAATACAGAGTCTCTGTGCATTATTCGGGCCTGGCGGCGTGGCGGCAGCACAAGACCAGGCGGCGGGCAGAAAAACCGTACACGTTACAAATGGCGCCCACGTGGCTAATAAAAATTTACACTTAAGTTAAAAAAAAAAAAAAAGCTTAAAAACACGGAATTCATGAATGAACATGTGGGTGAGTGAAAGCCTCTGCCTGTTACACACTCTTATTTCACAATGCAATAAATCACCCCTGTTAACAAACAACTGTATTTGGTGGTTCATAGTTGCAACTTATATTTGTATTTATTTCATATATACAGTATTATAAAAATAAATGCGGTATAATACTCCTTACTATCATATTTAGACTATGTGACTCACTCTTTAGTTGTATTAAACATAAGTCAGACATTTTATTAACTCATCACAAATGCAAAATAGAATACATAAGAATAAAGATAAAGCAAAAGGAATAACATAGACACACAGAAACAAGTTGATATGTGCACTAAGTGAAAAGAAAAGATGCATAATCCTTGAAACAAAGAACTCTGCATCTCTCTGGATGATGCACATTTTTCTCAGAAGTTAGCATCAGAAAACAAGTGAGAAAGAAGAATATTTTGTCTCCTTTCTCATTTGTTGTCCCATACTTGGAATAGCTATAATTTTGGGGGACTAATATCACTCCTTCAAGAATAGAAATGAGTTCAGGCTTTGTCAATTCACCCCAAAGGAATGTGTTGAAAACAGAATATTTATGAAGTAAAACAAAACTCTAAGACACATTAGACCAATGGGATTGTGGGCACATGTAGAACTGTTCGCTGGTCCATAGCCATATGTGTAACACACACACACACACACACACACACACACACACACACACACATACACACACATACACACACACAAATAATCTAGGCATATGTGTAGCTGGTGGAAAGCCAAAAGATTCCCATCATCAAAATTGTATGAGGTTTCTTTCCATAGTGTTTGATCTGTTCTTGTTAAAGTTCTTCATAATCCAATTTGGAGTAAATATTTCACCTCACTAAATCAAAAAGAGGTCAGATCCTAAAGGCAGGTGACGTATGACAATCATCATAAAACTCATTACTGAGTAGTGTTTTCTCATAAACATTAAAGGAACATAAGTAGTGTAAGCTCAAGGTGGGAAAATCTTTCTTGCCTAAACAATCCTAATTTAATTTATAATGGTAATGGTTTTTGCTAATGAAGAAAGTTCTATAAATTATTCAAGAAATTCCTTTAGGCAGCAGGAAAGTTTTTCAAAACCCAAAGTAGGAGAGAAGAGGAGGGGGAGGAGAACATGAGGGAATCAGTAAAATTGAGTGGGGAGATGAATAGAGGAGAGCTAGAAAAGAGACACATCAATATAGGGAGCCACTATAGTGTTAAAGAGAAATCTGGCAATAGCGAATCATACAGATATCCACAAGGATCAGCCAAACTAGGAATATAAGTAATAGTGGAGAGGCTACCACAAATGCCTTTCCCTACAATGAGACTGATGATTACCTTAAATGCCATCCTAGAGACTTCATCCAGTAGCTGATGAAAAAAGAAGCAGAGATCCACAGCTAAGCACTGAGCCAAACTCCTGTAAGCCTGTTTCAGAGAGGGAGGAAAGACAAAGGGGTCAAGATATGCTGGGGAAAATCCACAGAAACAGTTGTCTTGAGCAAGCAGGAATTCATGGACTCCAGCCTGATAGCTGGGGAACCAACATAGGACCAAACCAGACCCCATGAACGTGGGTGTCACCTGGGAGGACTGGGCAGTATATGGAGCCTCTGGCAGTGGAACGAGGATGTATCCCTGGTGCACAAATGGACTTCGGGAACACATTACTTATGGAAGGATATTCTTTCAGCCTAGATACTTGGAGGAGAGCCTAGGCCCTACACCAAATAACTTGGCCGATATTAATAATCCCTTGTGAAAGGCCTAACCCTCCCCAGGGAGTGAATGGGGAACCGGATGGGAGATTTCTGGGGGGCATGGGAAATTGGGAGGGAGAGAGAACTGGGATTGATATGTAAAATAAGATGATTTATAGTAAAATGAAAAAAGATACAGAGAAGCTAACTACTGAACATAGCCCATGAATTTAATTACCTGACTATTTATTTATCCACTATTTACCACATAAGTCATCTCTCTGTCTCTGTCCATTTTTCCATCCTCTATATTTCTATCCTTTATGATTTGATGGGCTTAAATGTCTGAGCATTTCAGGAAACTAAGATTGAAATAGGGAGATGGAAATCTAACTCACTGCACAAGAGGGCTTCCAGTGCAAGTAAAAACAAAAACGAAAGCCTGGGTTTGAATCCTGAATATCCATATTAAAGACAAAACAAGAAAATTCAGCATATATGCCTGCAACAACCACATAACAATTGTATTAGTCAGTGAGTCTCAAGACTTACAGAATGACTCACTCTCTCTCTCTCTCTCTCTCTCTCTCTCTCTCTCTCTCTCTCTCTCTCTCTGTGTGTGTGTGTGTGTGTGTTTGTGTGTGTGTGTGTGTGTGTTTGTGTGTGTGTTTGTGTGTATGTTTGTCTGTATTCATTAGATAGGTAAATAGATAGATGACAGATAGATAGGATATGTTCATATATGAAGGGAATTTATTAGGATGTCTTACAAGCTGTAGCCTAGGTAGTTCAAAGAGGCTATCTACAAATATAAGTTTTAAGGTTGCAGTAGTTGCTCAGTTCATGAATCGGATGTGTCAGCTGGTCCTCAATACACTCTGGAATCCTGAACAAGTGGGTTTTATGCCAAGGAAGGAATGGACTTAACTAGCAAGAGCAAGCAGGTCAAAAAAGAAGAAAAATAGCGCTTCCTTCCACAGTGTCTTTTATATCAGCTGCCAAGAGAAGGTGTGACCCAAATAAAAGGTAAATCTTTCCATTTCAAAGATCTACATTGAAGTTGTATCTTCCTACCTCAAAGATCTGGATGAGAAGTAGGTTTTCTCACTTCAAAGCCTTTAATTAAGGTAGCATCCCTCACAGGTGTACCTAGACAATCATTTGGGTTTTAATTAGTTCCAGGTATAGTCATATAGACAATCAGGAAAGGCCATCACAACAATTAGTTAAAATGAGTTCATGAACTTGAAGTGTGCAAATGGGTATAGGAGGGATTACAGGGAAGAAGTTGAAGGAAGAAATTTTGCACTGTCATTGTAATCTCAAAATTAAAAAAAAAGGTCTACTAAAACAACATTAAATTATTTTCCCCTAGCGTATAAGCATGTAATAATTAATTAATTAATTAAGTACATAACAATGTTTTATAAATATATAATGTACTAAAGCATGACTATTATTCTATACTTTATATTAATGCTCTAAGATATACCTGCATTATCTTATATACACCATCTTAGTCATAACCCTGCTTTTTCCATATGATTATTCCCTTCCCCCCTTGGTCTCTAGTTCTACTACCCCCCTGAAACCAGCAACCCGTCCACCTCTGCCCCTCTTCTCGCTCTGGGCCAATTTTAACTTGGGGGTGACTAATGTAAAACTTTATCAGACATCTGGTTCTTACTTCAGGGCCATTGAATGTTTTATCATCCATACATTTCCCTTAAATAAGACATCTCGATGGTACGGGTCTAATCAGCCCATTCCCAACATAACTATGGTCTCGTGCCTTCGGTATTTTTTATTTTTCAGTATGCTGTGACTCGCCATAGCTGTCAAGGCATGTAGGTCAGCTTATTCGTTTAACTGGACTTATTATTCAAGTGTCATTTATCCTCATAGAAGGAATTTAAGACATATTATTAATGTTTTCTTGGACATATAACTTAAAATCATATATAATTTTATCCTCCCAACCTCCTTCACCCCAATTGACATTCTTCATTCTGTCAAACCCCAAAAACAGAGATCCAAATACTAATTTTTATCCTGCATTCTAATAATTCCCCAAATATGACTTAAATTTCAGTATTTGCAAAATTTTTAAAAAATAGACCCGCGTCTATGAATCACCTATTGATGCCTAAATTTATAAGTATAACAACAACACAACCCAACGTTCATGTAGCTTAACATGTAAAGCAAAGCACTGAAAATGCTTAGATGGATTTTAATCCCATAAACAAAAAGGTTTGGTCCTGGCCTTATAATTAATTAGAGGTAAAGTTACACATGCAAATATCCATACACCAGTGTCAAATCCCTAGGTTATACTTCAAACCCTAAGGAGAGGGTATCAAGCACATATATTATAGCTAAAGACACCTTGCATAGCCACAGCCCCATGGGATACAGCAGTGATAACATTTAAGCAATTAACGAAAGTGTGACTAAGTTATATACCTCTCTTAAAGGTTGGTAAAGTTTCTGCCAGCCACCGCAGTCATACGATTAACCCAAACTAATTATTCTAGGCATAAAATTGTTTTAATAACCTAACAATAGAATTAAAACTTGATTAATATGTGAAAATACATTATCAGACCTAGAAAGCAGAGCATGAGCTGAGTGTATTAGTACTCATTTTTGGTGGGAAATGAATACAGATGTATCTCTGTGGCTTGTAGTTTGCCTGGTGAAGTCAAATATCATTGAGAAACAGTCTCAAGGAAGAATAAATAGTGATAGAGAAATACATCAGAAGGCAGTGCTCTGGTAGCTTTCCTCCACACACAAGAATGTGCACCTCCAGACATATTTGTGCAAGCACCACCACCATACCACACACACACACACACACACACACACACACACACACACTCATTGAGAGAGAGAGAGAGAGAGAGAGAGAGAGAGAGAGAGAGAGAGGGAGAAAGAGAGGGAATAGATGGGTGAATATGGAATTTTTTTTTATGTTCACTTATGATGTGTTGACATAAAGGAGGCTGTGTGGAAAAGGGAAATGTGACTTAATTACTAGAGTGCTTCCCTGGGACACAGTAAACCCTTTGAGCCTCCAAACTACCTAAAAAAAAAAGAGTAGTGCATGCCACCCTTCTATCACTTCAGAGGTAAAGACAGGAGAATTAAAAGTTCTAGGTCATCCTTGGCTTCATTGTGAGTTTAAGGATAGTCTAGGCCCTGTAGAAAGGAGAAGTTTTCTCATAATAACATACCTGAATTACCATTTTTCATTATCATAACACTGACTTTTGAAGATTCAATTAATGGTTTGTTATATCAATGTAAAGTTAAGCTGATAATCAGTATTTATATTTACTCTTATATGTGCAAGTATGTTTACTTAATATCTAACTCACAAAAATAAAATTATTTCTTTCAGAATTGCCAAAAATAATATAATCAATATGAGTTAAAGAATTTCCTGTGTATAATCAGATTAAAGTTCTGGCAATTTCTTGACGACATTCTGCTAATTCTTTTGGGAAATCTTAAGAGAACAATGAAAATTACATAATTTATTATCAAAAATTAAACAATAGTGTAACAGTGTTTGTATCAAATTAATTAAGTTATAGCAGAATTTCCATACAACAGATTTCTTTTTTCACTTCTTCGAGATTTTTTTTTAATTTTTTTGCTTTCCCACATCATCTAAAATATGTTAGAGCTATGAATAAAATAGAGTGCAGGAAAAGTTGTTTTCAGTCAGATCAATTTTCAGAATACTTTGAAAAACCATCATGCATATTCTAATGTAATCATTCCTCAACAATGGGAATCATGAGTTCAGTGAATTGATTTTTTTCTCATAGTTCTGTTTTTCAAATCTGTGTGATTTGTGGGAATATTAAATTATGGATTGAGCACTTAAAAATAAAAGACACCATTTTTGATCTTACTTTCCTAACCATTAAAATCCTTATCAGTAGTTTTTACCCAACTATGTGGGGCTATGTTCCAAATACACTGGGCAAATATCTCTACCTTGCTGAGGTAATGTGAACCTGTCTATAGCTGCCTGCATCCAGTCATAATGTGGGGGGAGCCACCTTTGCCACCAACAGTCCTTATGTCTAATATTCTTTGCTTTGTAATCTAGCAAAATGAATTGACAAATCAGCTTAACCACTCCTATCCACTACACAGACACTGTTTACTGCTCCACCAAAGGAGATTGTTAACAGTTTTCCTTCAGTACTTCTTTTCTAACCATTAATTTCACCCTCAGAACATTGCTGCTTTTAGTTACTATTATAGGATACAAGCAGGTACCTAGGGGAAAGAGCTTCAGACAGGAAACTCTTAGATATTCTCCTTTCTCTTCACTCACCCACATCCTGGACAACAGAATATGCTGAGTAGAGGGCCACTTTACCTGGTAGGTGGGATCATTTAAAATATCTACAGCAAATGCAAAAGTCACTCTGTGTAGACTTCAATCTCAGCCAGCCTGTGGCTTCTGGAAATTGCCAATGATTTTCTAAGTAAGGCTGAGTAAATACGTTTTCATGAAAATCGGCCTTGAATATAGGATTCCTATAGGTGACCTTTGATGTCCTTGTAGTATATACAACTGGGATTCTGGTGCCAATGTAAAGTTGCAGTAGAAATAAGAATTTGTATTGATTATAATTTACAATCTGCCTCCAAACTTTTTCACTAGCTTTGTCCACCCAAAGTTGGCCTTTTATTTGACAGATATTTGATTAAACAGACATTCTTCCCATAAACTCTCTCTGTCTCTCTGTCTCTGTCTCTGTCTCTCATCTATTCCTCATTTTCCAACGTGAAGTTCACAGAAGATGTGAAAAAGGTACACCATTACTCCGACACCCACATACTACTGGTTGACCCCAAAAAGACAGAATGAAGCTGTAGCAATGAGAACATCTCTAAGCAGGCAACCCTTGCCCTCTGTACACCTCCACAATGCAAATAAGAATATTAGTGCAATAGCAACTGATATTCATTTTTTAAATATGAATCACAGTTTATTCTCTCTCCAGTCCTCCCAGTACCTGCAACATATCCCCATCCAACTCCCCATTCCAATCCTCAGAAAGGATGAGACCTCCCATAGGGAGTCATCAAAGTCTGTCACATTATTCGATGCAGGAAAGAGGCCCACCCCTCTGTATCTAGGCTGAGGAAGGTGTCCCTCCATAAGTAATGGGCTCCAAAAAGCCAGTACATGAACCAAACGCTACTCTTTAGTAAATATCTAAATCCAGAGTATTAAAATATACTCAAACACACTAGAATTAAATCACACATTGAGTGAATAGCAAGAAAGCAGAATAATGCTAAAGTTTGTAATGGATTTTGAAACTCATTCTAGGTAAGAGTTGAGTTTGAAGTAAAATTTATATAAATGTAATAAAGTATGTGATATGGGATCATAGTGTCTACTCTACCTTTGGGATTTACGTAGATTATCTTTGTACTTGCCTTCTGCTGCCAGACAATGTGACTAAATTTAAAGACAAAGTCAGGGCAGCCAGTAACTAATAATCTAGGGAAAGATTGTAGGGGTAGGACTGTCATTCCATTTCAAGGTCATGTATTCACTCCTCCTACACAAAGAGCATTCTTTTCTTTGAGCTAAAAATAGCACAGCAAATTAAAAATGATGCTATTTAATTTTGAGGAATGAAGTATGAATCCAGCACCAATGGATCCAAATTTATGAAATCTATCATTAAGATTCCAATCTCATTTTAGAATAATAACCATTAGAACAAGGTAATTGTCTAATTTCCCTGAAAGTAAGGTAATTATCTTGGAAATTTTAAGTTCTATTACTTTTTGACTTTTGTGATTGGAAAAACTTTTAGCTGAAAAGTATAGTGAGAAAGATTATTAATGTGCTGAAGACTCAAGTCTAATGTGTGACTGTCACTCATTAGTTATGCTTCCTTAAATCTAGTTCTCTGGTCTTCATTTTTCCTCACATATAAAGGAGAACAGACTGCTCTATGCCTATATAACACTAAGAAACAAACTGGCCTATTGGCCTACCCAACCAACAATTTTTTTTTAGTTACCAAAAATAGGCATTTTACATAAAACTAAGCAAGAAAAAACTAAGCATAAAACTAAGGGAATATAGTGTGTGTGTGTGTGTGTGTGTGTTATACATACATACATACATACATACATACATATCCAAACTGCAATGAAAGAGATTGTGAGAAATACTATGTGAGAAATAAGGAAAGCAGCCAGGTCAGTATTAATGTTCTGAGCTACTTTTATTGGCCTAATCATCATAATATCATAATAATTTTGTAAAAAGCATCAGGGATGTACATGTGTTAGATTGAGAAGGGTTTACTTTATCAGTAATAAGATGGAATTGCAAAACCAACTCTTGTTATTACAGAACCATTACTCACCACACACACACACACACACACACACACACACACACACACACACACACACACACACACCACGGGCAGTTGGAAATAGAATCTTCCTAAGATATTTGATTTTCCTAGTGAGATAAAGTTTCCATGGTCACTATTTGGCAAATATACTACTTTCAACAGTGACTTTTTATGGGGTGAATTAAACCAGTGATAAAACTGAGCTAAGACAAGCACTGAGCCAAATTCCTGGAATCCAGTTGCAGAGAGGGAGGAGTGATGAGCAAAGTGGTCAAGACCAGGCTGGAGAATCATCTGACCTGGGCAAATGGGAGCTAATGGATCCCAGTCTGACAGCTGGGGAACTAGCATAGTACCAAACCAGGACCCCTGAACATGGGTGTCAGTTGGGGGCTTGAGCAGTCTATGGGGCCTTTTCCAGTGGAAACATTATTTTTCCCTAGTGCAGGAATGGGCCTTGGGAGCCCATTCCCTATGGAGGGATACTCTCTTGGCCTAGATACACTCTGGAGGGCCTGGGTCCTGCCCTAAATGATGTGACAGACTTTGATGATCCCTCATCGGAGGATTCATGCTCCCTGGGAAGTGGATGAGGGGTGGGATAGGGGGGTCTGTGGGAGGCATGGGAGGATGGGATACAGAGGGAACTGGGATTGATATATAAAATAATATGGTTTTTAATTTAAATAAAAATTTCTTTAAAACGAAAATTGAGCTTCAGTGCTGCTCCTCCTCAATTACCCATTGTCACCACAAACATAAGACACATGATTAAATATGCATGTATATGGAAGATATCATTGTCAATCCATGATGATGCAAGAGTCACTTTTAAATCAGATAGCAACTGTCTGTAATGTTTAACAACTGAAGTTCTTAAATAGCCAATCACCTGCTAATAAGTGTCTAGGAATCAACACAGTTTCCATTTTCTGTCATTTTACTGTCTATTTTCCTCTTTCTTGTCTCCTGCTTAAACCATAGTCTACTCTGTATGTTCATCTTTTTTTCATTTACTCATAAAGACAAACACTTCATCTCCTTACATTTTGAAGATATTTTCATGAACATAGTTTATTGCTCACTTTGATACTCATAACTATATATTCTTCATGGAAAATTGAATGAGAAATAAAATCCAGATCTACAGATAATAGAATTACTGACCCCTGGTCATAAAGCCAGAGAGAGCCAGATATAGAATTGTAACTTTTGGCTGGAGATTTAAAAATAAGAGGAGAAAGAAGAAAATTTTGATTTGATTCTCTTTATCCTTAATCTATACTGGCATCGGTCCTCCCTTTTTGTATATTATTTCAGTTTTATTTTCTGAAAGAAATTTGAATATACGCTCAAGTTTTGTGAAAATAGTTCCTTCCCGAAAATGTAAAATGAGCTTTAATTAAGGCAGAAAGGCATTGAAAAAATATTTTCCAATTATGTTGATATAATTGCTTCCACAGCTTGATGTCTCCTGATATCAGCTTCAGCAGGCAGTAGAGACATGGTGATACTGGGCTATTACCACTGCAGGCCTGCTCTTAAATTAGACATGGCATTTGGAAAGCAGGCTCAACTTCAACACTCTTAAACAAATATAGATGAAAACTTTTGTCTCTATTTAGACTTCCCACAGAGATTCATTAATTCATGGCTGTCTGGCCCTTTTGGTTCCCCCCATGGAAGGCCATAGCTGTAATGATGAGATACAAACCCAACTGAATATTCAAATACACAACCTGGCAAGATGCCCGAAGCCATTCAGTGACAGCTCATTCAAGTTCCTATGTAAATTTTCACACTTACAAACTGTAAGAGTAGAACATCTGATTCCTGCCTCCAAAAGCAACTGGACAGAGATTTTGAGGAAGATACGATATGTTCATGTTCATGGGGTACAAAGTGAGGTCAGGGAGCTGTGGTTGAGTCTTGTCAAATCTACTAATGAGGGGTAAAATGAACCTATAATTCTCCTTAAAGACTTCAGTTTAAAATATGGTTTGAGACCACAGTTTATTTGCTTTCTTTTCATGCATAATTTTTTATATTGTAGCAGTCTATGAAAAATGTTATTTTTATAATCACTGTATATATATATATATATATATATATATATATATATATATCCAATGAACAAAATTAGTTTCTGTTTCTATAATCTTTTTATAGATTTAAGAAAAAATTTTTTTCTTTGACAATTTCATACATATATCCACATATAATGTATTTTTAATCATGCTTCTATAATCTTAATATGGGCTAGGAACAATTTTGAATTATGTACTTATGTCAGTTTTCATCCTCTTTTGAGATGACTGTTTATTTTTCCCAGAGGATCAGGAATATCAGAGAGGTTAAGAATGTATCTGAGAATCAAAAATCTAAAAATTCTGTGTGTTTGTGTGTGTGTGTGTGTGTGTTACTTATAAAAACAAGAGAAAAGACCATCATATGTGACAATCTCCCATATGGTGAGTCTTCATAACAAACGGATTAGTTGGATATGCATCAAGGAAACTTATTTGGGGAATTAACCAGAATATCATAACGACTGGCATATATGTAAATTAAGGGTGCAATAATTAGCATTGAAGAAGTCATAGGAATAGTCAGTATGAAGATGTCTATTCTAAGATCCAGACCATAGAAGAGGGAAAAAATAGTATCAGTATTGAAAGTGTCTCTTGAGAATAGAGCTGGTGATCGAGAGACAATGGTTACAAGTGGAAAATCCAGAGATGACAAATGGAAATTAGTATTCATTTCTTCACTGTAGCATTTAATATAAAATATTTTCCTGTCCTTAAAAGAAATTCCCAGTAATGTATGCATTTCTCACTAGATGTGTAGTACAAGGTTTTGCTTTTATATACTTGATATGTTGGAGAATTATCCCAAAAGTTGTGGCTTCTGTGAGAATTGCACAGCCAGGATGCATGTACTGTCTATTCAACAGTTCCAGCTTCACAGCTGATTTCATGGAAGTGGAATGCTTGCAAATATGGTGACAAATGACATTCAACATTTACACTAACCCCTTACACATCAAAATGCCCAGAAAGCATTATACCTGTTCATCAGTGACTTTAGCTGATATTTTGACACTACTACTGCCATTGATATCCTGACTGAAGTGGCCTTCTGCTTCCTGGCATCATCAGCCAAGGTCCAGAGATTTCTTTCAATTTCTGAACTGTTAAAAGAAAGAACCTTGTTTTTATTTCAGCTGCTCACATCATACTAACCAGTGGACATTTGCCTTATAGCTTACAATTATTTGCTGCTCTCCCAGAAACCAACACTACTCATGCACACAATACATGCAGCTAAGTTGGTAAAACAGGAAGGAGAGACCAAGTGAGCATGACTTTGATAATAGAGAAGTACAGAATGATCAGATAAACAGAGGAGATAAGTCCCAAGTCATTGAAACCTATGATGAAAAATACCTATAAGGGCATAAAATTACTAAAGGCAAACATTGCCAGGCTTGTGTTGGAAGGATGGTTCACTGGTTAAAAAAAAAGTACTTGCTACATAGTCTGGAGACCTGTGTTCAGCCTTAGAGATCCACATGGGGAGAACAAATTTCATAAATTGTTCTCTGCCCTCCATATATGACCCATGGCATGAATGCACCCACACCCACACATACACTGCATAAAAATGCATTTTGTACTATAAGGAGGTATGTAATATCTATGACTTGCAGAGTACCATTTGTGGAAGTGGAAATGAGACTTCCAGTAGAAGGATCGGGACACTATCCTGACACATAACCTTTGACCTATAATCTGCCCTGCTGGGGTAAAGGTGGCACAGATATTGAGGGACTGGCCAACCAATGACTGGACCAGACTCAGACCAATGCCATGAGAGTGAGCCCGCCCTTGACAATGACTGGAGCACCAGGACCCAGAAGCTGTAAGAACCAGAGTCTTAGGCTATAACCAAACATTACTGAGGGGAAAGCAGGAAGTGTAATGAGGCCCAATGATATTCTATTGTACTCATAGATTGGTGCCTAGCCCAATTATTACCACAGAAACTGCACTCTGCCTCAGAAACAAATGCAGAGACCCACATCCAAACACGAGGCTGAGCTCAGGGAATCCTGATGCAGAGAGGGAGGAAGAACTATAGGAGCTAGAAGGGTCTAGGACATCACAAGAAATCCCACAGAATCAACTAACTTGGTCTGATAGGATCTCACAGATTATAAAATGACAACCAGGGAGCCTGCATGAAGCTAATGAAGGCCTTCCTTAGTATGTATGGAAAACATGTTCTTGTTTGGCTTCTATCAGAGGGAGCATGAGTTGTTGACTTTTGGGGTCCCATTCCCCATACTAGATTTCATTGACCTGCCTTAATACAAGGAAATGTGTTTAGTCTTCCTGGAACTTGATATGACATTTTTTTTTTAATCTATGGGAGGATTGCCCGTTCTGAACAGAAACAGTGAATTGGTGGGAGCAAGTGGAGGCAGGGGAGAGAATGAAAGAGAAGAGGGAGGGGAAATAAGGTTTGGCTATAAGTAAATTTTAAAAATTAAAATCAAATTAAAACACAGGGTAAAATGCATCTATATTTGTTGAAAGAGTTGTCTGACAGAGTGTTTATAACATTTTGGACCAATTAAGTTTAAAAAATAACATTTATTTAGAAACAAAATTATTCACTCTCACTCCAATGACCTAAAAAAGTGTCTTGAATCTGCATGCTTAATTAGCTAGCCATGTGATTCATGCTCTTAAATAAACTAGACCTTAAGAATTAGTGAAAGAAAGTAAACAAATTATATAAACAAACAACCCAATTTCTTAAAACCACATGTTTTTAAAGAAGGCCTTAGTAGCTCAAAAAAAAAAATGATACAATAATAGAAAAACAGAGCCCATAAAGATGACCCTTTTCTATATCACTCAGGAAATTCAAACTAATGCAGTGATAAACCACTACATAAAGATTATAATAAGTACAACTTGGAATGCTAACATCACCAAATGGTGATAAGTTTATACAGCAACACACACACACACACACACACACACACACACACACACACACACACTTCCATTGATTGCAAACATAGTGCAAACATACCTTGAAAGACACTAAAAATTTCTTTAAAAATCAAGCATATTCATACCATATGATAGTCATGATCTTTAATATTCACACAAAAGACTGAAGAACTCATATCCACATAGAAACTTGCACACTGGTGTGATTGTACTCTTTTTATGATTTAATAAAACCACTGGAGATCAAAATGTAGAGCTAGCCACAAGCCATAGAACCAGGCAGTGGTGATGCACAATATTATTCCCAGAACTCAAGAAACAAGCAGAAGGATCTCTGTTAGTTCAAGGCCACACTGATCTACATGAAATTGATGCAGTCATAAACAGAAATTGTTCACACAAAGGCATTCTCAGCACTTGGTATCATATACCTTTAATCACAGAATTAAGGATATGAAGACAGGAATGATATGGCTCGGATATATATATGGAAGAAGTAAACTCAGTCTCAGAATTATTCTATAACCACCTTGAGGACAGAACAGCCCTTTTAGCCTGAGGTTGAAGTAAGAGCTACTGGCTTGCCGCTTTGCTTTTCTGACCATCAGCTGGAACTCCATTATCAGTATCTGAGGTTTCCTTTTTCATGTTACAGTTGGTGTACAATGCTAAGAAACAAATTTACACACACATGCGCATGCACTCATGCATGCATGAACACACGCACACAAGCCACTTTGAGAACACAGAACTAGGACCCTCCTCTCTCTCTCTTTTTGTCTCTGCCTCTCTCTCTGTCTCTCTGTCTCTATCTCTCCCTCCCTCCTGTGGATTTAAAGCTTTTCTTAGAACCTCTCTCCTCAGGCTGCTACTCTCACAGCCACATGCTATTTCTCAGATAAGAAGCGCTATGCCTCACACTTACTGACATTGTTAGCAGATATGGCAAGTCTACTGGGAATTCTTAAAGGAATTAATTAGTTTTTAAAATAAGAAAGGTTTTCCCACATTAAAAATTGGAAACACAATCACAATAGAGATAGTTAAGTATCTGTATGATAAATCAATGCATCATTTAAAAATAGAACAATTAATAAAGGGATAATAAATTTAATGGGATTGACATATTGTTAATTATCATTTTTGGTAATCTTTGTTGTTGGTTTAACTCTGAATTGCCCCAAAGTATTGACTGTACTTGGAAACAATGAGAAAAAGATAGGTAGTGGTGGCATATGTCTTTGATCCCAGCACCCAGGAGGCAGAAGCATGAGTTACAGGCCAGCCTGGATTACAGAGTAAGTTCCAAGACAGCAGGATTGTATAGAGAAACCGTGACTCAAAGACACAAACAAACAAATAAAAAATAACTGGGCTAGACATCCAGCTTGGGTTATGATACTACAAACAGTTATATGTGAAATGCTGAGATGATAAAGTATATGGAGCTCTCCAAGAGGACAGCCTAAAAGTAGAAGTCATTAACCAACTCCTCTATCTACTCTCTAAATACTCAAACATAAAGGTGAATATAAATCTTTTTTCCACCACCAACATTCTAAACTCATGATCCCTTGTACTCATTATCAGTATATCTTTCTTTCACATAACTGGTCATTTTCTAACTCAGATGGGTTTTTAATAGTACCTAGTTCCTTCCTGCAGATGCCAGAGATGAAATGAAATTTTGTATGATGATATCTATCAAGGTGAACACTCTATTTCCCTTTTGTTCTCCAGGCCTACTTAATAAGGTCTCTCTCTACCAGGGCTCTGATAATCTACTTCTCTCTTTTGCTCACTGAAAGATAAATCTACTTATATTAAAATTATATTATTCTCTGCTCTGTGTTCTCATATGGTTGTTATTAAATGTGATATCTGTTCACTAATGGCAGATGTACTTTACGGAAAGTCTTAAATATCTTTGTATACATTTATAAGCACACACTATATTATTTATGTCTTCATATATATGTATTAAAATGTGAATAAAATTATACATATAAATATATATATAATGTGTGTGTATGTACATTAATTCATATTTCATCATGGTAGGAAAGGAATGTGGGAATTCACAGCACCAGGTTACTATGGGTATGATTTCTCATATCTAATCAGGTATGGAAACCAAAGAGAAGGAGATAGAAAATGAATAGGTAATAACACCTAGGACCAGATTTTCCGCAACTTAATTTCTTCTTGCTGGAATCCACATATTATGGTCTAGACCTTCTTAAAGCAGCTGCAAGCTAGGGGTTAAGTAATGAAATAAATGAGTTGTGGGAGGTAGTTCCCACTCAAAATAATAATAGGAGGACTGTGAACTTATATTATTTCCAAGTAAATGTTACCATTAAATATAAGGATGAAGATGGCATCTCCAAAAAGTCTTTATAGTGAAACATAGGTAAATGAAATACACAATCAAATATAAAACTTGTCAATGTAATTTTTAATTATTAGTAAAACAACCAAATTAACACTGATTTTAGCTTTTCAAAGTGTTTCCAAGTGTTCCTATTTTTCCAAAAGTAATTTATGTAAAAATTCTGAAGCTGAATAACCACATATAAAATAGTAATATGACTTAATTTAAAAGTTCAGATACTCAATCATTATGTATGGGACAAGTTCTTCATTAGAATGGTTCATGTAAAATATTGTATAATATTATTCTGCATTTAGTCATGGCTGCCAAATATGTCTTGAAGTGAAGATAATTGTTTACCCTATCACATTGCCTTATTGCTACAATGAAAATAAGATTTATAGTAAATTCTACCATGGTTTTCTATGTAGATTTATTAAACATATGTTACAAATGAGCAGACATCATTTTTCAGGAGCTTCCTAGCCCACTCCAGTTCTTCCCTGACTTGTATTGAGCAACTCAGAACAGAGGAGTCTATAGATTCCATTTTCAGGATCATTCCCACAGATAATATATGGGTGGTTCATTAAATTCTCTTCATAATTGTTTATTTTTAGTAATCAGATATTCTTTCTTCACTTAAACCAAATGGCAAACACCATATTATCCTGGTGGGAATCTTCTGTTTGCAACATACATATTGATAAATCTAAAATGCATAATATTAAAGATAGAATACAAGGGTTTATTATCAATTTACTTATTTGTATATTAGTGTGTTTGATGGGCACATTATCACATGTATGTAGATGTCAGATACACCCAGTAATAGTCGTTTCTCTCTTTACACCTTGTGTGTTCCAAGAAGTGAACTGAGGACCACAGACTTGGCTTCCAGATTCTTTACTTATTATGCCATTTTTCTGTCCTTGTATAATCTTTTTAATATCTGTTTGTTAATTGGTTTATAAATGGCTGATATCTCTCAGATATAGACTCTAGGCTGAAACATAGTTTCACATTGATAGAGATGTTTTAAACAATTAGCGTGTCTAATATCTCATTGGTAATTATTACATAGTTGACTATAGCTTACAGCACCTTTATAATGGGATAGCATGGTGCTATATCAAGAATGGGAAGTAGAAGATATTATGATCTTGTTACAATCCTGCATCCCCATTATCTATTGCTTCATTATTTGAAGTATTTTCGTGACTCGAAGGAGTGCCCCATAGAGTAATACCATGGAACCCAAATGCTGACAGTGGATAGTGCATATTCTCTGGATATGCACAAGGAACTTTAGCATAAGAATTATGAGTCAGTTGGAAAGATACCATGGTGATTTTTGCTATTTTCTTCCATTACTTGGGCTTATTACTATGGAAAACATCCTTTGCCAATCTCCTATGAAGTAAGTCATGGAAGACTGGTGAGAACCACATTTAATTTTCCAAAGCAGTTAAAAGATTGAAATAGAGATATGGAAGAAGATGGAGAATAAGGGGAGAGTGATTATCCCTTTGTGTATCTTCGTAGACAGGTTGTTATTTATTCATTACATGCATTAGAAAAAAGAATGAGGTTTGGAAAATTGTTATTTGTGGCATGGCAATATTCCCTATCTTAGATTCGTATTGGCAGTTGGTATGATTCTTTCCCCATTCCCTCCTAAATCCACATTGTTTCCCCTTTGATTTTACTCCCTTAAATGACCTTAGTCATTTGAGAGCATTAACTAGAAAAACAGACTAGCTTGTAATAATGGCCGTATATGTTCAAAATTATATTTCATGTCTTAATTTCCAGAAAGTTTATACTCTATATTAGAAGGGTAGAAATACATAATTTGAAACAGATTAACTTTGAACAACTTCTTTAGCTTAAGCAGTCCTTGAATTTGTGATCTGGCCTCAACGTCCACTGCACCATTACTGTTGGATTGCAACACCATGTTTTCCCTCCAGATTTTCTTTTGACAATGACATAGTTAGTTATAAAAAGGAAAGCTTATATAAAGTATCACTAACATCAGCCTTTGTTATAAATAATAGCATTTCATTCACATCACATTACCTTAAACTAGTATCTATTTCTGAGTTTCTTTAAAAATCACCACAGCTCCCCCCTCCCACCAAAGTTAATAACTTCTGGATATAACAATGTTAATACACTAAAAAGCAATCACTTAGGGTCCTATTTATTTCCTAGCTTCTCTGGAGATGTGTAGATTGTAAGCTGGTAATTTTTGCTCGATGTCTAATACCCATATATGTGTGATTATACATCATGCTTGTTTTTCTCACAGGGTTACCTCACTCAGGATGGTTTCTTCTAGTTCTATCCATTTGACTCTGAATGTCAAGATTTCATTGATTTTTTTTTTCTGCTGAGTAGTACTCCATTGTGTAAATGTACCACATTTTCTTTTTCTATTCTTTGGTTGAGGGGCATCTAGGTTGCTTCCAGGTTCTAGCTATTACAAATGATGCTACTATGAGCATAGGTGAACAGATATCCTGGTTGTATGAAAATATATCCTTTTCATATATGCCTAAGAGTGATAGTTCTGGATTCTGAAGTAGACTGATTCCCATTTTTCTGAGAAACTGCTATACTGATTTCAAAAGTGGCTGTACAAGTTTGCACTTTGACCAATAATGGAGGGGTGTTCCCCTTTATCCACATCCTCTGTAGCATAAACTATAATTGATGTTTTTGAATTTAGCCATTCTCACAGGTGTAAGATGACATCTCAGATTTGTTTTGATTTGCATTTCCCTGATGGCTAAAGATGTTGAGCATTTCTTAAGTGTCTTTTAGCCATTATAGATTCCTCTACTGGGAATTCCATAGTTGTTTTGTACCCCACTTTTTAGTTGGATTAGTTGGTGTTTTGATGACTAGCTTCTGGAGTTCTTTGTATATGTTAGAAATCAGCCCCCAGTCAGATGTGGAAAATAACTTTTCCCATTCTGTGGGCTGCCATTTTGTCTTGTTGACTGTGCCCTTTGCCTTGCAGAACCTTCTCAATTTCAGGAGGTTTTATTTATTAATTGTCTATCTCAGTGTCTGTACTATTGGACATGCATGGTCCCCCAGTGAAAGGGAAAGTGACAAGAACATCTGAAAAAATTGGGAGCACAGGGCAAGGGAGAGGGAGGTAGGAGAAAGAGAAAGGGAGAAGGGGAGTGGGGAGGAGAACATGAGGGATCAGGAAAACTAAGTCAGGGGAAGATTAGAGGAGAGCAAGAAGTGAGATACCCCAAAAGAGAATGCCATTATAGGTTTAATGACAAAGTTGGCACTAGAGAAATGTCCAGAGATCCACAGGGATGATTCCCAACTAAGAATATAAGAAATAAGAGAGAGACTATCTCAAAAGACCTTCCTTTGTAATGAGATTGATGACTACCTTAAATACTATCCTAGAGCTTTCATGCATTAGCTGATGAAGGCAAAAGCAGACACCCACAGCTAAACACTGAGCCGACCTCCTGGAATCTAGTTGTAGAGAGGGTCATTGGACAAGCAAAGGGTTTAAAACAATGCTGGAGAAACCCACAAAAACAGCTAACCTGCAAAGTGGGAGCACACAGACCCCAGTTGTAAATGTAGGGAGCCAGCTTTGAACCAAATCAAGCCTTCTGAAAGTGGGTGTCAGTTAAGAGGCATGGACAGTCTATGCGACCTCTGACAGTGGAACTGGACTTTGGGAGCCCATTCCCTATGGAGAGATACTTTCTCAGGCTAAATACACAAGGGAGGGCCTAGGTCCTCCCTCAAATGATAATTACAGACTTTATTGCTCCCCCATGGAAGGCCTCACTCACCCTGGGAAGTGGTAGGGGTGGGTAGGGAAGTTGGTGGCAGGCATGGGAGGATGGGAGGGAGAGGGGACTGGGATTGATACATAAAATAAGATTGTTCCTAAATAAAAAAAAATCATCAAGCTAAAAAATAATTCACTATATTGATTGTAGCCTCATAAATACTAATGGGCAATTCTTCATTGCTACAGAAGAAAGTGGTTTCTAACTTTTTGGTGTTTTTTCTCTCCTTAAATTTTGGAGCCTCTTTTACTTCTGCTAATCATTCTATATTTATTTGAAAACAATGATTAATTTAAAAATGATAGCTTTGCACTCTTTATTTACCAAGGCCAAACATTGATCGAAACACATTTTTGTAAACAATGTGGCCTTTTCATTTTGCAGTATAGGATGTGGTCAAACATATGGAAATTCGGTTTTGTCACATTATCAACTTGTTATTTGTAAAGTTCAGTGTCTAGGTTGCACACTTTTGTACAGGATATATTTTAATCCAGAAGAAATTACTAGCTGTACCTAATGTTTATTTCACAGCCAAGGGTACAACATTGTATTGATAAATATTTAATGTCACAGAGTTCAGTAATTACTTACTGCCTTCCACATTTCATTTAAATGATGCCTTAGTACTACTTTAAAATTGAACTGTGGTCCAGTGAGGAAGGAAGAATGGGGAAAGGGTTTTTCAATTAGAAATGGCATAGAATTCAGTTTCAATTGGGAGTAGAGAGGAAGAAGAAAAACAACCACCCAAAACATTTTTGAGGTCTGAACATATTGTGGCTTAACCAAGTTTCCATTCACAATATCCATCTGGAAAGTTATATAAAAAATTAAAATAATTTCAGTTGAAAGACTTTTTACAATAATGATTCAGATATAATTCATATTGAGAAGAATACAGACACATAATAATGCAAATTCTGATATCTGTAGATATGATATTGACTTAGATGATTCAGTGGTACCCATTCGTTATTGGGATGGAAAAGATAGCAAATAAAACATGATTCCCATAATAAGGAAAGTGGATTTTTGTCTAAATAAATAAAATTAAATTAAATACAATATATAAATAAAGATGTTTTTGTGGTTAAATTTAAGAAGAGATTGAATATGCAAATAAATTACTTTTCTCAATAGAATCAAAAGATATTTTGCTTTCCTATCTGGTAGCTGTAAACTGAACCTCGCAATTTCTGTAGTTTTATATATGAGAATTTTTTGGTTGCAAAGGAAGTTTCATAAGCTCACGTGAATCGTACAATTAGTTTTGGGGGGAAAAGATTAAAAGTTCGAATAATTTACTGAATCTCTAAAACACTAAAAGAAAAGAAATTACTGAAACATTAAAGCCAACACAAAGGTGTGTTATATAAGAGCAAATTTAAAATAGTTGGCATGTGAAATAGCTGGCCAGGATGACAATCTATAACGGGTATTAAAACAGCAATAAAATAAGGGAAAGCAGATTTCTAATTAGCTCAAGTTATCTTGACTTCTTAAATTGTTCATTTTAAGTTTTATCTCCTCTTGCAGTAAAGTCCTCAAGTGGGAATTTTACAATCCACTTTTTAAGAGCCTAGGGCCCTACTTCTACAATCAGGTACTGAACAATTAACCAAAGAGGGAGGGGGGTTCAAATTCTAGAGATGCTAAATTCTAGACTTCTCTGGAAATAAGCAAAGCACATATATGTTGAATATAAATTTATAATTGTATATATTCAGTACATTGTGTACATGCATATTCTAAAGCCCTGTGAAGCAAGCCTGACCCAACTTCAATGTGCCTGTTACATCCAGGTCTGAGATGAGCAGATCAGTCAATAAACTCCTAGATTTTCTTGACTCTCAGGAAGTCACTCACTCATCTATGTCTTCCTGCCATTACTTCCCTTGGTTTCATTTGTCATAGGCCTTGTTCTTTAGTTTTCAGACTCAGGTTCTTAACAGTTTAGTACTAGGTTGCAATAAATTATTGATTCTTTGGTCTAGTGTGAGTGAGTGGTCCTTAACTCCATGCCACAAAGTGATCTTTATACAGACAGCTACATGCCTAGTAAAGGCCTCCCAGGGTTTCTTCACACTTGTGTACTATGAGATATATAGTTTAAAATCAGGTTGGGAATGAAGCATGACTATAAACCCAGAGCTTGGGAGGAAGGAATGGGAGACTGCTAAAGTTCAACTTAGGCTGCATAAAAGACAGGGATGCACAGTGAGAAACTGCCACAACATATGTGAGTGAATGAATGAATGAATGAATGGGAAAAAATAAATAGAAAAAAAAAGAACCAGGCTGAATTCTCAGTCTCTGCAGGTATTCTGCTATTTGCAGCTGAGATGGCTTGTTTGTCTTTATCCACAGTTGGCATTATTGTCGTTTTCTCCAGCCATGTGAACCAATTTGCACATTTGTGGGCTAAAATAAAATTATGATGAATATCCTAAAACTATCACTTAAGAGAGGATACATGACTTTAAATGCAAACAACATAGTAATTAAGAGTATTGTTCTTACCGTGAAAGACAGTTTCCTGATGTTGGGGTCTCGGTAGACCTTTATTTTCTTTCTTCTTTTCTTTTCTTTCTTAACTTCTTCATATCTTTCTCTTTTATTGATTAGGATGTAGATATCTATATTTCTACTTCTCTTATATATTACATTCTGGAATCAATCACATCTATCTTTTCTTCTCCCAGTCAGTCCCCATTGCCTCTACATCAACCTCCACCCTTTATTCATGTTTCCTCCTTTCTTTTTAGAAAAGTGTAGGCCTCAAAGAAATAACAACCAAACATGACATATCAAATTACAATAAAACTATACATCTTATATCACCTTAAAGCTAGACTAGGCAACCTAGTGATAGGATAAGTTTCTCAGTAGCAGACAAGAGAATCATAGTCAGCTGGCACTTGCACTGTTAGGAGTCCTACAACACAAAAAGGCACAGCTATGCAAACATAACATATATGCAGAAGACCGAGGCCTGACCCATACAGACTCCCTGATCGTTGGATCATTCTCTTGGATCCCCTATAGTCCTTGGCTAGTTGATTCTGTGGGTTTCCTTGTGTTGTCCTTAACCTTTCTGGCTCCTACAATCCTTCCTTCTCTTCTTCTGCCAGATTCCCTGAGCTCTTGCTAATGATTACTTGTGGGTCTCTGAAGGAGCATTACTCAGCTGCTAGAAAGAATAACATCATGAAATTTGAAGACAAATGAATGGAGCTACAAAAAAGAAAAAGAAAAAAAAACTATAATCCTAAGTAAAGTAACCTAAACTCAAGAAGACAAATGTGGTATGTACCCACTTGTAAGTAGATATGAGCTATAAAGTAAAGAGTAATCCATCTATATTCATTCTAAGAACCCAAAGAATCTAAGCAACAAGGATAGGTCAAGTGAGTGTGGGGATGGTGTATGGGAATAAGATATATTTTGTTGGTGGACATGTACTAGGTTGCACAGGAAAAGGAGGTTTCAGATTAGGGGAAATTGCAAGGAGAGATTACTGGGGGAGACAACTGAAATTGGGGATATTTGGCATATGGGGTAGAAACCTAGTTCAATAGGAACTCCCAGGAATCTACAAGGGCGAAACTAAAGGTAGGATGAAGGGCATAAACCCTAGTCCAAATGAAAATTTTGATGATCCCTCCTGGAAGGCATCACCCTCCTTGTGCAGTAGTGTGTGTGTGTGGGGGTGTCACAGGCCAAGAATGGGAGGATAAGGTGAGAAGTAGGAAGGAAAAAGGATAGATTGATGGAAGAAATATCTCCACCAAATCTCAACTAGGAGCTAAGGGAACCCTTTTCAAGAGGAGGGAGAATTAATGTAAGAGCCAGAGGGGATGAAGTACATCAGGAGAACAAGGGCCTCTAAGTCAACATGAGCAAAGACAATATGAACTCACAGATAATAAAGCAGCAAGTGCAGGGTCTGCCCCAAGGTCCACTGAATATACATTATTATAACATTCAGATTAGTGTTTTTATGGAGATCTTGAGTGTGTGAGTGAATATATCTCTGAGTCGTGTGCTTCCCTTTGGGGCTCTTTTCCTTCTGTTGATTGCCTTCACCAACTTCAATGTGAATTTTTTTTTATCTTATTGCATTTGATTTTGCCATGTTTGGTTATCTTTATAATGAGAGACTGAAAGGGAATGGATTCAGATAAGAGTGGAGGGAGGGGGTTAGGAGCTTGGAGGAGTAGTGGTAGGAGAATCTGTAATTAAGATATATATTTTGTATGAGAAAAGAATGTCTTCTTAAAGGAGATAATATTAAAAAGAAAATACCTCAAGGATTATTTTCCCCAAAGTTGCCATTCATTTTTAAAGTGAGTTTTGGTCTTAATGTCTTATGGATCACTGTTTTGAGTGACTTTGCTGTCTAGGTGTCTTGGATGCTGCAACTTCTTTTTTATTATTATTATCTTTAATTATTTTAATCTGCAGATTATAGATTAACATGCTAAATAATATAACAGACACCATTTTTCTTTCACTTGATTTCCACCAAAGTTAATATCTTGAAAACCTTAAGAGTAATATTACAGTGACAAAAGTTAAGAAAAATAACATTTTTAGTACCTCAAGGAGGCCCAGATTTCCCTGGTACTTTCACACCTACTTTTCTCCAACTTCATTCCTTCCTGACTACCCCCTGAAACTACTAGTCTGTTCTCCAATTCTTAATCTTTTTTGTATTTCAAGTAACTTTTGAGGCTTGCATTTTTTTTCATTTTACACAAATTCTCCTGAGATTCTCCCAATTTTTCTTCTACAACAATAGTTTACCTCTTTTATTGCTGAGTAATACTCTGAGATGTGAAAATGCCACAGTTTGTTTAACCATCCACTTGCTGAGGAACATCTGGTTTTCCAGATTGGGATTGTTATGAATAGAACTGCTCTAAACACTGATGTAAAAAATTTTGTATGAACTTATCTTCATTTCTCTGGGACAGATTCCCAGAAGGGCAATTGCCAAGTCTTCTGGTTAACTGGGTGTTTAGGTTTCTAAGAATGCCCAACTGATTGCTGGAATAGCTGTGCTATTTCTGTACTCCTGCCAGTGGTGTGAGATGATGCATCTTCTAAATGGTATTATTCCGTATGTTTTCCATCTAGGTGCGCATGCTTTCTTCATCAGAGAAATCTAACCTTTATTTTATGTTTCAAACTTTGGGGAGATATGTCTTCGTGAGAATCTATTTATGCTCATGTATGAACAGAGCTTTGGTAGTTTGTAATATTAAAAAATGTTTATTATTTTCTTAGATTACAATATAATTACTTCCTCCAAACCCTCCAATATTTACCTTCTCTTTTTAAAATCTGTGTCTTGCTTTCATTAATTTTTGTTACATACATATATCCATACATTATTGATGCTGTTGCTCCTTCTGTTTTCTTTCATGTTTTTGTAATTTATATTTTTAAATCTTGTCCTACTATATATTCCAAGACAAAACACAACTTGGAGTTTTCCTGCTTTTCCATGTGTGTTATGATTGAGACTATCCAGAATCAGTCTCTTGTTATTAAATAAGGAATAAAACACTGAATTAGGGAATTATCCTTTCCAGCAAGAGACAAAAAGAGCTCAACCTACTCCAATTTTAAGCTTTGTACAAAGCAAATGTATTAGTTTTTTTCTACAGAAACAAAACTTATAGAATAAATGTCAACATATATATGTATATAATATTTATAGATATACATATATTTACATACATACCTTTGGTTGGAGTAGTCCAACAGTCCAACGATGGCAATAATCATGGTCTTCTAACAAGAAGGCCAAGGATTCTAGTTGTACAGTTAATGGAACTGGATTTCTTAGTAGTCTCAATCTGGTGCTGGAATCCAAGGGAAGTCAAAATTAGCTTACGGCATATGTTGCCTATATTGGAATCACAGCAGAGAAATGGGTTCTAGTATCAGTGAAGGAAAACTCCTGAAACATAATACATGAACTTGCCAGTGAACGCAAGTATAAGAAAAGTGAAAAACAAAACTTCCTTCCTCTAAGTCCTTTCATGTGGACTTTCAGGTGTGGCCTAGATATGGGATAGGTCTTCCCATTTCAAATGACCTATATTTGCCTGTGGCTTCCCAGATCAATTTATCTAATCAGAAACATTCATTACAGACTGACCAACTGATTTGGTTGAGTTGTTCCTGCATACAGCCAATTGGCAATCAAAATTAACATCACAACAAATAAAAATGAACATGGTACAACTGAGCATCATCTCAAATTAAGTATTGTTCAGATTGACCCACCTACATGTTAAAAGTTGATTTGGTCAGCTGATCCTAAAAAGTGACACGCAGAAAACACCTAATCTGCTCTGGGTATTTGTTTCATATGCTAGTGTTTTGACAAATTTCAGGATATAATTTTATGGTTACAAAAGTATGCTCTTAAACTTAATGTTATTTACAAAAGAGAAAAAGCATACTGTGAGTACATGTTAATTTGGAACATACTCATCTTCCAATATATGCACTGGCCTGTAATACATTATTTCTCTTGTATATCCAAAGAAGCTTAAGACTCATTTTTCTGATCTATAATGACAAGGAATAGTAAGAGTTTATTGCTAGAGTAGTATGTAATTAATTGAGATATTTTGTACTACTTTCATGAGACAATATTTGATTTTACACTATCACTGCCTTTTTTCTAAATTTTTTAATCAAATTTTCTCACTATAACTTCACATTTGCAAATTGACATTTGGCTTTCCTTTTCTTATTTCCTTCTACTTTACCTTGTGCAAAGAAATCACACATGTTCCACTGTTGGTAGAAATGAAATGAGAACTGATTTCTCTTCATATAACTAAATTATAAATTGAACATTGTACATTTTTCATAAATAACATAATTTAACTCATCAGATTGATAGTTTCCAATAGCAGATGTGAACAATTTTCTTCAAGTATTGAGATAAATATTAGTGCCACTTTGTACTAGTTATTAAAGTGCTATGTTCCTTTCTGTGGAACTAACCTAGATTTTATATAAACTTAGGCTATTTTCATATGATGATACAAAGAGTAATGTTCATATTATAAAATTCTTCTTAGTAGAATGAAAATGAACTCTAAGTTGTTTAATATGAATATTTACCTTTTCTATTTTTGAATTGGAAGCATCACATGGGAGAATTAAGAGCAGTGTGAAGAGAATATAAGTTTTACAATTATTGAGAAAAACACGTCAAGTGGCAGATTTAAAAAAATAAGTGTAGTAAATATCTGATCTAAATCTTCTTCTTGCATGGAACATATGTGATCCCTGTTGCTAATGCCACAACATTAAAAAGGAGTAACCTTGTCAGAGAGACAAGTCTCCCCAAATTCTAGGAGTTTTTTGTGACTGGTCACCTGAATACAATAGAAAGACCCAATATCATTACTATGTCCATGTCATGATGAAACTACCACAGGGCCAATCTGTAAGAAAAGGGAAAAATTAAACTTCAGTTCTTTGTGGAAGGGAATAATCACATATGTGTAGCTCACTTTAACCTACTATAGTCTTCTTTAGGGTTGCAGATTATTCAAAGTCTTGAAATGCAAAATATAGGTACACGCAACATTTCAAAATATCCTGTTTCACTTAATTATGCCATCAGGTTAAAGGACCTGTGTGATGTCATCTAGATCTAGTGGATGAAGAAATTGAACTCCTGGGGGAAAGCTCATATCAACCCAAAGAATGTACATTAAACAAAAAGGAAAAGAAGATGAATAAAGTTTTTGGATCCACACAGAATCTTTGTGAGTACCTGTAACACCAGTGCTATGGGGTCTTGTGACAGAAGAATCACTGGGGCTTGCTATCAGATGGTCTAGCATCAGAATCAGTGATAGACTCTATGTATTGGGAATAATGGGAATAATAAAAAGAAAGAGCAACATAATAGAAACCTCAGTATCCTTCTCTAGTCTCCCCATATGTTCATGGTTGCATATACCATACATACACAAACACACTTATATACATGCACATGCACATATACACAATAAATACATTAATCAAAATTACTACTTTAACATACAGCAGATCTTACAAGACACATATGGGAAATCTACTGTAGATCTTTGTAATATCAACAGAAAGGAATGAGAAGTATGTTAGATGTGATAGGCTACCCTAATCTGAAATAGAAATAGACACATGCCAAAGATTTTTGGCTCAATATATCCTTCTGTGAGTCTCTACTACTGATTTTTTTTTCATGTACTGAGTCTTTTCTCTTTTTATCCACAGATGTAGTTTTTGTTATAAACTTTTTAAAATAAAATGCTGTCTAAGTGCATCTTTACATGCTTTTGTTCAATGCAATGATATCTTTACTGATAAAATACTTTAAAATCCAAACAGAAAAGTCTTTAGATGCATCCTGAAAATTTCAGTGAGAGTTATCAGGTACCAGAGCCCAAAACCTGAATTATGCAACATAAAAGGTCATCTGGTATATATACTGAGCACAGAGGGTGATGTGCTAAGATAACCAGAAGATTGTTGATAGCCTTTTGTGTTCTTAAAAGGTCTATTAAGCATTGCCTGAAATGTGACCAATCTAATACTAAAGTATTTTACAGTGCCACTCTTGAACTTGGTATCAACATCACAAGACCAGTAGAACTCCATCTTTGATATTCACACTGAGATTCCCATTGACCACTTTACACTAAAAACTTAAGATTCCTCATCTCAAGACCCATAAGCCAATTCCTTAAAAGATAAATTCCCTTCTTTATGTCTCTTCATCCCCATCTGTATAATATATATATGTATATATGTATATATGTATATACATATATATATATATATATAATAAAAATATAGAGGATACTTCATTCATAGAGGAGATCTCTACGTTTGTCCTATGATATAATGACACTAAATTTTTTGACAACTTCAAGTTGGTTTATTTTATGATGGTAAGCTGCCAACGTAAAATTCCATTCTTCCAAAGGTTCTACTCTATTTGTAGCAATGTAGCCTTTAAAGTGATTCAAAACACTGAAGGCAAATTTCTCTAAAATTTAAACAATGTGAAAACAAATAATGGACCACTCATAAAAAATTGAAAGTTGAATCTTTTCACATTATTTGAAAAATAAAACATCTCAAAAAGCTCCACCTTGAACCATCTAGCTGAATGTACAGAAATGAAAGAGAAGAAAATACATACATATAATTTGGCAGTAAGAAAGTTACATACACACAAACACACGAAAAAAAATTAGGATGTACTCTTGCCAATTTCATATCAGCATGAAAATGCCTTTGTTGGTTTGAACAACTGTAGTCACAAGCTTAACCTAATTAGAATGTAGAATCACCAGGCGCTTGGAGAAAGGTGCTGAAGGGGTAGAAGGTATTGCTAAAGCCTGAGGGTTTTTGTATTAAGCTCCAGCTGGGCCCAACAGACACTGTCCATAAGATGACCTCCAAATAATTGAATGATTTCCATGTTTGCTCATGTATAGTCTCCTCATTCAGAACTCTACATCTCCTTCCAAGTCTACTGCTTCTGACTGTGCCAGATTAATTCTTAGAGGACTCTCGCCACTGGAAACCATAAAATACCCCACAATTAGGTGAGTGAAAAACATAAGATTATAATAATAATCTTATAACTGTGTCTGCATAAATAAGTCCCTCCAAATATGATACTGATTACACTCTGGTCCTTTAGAGAAAAAGTTTGCCAACACCATTTCATATTGATGCAGTAATAAAAAGGTCATAACCAATGGATTTTGAGTCATTAAACTGAAAATAAGTAAAGTTCTCAGTAGCTTAATATGTGGTGCATTCTCTATCTGGGGCAAACATAATAACTGTGTATTTGGGGGAGATGGAATGGGAGCTTGCTTCCTCCACTTTGTGTGTTGATTTGGGTTTGCAGTACATCTCAGAATCTTAAACTTGTCCTGATTATTTATCCCATATATATCAATGAGTACGAACAGTTGCAAAGTCAGCCATACCACTCCTTAGAATTTACCCAATATCTTACAAATCTACGTGTCATATATTTGCACATTGATGTTTACTTCAACACTTTTTATAGTAATTTAAATTATGGAGCCAATTATTTGTTTATCAACTGAGGTATGAATAAGAACATGTGCTATATATACACAATGGCTTTTTTTTTCTTAGTCATAAAGAATAACAAAGCCACCAGGTATTTGTGGCACACACTGTTAATCCCAGCAATCTGGAGGCAGAGAGAGTTGGATCTCTGTAAATGTGAGACCTGACTGGTCTACAGAGTGAGTTTCAGGACAAGGTCTAAAGCAACAGAGAAAACTTTTCTTGAAAAACCAAATAAATACATAAATAAAATAACAAAATCAAGTTTGAAGACAAGATAAACACAAGTGGAGATAATCACATTGAGTGTATTAAACCAGTCTAAAAAAAGAAAAAAAAACAGATGATTTTACTCATTCTTGTTTCCAAGGTTTTATGCAGAAACATAGAATTGATTGTGTGTATACAACATGAAACTGGAATCAAAAAGGCTATGGAGAGTATGGAGGCATAAGAAATGAAGATAAGGAATTGCAAGGTGGAACATGATCAATATATAAATATATACAGTTTTGAAAAACAAAATCCATTAAAACATTGTATTTATAGAATACAGCTACAAAGATTAGCAAATAAAACATGCTATCTCTAAGAATCAGATGTCCCATTGAAAGCCAGTCAAGAAATAAAATCTCATGTTCAATAAAAATCAATGTAGACTGACTAAGAACCCCTGAATATCAGTCTCAACTAGAAGGCCTGAGCAGTCTAAGGAACCTCAGAGAGTGGAACCAAAATGTATTCCTGGTGCACAAAAGGACCTTGCAGACACATCCTCCATGGAGGGCTACTCCCTTAACCTAGAGACAGGAGAGAAATCTTAGTCCCTACTTTAAATGACTTGACAGATTTAGATGACCCCTCCTGGATGGCATCACCCTACATGTGGAGTGGGAGGGTATAAGAGGGTAGTGTGGTTGGGGCACATGTGAAGGGGGAAGAGAGGGAAATAGGGAGGGAAGGAGAGAAGAAGGAAGAGAGGAAAGGATAGGGAACCGGGATCGATATGTAAAATAAAAATTAAAAATAAATAAGCCTCATCACATGACCTCTGCTTAGGAGGCCTCAGTTGGAGAGTGTCAGGTGCCAGCTAGATTCACCTATCGGTGCAGAAACATCCTGAGTATCAGCCCAGCATTTGTCCCCTTGGCTAGAGGTGATTCTGGGACTAATTCGAGTGGACTTTCCCCTACACCCTTCCCCGGGAACTCCCTGTATTAGCCCCGGATCCCACTGCCCCTGTGCCCTGTGCTCTTGAACCTCTGATACACCAGGGTCAAAGAAGAAATAAAGAAAGAAATTAGGAACTTTCTAAAATTCAATGAGAATAACGACACAACATACCCAAACTTATGGGACACTTTGAAATCAGTGTTAGGAGGAAAGTTCATTGCACTAAGTGCCCATATGAAGAAAACAGAGGACAGTCATATAAGAGAATTAACAGCAAAACTGAAAGCCTTAGAACAAAAAGAAGCAAACTCACCCTGGAGTAATAGACACCAGGAAATAATCAATTTGAGGGCTGAATCAACAACAAAATAGAACCAGGTAAACATTACAAAAAAAAAAAAAAAAAAAAAAAAATCAATGCAACAAAGAGTTGTTTTTTTTTTTTTTTTTTTTTTTTTGAGAAAATCAACAAGATAGACAAACCTTTACCCAAACAAAGGAAAAAGCAGAGAGAGAACATGCAAATTAACAAAATCAGACATGAAAAGGGAGCATAACAGACAGAGAAGTAATCTAGACAATTTTCAGGTCATACTTTGAAAACCTGTATTCCACAAAAATTGAAAATTCTGGAAGAAATCCACATCTTTTCATTTTCTGTGGAAACAAAAATAGAAGTCCTTTTCCCCAGTAACTTGTCCTTGAACTTAAATTTTGGACCCAAGCATTTTGTTTTTAATTTAATTTATTATTTTACAAGTCGATCCCAGTTCCATCTCTCTCCCTCCCTCCCTCCCTCCCTTCCTCCCTCCCTGCTTCCCTCCCTTTTACCCTATCTGTTCTCTCACATGCACTCTAACCACCCTCCCATCCCATCCCCCCACCCCAATTCCATATGTAGGGGAATGCACCAGGTGATCCTACATTCAAAAGAGCTGGACAAAGCAGCCTTACAGACTACAGCCAGGATTTCTGAATCTTCTACAAATCCCCCATTACAGCGCCCCTTATCAGCAGGAAGTAGTTTGGAATGAACAATGCCCAAGTTCCCAAATATTGTCTATAAATTTTCATTTTCATTTAAATGGACTTGGTTATATGAAATAAATAAATAAATAAATTGAAAATTCAAAGGAAATGGACAAATTTCTGGATAACTGTCATTTACCAAAATTAAATAAAGAACAGACAAACAAGTTAAATAAATCTATAACCCGCAATGAAATAGAAGCAGTCATTGAAAGCCTTCCAACCAAAAGAAAAGCCCAGGGCCAGATGGCTTCAGTGCAGAATACTACCAGAAGAATTCAAGTGCAGAATTCAAGGAAGAACTAATACCAATACTCCTCAAATTGTTCCACACAATAGAAACAGAAGGTTCATTACCAAACTCTTTCTACAAGGCCACAATAACCTTGGTACCCAAGCCTCACAAAGACAAAACTAAGAAAGAAAACTACAGACCAATATCCCTGATGAATATCAATGCAAAAATACTCAATAAAATACTGGCAAATTGAATCCAAGCATACATCAGAGAAATTATCCACCATGACCAAGTAGGCTTCATCCCTGGATTGCAAGGATGGTTTAACATACAAAAATCTATCAACATGATCCACCATATAAACAAACTGAAGAAGAAAAACCATATGATCATCTCCCTAGATGCTGAAAAAGCCTTCAACAAAATTCAACACCCTTTCATTATAAAGGTCTTGGAGAGATCAGGGATAACAGGAACATCCTAAACATAATAAGAGCAATATACAGCAAACCAACAGCCAACATCAAATTGAATAGAGGGAAGTTTAAGGCAGTTCTCTAAAATCAGAAACAAGACGAGGCTGCCCTCTCTCTCCATATCTCTTCAATATCGTACTGGAAGTTATAGCTAAAGCTATAGGACAATAAAAGGAGATCAAGGTGATCCAAATTGGAAAGGAAGAAGTCAAACTGCAGATGATATGATAGTTTACATAAGCAACCCAATAAACCCTACATGGGAACCCTAAACCAGATAAATATCTTCAGCAAACTAGCAGGATAAAAGATAAACTCAAAAAAAAAAAAAATCAGTAGCCCTACTTTATTCAGATGATAAAGAGGCTGAGAAAGAAATCAGAGAAACATCACCCTATACAATAGCTACAAACAACATAAAATATCTTGAGGTAATGCTTACCAAATAAGTGAAAGACCTATATAATAAGAACTTTGTGGCTCTACAGAAAGAAATTAAAGAAGATACCAGAAAATAGAAAGGTCTCCCATGTTCTTGGATAGGTGGGATAAATATAGGAAAAATGGCAAAAGCAATCTACAGATTCAATGTAACCCCCATTAAAATTCCACCACAATTCTACATGACCTTGAAAGGATAATAATCAACTTTATATGGAAAAACAAAAGACCCAGGATAGCTAAAACAACCCTATACAATAAAAGAACTTCAGGAAGCATCACCATCCCTGACTTTAAGTTCTAAAACAGAGATATTGTTCTGAAAACAGCCTGGTATCGGCACAAAAAAGACAGGTAGACCAATGGAATCGAATTGAAAATCCTGATATAAAGCCACATGTCTATGAACACCTGATTTTCAACAGAACAGCTAAAAGAATACAATGGGGAAAGGAAAGCAACTTCAACAAATGGTGCTGGCACAATTGGATGAGGGTGTGTAGAAGACTGCAGATAGACCCATGTCTGTCGCTATGCATGAAACTCAAGTCCAAATGTATCAAAGACCTCAACATCAATCCAGCCACAGTGAACCTCTTAGAAGAGAAAGTAGAAGGTGACCTTGACACAGACTCTCAGATCAACAATTAATAAATGGGACCTCTTCAAACTTTGAAGCTTCTGTAAGTCAAAGGACACAGTGAACAAGACCAAATGGCAGCCCACAGACTGGGGAAATATCTTCAACAATCCTACACTGACAAAGGGCTGATCTCCAAAATATACAAAGAACTCAAGAAACTAGTCAACAAAACAACACATAACCCTATTTAAAAAATGGGGTACAGAACTGAAGAAAGAATTCTCAATAGAGGAAATCAAAGAGGCTGAAAGACACTTAAGATAGTGCTCAACATCCTTAGATATCAGGGAAATGCAAATAAAAACAACTTTGAGATACCATCTTACTCCTGCCAGAATGTCTATAATTAGAAACATCAATGAAAACTTAAGCTGGATAGGATGTGGAGAAAGGGAAACACTCCTCCATTGCTGGTGGGAATGCAAACTTGTATAGCCATTTTGGAGATCAGTATGGTGGTTCCTCGGGAAAATTGGAATTAGTTTACTACAGGACCCGACAATCCCCCTCTTAGGCATATACCCAAATGATACACATCCATGCAACAAATACATGTTCTCAACTATGTTCATAGTAGCATTATCTGTAATAGCAAGAACATGGAAGCAATCTAGATGCCCCTAAACTGAACAATGGATAAAGAAGATGTGCCACATCTACACAATGGAATACTACTCTGCAGAAAAAATAATGGAATCTTGAAGTTCATAGGCAAATGGATGGCATATGAAGAAACCATCCTGAATGAGGTAACCCATGCACAAAAAGAGGAACATGGTATGTACTCGCTCATATATGGATTTTAGACCTAAAGCAAAGGGTCACTAGCCTATAGTTAGTTTACACCACCAGAGGAACTAGGATACAAAGTGTATTCTAAGGGATTCACATATAGTCCATTACAGAAGGGGGAAGGGACAAGTCCCAGAGCTCATGGGAAATGGTGGGTGGGCAGTGAATGGAGAGAGAAGTAGAACAAAGAGAAGGGAGGAGAGGAAAGCACTTGCGACTAGGAAGGTTGAGTCAGGGTAGGAATAGAAGACAGAAGAGAGATTGTGTGTGTGTGTGTGTGTGTGTGTGTGTGAGAGAGAGAGAGAGAGAGAGAGAGAGAGAGAGAGAGAGAAAGAACATTGGTTTGAAAAGAAAACTGAACCTAAAGAAAGGCCTAGAGACCTACAAGACTGCTGCCAACTAACAATTTGAGCAACCGTGTTATAGGCTACCATAAATGCCCTTCCAGGATAGTAAGATCAACAACTAAGTTATCCACCATCATGGAGCCCTCATCACAAGATGAGGACAGAAGCAAACACCCATACCTAAACACTGAGTCGAACTAGAATCCAGATGCAGAGAGAGAAGAAATGACCAGGTTGAAGAAAAATATAGACAGCTGACATAAACAAGGAGGAGCTAACGGGCCACCAGAGTGATAGCTGGGAATCCAACATGGGACTCAGGTCCCCCAGAATATGAGTGTCAGCCATCAGAATATGGGACTGAGCCATCTAAGGGACCTCAGACAATTGAACCAGGATGCATTCCTGGTGCACAAAAGGATCCTGCAGACACATCCCCATGGACAGATACTTCCTCAAACACAGACAGGATAGAAGTCCTAGTCCCTAATTCAAGTGACTTGACAGATTTGCATGACCACACTTGGATGGCATTGCCCTATATGTGGAATCGGGGTGGGGGAATGGGAGGGGAGCATGGTCAGGGTGCATGTGAGTGGGCAGAGAGGGTAAATGAGAGGGAGTGACTGAGTGAGGGAGAGGGAACTGGAATCAACATGTAAAATAAAAAATAAATAAATTAATTTAAAAATAATTGAAAGAAAAAAAGAAATGGTATAGACAGAGGTGTTAGCAGATGAAACCCTGATATTTAACACTAATATTTAGCCATTTCCATTAAGTAGAATTATAATTGATGTTTAGCATATATGCTAGTCTTAAAGTCTTTTAATTCTTGACTAAAATTTTCCATAAAAGTATAAATTTGTTGCTAGGCTTATGCATTCAGAGATAATTTTTGGTAAGGAAATTATGTATGTATGTCATAATATTAAATAAAATTAAATGCTTTATAGTTACTTAGGCATTTAATGATTGGTCAATAAGATAGAGACAACTTGAGCTTTTATTTGTAAATTATTTATTAAGGTAAATGGTTATACATTTTAATATGTTTTGTAATTTTTAGATTATGAAAATTAAAATATAGCTTTTTTCTTGCAAATAAATAAATAAATAATCAATGTAGAGACATGGTGTTTTTCAGGAAAGTTTACAAAACTATTCAGGGAAAAGAGATGCATATGTATAGTGAATGATAAATATAGGTCAGAGCTACAAACTCTGCAAAACAGTCAATAGGATGAGTTTTCTTTTTTCTTACTTTAAGGCATCCAATCAAGACCAACTTAATCATCAAAAAGTAACAGGGAACCATTAAAGTTTTTTTTTTCCTATTTGTATGCATGTGTTTTAGTGAATGCATGACATGTATGTATGCAGGTCCCTCCAGAGGCCAGAAGAGGGCATTGGATATCCTGGAGTTGTAGTTTATTACACGCAGTTAGTGAGAACTTAAGTCAATTTTTCTGGAACAGTAACATACTCCCTTAATTACTGAGCAATACCTCCAGTGCTTAAAGCATCTTAAGAATGAAAGTAGCATGACAATATTTGCATTTTATAACAATACAAGAAAATGTGTAATGCTTGACAAAAAATAAAGACGTGATAATAACCAGAAGAATCTAAATAACAGGAAAATATCAGTATTTTACTAGAGAAGTTACACATTTCTAAAATGAGCTGATTAAACTCTTTATTTATTTGCATGCCTTTCTTAAACCAATCAACTACTATATACTGACCACAAAGTGAAAACAATTTTTTTTTCATATTGAAGAGTTTGAAGAAATACACTTCAATGTGTATAAACTCAGAGTTGTAGCAAAATGTTGCATAAACCCATGTTTTAGTTTCCCATGTATTTAGTAACTGGGCATTCATTATGTCATTTGCTGCTGAGCAGAAGAGGAAAGGAATGTTTGGAAATCTGTATCTTCAAGGACATCATTGTAACACAAGTAGAATAAAAACTCAAGTTGACAAATAAATAGGAAAGCTTACAGTGTGACAATATAAATAGAGAAGCAATGTGAGGTATTCTGGAGAGTTTCCCATTTAAAGAATTCTCACTTCTGCTCGAGAAGAATTAAATCCATCCTGGGTAGTAATAGAAATATGTTGCAGGTAGACAAAGGTAAAACATAAAATTTGATAGAAAATAGGCTGGTTTATAGGAGAATGTATGTATGAGATGCAGAGTTCAGTGTGTAAGACAATGATGAGCATGAAGGAGACAAACACCATAGTAACAAAATTGAACTTGGTTCTGAGGGAAATTGGGATCAATTGAATAATTTTAAGTTACAGATTGTCATGATCAACTTTGCACTTTAGAACAAATACTCTGATTGCGCTGTAGAAATGAGTTACTGTCTCTTATTTCAAGTGGCTTATAGCTGGATTCTTCATTTCGATTCAAAGCATAAATAGCAAAATACTGTAGAGCCATTGATTGGGTACTGCATAAGCACTTTGTATTTATGCTAGTACCCAGTTTGCTACTATATAAGATTATTTTGAAATGTATAAGATTGGGTCATGCCTCATAACTATAATGAACAGAGAATCAGAGAATTTGGAACACTCAATTCTAAATGAGATTTCTGTATAAAGCCCATCCTTTCACAGCTCAGGACTTATGCAGAAGGTAGAAACATTGTAAGATTCAGAGGGGATGGATGATATCAAGGAAATTGTCTTTCTGAAAAAGCAAGTTTGATATGAGGGAAGTAGTCATGAGCTCACGATTCTAACCACGAAGTTAGCTCCAATAAACAATGACTTAAAAAGGAAAAGAATAATTTTCTTCAACAGTGTCCTACTGGATATAAGGCCAAATACAAAGGAGTAGATAGGTAACACAAAATGAAGTCAATAATGTTTCTATATTTGTTGTCTTATATTACTTTCTTTGTGCATTTTTTATGTTACTGATCTTTTGCTTTTACATTATGGATTCTGATTTTGTTTTTATGGGATTTGTTTTTATATGTGTATGTGTTTCTTATGTTTTTTTAAATTATTTTTGATTATTCTTGCCTTTTAACATTTTTAGTTTTTTTGTTTATGTTTTTTTATTTTTCTGAAGAAGAGGAGAAAGAAGAAGAATGGGTAAGAAGGTAGGCAGGATCTTGGAGGAGATGAGGAAAATGAAACCTTGATCAGAATAGATTGTATGAGTTTTTCAATGTAAAAAAGCAAAGATTAGTTCATAAAAAGACATATAATCAAAATAACACAAAAGTTGTAAAAAATCACCTGTAATTTTTTTTTATCATAGTTATGATGAGACAGTTTTTTTCAAGAATGCTGACAAAACTTTTATTACCGGAAGGGTCTTAATTATTTAACATGTTACTGTAACAAAACACTTGACTACAATGACTTAAAGAGGAAAAGTCTGATCTAGTTTACAGCTCCAAAAGAAATCCATCAATCAGAAGAAGGAAGGCATGGCAGCAGGAACATGAAGCATTTGGTCTCACTGCATTGACAATTAGAATTGAGAATGAGAACAGGAAGAGGTTATGAACTAGAAAACATTAAGGGCTGCCCCAAGTAGAATACTTTCTTTAGAATAGTGGTTCTTAAGCCTCCTAAAGCTGTGACACTTTAATACAGTTTCTCATGTTATAGTATCCCCAATCATACAATTATTTTTGTTGCTATTTCATAACTACAATTTTGCTACTTTTATGGATCATAATGAAAGTATCTGATATTTTGGTGCTCTAGGTGACTTCTGTGAGAAGGTCATTCAAATCCCAGAAGGGTCACAGCCCACATGTTGAGAAGCACTGCTCTGGTAAGGCTCTACCTCATGAAATTTACAAAATGCTTCCAAAGAGTATTGTTAGCTTGGGACCAAGTGTTAAAACACATAAACTTATAAGCTTGTGGAAGACATCTCCCATTCAATCCACATCAGGAAAAATGAGCTAATAAGAGCAGAGAGAAAACCCATGGAGAAGTTTTCTCAGAGAAATAGGCAGACTTTAAATAAATAGATATAAAAAACTTTACAAACTTTACTATGAATAAATAGTATTTTTCCTAGTTAGGAAACACACCTACTTCTGGGTAAAATGAAACCACTGTCCTTCTGTTTTGTTATTAATTAATTTTTATTTAACAATCTTATTTTATATACTAATCCCAATTCATTCTCCCTCCCCTCCTCCCATACCCCCCAAACCCCCCATCTCATTCCCCATCCACTCCTCAGGGAAGGTGAGGCCTCCCATGGGGGATCAACAAATTCTATCACATCATTTGAGGCAGAACCTAGTCCCTCCCCCATGTATCTAGGCTGAAAGATTATCCCTCCATAGGGAATGAACTCCAAAGCCCACTCTTGCACTAGGAATAAATACTGGTTCCACTGGCAGAGGCCACATAGACTGCCCAGCCCCCTTTGCCCCCCCACACCCTGTTTTTAACACATTGAGTCACTCTACAGGGGAATGAGAGTACTTTAGCCAATTGCAATTGTAGGTATTGGTACTAATCAAAACATGTTTCAGGTAAAGATCATAATACATATTTTCACTGCCTTAATTAAGAAACCAAATTATTATCTGGAGGCAAATTAACAAGAGAAAGCTATTCAATTAAAACATCTATGGTGCAATCGTTATCCATAACTAGACTCATAGAATCAAGTAGGAAATAAGGATTATGAAAAAAGGAACATCTTCAATACCCACAGAAACATAAGTCTGTCTAGCTTTATGATTTTCACTAATGAGAGAATAGCCCCTTAGTTTTATAAAGCAAGCTACAAGCATATTGATAATTAAGACTATTTCCTATTCTAACAAAGAGTCTCAGAGATATTATTTAGGTAGGAAAATATTTCATGAAGAGATGCAAAGGAATCAAGACCAAAATGGGAAACCTACAGTCAAGCTGACCCAAGCTAGTGAGATATCACTGACTCTGATCTGACAATTAGGGACGCTGCACAAAACTGAACTAGACTCGCTTAATACAGGTGACAATAGTGCAGCTGGGGCAATATATGAGGCCACTGGCGGTGGATCCAAGATCTAACACAATGCACAAGCTGATTTAGCGGAGCCCTTTCTTTATGGAGCAATACCTTGCTCAGCCAAGACAAAGGGGTGGGGGTGTCTTCTTTCCCAACGAGATGATGGGATAGATTTATTAGATTTCCTAGGAAGGCCTTACCCTCTCCAAGGAGCATAAGGGTAGGGGGAAGTGTGGGGAGCAGGAAGGAAGAGAAAAGGGGAACTGGGATTGTAATGTAAAAAATAAATTAAAAAATAAAAAAGATACAGATGGTTTTAATCAGGATGTAACAGACATACCTTCCTTCCCTAGCATTTTGTTTGCTGAATTGTGATGCATTGAACATAGTAGGAGAATGATCTATCATTAAGCTTACAGTCCCAGACAGGCTTATCAAACTTATTGTAAAAGCCCATGTGTATTTCTGTGCTAGAGCCATGGCATTTGCCTTCTGTGGTAACACTTCTTTGAAATTGACATGCTCACAGAAAATATAGATACCATATCATCTTACAGTAAATAAAGTGAAGGGATAAGATGTAGAGTTATACAAAATATATTACTTAGGCTCTAACTATACCCACCTTACCTGGAGTGTTTCATCTTTGATAGATTTTAAAATAGTTACATAAGCATTCCTTTGTAAAATTAAAGATACTATTATCTTCCAAGGCAAAAAAAAAACTTAATACTACAAATGAGTTTGGTAGATCCATTTTCATAACCACAAACCTGACTTAGTACAGATAGCGATGTATAAAGAAACAAAACAAAGTAATAGGAGAGATTAGAGTAGAGGAAAGGATGAGGAAAACTCATTACAATTTCTACAAAGTAAGAAAAACCTCTCCTTTGAAGTAGGGGCTAGGACTTCCCTCCTGTCTCTAGGTTAAGGGAGAATCCTTCCAAGGGGGATGTGTTCACAAGGTCTTTTTGTGCACCTGGAATGCATCCTGGTTCCACTGTCTGAGGACCCTTAGACTGCTCAGTCCTTCTAGCTGAGACCCATATTCAGGGCATCTGAGTCAGTCCCATGCTGGATTCCCAGCTATCAGCCTGGAGGTGGGGGGCAGTTAGCTCCTCCTTGTTCAGGTCAGTTGTCTACTTCAAATGACTTGACAGATTTACATGACCCCACCTGGATGGCATAGCCCTACATGTGGAAGTGGTGTGAGGGGATGGGAGGAGAGGGTTGTCAGGGTGCATGTGAGGGGTGAGAGAGGGAGGGTGGGGGAGGGAGGGAGGGGGAAAGGGAGGGAGACAGGGAGGAGAGGGAACTGGGATTGACATGTAAAATAATAATAATTAAAAAAGGAAGAAAAACCTCTCCTTCATTATATTACTATAGAGAGAGATGCCTGATTGAGAATCTGTGGAAGAATATCCAAGGAGGAAGGATTAGAGCAGGCAGCCATATAGTTTATCTTTGGCCTATACCTATTAAATGTTTTCTTTCAAACAAGTATCACTGTGACTTGTAATGAAAGTCTTCTACTCAGACATACCAAAGGGATGCTCTTTTGTGTTCCTAATGCCTGGTATGATCATCCTTCAGATTTCTTGTCTTGTAAAGAAAAAATATTGCCTATCACCTTTTATACTATTCTTGACTCTTCCTAAAGAATTTCTAAACAAAATATTAATGCTCATAATATTTTACCAACTAACCTATTTTCAAATCCCTTCTTGACTTTAGTTTGCATTTTTTTCCATTTTGACTGATAGTTTTTCCAGAACAAACTAAGGAACTGGAGGCAAATGTAAATGACGTCACGAAGAATGAGGCTAGCTTTGAAATTCCCTCTCTTTTAAAGCAAACTCCAAAGACTGAGTCCCCTGCAGGTTATCATCACCTTCATCTTATGGCCTTAATCTGAAATGCCCCCACAAGCCTCATACTTTAAGTGACTGGATCCAATCTGGTGTTGCTACATTGATGACAGTGAACATTTAGAGGATGGGGCCTGTCTAACAACTAGATCACTAGTGGAGACCCTTCTCATATTATAGTCATCTCTGTTGTTTAACTTTCTCTGTACAGTCTGGATCATCTTGATAAAAGCATATCTTCCTCTACTTCAATTTCCACTGCCATGAAATCCACCATGCACCCTACCACAACTTTGATTGAGTTAAATCCCTACGAAACCATGAACCAAAATAAACCTCCTTTCTCTTAACTTGTTAGATGTTTCGTCAAACTAATAATTTAAAAAGTACAGCCCAGTTTGCCTGAATGTTTTCTTCATTTACAACAGCATATACAAGAATCAACAAGATTTCCAGTAATGTCTACTAGTTCCACTTGGTTATTTTTCCACTGGTTAGAAAAAGAACAAATTCTTTGTACCAACTAATGCAAGTATCCCAGAAATGCACACTGCTAATGAAAACAATAGAAAGGAGGGTCACTGCTCCCACCCTTCCCCCCTCTGCACCCTGACAATGGACAGGACAAGAATTAATCTGAACTAACATTTTGTCTGGGCAGTAGAGAGAATTCTTTCGTTTAGTAACTTGGGCTACTTACATTAAATGAGATTGAGCTGCAGGCTACAGATGGTTCGCAGATGTGAACAAATTTACCCACATTTAAACAGCCTATGCACATATGAAAACCCCTTTAAATGTGCAGCCAGTTCCAGGTGGTCAATCACCAGCCATCTGGTCAACCTTCAAACTTTGATCTCTTTTGATGGTTCTGAAACCTATGCATTCCCTGTGTTTAGTGGTTTATGGAAACAAACTGAGAGGGATTTTAGATGTGGTAGTGTAAAATGAATGATTCAGAATGGATGAGTTCCTACTGTCAAACTTGAAGTATAATGAGAGGTGTGACTGTCCCAGAACCTAGATTCCAAGTTAAGTTCTATAAACAAATGGCTATAGAGTAGCAATATCCTTGAATGAGAAGGAGTCAAGTTCAGCCTCCTGTTTCTGGAAAATGTTAGAGCCACAACTTATATAACATAGGAAGAAAATCATATTTCTCAGAGTATATGCCTAAATCAAACTATTTTATCTTACCACATGCAGCAGAAAGAAAATTCAGCCTGACAACCTAATGTATATCTTTTCTGGACTTCTTTTGTCTGAGCTGAGTATGGAAAGGCACAACTTACTACATGCTGACAGATGAAGAACCAGTCCTGATTTTGAGTATTTTAGAATTTGGAGTGCAGTTCCCAAAAACAGATATATTTTTACAACTTTGAACAAGAACATATTTAGAAGAGGTTTAGAGTATTGGTAAAGAATAATACTGGAGAACAATTTGTTTCATGATCTGTGGTTAATATCTGTTTCTAGTCCATGAGCTCCAGGCCTCAGCTTCATAACTACACTTCTTCAATGGATTGATTAGACCTCAAAGTAATTGAATGAGATGAACATGCTACTTCCTGGTGCCATAGCAAAGGGTTGTTCTGAATTGTGACATTGATTAGTTACATAGCTTTCATGCTTGACTTACATGCTTTGCTGTCATAAATTCTCCTTATAAATAGAAAGTCTATGGGCCTAGCACACTTCCACTGTATGTAAAATAAGATATGTAAAATATGAAAAATAAATTTTTTTCAAAAATTAGGAAGTCTATATTGAGATAACAAGCTGTTTTATTTTCTTCTCCAAAGATTTACTCAAAGTGCTCATTTTTAAAAATACATATATATATACATATATATACATATACATATATATATGTATATATATATGTAAGAAAATCAGATATATTACACTTTCACTTTCAATCACATTGTGTTAATTTTCAACAATCAGTAACATACATGTATACCAAAATATACATAGCAGATGTTAAAAACAAAACCTAACAAAAATGAAACCTTTCATACAAAAAGACTTAAGCATAGAAGCAAATATAAATACTTTGCAAAGACTCCTCATAGTAACAGATGTTGTACCTATACTAAATAATAGGAAGTATCAAATGAAATCAATTACATATAGTTCTTATTTATAATTCAATCCTGTAATGATGACTATTAGGTATCATTATATATACAAGATCTATAATAATTTGTTTATCCCTAATTAGTACCTTCAGGTTCTTGAAGGATTTACTAAAATAAACAAGTCTCCTTTAATTTAACCTACATTTCCCATTCTCCTCAAATGCCCTTGCCCATGCCTCAGGATATCTAAAACATCTTGAAAAGAATGCAAACAAATGGAATCACACAGCATGCTCTGACCTTCCTTTCGCATGGCTAGCTCCCACTTGAATCAGGGGAAAGGATGCATAGCAATGTAAGCCTGCACACACAGCTTCTGATTTGGTCCATGAATTATAGATGTACTTCGGAGGGACCATTTCCCTTGTGATTTCTGATGCAAAAACAGGTAGTAAATATCTAACATCCTTCATCCAATATGTTAATCAGGCAGCAACACAGACATTAGTGATCTCTCTGTGGTAAGTTTAATTGATGATGTGTATAACTATATGGCCCCTTAATACATAATGGGAAAAGTTCTCCCATAAGGACCCAAAAGTTTGTGTTTTCTAGTCATGAAGTTTTGCTCACTGATGTGAGGTCAGCCCATTCATTTTTCTCAGTTCCCAACTGCTATTTAAGATGTTAGTTCACTGAGTTCATCTGTCATGGGCTTTCTTCAACATGCTTGCCAAAGGCTCTGAGATCTTTGAATTTTCTCTGTGCTAATGAATCACTTTGAACTAGTCAGAGAGACCCTTGCTGTTGAATGCAATTCCTCATGTAGATTTAGTATGGTAAAAGTAGGCTGGATACCTGCATCTGCCAACTTGGCTATGATGCCTGTTTCTTTGTGTGTGTTTGTGTGTGTGTGTGTTTGTGTGTGTGTGTGTGTGTTTGTGTGTGTGTGTGTGTGTGTGTGTGTGTGTGTGTGTTTGTGAAATGGGAATTTGAAAGGTTGGGGAGAAAACTAATTACTAATTGCATTGCTAACACAGAATAAGATAAAGTATATATATACAAGTATTAATATCTGTAATGTTAAAAGGATTCAGAACTCTCAGTTGGCATGAAAGCACCTGGTTTTTCAAAATAAATAACCCTAATATGATTCTAATACTGAGCATTAATATAATGGTTCATTTATTACTGAGCTTCTCTGGAGTCTTTCATCTACAAGGGAGTTAATAATTTGCCATCTCCATTTTTATAATATTTTGAAACAATAGACAGTTTATGGTTGCTGGTGGAAGGAAACACATTCATAATCTTCAATTATACAGCCACTGGTAAAATGACTATACACCTGTAAATAATCCCACACCCATGATCTTGCAAGAGACCCTACTTACATTAATCACTTGGGATCACACAATCACACCATCACACACACACACACACACACAGAGAGAGAGAGAGAGAGAGAGAGAGAGAGAGAGAGAGAGAGAGAGAGAATGCATTCAAGTATAAGGGAGACTAGCAAAAGAAGGAAATTACTGAGGGATACAAGGGCCAAGGGGTTAATATAATCAAACATACTGTACTCATGTAAGAAAATGTCATCATGAAACTCGTGTATTATCAATATATTCTGATAGACTTTTAAAAATTAATTTTGTCTTTGAAAGGATATACATCATTGCCATTTCATAGAATATGTTTTTTACCTAAGACCTCAAATTTAAAATGCATATTCCAAGTGAAAATGATTTTTATAACTCTTTATAGTTCAAAACAATGAAAAACCTAAATATTAAGGAAAATATCTAATTTTCAGCAGGAAAAACTCAAATTACATAGACAGTACTGAAGATATAACTGCTGTGTTGTTTTAACTGGAGAGACATGGCTGCTACGAACCTATTCATAAAACCTCAATTGCTTTAAGTTAAAATAAAAGTAAAATTTCTGAATGTTGTTTGATACTTCCGTTTCAAGAAAGTCATACTTATTTTCATGTAGAATCACAATCTTGTTTGAAGTTCATGTCTATCTATTACCATGGCAGCATACCTTCTACTATGGAAAAACTCTCCAAAAAGAGAAAACAAATAGAAATGGATTTGTGGCAGGTTATATCTAATATCTAATCACGTCCCTGATTGTATATATTTAACTTATCTGCCTGAACTTGAAGATAGTAACAGGTCCGCTTCGACACAATGTGAGCACCATGAAGTATGAAGAGCCACATGCAAAAAAATTCAAATGGACTTACTCATTTGGCCCACATTTGTAGTGATACTGCAATATTCAGAAATGAATAAGACCAGGCCAGTTTCCAAGGGACTCTGTGTTTCTATCATCACCCTCTGTTCACTTCATATTTTCTCTTTAAAGTATTGTTTCTCCCTAGCCCCATCAAATAGCATCATGTAACTACTCTATTATTCATATTGGGTGAATGTGGGAAATTTATGTCAACATGCATTTACACAGCGTCTATAGTAAGCTGAACATTGTGTCAGGTGTTTCAGAAAAAGAGGGATATAAATCAGTGACAGAATACAGACAAGAGAGTGAGGCCTTGGTGTCTCTCCCAGCAACAGGAATAGCATGCAATATTCACAAATCTCCGCAGCTAGATTAAGATGACACAGTAAGTTACATACTGTATGAAGCAAAGTAGGAAGAAATGAAATGCACTAAGATACTAGCATCTTTGGTAGTGATATAGCACTACATCTGTGGCATCCACAAAGAAATTCTTCCCATCATGTTCTACAACTGCTCTTATTTTCATGATATTCCACACCTGTAGAACTCCTTTCTAGCCTCTAACTTTTAACTTTTGGGTCTTTTATGTATTATATTCAATTTTCTTTAAAATATTTCTTATGACATCAAAAGGTGTCTTTGTAAACTAGGATGCTCTTGAAGACTAGTCCATTTCCAGTGGTCATCCCTGGCTGTCCAGTTAGTACCACTGTCTTCCTGTGATTCTATTTTTCTTCTTTTTTTATTTTCTAAAACAGGGTTTCTCTGTGTAGCATTGGCTGCCATCAGATTTACTCTGTAGACCAGGCTGGCCTCCAATTCACAGAGATCTGCCTGTCTCTGCTCCCCAAGTGTGCCACCACCTGACTCTATTTGTCTTTGAACACAACTACATGTATACAGTTAAGCAGAGTCAGTGCTCATTTGATTTGAGGTGTAACTTCCTAGGAAATAAGATACCTATAGGAATAAGTCCTTGCTTTTCTTTTCTGTCTAATAATTTTTCATCTTATCAAGGCAAGTAATTAGAACTAACTAAATCATTTTGCTCTTATCAGACATGTCCAGGAGTTATAAAATCCTTTTGAAACACTTGTGGACAATGACTTTCATTGGCTTACATATCTCAAGTTCTTAAGGTTACTAATCAGATCTCCTCTCATGCAGTGTTTACTCATTCATCCAGTATACACAGGCTGCATATTACAAAAGAGAAGACACAACTTTTACTTCTAGGGGTGTGGTTGAAGACTACTTTAAATAGAAAGGAAACCTCAGTTCTTTATTACATTTGAAAAAAAAAGTGTATTTTAATTTGTGCATGGGTTTGCACCATGACATGTATGTGAAGTTCAGAGGACAACTTGTGGGGATTTGTTTTCTCCTTTACCAGGTAGGTACACGGTTTTAAAGTCCTCTCATTAGGCTTGACATAAAGTGCCTTTTCCAACTGAGGCATCAGACTGTCAGTTCAGTTATGTGCTTTGTTTCTTGTTTCAGTAATTTATCTGTACATTCTCTTGTTCTGTAAAAGATCAGAATGGAGTGTGGTACACGTGAGAAAGGCCTTTTCATGGGATAAAATTCAATGCACTATTTTTTTTTTAATTTTATGGTGTATTTGAAAGTTCAAGGATAATGTCTATCTTTCAATATCCTTAATTATGTCAGCCCTACAATCCATTGACTAAGTTAGTACTGACAATGAATTATCAAAACCAACAGAGGTCATGAGTTTCAGAGAAACAATAGACATTTCAAAACACATACACAATCCTTGATATTCTTATTAAAGATTTTTTAAAAAAAATACAGATTTCTTTCTTGGCCATCAAATACATTTGCAACTAAGTATTTGGAAGTATTAAAATGTAACTCAAGAATTTGTATTATGAAGAATTTAGCACTTCTATTTTCTTCTATGACATTCTATTTCAGATCCACCCATTTATGTTTTAAGGCTCCAACTTCCCAAGCCTGCCAACCATGTCACAGCCTTGAGGAATTATGGCCATTTAATCAGAGTGGAGCATTTCTATGCCAACCTTCAAGCAGTGATGCTGTGTCCATGTTTTTACCAGTGATGAATGAACCCACTTACTGCACTACTTCCTGCATGACAGTACTTTAGAAGTCCCCCAAACCTTCCCATTTCTCAACATATCACATTTTAACAGTGCAATGACCTTCTCATATTTGTTTTCAGCTGTTTATAGGCAGCAATTCATTACTTTCACAAAACGCAGAGGAAGGAAATAAACAGATGCTCACCCCAGCAGAGACATACTGCAGGGCATTCTATGCCACCTAATTAACTGCAAGAGACCCTATAAGGAAATATCTAGGAGCAGTGTTATGTAATTGCCCAATTCTTTGGTAGGTAAAGAGTTGGAATTCTTACTATCTCACCTGGGTTTAGTGTATCACTTAAGGGGTATAAATCTTTCCTACAACTTTCTGACTTGAAAGTGTCAGTCTGCCACCATTATTCATCATAGCCCTACAGTGTAAATCCCTTTAATGTAACCAAACTTTTCTCACAGACAACTTATTGTTTTCAGTTAAAGTGTAATCAAACATGTGTTTTTCTCATATTGTAAAAGGCCTGGGATCATACATGATCTCACCTTTAATTCTGCTTTTTTTAAACATGCAATGCCAAAGTGGTTTCACTGTTTTACTTTAGTTTTGTTTCAGCTCAATACCCCAATCCAGGTACTAGCATGCAAAAGAAATGCACGCAGGTAGATCCACAGAAATTAACAATGACTAGGATTCACAAGCCAGACCATCTGCATTACTGTGAATTCCATCCACCATGCAGAAACCCAGATCACAGAAGAGGTGACTGAAGATGTTTTACCTCAGCTTGTCCATCTATATGAAGATAGACACAGGCTGTGATAAAACCTAAGTAGCCTGGTAGAACCTGTTACCAGTTCACTACCTACAACTGAACATTTCCTATGAGGAGATGTTTGTCTAAACTGACCACAATGTTCATTCTTGCCCTAGAGTCCAATTCAGACAGTTTCTCATACTTTTTTGTTTTGTGTTAGTAATACTGTTCTCAAATAGTTTCTGTCCATCATACTAATAATATCTGGTATGAGGAAACAAAGTGAGAAAAAGTGAACTCAGAATTCCTTCCACTTTAAGGATAAGAGCTGGCTATTCTTCTATTCATTTTTGTTAAGGATACAAGAATTAATTATATTTTTGCAGTCTTGCTTGAATGCTTCATCACCCCTAGTAATTCCAACTGCCTGAGGTTCATTACATGAAAGAATATATTAAAACAAAGTGTGAGTTTATGTCAGCACTCTGTACAAGATAGTCTTGACAGCTAGAGAGGAAACAGGATGCTGGCTACCTAGAATCTCTACACACACCAAGAAAACTTAAATCTATATGGGTAATGACTGAAAGATAGAGCTCTTACAGTCATCCTTGGGATATTATTTTGTCTTTCCAGCATGCCTTCTGATATCTATTATACTCTTCTTTAGGTTTGAATATACAGAAATAGAAAACCTTAAGTCCTTAAGCCAAATCAAGACTCTCAATTAATCAATTAAATCAATGACAATAATTTCACTGGCATTATCTTGTATCTAAGTTCATGACATTAAAACTGAAGCTTATTTAAAATGTGTGCTCTATACCACCACCACCCCCCACACACACATAAAATATATGGATTTTCTGTACTGAGCATGGGGGATTTAGGCCACAGTATTAGCAACACTCATTAAGATCAACTCACATAATAAATTTCCTTTGACCAGGTGCTGGGATGGTACTTCATAACAGCTATAGCAGCTGCTTTTTTCTGTCTACGAGTTCTCTAATACTCTTAAATTAAAAAAAAAATCATTGGGGTGTGAATTTGGGGGCTCATCATAACCTTATGTTTCACTGAAGAAAATAGGGTTCTTATCTCAGTGTGTCATTTTCTCCTGTTTAGTTGATCCCTTTCATTATTTATGCATGCATTCTACCCTCTGTCTCCAATGCCACAGAATCATACAGTATTTATAGAGCAGAATCTTTGTCTTATACTCTTATTTCAATTGTTCTCTTGAGAAAGTCCATTCACAGGTCTAGGTGTCTGTCTATTATATTGATTCATGATGGTGATGAACATAACAGCCATAACCGTTAGCTAAACAACACAGAACCTATTGTTTGCTGAGTGCTTTTCCACTTTATTTAGTCCTCACAATATTTCAGTTAGGGCTTCAAAAGAGGCAGAAGGAGAAGAGTGGGCATACCTTACTACTAGAGGTCACTGAGTGTGTTAAAACAATAAATAGCCACTGAACACACAGCCAATCAAATTAAGCCTGGTGATGGTGCTGGGTGTGAAGACATGGCCTCTGGACATTAATCATTCCATATATGAATGATGTGCTTGTGTAGAAAATGAGTTAATATATAACCACACAGACTTCTCATTCCCAAAATCCAGCTTCAGCATTTGGGGGACACAAAATGTGGGTATCTTTCGACTTATCTTTTTTTTGTGTGTGTCTTTCTGGGTTTTTTTTTTATTATTATTATTTTATTTTAAACTTGTGTGGAAGAAATTTTCTGCCTGTTTAGGAGTGATCAATGCTCTCTGAGAATTTCAATCCAAGGCTTATATAGGTAAGGGTGATAATGTATTAACATTATAAGTAAAAAGTTATTTAAAATCTATTTCACTTTTAATTCAGATACCTAGTTTTTTTAGGCATTTATAACTTTTAAATAATAAACCAGATTTTCCCAAGATTAGGGTCTTTCAAATCTCTCACCTCACTAGGTCTCTATGGATACCAGTAAGTCATAGTCCCTCTATGTTGAGTCAGACTCCTCCTTCATTTCTCACCTCATCCTAGTCTTTACCTCTTACTTGATAGAGAAATGTATCAAGCACCACAAACCTTGTGAGCAAAATCATTTGCTCCTAATTATCTTATCAGGCCACTTTAATGCTCTTGGAAAAAGACACTTTTCCAGAGCTAGATCTAGAATCCTAGACACTGGTCCACTGAGTATCCTTGTTGGCAGATCAGAGGGAGCTATTGGTTCACTATGTCAGATTCTTAGAAAAATTAATAAAGCCAAATATATCATTGGCTTAGAACTCACTGCAAGTTAGGCTATAAAAATAGCAGGTGGATGGACAGAAATTTAGACTCCCCTACTGTCTGGTCATGGAGTGTGCTGAGACATGGAATACCACTGTTGATCGCACTCTTCACATTAGTTTGTTCTCAGGCTTTATCACTGAAGCCTCATTTTGCAGTGCTTTATAGGGATTCACAGATTGAAAATTCTGGAAAATAAGTAAAAATGCAGTGGTTGGCCCTAAACAGGATATCTACATCACCTCCTACAAGGCTTATAGAAGACTGCTGGGAGGTAGAGGACAAAGACTGTAGGAGCTTGAAATTTGGGAGAAATGATGAAAAACGTTGCCTCCGGGATAAAATGTGACCATTGTACTTATGAATTCACTGCAGCTGTAGCAGACATCAGCACAAAATTAGACTGCAGTTTTATCAAACAGGAAGAGCTCATGAACATTGCCCCTCACTACTGGGTAGTTAATGGAAACAAAGGAAAAGGGTACTACTTTTTTAGGGGAATAGCAGCTGTTACATAGATCATGTTCTGGTGAATAAAAATCCGATTTGATTTTATACAATTATCTCTAATTAAAATGCAGTGGGGAAAGAATAATGAAAGAAAGAAACAGAAAGAATGAAGGAAAGAGAATGGAAGAGAAGAGAGGGGAAGGAAGTGAAGAGAAGAGAAGAGAAGAGAAAAGAAGAGGAGAAAGAAACGCACATAACTGGGATGGGTCTGCCTGGAAAAGGGTTTTCTTGAGTAGTGGGGATGAGAAAGAGTAGGGGCCAAAACCTATGAAATTGTTTAGAAAATAAAAGAGAACTGAAAAACGAATAATAGGTACATTCTTCCTAAGGGAAAAGGGGTTCTCTATTCTTGAACATCTATCTGCAGAGCAAAATCTGGCTAGATGGTACAGTTACTCATTTGTTACCATAGTCCACATTTTAAAAAGCACAAGCTAAATGCTGAAGTCAGCAATCCATTCTCTGAGGAATGTAATCCGTTTCAATGTTTCAGAAACTAACCAGCACTATTTATGCCATTGCTGCAGAAGTGGACACATCTTTCCTGGCAGGTTGATGCTGTTGCACACAGGGTTCAGCAATAACTTATAGAAGAGCATCCCATGCTTTGCACTGTGACTTTTGTTTAATAGCCCATGTCTTTTGGGAGCAGCCCTATCACCCTAAGCAGTGTGTCTTAGTCACTGTTCTATTGCTGTAAAAAAAGAAAACATATCCTAAGCAAACCTAATAATAGAAAGCATTTAGGTAGAGGCTTGCTTGTAGATTAAAGGATTATTCCATTATCATCAAGGAGAGTAGCATGGGGGGGCCTTCATGATGCTGGAGAGGAAACTAAAAGTTCTACATGGGGATACACAAGAATCCAGAAGAGAAGGGAGTGAAGCAGCAGGAATAGAGGCAGCGGAAGAAAGACAAAGACTGGGTTTGGTATGGCTTTGGAATCCTCCAGGCCCACATCCCACAGCTTTTCCAACAAGGCCACACCTAGTCCAACAGTGGCCACACTTCTAATCCTTCCCAAGAATTCCACTCTCCAGTGATCATGTATTCAAATATAGGAGTCTATGATTGATTCTTAATCAAATGACCACACACAGCTACCTCCTTTCAAACTATTGTTGTTACATTTGTTTTAAAATTAGTTTAATAACTATTGTTTTCCATGAGGCTTGTTCATACAAACTTAGGTTTGATTAATTTACATACATAGCCTCCCACTCCCCTCCTCACAACCATGTTTGATCCTTTATTTCCCGTGGTTTCTCCTCCTTTCATACCACAGGTGTTTTACTATCCCTTGAATTATACTTCTTAATTGGGTTGTGAGATACTAGACTTCCTCATGTCCCTTTCACACTCTCCTCCTTTTGGATAGACATCCTCAAATTTAACTTGGGTTAAGTTAATGACCAACTCATTTATTATTTTGAATAACTAGTTTTCTTAGAGATTCCAGGGAAACCTAAATCCCTGTCCTCACTACAATGACTAGAAGTAGCTGGGAATACAAACAGGCAAACAAAGCCCATACATTGTTGAGTATACTCAAGTTTAAATAAACCAATAAAAATAATTAACAAAAAAGACATTGTAGTAAAAGATTCGACTTTGAGACAGCATAAACAACAGAGAGAGATGATACATAGCTAATTGAAATTTGCTCTGTTTCCATTTACTAAGGATTTTGTATGGACAAGTAGTAACGTCACTGCTTGTGTGAGAGAGTAGAGATTCAAAAATTCTGAAAAACAATTGCACTACAAACACAGGAATCTTGAGACTAACAAGGAAAGAAGGGAGGAAGAGCAAAGTGGCAAAATGACAACTCTAATTGTTGAGTAAATAGGCTCAGGAGAGGTAAGAAAACTACTGGAAATGCTATCCCTGGTGGACATGAAGGAAGTTATACCAGTAAAAGGTTTTTATTTGGGGGTCTTTGGAGTTTGTGATCCTTATCATGATCCATTCATATCAGGGAGACTGGAGTAACTTGAGTTAACCTGAGAAAGAAATAGAAATGGGTTTGAAGGACTTAGGAAGCAGGGAGGTGGGGAATAGAGGGAACTTAATTTTCTGCCACTCTCAGACAAATGAAAGAAGGTCCAGAAAGGCTGATACTGTGTGGAGTCTGTGCACGGAGGACGAGTAAGTTCAAAATCTATGTTGCCTGCTGTGTCTCATCTGGAACCTGAATGTATGACAAAGTAAAACTCTATTGGCATTTATTCCAGAAGTGATACTGTGGGGAAAGAGGGAGAGTTACACAGAGAGACTCCAGTGACAGAAGAGGAAAAGTAGGCCATCAATCTCTTGAGACTGGGGAGCAAACACTGCCCTTTGTGTGAGGTAATTAAGAGCCCATGCAGCTCATTCTCCCACTGCACATACACCCCTGAGAGCCCATAGTGGCAGCATGGCAGTTGCTTTCATTAGTTTAAATAACTGAAGAGTAACAATTGTTAACCATCTCTTGCTCTATTTCCCCCATAAAGGAATGAAAGGGAAACATGTGCTAGGAATGGCTTGATTTGACACTGTTGGCAGAGGAGATTGCAAGGAGAAAGTACACACAAGTCCAGAAAGAATCTATAATTAAGCAAAACAGTGAGTGGCTCAATGGAACTAATCCTGCCATTACACTGTCCTTGCCAGCAGTCTGTCTACTGCAGCTGAGGCACAAAGGGGAGCTGTTTGTAACCAAGAATACTGAATATTCCCAGCATCACCTCTAAATTCAAAGGATTAAAAACGAAGAGGAGATGAATGCTTCAGGGAATGTAAAAATAAAGAAGGAAAAGAAAGTGATGACTTCATTCCTTCTCTATTCTTCACACCAACCCTGACAATCAAGTTCTAAATAGTCACTCTAGTTTCCAAATTTTATTCTCAGTGATAAAACTGAATTTCCCATGGACATGCTTGAACCTTCAGGCTTAAAACCTTGGGCCAATAGAAGCATAAAATCCAATGTAATTTTGTGTGCTTGTGGTTTTATAATGCATCACAGGCAGTCACACCTAGGGAAGAGAAGAGGTGAGGTAGACATCTTCACTCACTCCATACTCAGAAATTATGTTGCACATACTAGGGTTCAGTTACTCAACTCCCTATCTGTATCTCAACATAGGAGGAATGCTTAGGCTAGGAACTAATGGACTACATAAAGAGATAAAATTGTTAGATATGTTGATGAGGGCTCCCTCCTTGTTCTTAAAGGAGTCACCTAGGGTTTATATTTCAGACTGAACCTAAAATAATCTATTCTCTTTGAAGATGTCAAAGGAGCATCTGTAATTGGTGGGCACAGGGAAATTTACTGTCTATGGACATTTCCTTTCTAAGCAAGATTTGCTTTTTGGAAGGAAAGGTTTTAAATAAAGTTTGACTTTATGCAGATCATTGCAAAATTTTTTGTTGTCATTGTTTATTGTTATTCTGAGACTGGCTTAATTTGTTTAATATATTGTCTCCAATTGAAAATGTTTTCCAACAAAGTTCCACTTTGTTCTCTATGGCTGCAAACATTTTCATGTGTCTTGCAATTATTACAACCATTTCTTATCTTGTGTGCCTCCCAAACATTTAAAAATGATGCTGACAATTTCTGTCAAATGACCCTGACCATGGGACATACTTAACCCCTCTTAACACATGCTCTATAAAGTAGAATGTGAGTCTACTGCTTAATACAGCCTTAAGTCCCTTTTATAATGTGTTTACAGAGATGTCACAGGGACCCCTTTAAAACTATATCCAAATAAGCAGTTGTTGCTGTCTTTGAAATATTTTAAATCCTCTGCCAGCATGCCAACAGATTATCATGTATAGGAGATTCAACATGAGCCACGTTGATTCAGATATCAACTCTTTCCACCTCATCTTGCATGTAGTTCTTGAGCTCTTGGGGAAAATATTTGATACAGAAATCACATTTTAGGCTTAGTGGTCCAGGATCTCTAACTCTCTGCATATTGTCTGGCTGTGGGTCTTCATATCTGCTGTAAGAGGAAGCTTTTCTGGAGATGGCTGAAGAAGGTACTGAACTATTCACTAGCCAGGACCCAAAAATATATGTTCTGAATTAATGAATAAATTAAAATTTTGGAGTTACATGCTTCCAAGATACCTGAGAGATGAGTTTACCAATCACAAATCAGAATCTGCAATGAAGAATCTAAAGATAGGTTAGCAGAAAACTATGACTAGGCTCAAAGAAGGCTATTATGGGCAACTTCTATCTCTCTCCTCACTCAAAATAAGAATAATTTTTTAAACTGAGGTGTTAAAAAGGAGACTTAATGCTTGATCACACAACTTATTTAACTCCCATGGTTATCTTGCGCACATAAAATGTGAAGATTTTAAAACTTTTACTTAAGAAGCCTTTCCTCCATATTATTGTATTTTTTGCCCTGTTTTGAGGTACTACCCTGGAGAACTTCTCCTTTCTGAAGGGAAATGAAGGTGGGGGGATTGCTCTAGAGGAGAAAGAGGTGGTGTAGAGACAAAAGGAGTGGAGGGAGGAGAAACGGCAGCCCATGTGTATTGTATGAAAGAGGAATGTATTTTCAGTTTGAAAAAGAAGTCATCCAAAGCTGGTACACTTCAAAATGCTCCTGTGGTAGTAGTTTATATATCTAAGCATTGATCCTAGATTTTATGAGTTCAAAACATGACAAGCTTTAAATGCCACCTCGTGTGAATTCTGTTCTAAAGAAGGGGAAACAAGTGGGGGAGAAATTGAATGTTTGGCATATGACAATTTTCAAGTTTAAAAATATCATTTGATGGTAGTAAAGAGTAAAAATAATTCCTAAAATGGTTTCTTTGTCCAAGAGACTTACTTTCTTCCTTTCTATCTTCCTTCTTTCCTTTCTTTCTTTCTTTATTATTTGTTGTGAATACACTTTATTTTCTGGAGCAGTATGAAGCACATAGAGGAAAGGAGAGGGAATTCCCACATCCATATCCCCACACTCAGCCTTTTGCATCATCTTTATTCTGCTGAAGTGTGGTACATTTGCTGAAGTAATCAATCAATGTTGACATGTTATTATCATCCAAAGTCTATTTCTTTTGGGACACACACAGAGGAGGGGGGAGTGAGGATGGAGTGGGATTGGGTGACAGCAGATAGACAGAGAGTCTCAAATCCACTTAAATTTACACACGATGATTTCACTGCATTAAAATGCCTATAAACATATAAACATAAGTTCATTTACCCAGTTCTCTATGACTCCTGAAATTCTAGCAAAAACTGATTCATGTTTTTGCCTCCACAGAATGTCATGGTTGAAAACATATTGTTCTATTCATTTTTTTTTTTTTAGATTAGTGTATTTAAGCCAGTAAGTTGCATTTACTGATTTAAATCCATCTGGAATTTCTGCTGTATGAGAATATTTTATTATAGTGGCAACTAATTTCATTGCTCAGATGTTTCACAGTATGTCCATAACCCATTGAGAGGCATCTTGGCTTTTCACATTTTGAAATTACACAAAGGTTAGTGTGTACATATTTTATCAGCTTTATGGGAGCGTATTCATTATCTACTAATTTGAATAAAAACAAAAGAATGTTTTTCAGTATTCTATGGCGAAAATATGTTTAATGTGTAAGAAACCGTCACAGTAAGTTGCAAAACACCTATTACAGTTTGCACTCTCATCAACAAAGCCCAATATTCATTTCTTTATATCCTTGCTAGAGGGTTATATCTCAGGGGTTTTTATTCTAATATATTTAGTAATATACAATACACACACACACACACACACACACACACACACACACACACACACATATATATATATATATATATATATATATATATAATACTGGAGGTTCTTCCTTCTTCCTTCTTCCTTTATGAATACTTTTTATATTTGAATTTTGTATTCTTTTGAAAGTTTCATATATAAGTACTTCAACCCTTTCACAAACTCTCCAGTCCTATTGTAGCTCTCTTCTCTCTCCAATTCACTCCATTTTTCTGTAATGATAATTATTATTTTCACATATCCATAAATGTATGTATACAATCTTCTCAGTTCATTTAGTGTTGCTGTATAGTCCATGCTTTTAGAGATGACCACTAATGTGTGTGTGTGTGTGTGTGTGTGTGTGTGTGTCCTTCTGAGAAAAACTTACTATAATTACCCATGTCATGTTTGATTATTTATACTGCTATGATTTCACAGATACAGCCATCCCTGTAATGTTTCCTAATTACTGTCTCACAGGATAAAATCAGGTAGTCATGTTCTAGGCACCATGTCTCCTCTGTGTTCTGCCACCTGTCAACAGTTGATTTAAAAATGTTTGTCCCAAATTTCAGAAGTCTTACTTTTAATATAAAGTGAATAGCTAGCTTCAGCTATCAACTTGACACATTCCAGAAACACCTATGGGAATGGAAACCTAATTGAGAAATTATCTTAATAAGATTGCCCTATGGCCATGTATTTTCAGCACTTTATTAATTGCCAATTGATGGGGGCAACTTAAATGGGTGGTATAACCCATGGGTAGGTGGGTCTGACCTATATGGGGAAAGCAGATGATAAAGGCAAAAGAATCACACCAGTAAGTACAGTAAGTAGTCTTCTTATTTTCCACTTCAATTCTTACCTACAAGTTCCTAACTAAAGACCCTGTCCTTGCTTCTTGTAATGATGAACTAAAAGCTGTAAAATGAAACTAACCCCTTCCTGCCCAAGTTGCATGAAGGTTTGGTGATTATTACAACAACATAAATGAACTAGAACTAAAAGCCATAGCAGAAGAATGATGTATTGTTGTCACTGATATTACCACACCGATTTGGGGGATACATATGTAAGTATTTGGAATTGCAAGTTTGGAAATCCACTGATACTCAGAGATGAATGTGAACCATGAGGTGTATTGTTTCTGAGGGAAGCAAGAATGCATTGGAATTGTTCATGTGATGCAGTCAATTATGATTCTGTGAAACTAAAGCCTTTTGTGTTTTACTGAGAAAAATGTAGGTTCTCTGAGACTCAAAGATGTATTGTTATTAAGAGAAGATCAAAAGTAACACTTAAATGAAGTCTTCTGGAAAGTATTCACTCAAGGTAGGGACAATGAAGCTGTTGTTCAGAGTTTACAAAGGCTATGTATCACTGATATCTGAACTAGATACCCCATAAGAGTCTCTCATATGATGATAGTATTGTGTCATGGAAGTTGCAGGAATGGAGGAATCATGAAGAAAAGCTGAAGCTTGGCAACATGAGAGAGGATATGAATCTCTGCAGAAAGCATAGGAGCTGCCATTAGTGGGTGTAGCCTCAGTTACAGTAGAAAACACAAGATATTGAAGATGGAACAACATGCAAGAAAAATGAGCTTACTAAACAAACTGTATGTTGAGGAATGCAGAGAAATTGAGATGCTCAAGATTTGAGGAGAACAAAAGTTGGTGAGTGAATCACAGACATCAGACATTATGCTATAAAATTTAGACCAAGACTGCTGGACTTGAATTTTGCTTAAATTGCCAGGATTGTTCCCTTTGAGATGTAGAAAATTATTTATTTTTTTTATTTTATAGGAACCCATAAGTAAGAAACTTTGAGCTTTGGAAAAAAAGTTGAAATGTAGTGTATTGGAGTTTTCAAAGACTGACTTTTAAGTTTGCACCATATTTCATATTGTTATGTAAACACGTGATATTAGACGTAACAATGAAGGGGTATAGATGGATCAAAATTATGTCTTAGTGTGTCAACGTTGACAAGGAATAAAATGTCATATATTTATTCATAAACCTGATACAACTCAGTCATCTCAGACCAAGAGCCTCAAATAAGGAACTTCCTAGATCAGAGGGGCTGTGGCCGTGTGTGTGTGTGTGTGTATGTGTGTGTGTGTTTGTGTGTGTTGCGGTTTTTGTTTTGCTTTTTCCTTATATTGCTAATCAATGTAGGAGTGTTTGGTCCACTGTGAGTGGTAATACCCATAGGTAACTCTTCTTGGGTTGTATAGTAAAAGTAGCTAAGCAAGCTAGAGGGGGCAGGCCAGTAGTAGCCTTCCTCCATTTGACTTTAGATCTTGCCTACAGGTATTTGCCTTGAGTTCCCAATCTTTGTAATGGACCATAATTTGTAAACTGAAATAAACCATTGCCTCCACAAGTTGTTTTTGGTTGGTATTTTATCACAGCAACATTAAATATATTAGAATAGTGCCACATGCATAATGCTTCATTTACTATCTGTTCTCAGAGGAGATGCAAACAAATGTCTATCCACCTGAGATAGAAAGGGCAATCAATGGAAGACTGAAGGAACAATTCCATTAAGTCTAAGTTCATGAGGTTACATAAGGCCACAGAGTTGAGTGATTGTTTACAAGAACGTGGCTCAGTGAGCACATTTGATGCACATGGGAGGACTACATACAGGGACATTGGCATGGTGTTACTTATAGAAACATAGCAAAGGAGCGCAGGCAACTTATTGTCAATTATACCGCTGAAGAACAGTGTTATTTGTCCCTGATGAGGGGAGGAGAGAGAATCTAGGTGCATAATGAGCCTTCTTAACTATATGTGTCTCTGGAGCCTTATAAGTTGCCCTTGCTTTACATAGCGAATGGTGAGAGAGAGAGAGTGCCTGGTCTTGTGAGATTCCCCTAATGGTAAATCAATGCTGCTCAGATTTCAAGATGGCTACAGCCATGTAATACTTGGCAGACAGCATGCCATAATACTCTTCTGGTTCAGCTTCCACAAGTCCAGAAATGTATAAGCTATCTGTTTAACAATTTGTTCTGATTTTCTTCCATTTTCATGATGCTGCCAATTGTTAGAAATTCGTTGAAGCCTTCCACAAAATTTAAAGTGTTTCCAAACATTTGGTTTTTGTTTCTGAAAAAAAACGCTTAGTAGAAGCACCTGATCCCAAGCTGAGTACCTTGAATCAGGTTAAAAAAAAAAGTGGGTTTATGAGACAACATTAAACTTTTGCTGCATCACCTGCAGGCCCTCCAACTTCTCATAAGCAGATGGTCTCCAAGCTGAATGTTTTCCTGTAGCTTTCCCACATCTGTTCTGTGCAACCTGCTTCGGTAAATGTTATCCAGTCTTTGGCCATAAACTCCTGTTGTTAATTATTGAAGCAAATATTAAAATTTATCATTGATCTCTTGGAACCACTTGTCATGAAGAAAGCCTTTGGCCAGCTTCCCTCCCTGGGATTTCACTCAGTTTTCAACAGAGATTAATGTCATGTGGGCTATACAAGCTCATCAGCTCATTGGAAGTCTATTTCTTCAATTAATATCGATCATTGCAATGTAGTTGGGTTTTGTGAGATTTCTATTAATCCAAATGATAGTTGAGCTTCTGTATTCCCGGTATTGAGTGTCCAGTTTCTCCTTTCTTCGCCAGAACCAAGACAGAAGAAAAATCTGTGATAAGGTGCAGTGGCTATTCATGCAGGCAGTTATAGGCTAACAATGGTAAAATGATACTATATTTTCACAAACGTTTTCCAATAACTACTTGCTGGCATGGCAACTTAAACAATAATTACAGTTAACCACAAACATGCTTGTATTCAAACCAGCACTTAAGAATTTACCTCCATTTCTCTCAGTATACTTAAACAAATTATTCTACTTTTATCTACCAAAACATTTCTTTTGTTCTGAGACCTTTGCAGAGATGAATGAAAATTTACGAATAAGCATAAGATAGCATTTTCTCCTTTGCATTTCAAATAGATAGAAATTACCTTGCGAACAGGGACCCAGAATGCTAATCTATTCACAGAATCTTTTGTGTAAGTAAGTTAATAGAACGGGAGTTTTCAGCAATTTTCTTAGAATTATCTGAAACATGTATTCTTGCAAATAGTAAAAGGAACATATGGGGCATTGTTTTGTGTTACTAATATATTGTGTCGACTCCCTCAAGATCCACAGTAACAATCATTTGAAGTTACAGTGGCGGAAAGAGTTATAGGTTGTTCCATAACAACATGTTATGAATGTATTTCTAGGAACTCACATTTTTAAACACTCCATGTTTATAGAATCTGACATTTAATGGGATCTTGTCCAAGCTTTCACAGCTATATTCTAATTAACTCATATTTCCCCAGTGATTCTATTATTACAGATAGAAATTTTATTTCATGTACTAATATGAAACTATGTAACCAGGGGTTGAGAAACCTAAACTTCTTGTCAACATTTCAGTGCAGTATCCATGTATCATTAATGGGATAAGGCAGGTGTTGAAAAGGCCTCAGATTCCTTTGCTGGTCAGCTACCAACATTTGTAATGCAAGGTATTTATTTTCTTATTCCAGGGAGAAATAAACATTAATTTGAATAAACTGGAATTTAAGCGCTAAATAGTTCTCAGAAATAACAAATATAAATTCAAACTTTTCATGAAAAAGTTGTTTTATGTAATATTAGAGAGACTCAATCATGGTGTATGTTGTTTGTGCCTAAAACAGCAAATAATTTGAATCTGTACCCTGAACAAGCAGCTGTTTGATAAGTGAGGAGAACCACACAGATATTTTACTGTTTCCGACACAATCACATAAATGAGACATTGAAGTTAGTAAGGCTAGATTTCAGATGCCATATCATCCACGTTAGTGTTGTTTTCAGTGCACAAGTTCATGGAAGTAAATAAACTGTTTCTTGGCAAATCTATAGCTTTATGTTCATCTGAAGTTTATTAGCTTACTATATTTATGATGAAAATGATTGGTTGGGGAGTAATCCTTTTGTACACTATGAAGAGTTGTGCTGTGATTGGCTTAGGAAAGAAGCTGACTGGCCAATAGTTGAACAGGATACTGTTAGGCAGGCGACCCAGACTAGGAGATGGATGGGAAGTACAAGGGCAGAGTTAGAGGATACAGATCCAGCTGCCAATTAAGCTGTGTGGAAAATGAAATAACAAGCCCTGAGTCACATTGCAAAATGTAGACAGAAATCTATGGGTTAATTTAAATGTAAGAGTAGCTAGCTAGTATCAAGCCTGAGCTATCTGATAAGTATTTTTTTATTAATATAATATTTGCATGGTTATTTGGGAAACAGCTGCCAGGGCAGAACAAACTCTACTTATACTGATTAATTTCATAAGATAACTCTTTTTTAGCATATAAATTCTAAACAAATAATACAATATATAATAAAAATAAATACAAACTCTGAATTCTAACACCAGAATATCATAGCTGAATTTTAATTAAATGGATTCTCTCTTGTCTAAAACAACAATATACCCTTGACTTCACTAATTTAAATTATTCTTTTATTATATATTTGAAATATTCAGCAATCCCATATCCTAGCAAAACTTAATGAGCACTTGTTGTTGATTAGCCCAGGTATTTTTGATTGACTACTATTTCTTACTGGTAATACCTTAAGTTATAATAGTTAGTGGAAGGCCAGAGAAGGAGAGCAAGAAAAGACATACCTTGATAGAGCGAGCCATTATGGGGTAAATGGAAAAATTATCACAAGAGAAATTCCCAGGAATCTGCAAGGATGACCCCAATGAAGAGTCTAATCAATATCAGAGGGGGTTCTTAAAGTGCCCTTCACATATAGTCAGATTGATGACTATCTTAATTGCCATTATAAAGCTTTCATCCAGTAACTGATGGAAGCAGATGCAGAGATCCACAGCTAAGCATTGGGCTAAACTTCTGCAGTCCAGTTATAGAGAGGGAGCAGTGATAATATGAACACAGGAGTTAAGACTGTGCTGAGGGAAACAACAGAAACAACTGACCTGAGCAAGTGGGAGCTCATGGATCGGGACTGAAAAGTTTGGAATCTGCAAAAGACTGAACTAGGCCCCCTGAACATGGATGACATTTGGGAGGCTTGCAGTGGAGACAGTATTTATCCCTAGTTCACAAACAGGCTTTTTGGAACCCATTCCCTATTAAGGGATACCTTGCTCAGCCTAGATACAGAGGGTTGGGCAAAGGGGCTTGGTCCTACCACAAATGATGTGATAGAGTTTGATGATTCCCCAAGTCAGGCTTCACCATCTTTGAGGAGTGGATTGGTCATGGGGTGGGTAGATGGTGTGCAGAGTGGGAGGGAAGGAGGAAGAAGAAACTGAGATTGGTACGTGAAATAAGATTGTTTTAAAAATAATTTTAAGACAGAATGCTTCTTAGCTATCTTGTAGAGTAACAACTAGACTAAAGTAGAAGGTCTATAATACTGTCTTGAGTGAATTTCCATACCTATCCTTTTGCTATCGATACCAGGGCTTTATAACCTAAATTTACTTGTGAGTTAATTCTGTCAAATAAATTTTTGACTTATCTCTACAGACAGAGGCATACAAAATCAGTGTACAAATTAAATATATCCTACAAATAAATATATCAAAAATTATTTAGGGGCTAGAGAGACGGCTTAGTTTAAAGAGTTCACTGATCTTCCAAAGGACCTGAATTTGGCTTCCAGCACCTGCATCAGGTTATTCACAACTCCTTATGAAACTATCTCCATGCAATTTAACACTTCTGGCACCTGCTTTCAGGTACACCTACACAAGAACACATATATACATTATTCAAACTAAAATAAATTGGAATAAGTAGAATTTTATTTTGAAATCTTCTTGGTGCTTATAAAATTTTATACTATATTAAAATGAGAGCAAGCCTGCATACTGATAAGTAAATGTCATTCTTTATTCTTATATAAAATTAAATATTTGATAAATATGTGTTGTATAAGTTACAAAGAATCTTCGATGTTCTTTGATTACAAAACAAAGATCAAAGTAGAATTTCTAACCAAAAGTATAGATGGTCACTTCTCAATTCCAGTAATCTTTTCCAACTCCAACTCTTTTAGAACCATGTTTCCTTGGCATATAATAGTAAGAATTTGTGATTAAAGTTCCTTAATTTGCACAGGTTTGGAAATAAGTGACTTTTAACTGCAGTTTTATTCTGCTTAAAGTTTTTTGCTGTCGTAGAGAAATACAATGAACCCTTGTGACATGATGTTCACTCTAAGTGCCTTCCACATGGACCATGAAATGGGGTGAAGTGAAATGTTCATTGTCATCCCATTTCTTTATGTTTAGAATGTTCACACACAAATATGTGCATGGATACATCTTCACATCCTTCTAAAATATCATCTTCTCAATTAAAGCTTTCCTCATTTTCTTTTGACAGAATTTATCACTACCAACCCAGAATTGCCTTTCCCTTCTTTGATTCCTCTTTATAACACTTAAGTGCTACCAGAATAGAAGGATACTGGGAAGAGGAACACAGAGAATGAGTTGTGAGATGCCATCTAGCTGTCGAGGGAGCAAGAGATCCAGGCATCACCAGTAAGCCAAGACCATGTGGAGATAAACAGATTAATAGAAGTTGTTTAATAATTAAAATAAAACTAGACAATAAAAAGCCTAAGCCATTGGCCAAACAGTTTATAATTAATATAAGCCATGTGTGTTTATTTTGGACAAATGGCTGCAGGAACAGGCGGGACAGAAGCTTCTATCAGCACATTGGTGCATTCAACATTTCACTTATTGAATTGATTTATCTAGTCGCCAATATTCCTATTCTAAAATAGCCACCAGCTATTCTCATACTGTTTTATTTGAGAAGGTTATTTTCTGGCATTGGTCTTTTGCTTGTATGTTATAGTTTCCAATTAGGTGTTTTTATAAATTTGTGCATGTCTGTGTGTTTCTAGTGCTTTATTTACTTTTATATTGTTTCTAAGTTTTTATTACCTGCTTGTTTTCTAAAGAAAGAGAAAAAAGCATAGAATTGTAAGGGTAGGATGGTGGGGAAGATCAAGGAGGATATGGAGAAGGAAAAGCTGTGGGGAAAATATAAGAATTTTCAATAAAACAGTGACAATAAAGAGAAAAATAAAATTTAAAAAGAGATATGGGAGGTGTTGGTACAATGAATGCAGAATAATTATGGGTATATTTGATTACCTTCCCAAGACATTTTTAGATATTTCACCTATAATTATCAAATGATAACATATATTTGCAAATATTGACCTAGTACTCACTCATAAAAAAATGAATTTGTGTTACTTATGGTATTTTATTTGACTTATTGTTAACCTCCAAAAAGTACTGTGCACATAAAGAGACATATAAACTTTATCAGGGTGTCAGCTCTGTCCCACAGTATAGAGATTAATCATTTTAAGTATATACAAGTATTGCTTCTTTGCCAAACAACTGTCTGGAATCTCACATTTTAAGTTTCTTCCTGTTGTCCGTAAACATTGCCAGAGTTCTCAAGTGACAAATTACCTCCAACTATGAAATGTAAATAGTTTGTCTTTGTTAGTAACTGATGCTCTTCTGACATTACACGGAATGTTAGATTTTAGTTCTACAGAAATACAAGGACTTGTGATATCCAGAGAGGATTTCAGATTTCCCATTACTCTATGTTTCCCGCTAATGGTATACTGCGTTCTTAGTTGTTTTGTGTCAGAAAAGGTGGAAAATTCAACAATGACAATGTATATATTCATTCTGGCCTTACCTTGATGTTACAACTAAATATAATATCTATAAAATAAATGTATTATACATGCTTAAATTCATATTTATGCTCAAATAGCTCAAGTCATAGCTCACTGTATTTGACATTAGTATACATGGTATGGAAATGTTCATTTGTTTGTGAAAATATATCAACATCTCTGTGCAGAAAGATGAAAGATTATGTACTACCAAGCATGTTATTCTCACATACCCACAGGCATGTGCAGCTTAAGCAGTATGACAGTTTATATACAGGACTTATTATTTTTGGCTTTGTATTTTACTAGCTCTCTGGATACACTCATTTACAATTTCTTAATGTACAGGAAGACAGGGTTTACCATTGGTTTGTTTGTTGAATTAACCACAACGTACAAATGATAGAAAATATTTCAAGAAATACATGCTTGTTAAGTGGCCAAAATGTGCAAGGAGAGCAGGGTTCAGAGAGCCTCAAAAACTGGCATTTATAACAGCATGTGTATGTGTTGTTGTTCCTTGTAGCTTTTTGTTGTATTCAGGAGGGAGGGATTGATTGATTTTAAGGCTCTGCTTTCCCTTTCCAATTCAATGATTTATTTTTCATTTAAATGAAAGACATGTTGCTTCCTCAATAAGAACCATGATGAAAACTTAGGGACACTATACATCTAAGGAGAAGTATTCAGAGAGAGGAAAATTTGAATCACATGCATTTACATAGTACAGCAGTCATTTTGACAAGCAACATTTTTCAAGTTCAATGCAAAATCCTCAGGTTGTTGATCACAGAGTGAAATCCTCTGCTCTAGAGAAGCAGTATTGTTTTGTACGCACATGTAAAACCTACAAAGGGCTTCAGCAAGTGACATGTCTAATAGAAAGCCACAGGCTACATCTAGCAATGTATGTGCAATTGCTTTGTGTCTGGCAGGAAAATCAAATGAGTTAACATTTTGTGACCATAGAAATTTTATTAGTTGTGTTTCCTGCTATTTTCCTACTCCAAGTTTTTTCAATCAAGGCTCCACTAAAGTGTCTAACAGTTACTCTGACTCTTAAAAGCACTTAAGAAAGACAAAAACTCAAGAAGAATTTGACAATAATTATTATAATGAATCATCTCTATATTTTTCAGCTTCATGGGCTGTCTGTCATAATAATCTTTTCTGGTAAACCTCAGTTCCATGAAAAGATTCCTAGTAGAATCAAACCAAAACAGTGTTACCATAAAGTAGTCCTTGTAGTTTTTTGGTTTTTTTTTTTTTTTTTTTTTTTTTTGGTTGTTTTGTTTCTTTTGCATGGAGAAAATATTTTGTAATGTTTGGAAATATCTTCCATCCTAAGCATGGTGCAATTATTGTGGTAAGATATTTTCAAAAAGGAAAGCTCACCAGTATTCTATGACATAGAAGTCATGTGCTTTTATAGAGCACCCTCAAAGTTAAAATGATGTACTATCCATTCTACAGCCTACAGTTTCAGTTCATCAAGAGGATGGCAGTAAAAGAGCTGTAGAACTGGGAAAGAATCAGTTCCTGTAATGAAATGGGTTTGTTAGGGTTACCTGAAATCAGATTTATTTAACAATTTTTTGAAATTTATTTATTTTTTTCTTCTCTCATATCCTAACCAATCTTCCCCTCCTTCCCCTTCTTTCCCTCCCTCCCCTCCCTTCCCTCTCCTCCAGATCCACTGTTCCTCCTTATCTCTTCAGAGGAGAAGAGGCCTTCCAGTGACATCAACCAAACTTGTCATAACAAAATACAATACAAATAAGCATATACCTTCATATCAAGGCTGGAGGAGGCAAACTAGTAGGAAGAAAAAGGTTCCACAAGCAAGCAAAAGAGTCTGACACCGGACTCCCACTGTTAGGAGTCCAGCAAAAACCCCATGCTAGAGAACCACAGCATGTATGCAGAAGGCTTGGTGCAGACCCATGAAGATTCACTCTGTGCTTAACTTCAGTCTCTGTGAGCCCATATGAGCCCTGCTCAGATGGGCTGTTTTCTTGGTGTTCTTGATACTTATTTCAATGGTATGCTACAAAGTGTATTAAAGTGGCTTTCATATTCATTCTAAACAGTCAAAAGTTCAAGTTCAAAAAAAAAATTTCAAATTGTTGAAGTAAGATGTGTTTTTATTGAAGAAACAAAATGAAATGATATTTTTATTGTTTTGTTGTTGTTGTTGTTTTAAGAAAAACAAGCACTGTAAATTTAAGAGTATAGTTACATAGCATGATAGATTTAAATAAATACTCATATATGTATCTATATAGAAATACAGTTTTTACAAATACTTATTTTTAAATTCATGTGTATGCAAGTTTCCATATTTGTGTGTACATCGTGTCTGAGCAGATTATGAGAAAGCACCCAAAGCAGTCAGATCCTGCAATCCCTGAGTTAGAGTTGGTTGTGAGCTGCCCTTTATAGGTTCAGGGAACATAACTTGTGTTCCCTCCATGAAGAGCAGCAACAAGAGCTTTGAACTGCAGATCCATCTTCCCTGCCCATATACTCCTTTTTTTGTAAAAGTGTGTCTTGCAAATCAAAGGGAGTGACAGAGAGGGAACTGGGATCGGCATGTAAAATAAATAAATAAATGATAAATAAATAGAATTAAAATAAAAAAAATGTTTTTTGGTAATCTCCTGCATTTGCCATCATACAATTTTTGTTATTTGTACCAATATGCCTTAGGTACCCAGATGCACATGCTGGCAACAGACCTACTTTCTTTACTGTGATGTATTTGCTATTTGCCTTTTTTTCTGTGCTGTGCTCCATGACAGACAAGGTATGAAATACTCCCAACATTTAGATTTTTCTGAAAAAGTGAGAAATGCATTTACTAAGCATCCTATTTAAAGTTCATGACAATATCAGGGTTCACCATTACAAGCCCCCAAATTTAGAGTGAAAGAAAAAACGTGGTTTTGCTCACTTCTTTAGGGACTCAGACTCTTCCTGGAAGAGTAGTGACTCTACCTCTGTGAAAAACCGATGCTCAGCTGCCTATTTCTCAGACATATTGGTTGATCTCTACTTTCAATATTCATTATTAAAACTCTAACTGTCCATTTGAAGAGAGGGAGGAGGGATTATATGAGTTGAGGGTCAAAATCACGATAGGGAAACTCACAAGGAAATATGACAAAGCTCATGGGTGCTCATGGATTCTATACCCATACCTAGGGAGCCTGTATGGGACCAATCTAGGTCCTCTGCATGTGGGTGACAGTTGTATAAGTAGGTCTGTTTGTGGGGCCCCTAGCAGTGGGACTAGGATCTGCCTCTGGAGCATGAGCTGGCTTTTTGGAGCCTATTTTCTGTGGTGGAATGACAATGTCAGCCTTGATTCAAGGGCTACAGGCTTGGTCCTGACTTAACTTGATGTGCCACGCTTTATCGACTCTCATGGGAGGCCTTACCCTTACTGAGAATTGAATGTGGGTGAGGATTAAAAGGAGGTGGAGGATGGAATTTAAGGAGAAGAGAGAGGGGAAACAGTGGTTGGTATGTAAAATACATTTTAAAATTTAATAAAAAAACCCATTTTTAATATTGATACTTCTGTAACTTTGAATAATTTGTAAATTTTTAATATTTACGTTTATGCCATTTGTGTATTCAACTACATTTTTATACAAATACAAAATTAATTTCCAACTAAAGAAAATTTCTGTTTCCCCCTTTTTCTAGGGCACAAAAATCCACAAGAAATTTTAAAATATGAATTTTTTTCTGTAATGTTTATATCCCAGAAGAGTTGAAGGACACTGAGAATTTAAAGATTAGTTACTGATTGTGAAACTTCCCAAAGTAAAATGAATGTCAGCTGAAAGGACAAATGGCCTATTTTAGACAATGCCCTTCTTTCATGTTAACCAACTATCCATTTAATCTTAGAGGCTACATTTTCTTAAATATAACTCCAAACTTTAAAATTTAGTGTAGCTGTCATTTCTCAAAGAATCCGTTCTATTCAGATTTTCAATTTTTATTTTCATTTCCAAATTTTATTTTTCTATGTATTCATATTCTGCATGTTATTTTTTCTTGCTGTTTGTTACACATACTTTATTTACTTTGTTTGGTACCCTCATTTCTTCATAAACTTACATGGCCTGGTACACTGTGGGCCCGTAATGAAATTAGTGAATCACAAAAAAGCAAATAAAAGATACAGAATAACCTGGTATACTAGTAAATATGTATAATTCCAGCACTTATGAGATGTTCAAAGGCATCTTTAGCTGTATAATAAGTTTGGGGCTGGCCTATGTACATGAAAATTTTTCTTAAAAAAATGTAAATACACACACACATACACACATGCACGCACACACACACAAAGAGGGAGAAAAGAGGGAGAAACAGAGAGAGAAAGAGAGAATAAAATTAGAGTGATAAGATTAGAGGGACAACTAGTAAGTTATCAATGCTAAAATCCACTTCAGCCAAAAAACATTCCTATGTTAACTATAACATTATTCACTATTCATCCCCAAAGCTCAAGCAAGTATTGGCCATTTCCTGAAGTTGTACATTTTTTTCTCATTTTTCAAAACTATGTCCAATGTTTTCCACCATTAATTAATGACACATAGAGTGGAAAAATCAATTGTTTATTTTAACTAGCATATTTCTATCATATTATTTTACTCAGTTTTACTGCTACATATTTCATATTAAATAACAAGTAATTCTGTCTAATAGGAGCCATCATGAAGCTATTTATTAGCTATACATGGATACTTTTAAATAACTTTCTGAAATATATTCATTTACTACTATTTGTGGTCAGTATCATCTGAATATGTCCAAAAAACACATGAAAAAGTATATAATTGAGAAAAACATTGTTGTCCTGCATTAATATCTGCCAAGTTTCCCATTATACCAGGTGGTATGCTCCCTTGGGCATCACTTGGCATGGAAGAAATCAATCAGGAGGGAAGCTAAACATTCTAATTGGTTCATGGTTTTATGCTTTAGAGAATGAAATTAAAGCAAAGAGATAAGGAATTTTTGTCATTTTTCTTGTTTAAATGAAACTCCCATTATTTCAAAGAGTTTATTTTGCAATAAGACATGGATCCACTCTACTTCCTGAAATCACAAGACTGATCTCAGTATAATCTCTTCAGGGAAAGTAAATCTAGAATATGAGTGGTGTGGATTTGTGGACCACCATGCCTTGAGAACTGCAAAAGCTTGTTGGAAAAGCAACAAAAGCTTTAATTTTTTTTTTCTGTGACAGAATTAAGTTTTGGAAAAACAATAAAGGTTTTATTACCATAAACATGCATCTTTATGGGGCATCATTTATAAAGCACATATCTCAAGCTATACAAAGAATCAAGCACAACTTTGTGACATATTTGGACACTGTATTTCTATTTAGAATGAAAACCACAATTTTGGTTGTCAAAAATATATGTTACTGACATGTTCAGACAATACCGCCATCTAGCCACTTCACTGAAACTTGCAGAATTGATATTTATTCTCTTGAGATTATTAACATTATCCATTCCTTACTTGCTTTCAGTTTGTAGTCCTATATAATATAAGAGCACCTTTCTTCTATTGTATGAGTGTACAGGTGTTGTTGAATTGCCTAAGCCTAAGTGGGCCAGAGGTCAACATCCATTGAGCATCCTCCTTCAGTCCCCATCTTATATTTGTTATCAAAGAGTCTATCACTGAACACAATGCTCAACACTAAACTAGGTTGGTTGACAAGAGAATTCTTGGAGCATATCTGCTTTTTGTTTGTTTGTTGGTTTGTTTGTTTCCACCTTGATGCTGTTATAGATGCATGTAGAAAAAGGGACCCAAATCAAGTTCTAATATTTGTGCAGTAAACACTTTCTTAACTGAGCTATTTCTCCGGCCTCAGATTACAGTAATATTCATTGGTTATTGAACAAGTGACAATTAGGAAAAGGCATACAAACTGTAAAATATCAAATGTCTATTAAATTCTTTTAAATACACGGCCAAAATATCCAAATCATATGTGTTATATGTTGGTATGTTGTACACACATGAATACAAACAGCACATTTGAGAGTATTGTTTAATCACATTGCTCAATAACAAAACATGAAAATTGTTTTATGTGCTTACTCTATCCCAAATCTTTTGATTCCTAGCCTGGAATGTCCTTATGCTTTATACCTCAGCCTCTTACTTAGAAATCCAGTGTAATTTTAAGATAAAACCATCCCAATTCTTCACAACTTTGCTGTACAGGAGAAGGAAACAGCCTTGTTGTGCAATACTATGAGCATCAGGATGTAAGGAACTACAAATTAAAGTCTAAAGTATCTCTGCACATACTTGTTCTCTCTGACTTTTCTCTTCAGAGAACATATTGTAACATGACACTGGGCATGCTCATAGAAGGCCTGAGGAAATCTATGCTGAGACATTCCAAGTTTTGAAGTTGTGAGACTGGACCAGTATTATGTGGAGTTCTAAAGAAATATGTTTCTCCAAAATCTTGTAGACTTGCCATATCAAGAAAATATTCATAACAATATTATTTATTAATTTGTTATTTATGACAGGGTATGGCTGGCCTCAAATGTGTGGTGACTCTTTCACCTTGAACCCCTGAATGTGAGTACTATAGGTACCCTCCAGCATGCCCTGTGTAGTTAGCTAGTAGCTAGCTCCATCCTCTGATCTTCAGACAAGCTTTATCTGTGCAAGCAAGATAACACGATGTTTTATTTATTTCTGTATACCTGTGGCCATGCTAGAGCTACCATATGAGTGGAGACATCACAGTACAACTAAAAGCAGTAAGTTCTCTGATTCCATAAGGTGGGCCCCGGGGATGGAACTCAACCCTTCAAACTTGGCAGTATTTATGTATTTGAGCCATATGTTTGGCCCTACTTAGGAAGATTTTAATGGTATATTTTGAAGATTTGCAAAATGCTAATGGCTATTTCCAGAATATCCCAAATACTGTAATAAATATTTCATTAAAATAAAGTTCAGATCCTTAGTGAAGATATTTGTGGGAAAGCATAATCATGCATGGGTGTCTATCTATGAAAAATAAATAATCAAATAGAAAATTGTCTAAAGGCAAATAAAATTCTGAAAATGATATTGCAATATAATTTAATTGATACACTTTTAGGATCACAATACATTGAACTATTTTATCACTGCATACATTTGAGATTCAGTGGTTTTACTATTGACAGCAACAATATTAAGCTCTTCTAAAATGTGGCAGGATAGACTTGCTAGAAGAGAGATTACTTACCACTTTAGGAGAAGTCAGTGCTGTATTAGGATACTGGAGAAACATTTTTTAAAACACAATTGAATCATCGTGAGACCCAGTGATGGAAACTTCAGCCTGCCTGCCAGGGACTGCACTTCTGATGCTATAGATACACTCATTGCTCTGCCTTAATGCTTATACTTCTCATCTTACATGTTCACTATGGATTTGCAAGTGTTTAAACCCCAGTATTTGTGCAAAATGTACCAAGTGGAGTGCTTTTACTAAGAAAATAAGAGCCTGTTACTCATGGACAACTACCTGGGAATAAATTGTTTCCAGATGTGTCCTCTCTACAGAACATGTAAACATAACTTAGGGGAAAGCCAAGTTAGATAGCAGAATGTTTGTGTCAAAGCTGTGCAGAGCAGCATGGATTTGTCTTATTTTCTTTCTTACAAAGCTGGACTAGAGATAGATGTTTGCATACATTTTGCAATATTAGCTTCTTGAAGGGCAACTGTCATGTTCAGCCATTCAGTGTGTGTCCTTCAGCTCTGTAAAGTTCTGTACTTATCAAAACAGGATTTTCAAGGATGTTTTGTCTCATTTCTTGAGTGAAAATTGTTCAAGTCTTTTCATTAAGGTGTTGGTTATTCCACATTTTCTTTAGATATTAATGTCAGCATTCAGGAAAATTCTGACTTAAATGACAAAAAAATAAGGCCCTATTCAAACAATAGCTGTTATTATCATGAACTAAACAGATGAAAACTAGAAAGTCATTCCATGTAGTAATATGTGTAACAAATGTTGGCTGCAGGCCAGAATTGATTGTCAGATATGTGTGCTATTACTGTGAAGCATACAAAACCAGTGACAGTTTTAAAGAAATGAAGACAAACATGAGATTCATTAAAATCTCAATACTCAGAAATCTAGAAGACTTTCTACCCTTCAAGTCAGACACACTGAAGTAGGAAGAGCATGTGAGACTGCACACACTTCATAAAGAAAAATGTGACATTCAGAGAATTAAAAGAGTAGCCTTGGGAGCATTTTATCAGGTGAGAATATAGAGACTTCTACTGCACTATGTTCCAATTCACTGTTTCCAATATGTGAACCCTTGAATTCTCAAAATCTTTTACTGGGTATTTAATGACAAAATAATTTTCTAACACTAGTAACATTTGCACTAGAGACACCAATAATATAAAATACAAGACAGCAGACACCTTAAGACAAACGTTTGTGGGTAGCCACTGTGTCCTATAAGCAATTAAGTTAAAATTAAGTGTAAGATTCCCTTTAAATCATATTTGATGGTAAAAACTGAAAATACTATGAATATTGGGCTCTTGGGTGTATGACATTGATATTTTATATGTTGTTTGACAAAAACAATTAGTGTAATTAAACTACTTTCAGAGTCTACCCAAGTACAACGGTAAGCTGAAGAAAGTGAGGGTATGCTGAGATTGGAATTGCCAAGAAAAACTAGCCTCTTTAAAACCATGGCACATCATATCTTCTTGAAATGCAATCATTAAGTAATACTTATTCAGATGATTAGGATTCCCTTGTCCAGATAATGAGTGACACCTTACTTGTAAAACAACATAAGCAAACCTATTTGTTGTCACAGAGAAAACTGGCATTTAAGTTAAAATCAAAACAAGTTTTGAAAACTTGTCTCTGTCACTATCAGCTTGTCAGCTTCTCATAATTCTGGAGACTATTCTAGCATAGATTATTTATCCTAATAAAGAAATATGTCAAAACACAATTTGCTGTGCCAAGGTTTTCCATTGTACTAGGAATGCTGTGATAAAACCATATCTGTCCAATGACCTATTTGAATAAGCAAAAGACCCTAATATTAAAATAGCACATAGCAAATATGCCTCTTAGTGTATAACTTGGTTTTCTATAGTTGACTTCTAGCAGAAGAATACCACCAACTCCTTTACTAGCTGCATTACTTCCCTCTGCTAAGCAAACACAATGATTTGAGGAGGAAAACAAAGGTTCACCTAGTATTCTAATTCCATTCAATTCCCTTTCTCAAAAATCATTTACAAGAGTTGCAATAGAAACAATTAAATGGTTTAGTTATGTACTATCTTTACTGTTTTAGCCAGATTTGTACACACACACACACACACACACACACACACACACACACACACACGCACACCTACCTACCTATGAAACCACACATTATTTAACTCTACTTAGTCCAGAGAGGCATTCAATGTGCTAATACAATTAACTAAAAACTGACATTGTAACATGCAAAAAGGTCAGTGGTAAAAATACATGCTTATAACTTAACTTCATATGTTTTTATGAAAGACTGAACTTTGAAGTAAAAGCCTAAGCTATTTATTTTTTTTCACAGTATCATCAATATTTTGTCTTTTTTAAATGATTTCAGTTTTTCATTTTGTATTGAGCCTCTGCTATTTTATTGACACTAGTTGTTTGTAATAAATAATCAAATAAGTATATAAATCCTTTGAATTTTGTTACTTTTTTATTGTAAGGTAGCAGCAGTTTTATGAATGCCACCAGTTGCTGAATGGAGTATTTAATTGAGTGAATGTCTTTGAAGGTTTCTTTTTGCTGACCTGGGAGGATGAAGTCAGTATTAATAACATATATTTTTAGCGCAGAAAACAGCAAACAGAAATGTTCTCCCCTCTAAGGGAACTATTGTTTTACATTTACAACATATCACTGTACATAATTTATGTAATCAAACTCTGTTAGAGAAACTCACAAATTTTAAGACTACAACAATATTTGAGGTTAAGAAGTCCGATGATTATACTTTTACACAACATATTTTTTTTTAATTTTTGAAATATTTTTCCTTATTTTACATATCAATTCCAGTTCCCTCTCCCTCCCATCCTCCCATGCTCCCCAAAAATCCCCCCATTCCATCCCCCATTCACTCCCCAAGGAGTGTGAGTCCTTCCATGAGGGAATCATCAAAGTCTGTAAAATTATTTGGGTTAGTGCCTATGCCCTCCCCATGCTTCTAGGCTAAGGGAGTATCCCTCCATGGGGAATGGGCTCCTGAAGTCCTTCCTGCACTAGGGATACACACTGGTTCCAATTGTAAGACTTCCCAGGCCTCCTAACTAAGACCCACATTCACAGGGTCTGGATAGGTCTTATGCTGGTTTCCCAGCTATCAGTCTGAGGTCCATGAGCTCCCCCTTGTTTAGGCAGCTATTTCTATACAACATATTTTTAAAAACTATTGAGAATGGGGCTGGATATATACATGGCTCAGCTGTTAAGAGTATTTGGTTCCCAAGACCCATATGGTGTCCCACAACCATCAATAACTCCAGTTTCAGGGCATTAAATACCCTCTTATGACTTCTGCAGGCACAAGAAACCCACCTGTTAAACTCACATAAGCACTCATACATCTAAAAAAATTTAAGCAGAATTGTTGTTCCCTAAAATTGGTCAGTGGGTAAAGGACTTGACCCCAACCCTGACTGCTTTAGCTCAATACTTAATAACTGAAACCCACATGGTAGTAGGACAAAATCAATTCTGGCACATTGTGTGATCTTCATACACACTGTGACTCACTTGTGCAAGCAAATACACATCTAAATAAGCAAATTTAATAAAATGAACTGTGGCAGGGATCACTAGCCACTTATTTAGTCTCAGGTTTTACACCAGTTGCATTTAGATTAAAATTTAAAAACTGTTTGATCGGTTGGTTTGTTTTTAATCCAGATTCCCATTATATGCCCTGTTATTCTCCAGATCGCAGAGTGTACACACACACACAAACACACACACACATGCAAGTACATGTAGATACCTGTACTACACATAGAAACACACACACACACACACACACACACAAACACAAACACACTACATCCACTAGAGTTTTGTGAATTAGCTACATTTACTCCAGCAGACAGGAGAAAGGAAGGGGTAAGTCTTTGATGAGGCAAAAGTGTTCTATAAAGTGATGCTCTTATAAACTGATAGTGATTCATGGTTTTAGCATCAGCACAAGCCATTCATGTAAAGCAACGCTACCCTGAATAGCATGTCACAAGGTGCATGGAGTATGAAATCAATGCAGGAACCATTGTCAAATCTTTAAAATTAGAGTCTAAACAAAGTTTCCCCTTTGCTTCTAATTGTAGTAGTATTAATCACACTGATTCTTTTCAAAACAGCTTTGTTTTGAAATTAATTACCAAAGTCCATTCTTGAGCACACATGGAGGGAGCCATTGTTTCCAATGCTTTACTTAAACCTGAGGGACCATAGCAGAGGTCCTCAAAACCTCCATATACATGTCTGTAAAATGTAAAAATCTGTGTAATCTGTATACTTTAAAAAAAATAAATGAAAATTGGGGGAAATGTACCATGGTTTTCAATTGCTTTCAATTACCATTAAACCTTTCAGAGAGTGATTTGCATAATGTTTCATAAACATGTAGGCAGATTAACCTTTTTTAGTTAATTTATTCATTAGCAGTAAAAATTCAAAGCACCTCTTATGAGAAAATAATGTCGTGCTGTTAAATTACATGGAAACAAAGCAATTGGGACATACTTGCCTAAGTTCTCACTGTGTCAGAGCACAAAGGGAGTGGAAAGAAAGAAAAAAAACTTTGCCTGTTGGCAGAGTGTTGATTAGATTGCCAGTTTGTGAGCAATTAGTGGTATTACTAGAAGATTAGGTGAAGTATTAATTAGAGTTAGGCCAAATGACTCCTAGGGAGGAAGGGTACTTCCACTCACTCCTTTGCTGGTGATGCAGGCAAGCTCTGGAACCTGGGGTAAGCCCCTCCAGTGTCCCCTCTCCTTTGGGCATCAGCACACCTAAGACCCAAGCCCAGGTCCTGAAACAACCCATATATGTAAACTTCTGTCATTATATTACAGAATACATAAAATATTACATGCACTTTGAGGAATGAGAAGTCTGCTCTCAGCTCTGAAACAGATTAATCCTGGAAGCAAAGCTAGACTCATGAAAGCTGCTCAATGGACATATGGAAATTAAAGAAAGAAAAAAATTCAAATGAGGACTCAGCACGTAATTCTCTTACCATCTAAAATAAAATCAAGCCAAATTAAAAATATGCCTACTCTACAGAGGGCAGGGACCAAGACATGGTAGATGGTCCTACAAACATTGTAGAAACATGCTGCTTGCCCAATGACTGTACTAAGCAGTTATATTTCATCAAAACTCAGCATTTTACCAAATAGCAGATCAAAACAGTAATGATGTTTGTGATGGTACTCGTGATGTTGATGGTGGTGAGGATGATATTGATTATGATAATGAGACTAAAAAGAGTTGTATGTACGCCGAGTGCCTGCCTCCATGTCAGAGGAGGAATGGGTGACAATTGAAGTTCCAGGTATAAGCCAACCAGGAAGAAACTATGTTGGGCTAATCTCATTTAGGAAAGGCCACCAGAATGCACCCTGGAATTTCTTTTGTTTCACAGTCTTTTTCTGTGGTATCTGGTATGGTGTGAGTGGAAGTGGGGAGATCTCCTCTGCCTGTAATGCAGTGTGTTTATTTCTTGGAAACCTCCTGTTCTACTGGGCATCTTTACCTCGGATTGTCAATAAGATGACCTCTCCATAAACTGTACTGTCCAAATTGATCATAATAATAATATAGCCTATACAGAGTTTTAATGAATAAAAATAGATACAAGGATATGTTTCACAGCCAGGAACTGTGAGTTCCACCTAAGGAGCAGCATAGATTAATGATTAAGAAAAAAACATTTGAACCCTAGTAGCCCAGCTAGTTTAAATTCTTTTCATCTTAATGTCTGGAGATGTGTTCATCAGGTTTTAGAGTGAATCACAGCTGAGACAGAGCTTTGAAAATAACAAAGTTAGAATAAGACATTTTTGTTCAATACTTTTTAGGTGAAAAAACTCAAGAAGACAATCAAAAGTTTTAAAAGGCACTCTGTAAGGTCAGGGAACAAGAACAAAGCAGCCCAATAATTACTAGCTAATGTACTATCCCTGCTAGGTATGGTTGATGACCAAAGATGATGATTAATTCCTTATACCCATTTCTGCCCTCAATCTCCTGAGACAAATAACTATTAATGAGTGGGTATATGTCCTAAAGATTTAAAAAGCTTACTGAATCTTTTTTCATATATAAAAGTTTCAGTTTGTGATTCCTTTAAGACTTCTTACCTTCTGTGAAGGTAAGTAATAAAGTTATTGTCCCTTTCTTTGGGACTGCAAAATGAAGCCTATCAGTAAAACACCTGCCAAGAATAGCATGCTTGCCCACACAGTTAATCTACACAATTTGCTTGTGTATGAATGTGCATGGCCTCTTGGGATAATGTTTTCTACCTGTAATACATAAAATGTTCATTCATGTGAACGATATGGAAAACAAGTTGCTTTTTACTTGTATTCATTCACTTGAGAAACAGAATATAACCACATTGTAATTTTTATATTGCCACAAAGATTCTTCTGGAGTATATAAGCTCTAAAGGAAAAAAAGAGTTAGAGTTGCAGAGTTAAAATGAGTTAGAATTTAAACATCAAGAAAGAGATAATTAGAAGGTAAGCATCAAGAGTAAAGATAGAGTTAGAAAGAACACATCAAGATCTTTACCTGAGTCCACCCTTTTCCTTCACATTAATTGCCATTGGTCTGTAATTTGAAAGTGTTTCACAGCAAGCACCATTAACCAGAATTATTTAGTCCCTTCTACTAGAAATCAGTCACTTTTCCACAAATATTTCCCACATCAGAAACCTCAAGGAATTATCCTGACTTGATCTATTTTCAAAATCCCAAATACCAACTTTGTTGTGGAACTTCAGCCTAGTGTGTCATGGGTACATGTGTGTGTTAAATATATTCTTCAAAAAACAGTCAATGTGTTTTTAAAAGTGAAATGATTACTGCTCTTTCCAGGGTTCCTTGAAACATGATCAAATTGTAACATTTGAACTACTTGTTTTCCTCGGTGCTACTTTCCATCCTAATTCATGAGTATTTTTGCTTTTAAAAAGCCTTGGTGTCTGTGTGTTTCTTCTTTCTGTCTTGGTGTCTGTCTCTTTCTTTTTCTCTCTCTGTCTCTTTCTCTCTCTCTCTCTCTCTCTGTGTGTGTGTGTGTGTGGTGTGTGTTCATGTGTGTTTGTGATGATCTGAGTGGCAAAATCTAAATATATTTGAATATGTCACCTTCAGTTATTGTAACTATTTGGGAAGCATTAGAAAGGTGTGGCTTTGTTGAAGTAGATTTTGAGGTTTCAAATGACTTGAAGCATTCCCAATGCTCCATCTCTCTCCTTGTGGATGAAGATGTGAGTTCTCAGCTGTTCCTGCCATCATTGATTTGTACCACTATTAAGTACTCTAATCTCTAAAACCTTAAGCCAAATTAAACATTTTTCTTCTATTAGTTGCCTTGACAATGATGTTTTATACCAGCAATGAAAAAGTAATTAATATAACTACTAAACATATAAATACATTGTTGAGGCTAGTACTAATGGATCTATAACACAACTCATTCACATAAGGTTGAACAATTACTGTGAAAGAAAGGAAAAACCATTGTAAGAAACAGTAGAAGAGGAATTTTCTATGAGAGTGTGTCTCCTAGAAATTTCAGAACTGATACTAATAACATCTAATGGACATGGATATCTAAACATAACCTAACAAAGTACTCACCAATATCAGACATGGTATTGTGGACTGGTAAAATATCATGAGGTAGCTCAAGATGCCTCAACTATAAAAAAGAGTGAAGACCAAGGATCCAATTGCCTATCCAATAACAAATAGCCATCCCTGAACACACACACACACACACAGAGAGAGAGAGAGAGAGAGAGAGAGAGAGAGAGAGAGAGGGGAGGAAGAGGAAGGGAAGGAAGGAGGAAGAAAGAGAAAGGGGAGGAAGGCAGAAATAAAGGAAGGAAGAAAAAAAGGAAGGAAAGGGAAGGAGGGAGGGCGGCAGGGAGGAAGGGAGGAAGGAAGAAGGTACAAATTGATAAAGTTTTAAGGAAATTCTTGCAGAGGTTCCACGAAAGCTAGAAATTGATCTATGTTATCCAGCCATATCATTCTATACCCACTAATTCTACACCCAAATATAACATTTATTTATTTATTTATTTATTTATTTATTTATGCCTTATTTACAATCGTTAGAAAATAAAACAGTCTATATTTCCATCAACTGATGGATGGATTATGGAAATGTACTCTATTTTCCCATTAGATAACTATTTACCTTTTTAGTGTAAGAAATTCACAGGTAATTAATTAGATGGGGCTGGGAACTATCATTCAGGGTGTGGTAACCTAGATCAAGGAGGTCAAAATCCGATCTTTCTCATATGCTATTTTGAATCTGCAGAGATGCATGTTTTAATTTTGGAATTCATGTAAATATAAGAAGAAATCCATGGCAAAGGGCAGGTTTTAAAGGAAGAGGACATAGAATATATTGCTTATAAATGAATAGTGGGGGTGAAGAAGAGTGGAATATGAAGGGTTAAATTTGGGGTTGGGGATAAAAATGTAAAGCCCAGTGGCAGGAATAGGTTACCATATCTGGAATTGTAAACCAGTGAAGCCATGAAGTTCAATAGGCCCCCAAACATTGAACATTCTTTCAAAAATGCATACCCTTTTCAACTATTAGTTAACTTATGAAAATGAGTGGAAGACTCCAATGCTGAAGACAACCCATAGTTGGGTTATAGTTGGGAGAACAGAACTGTTACTGACCTGGAAGCATCATTCTGGCTAGCTTTCCTATCACTGGAGGATACTATATTACCTCAGAGCACATTACTTGAGAAGAAATGTAATTATCAGTCTTACTCAGCTGCTAGTCCTGTGAGCTATAATAAGAACTGACAACTTAAAACATGTCCACAGGTACAATGAAGGTATGAACATCATAGAAGGTACTAACCACATTCTTACTGAATTTAAGTCCCCCCCCCCACAATATAAAACCTTCACATGACACATGGCACCATTGTTGACTGAAGAACTTGTGTCTAGACAGGTCTTATCCTTGGGGAAAAAGCCACTGCTATTATTCTGCTAAATACTAACTAGACTAATTTCTTTTAATTTCTTTTCTTTTTTTTTTTTTTTTTTTCTTTCTTTCTGTTATTTGTTTGAGACAGGATTTATTTGTATTGCTTTGGATCCTATCTTGGAACTAGCTCTGTAGACAAGGCTAGTCTAAAACTCACAGAGATCTGCCTGCCTCTGCCTCCAGAGTGCTAGGATTAAAGGCATGAGCCAACACCATCTGGCCAACTAGACTAATTTCTAATGATTTATTGTCATACTAATATACCAAAGTATTTCTCAAGCCTTCTCAGCAAAACTTCTCCTTATAGTAGATAGATACTCTCCAAGATATCAACTGCTAGACAACATGTAGAGAATAAAATACTGGGGAATGTTTAGCTGTAGATGGAACATCTATGCTATACCTCCAACTTCTAAGGCTCAGAGAATCATTGCAAAAATTGGAACAAAAAAAATGTATAAGAGTCATGCAGTACATGGATACAAAAAATTTATTATCTGTTTTACATGGTAGAGCTGCACATGTAAGCTCACAGTAATAGCAGTAATAGGGACAGTATGTCAAAACCTGTGCAAGTTCATCTCAGACCAAATTCAGGCATGAAAACCACAGGCATAAACCCTTCACAGAGAAGCTGTTACCAACCAATGGCAGCTGGAAGACAGAGTCAGTTTTCTTTAAAAAGCATAGCCACAAGTCAGGCAACCATTCTCTAGAAAAGGGCACACATTCGATAACATATTGGCAACATCAATTTGATTTGAAAAATGAGTAAAAAAAAAAAAAAAAAAAAAAAAAAAGAAAGAAAAAGAACTGAGGACAAAGATTTGAGTAAGTAAAGACAGGTAGTGGGTCTGGGAGTTGGGGTAGTGAGGGAGGATGATAAGAACACATAATGTGAAATTTTTAATTTACTTTTTAGTTTAAAAAAACTAGCTCTAGCAAATATAAAGTGAAAAGAGAATTTCTGGATCTTTCTGAACAACCACTCTTCCTGTATCCGTGATGTCCAGTTTCAGTAAAGAGACCTTGCCTCAAATTTCAAATTTTATGATTAAAAAGAGTTATTAGGAAGGCACCCAAATGAACTTCTTGCTACACACCAATGCACATGCTCTTGCACGTGCACACACACACACACACACACACACATACCATATATAACAAAGAGAGAGAAGAAGAAGAAATTATAACCACATTTTACTGAGAAATCAGTTATGGAATATGACATTCTCAAAATGAAGGACCCTGTACAATCACAATTACATACCTAAAGTTTTGCCACATTAAAATGTTCTAACTTTAAAATATGTAAAAGAAGGTTAACTATATCTGCACATTAATTTGATGCACAATATATATAAAACTATATTGTACTCTTTGGCCAATAAAGATTGTACAATATTACTTGGTAGAAATTCTTACTATCACAACTTAACTCATTTCAAAGCATAGTCAATAAAAGGTTTTTAATTGGCTCCTGAGAGATAGGTTCATCAGTTAGCATTTTAGGTTTGCTCAAGGCCCTGAAAACTGGGGGTTGTCCTAGATGACCTTTAAAGATCCCTTCTAGTCCTCTGACTCTGAAATAAATTAAAGTTTTATGAGCACATTATGCATAAGCATCAGTGGGTCTGGAAGACAATGAGGATGAAGTCTGTGCTCAGACTCTCCCTTCTCGTATTTATGCTTCCCATTCATTTCATGCATAACTAATTTCATATAGCAATTGGTAATCGCGTCTTGGTAATGACACCACAGGCATCACAAAACAATTGCAATCATGGCTGCAATTCATTGTAACTACAGCTAAATGCCAGCACTGCACTGAAATACCTCCCTGATCTACCCAAGTAAAGAATGAGAATAAAATGCACCTATAAAATGGTCACCTTCAACTAACTAGCTTGGAGCCCTAAGTAGTGTTGATTCCTGCTTAATTTTTTTCTTGTCAGTATAAAGGATATCCAAATGCTATATTGAAGGGTTGAATCCCATAGAAAGATTTCTTTTACAAAAGCAAAATGACATGCATTGATTTTTAGTACTTCTATACTAATGCTACCATGTTTACTCAATTCCCTCTTTTTTTTCAGATCTGTTGATGCATGTGATTAATGAATCACATTAATAATAAATAAATAATAAATAAAGGGACGTGTGTATTATTCTATCATCTGTTCTGTTGAATCAATAAATTTGAGGGTAAGAAATAATAATCATGGTCATGCTAAGATGACAAAATGTAGTTCTCCTTTATATTAGGGAGATGAGAATTTAAAGCCAACATCTGTCTACCAATGGTATCTTATAGGATGACTAGAGATGTCTTTATAATCCTCTATTAATTAATATCTTATTACGTGTCATTGAGTTCTCAAAATTTTTCTATTTAGTTCCATATTTTAAATTTTATGATTGTAATGCTCCATTAAACAGATGGAATAAATATTTCCTATAAAAAACAACAAACATTTTATCAGACATTAAAGGATCCATGGAATACTTCTACTATTACTAAGATAAATTCACCATAGCTATGATACTGAGTAACATCCTTTCAAATATAATTCAGAACCAGAGTTATGTTAGTCCATGAATAGTACTAGAGATAGATACATCATGCCCTTCTGTCTTTTGGATGGAGATGTCTGTTATGATGGAAAACACCGCTGTTCCCCAGATGTTCTGACTTGCATTGCACTACTACGTTCCAAGAAAATGGGACTTGAAAGGCTACCCAGCAGCCTTGTGATAACCAAAGTTAAATGATGGAGGCTCTTTGTGTTCACTCTTCTAAAGAAGTTTGTTTGATTCATCTGCACCTTCACAGCATATGCTTGATCACATGTAGGCAGGAGATGAATGGGCAGGGAATATTTCAGGAAGAACACTAACCTTGATTGGATGTGAGCAAGAGGTACATAGAAAGGAAATGCATCAGGATATATGATTGCCCCCAATTGGACTATATGGAAAATATGTTGGCCTTGTGGGTCTGCCTTTTTTATTTTCTGAAAGGCATGACTTGTGGCTATTTTCTGGAATACCTGCAGATGTACCTGGCTGGAGCCCATCAATCTGGTCAGTATTTAATTAATGCTTGCTTCAAATTTGGCTTTAAGTTTTGGTAACAGTCCTCCTATTCTTGACTGGTGGGATTAACCCTTTCCAGAAAAACATGAAAATCTTGATTTAATCAGAGCATTCATGTAGCAAACCAGAGAGAGTAGTGTACCCGTGTAAATATCTCTGTGGCTTGCAGGTAACCCAGTCCCACCTAAGTAGTGAGGAACCCTGCAGAATGGGTAAAGCTCAAAGACAAATGAAATAATTGGAGTTCTCTGGCATACACGGGCATTTTGAAGTAATTCCATGTATAGTATTTATATTACTAATATTTATGTTATATTCCTTCACTTTAACAGAAGTCCATCGCAAGCAACCCATAAATTAATCCAAGTGAAATTGGTGATAGCTTGGGCTGGCCACTTATTAAATTACATTTTACTTTCAAAATAACAACCAGTGTGACTAGTGAACTGTAAAGTGATCTGTTTGGTTTAGTGACCATGTTTCAATTTTCTTTCTTATACCATGTATTAAGTATATACTTTTAAAAATCAGAAGCAAATATATAAACTTCATTATTTCAAATGACTTGAATATCTGTACTTTTGTAAGTTGTGATGACATAGTGAATTAATTAGTAAATATGTATATTGACATATACAAAGGAATAGTCTTTGTGATCCTACCAGCTTTCTATAAGCCAGATCAACTGAATCTAATTCACCAGAAAACTGAGTTGGATTAAGAATTGTAGACATTTGTCATCAGAAATCAATCCTCCAAAGTCCAAAGAAGAAGAATGGAAGAAGAGTTGAAGCTAAATGAGCGAGAGAATTCAGAAACTATGTTTTCTTGAGGAATAAGCATCTTGGTTTCTGAATGACAAAAGTTTACAGTTACCAAATGCATTACAAAATCACAGGTAGTAGATGAATTAATGAGCTTTGAAGTGCCCAGGAAAAGTGGCAATGAGAACTTCAATTTATATTGAACATACTAAAGTCAGATTTCATGTTTGTTTCATGTTAAAGAATATATAGAAAATAACAGCAGCTAAAAGCATGACAAAAGTCATGAACAAAAGCATATCAGAAGTGGGTATTTCAATGTGAATTTACCCATGTTAAATTATTAATATTTATCAAACTTAATATGGCCCTAGACATAATATGTTTTATGTATATATGAGAATTTTAATTTTTGCATGTATTGTATTCATTATTTTGTGTGTGCTGTGTATCTATGGGATCTTGTGTGTCACATTGTATTTGGTGGTCAGAGTACAACTTGAGGGATTGGCATCTCCTTCTGCTATAGTGGTGGGTCCTAGGAATCAAATAAAACTCTTCCATACTGACACATTCTTTTATCCATTTAAGCATTTTGTTGACCCTTGTTTTCACTATGGCTTTTACAAAATTATTTTTACACAGGTGATATTGATCATAATGCAACACTTAAAAACATAGAATTCCTAGGGAAAGAAAATAGTTTACTTGCTTTTCCAAACAAACTAAGCATTTTAAAACTTGTGCAATTTAACAGTCACTGGTTATCCACTCACAATCACATTTAAATTTTATAAAACCCCTCACATACTTTTTTTTTTTACTTAAAATTTGTATGGCTACGGAAAATATAGAGAATAGTTAATCTACATATAGTTGGACCTTGGTGGAAAGCACATTTTAGGTGGTGAGGAATTATTTTAATTCTTATATCCTCCCTTCATTTTTATGAACCATGAAGCTTGAGCAATAATCCCTGGGAAACATGATTATTGAGCAGTTCTTAATAGAAATAAACTTTCAGCCTGAACATCTTAGAGTTCTCCTGACATTTTAATTTCAATAAAGGGTTTGATGAAGCTGTAAGGCTATTAACTCAGGGAAAATGAATTCATGCATTTAGCCATGATTTAAAACTGAATACTGAACATGTGTTTTTATAAGAGCCATATCGTTCTTTGACTTCCATATATAGGCTGAGTTTCCTTGGTAAGGCTATGGAACACAAATGTCTAAGAAATAAAGGCAGCATTCTTTATAAAGTGCATTTTAACAAGCTAAAATGAACTTATTCAAATAATCTTCAGAATTTATAGTACCATCAAACCTGATAAAATCTTATAGAATATTGTGTCCAATGTATACATTTGTAACTGTGTAAGGTACTCTTGGGTATCAACTTAAGAGGATCTAGAACCAACTTAAAGGCAATCTGTTTTGAAATATGAGAGTTGTTTTGTTTTGTTGGAACAGGTTATTCGAAGAGAGAGGAATCATTCTACACATGGGAAGAATTATTTGCAATACTAACTGAGACAAAAACAAGAAGGAAGAAGGAATCATTTCTTTTTGCCTGCTTGCCTTCACACTTTCTGGAAAGTTTGCATGTTCAGTGGATGCTATCTCTACCCTCATTCACAGAGGTTAGTTATTAGAATCAGCTTCTTCTGGCTTGAGTGAACACTAAATGATCTTCAAGAATGCAGGAAGCAGTCAGCACCAGATAAGAAATGATGAGACATCCAGCCCCAAGGACTGTGAATTTCCAAATTTGTAGTTTCTCTGGTGCATGTAATACAAATATTTTTGGACTACCTTTACAGTATCATGCAAGGTTGCTTGTATCACTCTAAAGAACCCTGAACAATATAGGTAATAGATTCCTGCTTAAAAAAAAATACCCCATAAGATATCTTTGCAAAGGTGTGTATATAATCTATATAATGGTAAACATTCGTTGTTTTTCTCTTCTTCCTTTAATTGTAAAATCAGAGGTCACAAAGAATTCTGGCTTCTGCCTCAGAATAGTAATTTAGGGCAAACAGACTTTAATGACATTGAAGTAGCATTTCATATCACAGGGATGACCAATAAGGAATGAAGTACTCTATGCAACATGACCCTTGTTGTTGATATGGCTATTCTTTCATATATCCATTTGTTTTTGAGATGATAGGAAGATAACTTCTTTAAAAGGAGACAAACTCTTCCTAAAGGAAGGTCAAAATCCCTTATTTGATTTGTTCTGCCATAAAATCCCCAATCTTCTCTGCTCACATAATTTGACTCATCATATTAGAAAATAATCAACATAGAATCACTATTAAGCCATGTTTACTAGATAATTAAATTTCCTAAGGAATATGGATGCACGGTAATTAAGTAGGCTGCGCTACCAATTTTTTCTTTCATCTTTCTTTTGAGCCAACAATTTCAAAAAGACCAGACTAGGAGGAAGGAAATCTTTGCAAAATACCATAGCAACCTGTAAAATGAACCAAACAAGCAGTTGTCCTGCTCAGGACTCCAGACAGTACTGCAGTGCTTCAGCAAGAACTACACAATGTCCAATAATGGAGAATAGTACAGAAAATAGAATCTCAGCTATATTATCTTCTCCTTAAAAGCAAAGAGTATGTTTCCTTTTTTCCTCTCATGGAGGAATTTCTTTCAAAATACTTCTCCCAGTCCTTGTCTGTTGGCCTGGTTTCCTGAGAAAGTGTAACTTTCTTGTTCAAAATATTAGGGGAAAAGAGTGATAGATTTCTCTTCTGGTAGCACATCTCTGCAAAAAGGATGGGATTGGATTTTGTCTCCACGTAGCTGCAGTCTAGTGTAACCTTTCCTGCTATGTGATTCTAAAGGAAAGTATCAACATGGCCATATGAATGACAAATATAACCAAATTCCCTTAATTCAATGGTTTGGGAAGTAATGATGATGCTTATGTTGCATTTTATCTCATTCTTATGCATTTTTTACTTTTTTAGTATTGAATGTGAATGAAAACAAAGTAGCAATTATTGGTCTTCTAAGATCAATGGATCCTCTGGGATATTCACATGTCTATCAATTTGAACTAGAGGCTAGATTAACATTTAATACCTTAAAAATGTTCAATGTATTATACTAAGAAAACCAAGGTACTTGTGCATGTTTGTGTGTGCATGCTATTGTCTTTGACTGAATCAGTGTCTATAATGCAGACTTGTATCTGAGGAATGAAGTCTCAGCAGATGAAACATTAAGCAAAGCTGTTGTTGTCAAAAAATTGTCATTATCTTAGTTGATCTACTTATTTAATCTGACCTTCAATTTGTCACGTATAAAATAAATATAACATCAATATATGTAACTGCTGGCAAGGAGTAATAAGAAAATCTCAAGATGTTAACATATCTTCAGTAAATATTGATTCCTACCTTGCATTAAACTTCCCTTTTTATTCCTCTAGAATACCAGGAAGCACATTGCCTAATTTCATTAAGTATGCAATTCTCCAATGTTTTGCACCATATAATGAAGGAAACTGTTCTGTCTATTTAACCCTTGATTTCAGGTTTCTTTCTAAATGTTGCATTCTCAAAGGAGTTCTAACAACAAAACTTATCATTCCAGGCTTGTTAAACTCTTTTCACCATCTGTGTGTTGCTACACTTATTACAATGCTTAATGTCACGAATACTCTTACTCTTATAATTCCTTCCTTAAGCTTATCTACAAAAAGAATGTACCATTCACAGAGGAAGAACTCAATTTATTTGTTTCATCAATATACATACATATATAAATACATACATACATACATACCCAGGCAAGCTTGGTTCTTCTGAAGTCAAAGAGCATCTTCTATAACTGAACTAAAAATGAGGCAGCTGAAATTACACCAGTGACCCTACGTTATAAGACTTAAGAGTGATAAGCCACACTCCCTTCATGTCTTGGAATTCAGTAGTGCATGAGTAGCTTCACTACTCATTTAAAATAACCAATATTTATAATCAGTTTATGTATCCTGAATATTATTACAATTCTCAGAGAGAATGTATTTGGCCCTATAAAGTTCTCTTATGGTATACTTTTTTATTCAAATAAGAGCCATTCATTCTGCTGTGTGTGATCTGCCTGAATCAGACACCGATTTCCTTGGTGATGTTATCCATATATTCATAGTCTCTCTCTTTTCACTTCCAAGTTGTTAGTAAAGAGGCTGCTGTGATATTTAAAAAGCGCTACTTAAAATGCAGATTGTTTACATAGGAAGCTATAAAAGTAATTCATTGCTTTTTTAAAATCTTAAGCTAATAACATCCTTTGTTAGAAAGTCACACCCAAATGGCCAATCTTGATGTTCTCTACCAGAACTAGTAATATGGAAAGCTCAGAAAGAAATGCAGCCAATACTTTTTTATGGATGGTGTAGTAGAACATAGGAACTGATTGTATCAAGGAACATTTAGCATTATACTTTACTCTCAAGACATGAAAAGCCAAAGCATTATACAATTAGTTTTACTTCCTTTAACAGAGAGGCATTTTTATCAAATGACATAGATATTTAAGAATAAACATTATGGATATTGGCATGGATTAGTTGATATTGCATAGATTTTTATATCCAGTCTGACTAGGCTTTAAACTCAGTTCAGTTATGTGTTTATTATTTTCCCTACTTAGCTGATTTGTTTATAGGATTGTGATACTGTTTTCAATCTATAAATTGAGTATGTTGTTTTCACCTGAATGATGATCTCCCAATGATAGATAACATATGAAATGAGCCACATTGACCAGGCCTGGGGACTTGCTCATTCAGTTTTATCTGCAGTTAATATTGTCATTACAGATTCATGTAACTATTAGCTTGATGGGGCCCATTACCAAATAGCACAGATGTATGTTGAAGACACCCCAGCTATCCTAAGATTTTCACAGACTGTTGATTCAAACGTTCCACTATGTAGGTCCTTGTCAATTTGTTTTATGCTTTTCTTTCAATTTTTTCAGTATTTTGTGTTCTCCAATTCTAAAATATTTTAATCAGTTACAACAATGTCACCCTTTATTCCTCATGGAAACTCCTGAATAGACAGACTTTACTGCATTCCACTAAATCATTCTTCAATTTCAACGTTTAATTGGCTTCTACCACTACAACTCAAGCAAACATCAGTCACTAAAATCAGCAACTGTCTAGCTGTCAAGTGCATCAGATCTCTCTCTTCTATTACCTTGCATGGATCTAATTCTTATTGTGTTTGTCAGTATGTTTTTTCCCACTTGCTATCCCCACACACACCATACTTCTACATTTATGAGTCTCTTCCTTTGCTACCATGCCAATATTTAGCTTCTGTGATTTCTACATTAGATTGTTGTTCTGATGCACAGACATTTCAGGTCATTTCAGAGCATGTATGGTTTCTGAAGGAAGAACCTGAAGAATAAACTATGGCAAGATGGATGAGCAAGTTCCTATGGTACCCTTGCCTTTACCTTCCAAGTTCTGAAATAATGACTGTAAGACACCACTCTCTGGGTGCCATTAATACTGGCCAGGAAACATACCAATAGTTACATCCCGAGCCCATCTTTGAATTTTTATTTGAAAACACTACCCAGACTTCTTACATATAGAACTCAGAATGTCCATCACTTTTCTCTTAAAGGTCTCTCTGAAATCAGAAATCAGATGTCTTTGTATGTTTCTTTTAGATCTCACTATTAATGTAGTAATTCAAGTATTGCTTCTGGGAAGCATTGACTATCCTCTCCATTTTATCCATGCCACCACCCTGAGGATACCAGACCACATATTTCATCTCCTAAGTATTTTAAAACTGTCACCTCCTCTACATATCTCTGACAAGTGCCGTACATAAAACTCTCCAAATTTCTTTCTCTAGGCAACTACAATTGCACCCTTATTTGTTTTACCTTCCAGACCTTTCTTATTTAACAGCCATAATGATCTGTTTCAGTTTAACAGATTTTGCTATTCACTTCTTAAAACGTATTTACCAGTCCACTGATTTTTAAGTCAAACCAACTTGGAGCCTCCACATAATAGTAACTATCTCTGTCTCACTGTAAGCCAATCAATTCATATTTTTAATTCACTAATCATTGCCAAACCACTAAACTTACTGTGTACCTTCCTAAAAGTAAAAGTGTATATAAACCGAAATTCCACTGTAGCAAATACACTTCAAAGGAATGTTTACTCACCAGCATTACTGCTGTATTGTATGAGGTTCCAAAGGAGAAAGAGAGAGAGAGAGAGACAGGTGTGTGGATAAAAATGAAAATGAAGTTCTATAAATGATGTGAACAAATAAACTACAGCTTCACACTTTATCTTGAATGTCTTTAATAAATGTAAGAAGAAAGCAAAGACACTAGGAGTGATTCAAAATAAAGTAGATTTTAAACACAGGAAAAGCCAAATTATTATAGTAGATGTTAAGATATTGTTTTGAAAACAAGGAAAATTAAAGTCCCACCAAATCTGTGAATCCATACAGATATATTTATATGAAAATATTTGCACATATACACACAGAGATTTAAAATTAAATCCCCATGAAGCAATGTTGATTTGTGAAGCATTCTTTTATTAATTTGAATCAATCAATCTTTTTGGACCAATAAAGTTTGAGATGATTTATATATGTTGTACAATGATCTATCAAACAAAATTAGTGGATCCATTATCACCCACAATGTACTGTGATTATTCCAAAGCCTCTCCTCTCATAGTTTGTAGTTTCACTCTTTGATTGACATTCCCCTTTTCTCCCAATGTCCAGCCCTTGGAAAACACTGACCTATTTTATCTCTTCGATTCTGAGATTCCAGAATCTAGACATGAATGGGTTCATATTATATTTGATTTTTGAAACTGAATAATTTCAGTTGACATTATGATATACAAAGACATCTGCATGGTTCCAGAGAATTGGGTTTCTCTAAGGTTAAACAATATTCTCTTTTCTCTGTGGGACTCAGGATGCTCAAATGGCTATGTCAAGAAAATACTGATCCATTCTTTTGTATCTTTTAAAATCTGTCTATTGGTTCAGATTTAGTTCAGAAACTGTCAGCATTGGATGTCTGATATAAACACCTGGAGAAACTTTAAATGTGATGCCACTATCCCATTGCCAGAGCTAAGATCTTAATTCAATTAATCTTGATACAGTGTAAATAGTAAGTTTTGTTTGTTTTCATCCAATATCATTTACTTAAGGTACACAATTTTGTTTATTTAACATTTTTAACTTGTGAAGTGCATAATCATTTAGAATTAGATGCTACTTATTACATTCCATAGTCACTATAAACCAATTCCCACATAAGTATTTTAACCATCCCACATAAGTATTGATTGCTAACTCATTAAATGAAGTAGGTATTTGGGCAGGAGGAGGATGCAACCATGTAGAAAGAGCCTGGCAGGATACTTCTGCATTCTCTGTCATAGCCACCAGTACAATCTATTACACAAAATGATACAGCCATCTACACTTCTTCCATCTCAGAAATACTTTTAGATTGACTGAAAGTTGCCTCCATTCATGAAGGCAACTACTTTTGCCAAAAATTTACAATGCATCAGAATGGTATGAAAAAAGACAAGAAATCCTTCACATATAGTTTTCACCATGCAGTCCCAAGGAAACCATGTGAGAGTTTCTTATCCTTCCCTCTCAAATCATTGTTTTCGGCCCTCTGAAAAGAACTTCTATTTATTTTTCATGTATGTATCCATTGTTAAATCATTAAGATTTTATTGTAGTAATTAAGACTTTAACATTTCTGCTCATGAGGTATGTTAAATTAACTGACCAGTTTTTTTAAATTTACATATGACTATGGTTCTTGGTATTCATTTTCTTTAAAACAGAGGTAGGAAAATAATCTCCTCTGGAAAACTCCACTAATTACATATAAACAGTGAATAATTTTGAATCTATTGTTAATAACATGTTATATCAAATCCAGGCACACTCCTGCCACTACAGCTAATCATTATAATACTCGGAGTTTGTGAAAAAAAATTTAAGTCAGACACTATTGTTCATGCTAAGAGAAAATAAGTCATTGTAGCCTCAGGGAAAAATAAGATGAGGACTGAATTTTTTCTACTTTTTAATAAAAGGAATTCAAAGCTTAGTGAGTTTGAACACACTTGCTGATCTTTTTTGAGTGCAGCGTATTAATATGGACATAGACAGCCTTTAAAACATAGTGATACACTCAAAATGAACAACAAATACTTTAAAACATTCTATGGTACATCATTATTATTCTTGGTTGTTTTTAAAGAAAAATTCTTGCTTTGCAGTCAGTTCTGTCATAAGTCAGGTAATTCTTGAGTTTCAGTTCAGCAGAACTTTGGAAGAGAATCCTTTCATCTATTTTGAATGGAAGTAAGGATGTCAAAATCTAATCCATGGTATCAGAGCTTAATCAGAATGCTGTTCAGACTCAAATGAAAAACACAGCCTCCCATGGGCTTCTCATCCATAATAAAAAATCACTGAGATATGAAGAGTCCTGTGATGAGGCCTTTTAAGGTTCAGGCTATAAGCAAATAAGAAACCAATTGAGATTTGTTTTTCAAGAAGATGGTGTAATATTCCTATAGCTTGATATTAGGAGGGAAGCCAAAACCCAAATTGTGAACCATCTGGAGAAGAAATATAATGAAGAAAGCCAACAAAAATATAATTACAACAACTGGCTTAGAAATAACAACTGCATTTATTAAGAACAGCCTCACTAGGTATGTAAGGAACAAAGCTTGGCTTGAATTTCCATTACAATGATGGGAGCAGGATGAGAAAATACTCTTGGATACTCAACTTTGTGAGCAAGAGATATGAAGATAATCAGTAAAATATTTTAGTCCAAAAATCAACAGTAACAACTCTTATCATATTATTTACCAAAGGAGTTAATAGTTGTGATCCTTAACTGATAGGAAGGAGTTGGTATGAGTCTATCTAGGAATACATAAAGCAAGTAAATTTTATTCTTCAAAAAACTTAAGTCTAGGCCTGTTAAAAATAAACAAAATAAAGTGGTTTCCATCCCCACAGAGATAGACATTGCTGAAAACTTAAAATGTGATGTCTCCATTTAAGAATAATGTTATTAATGTAGACTCAGATGAAGTCTTTACGAAAATATTTCAGTCATGACATGAGTTAGACTAGTAGTTACAGTGAACATATTCCTATTGTGTGCACACAACTTTGCATTCACTCAGAATCTGTGGCAGACACTATAGGTACTAAAATGAATAGAAAATGTCATATACCTTTTTTTACTCACACATCAATGGGAAGAGGGAATATTTAATTGATAGTATAAACTACAGAAAAAAAAAATTCAGTGGGACTAACAGACAAAAGTGGAACTAAAGAATGCTGTGAGTGGGAGAAACAGAAACAGTCTTCTCCAAGAAAGACACAACTGGTTATCCAACACTAAACGGTCATTCCTGAAAAGGTATGTACAAGGAACCTTATACAGAGAGATGTGGTTATATTCAGGACTGTGCGTGTGTGTGTGTGTACACATATGCCATTGTATTAAGAGCATGTAATGAAATGTTGTTTCATTACAACAATTAAAAAAAAGAGCCACAAGTTGAAAGAGAGCAAGGAGTGATATATGGGAGGGACTAGAGTGAGAAACAAGACAGGAGAAATGGTGAAATTTCACTTTAATATAAAAAATATTTAAAATAGAGATAATAAATCGATAAATAATTTTATTTACAGACTTACTTGAGTTGAAGTATAGCTAAATGTGTCTCTGGAAAATGGGGAAAGGGAAAATTCATAAACAAAAGTGCTCTAGATTGAAAGACTGCCAGGCTAGGATGCAATTAATCCCTTAGAATGAATAAAGGAACAGACAGAGGATTCAGTGTGATGGAGTAAGATAATCTGAGAAGAAAAGATAGAAAAAGAAAAAAGAGAGAAAGAAGGAGCAAATGAATGAGTGAACAAATGTTGAATGAATGAATGAATGAGAATAATAAAGTTATTTTTACCATGATATTGCTGGGGAATAAACTTTTCTCATTTTTTCTTTTCTTTCTTTTTCGCAAAGAATAATTCAAATCAAATATACTATTATATAATAAACTATCCCTTACATCTTAACTAGTCAATGTACTTACTAAATCACATCACTTATATTTTATATATAGATAAAAAGGAATATATGATATAGAAAATTTTTGGTGGTGTGACCAATGCACTCTCATTGTTTCTTTGGGAGATTGGTATAAGTAATAGCTCAAATCTACACTTGTTTTACCTGCTTGTAAAACTGGATGCTTTATATCTGCCCATTCTCTGTATTTCACACTGTATTACTTTTGTTGTGTGACTTAGCCAATGCCCAACCACACCACAATGTATTTAAGAGTGCACTTCCTTTCTTCACTCTGAACAGCATCTGGTTCTTGCTCCTGTAATGACTCTAATCCCTCCCTCTCGATTGTATCTTTCCTTCTATTGTCCCTGTTGTCAGGAATGGCCAGCCTTTTTTTTTTTTTTTTTTTTTTTTTTTTCTATGACTTTGCTTTGGCATCTATGATACTTCTCTCCATCTTCAAGTTCCTTAGATGAAAACTCCAAGAATTCCTCCAACAACCTGTCTGGCCAGCACCCAATACTTGAGAGTTTCTGTTCCACAGCACTGCTATAGTTTGTACATCTTACTTGCAAGATACTGATCTGTTGACCTCTTTTTCTTCATATATAAGAGGCCTTCGAGAAATACAGCTAGCCAAGAGGCCTATAATTCTTAACTGAACCTGCCTGGAGGGGTTTCAGCTCCAAGACTGTTCACACAGTCCCTTGCAGAATGGCATGACTATCCTTTAAGACATATCATGCATACTTTTGGTAAGTGTATGTGCTTGGTATGAAGTAGCAAGCATAGGTTTTGAACATAAATTGGTCTGTTTCTTTTTCTATCTTAGCACAGAGAAGACTGAAAAAATGTATGGACTATGCCATGGATTTCTTTAAGTGGTATTTCCTTTATGGGTAATGTTTGCAAACTTATTCTGAAACCAGAAAACCTGCAATGTTGTCTATATGTTCTGTACAGTTAGGAGAATGATGTACCATAATTACAGTTTCTGTTTTGATTGAATGAGTTTATAATATACACAGCAAGCAAAAGAGGATAGTAAAAAAGCAAGTAGCAGACACAAAGACACTTAAGATAAATGTCAAAATATCAGGAAATAAGGTACATAATAAATGCCTAGAATAGACCAATTAAAGGAGCAAATATAAGTTAGCATCATCAGATAGAGTGCTAACATCTTAGAAACTGAGACTGAGGAAATCCTGCTGAAGCAGATAGCAGGGACTCCCCATCAAGGGTCCAGGACAGAAGAATGACCCTCTGGTGAGATTTCAGATAGATGAACACCATCCCATCAGGCACTTACAGCCGTCAATCAGGGAGCCTAGAAAGAGTCTTGCTAGAACTTTCCATCATAGATTTGGGCAGGATAAAGCAAATATTTTATTCGTGGAGGAGTTAATAGTTTATCTTCCCCTTCCAGGCACTTTTGTATTATATTCAGGGACAACAGAAACTGAAGTTGGAAGCAGTTTCCCTTTTACCTCTTCTCAAGGATAATGATTTGGTCTTAGTTTTTTTCTTCTTGTTACTGAGTTAGGTAACCAGATGCTCCAAGACAGGGAGTTTGAAGGAGACAGGGGAGGAGCCCTCATCCCAGAGTCTGCTTTGTCTTCACCAAGCTTAAAGAGTACATGAGAATTTTCTTATTGTATACTATATTTTATTATATTTTCCGAGAGGTTTTGTGGCACTGCCATAGATTTTATATTATAACAAAAATTACTTTGGAAATACAATCAATTTGTGGATAAAACCATAATATATGTGCAAAGGACCTTCAGCAAGAGAGAAAGAGTAAGAGAGAGGGGGGGAACAGAAAAAAATTCCTTGACAAAGCATTATGAGATAAAGAGCCATCAATCATGAGTCTTCCCAATTTTCCAGTTCTGAAAATAGGTTGCATCTATTTGGGATGTTGGTTGAAGTGGTCCAATGGGGAGTCCCCACACACACACAAATGACCCAGTCTATTTCCATGGCTATTGGCTGCTCAATACAAACATATGGCAATATATAATTACCAAAGACCCCATGTGTACAGTGCATTGATCATGGAGATGTCTAGCTGATGATTGCCTAGAGACTACACTCCTTCTGACTATAGTGTTCAAGATACTACAACATCTAGAATGCACTACAAATGGAGAAAGGTAAAGACTAACTTGATTACAAACCATTGGATCTAAGGTGGGGACCTGCCTGCTAGAGGTATTAATGTAATAGTGGCACAAAGCTTGTAGGACAAACCAAGTAACATGTAATTGGGCTTAAGTCATACTTCAAGATTTGGTACCCATACACAACACTGCTCAGGGGCCAAGATCCTGACACTAGATAATCCAGGGAAAACCTGGAATGTTCTGCTAAAAGAGCATAGAAATAAATAACTCCTAACAATCTTCTGCTATACTCACTGGTCAGTGGCTTGTTCAACCATCATCATAGAACCCTGTTCCAGTAGTAGATAGAAATAAATAAGGGAACCACAGGTACAAAATGTACAGAGAATGGGGACTCTGAAAGCATTCACTCATAAATGACATGCCTCCTTCAATCCCCTTACCTCAGGACTCAGAAAACGCTGTAGATAATGGGGCATAAAGACTGTAAGAGCCAGAGGGGTTGTAGAAAACCAAGGAAATTAGGCCTTCTATTCTGGAGAGTTTTATGTTAACTTGAAACTAGCAAAAGTCACTTTAGAAGAGTGAGCAAAATGCCTCCATAAGGTCAGACTGTAGAGCATTTCCTTAGAGATTAATGAGAAAGGGCCCAGTTTATCACAGGTGGTCCTGTGCTTGAGCTGGAGATCCTGGATTCTACAAGAAAGAATCATGCTGAGGAAACCAGAGTAATAAAGCCAGTAAGCATCAACTCTCCATGAGTTCTTCATCAGCTCCTGCTTCCATGTGCCTGTCCAGTTGGAGTTCCTATATTTCCTTCAGTGATGAATGTTCATTTGGAAGCTTAAGGCATGTAAACCCTTTGCTCACCAAGTTGCTTTGGGCATGGTGTTTTATTACAGCAATGATAATCCTAATCATATACAGTCTAAACACCAGAAGACTACATGCACAAATCTGGGCCAGATGTTGGTTTTTCTTTTGGCAGTATTTCATGTGACTCTTGTCTGGCTTCAAACTGGCTGAAAGGAAGACATTGAACTCCTGATCCTCCTACCTCCATCACCAAATTTCTGGGATTATAGAGGTGTACAATTATGTTGTGCTCTTTGCTGAATTGTAGATGTCACAGAGGCATAACTCTATGCCTACTAGTCAACATCCCTTACCACATATTATTTCAGGACGAGTGTAATTATTTCTCCTACCATGAAATCCTTTGTTACATTTTAAATCAAAAGTCTAAGCCAGCAATCCCCCCTTTTGAACCAAAACTTGAAATATTTATGACATCAAAACTTTAAACATTTATATTTAATTCCTTCTACATATGAGTGCAGAGTTGCAAAGCCCTCATTCTGCCTTTTGCTTTCAGGTCCAACCAACATTCAAAATTTCCTTTCATAAATGGAGATAAGAACTTGCCTTTGTGAGTTGGTCTGGGAATGCAAAAAGGGTATGGGCACACTGTCTGTGGTATAAAAGACAGTCAATACATATTATTTCTTCAAGCCTACCTTCTCATGATTCATGATACTTCCTCTTAACAAGCAAATTTGTGTTGTGACGTAACATTATATAATCATATATAACAACTTTTCTTAATATAGTTGCTTCATTTGAACCAAGAATTAGAGCTGACAAAATCAGTTTGCAGCTAATTTTCTAAATAATACGAGAAAGCCAAAACAAAAACTTGAGACTCTATCTACCCAAGTGGAAACTGGACTGCAAATCTCTCTTGCCTATACTGCTTCTAGGGTTTCAGCATACAGGACACCAAATTCAAGCCAGAAGGGATCTTGGCCACCAACATTATAACACTAGCATCACAAATGAAATAGATGGGAACTATGTGTGATTCCCATCAGTGTGAAAATGAAAACTCCCTTAATTTTTGGTAAATGATCTCTGTTCTCCAAGGTGACTAAGAATGATGAAAAGTGTGAGGGAATTGGATTCCTATGGATGATAAGAGAGATTTGACTGGGGGCCCAGGTCTCAGCTCAGTTCAGGCACACACATATATCTCTGATATGCAAACACTAGGCTCAGGGCAGGTGTTTTATAACATGTATTGTGATTACTGAAACTTTTTCCTTCCTATGTGACATTGATTCAGAAATCACAGTCTAGAGTCCCTCAAGCCCCATGAAGACTCACAGAGCAAGGAGTATCTGTAATCAGACCCTGCTTAACTCAGAAGGGATGCTCCTATTTCAGCCCCAAAAGGCACACTACAAGAATGTTTACTTTCATTGACATGATAATGGTTCCAATTTAAAAAGTATTAAAAACTGCCCTTAATATGGCTGGTCTATTTGAACTAAGCATGGGAACTGTCAATAAAGAAAAATCTTTGTTTTGCTTACAAGTATGGACAAAATGTTACAGCTGAACTCACAGTTTTCCATATTCTGATATAAAAATGTGCCCAATACATGCATTGGTAAATAATATGCAATGATAATAAGTTGTTACATTTTTATGAACACTACAATTGAATAGGGAAAAATGCAACAAATATTTTTGTAAGACTTATGTATTCAATTAAAAATATTAATTATTTTCTTTTTTATGAATAATGAATTTATTGTCAATGTATAGCACTTGAGTGACTTTAAATCATGCCACTTGAAGGTGGATGATGAGTTTATTGTACACGTGTAGCAGTGAAGAGACTTTATGTCAAACATATTTTTTTTAATTTATTATTTTATATGTCGATCCCAGTTCCCTCTCCTTCCCTCCCTTTCTCCCTCCAATCCTCCCTCACTCCCTCACTTTTAACCTCTCTGACCTTTATTTCTCTTATTTTCAGTTATATAAATTAAGTTTGCTACCCAGTGACATTATACGTTCAATGCTGGCTCATGCATATAATTCGTGTACAGTAGGGGAAGTCAAGGGAAAAGGCCAATTTGGAGTATATGTGACTCAGTATTAAAAACTTAAAATAAAAGGATAGGTGGTTGATTATCTTGGTTTTCTTTGTACTATAGGGTTTAAAGTATGTACCATATATTTCAAAGTTATCTGATATACAAAATGTCTTTGAGGGCCTAAGCCAGCCAGAGCAACATAGTAATCTCTGTGTCACCATATCCTACATAGTGATAGCATGTCTCAAAACAAAATATTAAAAACATGTTCTTTTGTTTTTTTGGTTTTTTTTTTAAGATGGACGAATAAAAGGAAGCAAACATTACTGTTTGAACCATTGCAGTGTTGTCATGGTAGTTTCAATAAAGCTAGGAAAAGTCAATATGCTATATTCAAAAACTCTACAGCCGAGCTTCTTATTAATTAGTTTGATTAACTAATTTCCAGTAGGAAGAATTTTGCCCATATTTTATAGCCTTTGAACTTTGTTTTCTGTATAGAACAATGAGAAACTGCTCAAACAAGGTTCATCTGAGCTTCTAAAAAATAAACCTTTTATTTTACATTGAGAAATGTGATTGTCTACAGGCCTCCCAGCTTGACAGCCCAGCAGCCTTCTAAGTCAGATACTTTGTGTGACAGATGATGGAGAAACATACTTTAAATCCTATAGGCTAACAAAACAAGGAATGAACCACCCATGTTTTATTTATGGACATATTTGAATGTAGAAAATTATATTGCCCATTTTGTTTGTCCTTAGTTACTAGAAAAAAAAAAATACTTGGGAAATCCCAGGTAAACATGCTTTTGACTTTTACCTCAAAGGAGCAATAAAGATGAGAATGCCAATATTATTATCTCTCTTATTTCATGATATGAAATTATTTCTACATAGGAAACATAAATTATATACAAAGATGAGTCCCATAACCAGATCTGCTTTAGTCTAAGCTAAAATGATGCTGATCTCCCAGGAACAGCTCTGCTGGTGACTGTCAGTAAGTAGGATTGGTTTTCTCACTTATGAGTGGAAAGATATTTCAAGAAAATTTCACACAATACTTGAATAAAATAAAACTTTAAGTTATTCACTATATATGTTTCATTTAAATATAGATACTCAGTTAGTGGAAGGCGTTTACTTCATTGTATTACCATAAACACTCAAGGGGAAAATTCATGGAACAAATCACTTCAATGCCAGAATATATCATTAAATGAATAATGATTTTTGTTATTATTATTGTAACTTGGTTACAGCTTAGTTTTCTCCTTTTCTATAGTCAGTGAATGAAGATCAGTATTGTTTTGCTATAACAGGAAACTACTAGTCTCCTCTATACACATGTAAAACTCTTAGCCATTGCTTCCATGGTTGGAATTTACCCTGGCAACATTCTTCCAAGTCGAATACCCAATGTAGTTCTTATCTCGCTCTGGCTTGTCAATGAACCTCATGCTGACATGTCATTCACCAATCAGACTGAATCTAAACCTGTGTTTCCATATCTCCTTTCATTTAATTTTAGTTAAGACATTAGGAATTAATAAATACTATTATAAACAAGTCTACTCTAGAGAATTACATGAAAATCAATAACTCTTTACATATCATTTTGTCTGAACATTCTGACTTAGCTTCTTCTTATTTGGGTCCATTGTGGTTACAAGTATTTAATTTGAAACAGCTTAGTTGGAAAATTTATAAAAATACATGGAAATTGGATATACAAAATTATAATACAGAGAACACTGATGACTGATGACTCCTGAGAAACTTATGGAGCATGTAAAGTAGTATGAAAAGTACTGTGGTCAACAAGGGGTCAGAAGACAACTTGAGTCAAGCCATAACTTAACCAAATAGCTGACATGAGAATTTAAACTGGAGTTAGGCATGACTATCCAGGTTCATCTGAAGGGGAAGCATGTGACTCTCTTTGTAAGCAGACAACATAGTCACATGTCAAGAAAAAAAAAAAAAAAAAGACACTGGAGTAAACAAAGAGCTACCTGGACAGCAGGGAAGCAGTAAATTCCCTCTGAGTTTCATGACAGTCAGTGGCAGTGCTGACTCAAGTACATTCCACGTGTGTAAGTTATCAGTTTTTCTAAAAATCCTGTAGTACACATTTAAAAAATATATCATAATGACTCTACTATTTAAGTTTTGTTTTTAGCTTGTATGACTCTCAATATCTGGTATGAGTAATAGTAGTAAAAATAAAAATAACACCTATGTGACTAAGTCATTTTCAATCAATAGATGGTAATGATGGGGGGGGGGGGAGAGTCATTGTACTAGGTAGAGGAAAACAATTCATTCCAGTTCCAAGGACAGTTAAACCAAGAAATTTTCTGTTTGCAGGAAGGTAGTTTTTCAGTTATAAGCAAATCTATTTCAGGGATCCCATGTTCTACCAATCAAGACAGCAGTAGACTTGAATTATTTTCAGACCACTCTAGAATTTGTTTTGTTCAATACTTCCATTTTGAAGCTTGCCTGTTCATCACCTTTGTTCAATATATAATTAGATATATCCAGTAGTTTCCTGGTAGATTAAAATCTCAAACTCTTACAATCAACAGAAAGACACTCCTGGTTTCTCAGCTCCTGGTACCTCTTTGAAATTTGATCCCAGTGCTTTCCAACTAGCTCATGCAGCTCCATTATCTAGTCTCATTCTTACTTTTCAGACACTCAAAGTATGAGCTTATTTGGACATACTGTGGCCTCTACATCAATGACAAAAGCACCCATCTGCCTCATTCCCAGAGTGTTTCAAAATTTTTTCGAAGATCAAAGTTACCTTTTCATAGCAAACTCTTCAGTTTCTGTGCATACTCTTAACTCCTACTATCTGTGTCCTGCACCTCATGTACATTGCATATTCAAATTTATCCAGCCTTGGAATAAAAGCTGTTAATGGCAGTGTGGAATTTGTTTTACTTCCTATGTCTCCCAAAACAAGGACAGTGGCCAGTACTGTAGACAGGATTCACTCTAACTCAAGAATTTTTCTGACTTTGGAAGAGCAGTCATAAAACTCACAGATTGATTATGTCACACAAAGTGAAACTGACAGCCATCGTATTTTTGTTTTTTCATCACCTTATTCCTCCTTAAGTGTGAAATAGGTCTGGCTTTGATATTTTAGTATCTTTTAACCAAATTTCTTTAAAATATATTCTTCCATTATTTGAGTGCCAAGAGATAGCAAGGAGTCAGGACTGAATTGGCAGAAAAAGGGATTGTTTGCTTTCAAAAGTATTCTTGTAGGATTATTTTAAACAATAAATATCTTATGTATTGTAGTTTTCTACTAAAAATCCCAAGTCTTATATATTTACTAATCATCCACAATATACATGGTTTTCCATTAGTAAAAGAAACTTTCTGATTTTTAAACATTTAACTTCTTAGTAAAATATTTTATCTTTATATGTTGGGGTATTTTAATGTAAAAATCAATACTGACAAGGATATAAGGCATAAATGAACACTTTAATATAATTATAGCCCTTACTGCCAAAACCAGGAAAGGGTAGGAATTTTATTGATGTTCAGAAAAATTAAGTGTTTTGTATAATTTCACAGAGTTTATATTTCTCAGCTTCAAGTCCTCAACACAGCTGGGACTCTGAGTGCAGGGGAGACCATTATTTGAGCCCTAAATTCTAAAAGAGCTTATTTTGGTAAAATTTGAAGTTTTCATAAGTTATTAATTATCATCCTTGTTCATTATAAAACACACACATATGTAAGATACAGAGAAATTAGGTATTTCCCATTCACTTGGAGAAGGAATTAGAATTGGTATGAAAAATAAGATTATTTCTAATTTAAATAAAAATTTACATTAAAAAAAGAAGGTTTTGTCCTTTTCATCTCCACCAGGAATGACAATAATTTTTAAACACAAATGACTGCATCTTAGCAGCTTTCCACAATCAGTTCTGATTTCGTCTTCACTTTACATTTAATCCTTGACAAGTCAGTTCTGGCTAAGCTTCTATTGGGTAATTTTGTAGTTTACAGAATAGAAACAGTGGAGATTAGTTGAGACACCATTTGTTACAGGAGAAACAATTCAACTCTGCCTCTATTTTGTAGGCCTGGTTAATTCATATTTAAAGTCAAGAGTTTAGAATGGAATGTATTTTACATTCCACCAAAAGGGACACTGCAAACTCCTGTGACAAGTTTGATGCTGTGGTATTGAGAAGTCTATCATTCCCAATAGAAAGATAGTAAATTTATATCTCAATATCAATAACCTAAATAATTCAGATGATGACAAACCCAGAAAGAGTAGATAATTGAGCAGAGTGTGCATTATGCTTCCAAAATATTTATCAAGATACGTGTGTGTGTGTGTGTGTGTGTGTGTGTGTGTGGGTGGTAACTTGCACAAGAGTGCAGATGCACATAGGGGTCAGGAGAGAGCATAAGATACCCTGGAGCTAGTGTAACAGGTAGATGTTAGGCCACCCTACTCGGGTGTTGGGTACTGAACCCATTTACTCTGCAAGAGGATCAAGCAGTCTTAACTGCTCAGTTATATCTCCAGTCCCTAAACATCCAGTTTATGATTCAGCTCTCAAAGTTTTATCACACTATACTCACCTCCACTATTTAAACAAATCAGCGAGAGGACCACAGATATTTCTGCCTGTCAGCACTGCTAAACAATTGAGACTATTTATGAAAAAGCTGTACTGGGAGTTATTTCTTCCACAATTAATTTTCACAAAAATGACAATTAAAAATCTTTAAAACTCACACCAACTCAGTTATTCCATCTTTGAAGGAGATGCAAAGTTTTATGCTATAAAAAAAAAAAGATCTTTGAAATCTGGCTACATATCTAAAATTCTAATAGTTTGGCTAGAAAGGACTTACTGAACATGTGAAAGGTGCAGAAATTGACACATAGCATGATGAAATAGATAAACGAATAAAATACCCGTGATAAAATAATCTTGTAGAGATTTTTAATGTTAGTGGGCTGTATTTTTAAAGATAACACATATTAACTAAAGATGATAATGTGTGATAAATGATTTAGAAACAAATTCTGATACAGTGCCATGAGAATGAGGGTAGAAGTAGAAGAGACTATAAACAAAATAAGAATATCTTTATGTTAATAATGGTTAGATATAGATTTTGATGAAAATACGATTTAATTTTTCCTGCTACATTTTAAGCTGAGAAGTTTCCATAACTACTTATGAAATCTTAGTCCAGGAGACAAGTCCTGGGCATCAACTTCATTGTGCCCTTTTGGCCACTTAATGCACTTCATTCACTTGCTCAGCCTTATCATCTGAATTGTTTATTTATTCCATGAAACTAGGAACTGAAAATTGACTTCAGATCGTGCCCCTGTAAATTATGACACTTAGAATATTGGAGTCGAAGGCAAACACCAAAACCATTTTATTTTCATCACATTTTTCTCACATGTAGTTAATTTTTCTTCTGAAAGATTGACTGTATTTCATTTTGTTACTGATATTAACATGATATAGTTAGTACCAACACTACATAAAAATATCATGTCTCTGTCACTTTCTGTTTCTCTGCCTCTCTTTCTCTGTCTGTCTCTCTTTCTCTTTATTGTGTGTGTGTTTGTATGTGTGTGTGTGTGTGTGTGTGTCTATATGTGTGTGTGTGTTCAAGTGTGTATGTATTAAGGCAAAATCCTATGTTTTCCAAGTTCAACTCAGCTCACTACTCATTAAGGAAGACATTCATCTTCTGAGTGCTGAGATTCAAGAGTTTGTCAACAGAATCAGAAGAATGCAGTGCTGTGGAGCCTACCTAGGGCTTCACCACGCTAGTAAAGTCCTCTTTCTCCTTCCTATTTATGGTAAAACTTGGATGTATATGTGAAGAGGAACATTGCAGTGTCTAATCCCTTCATCTGTCTCAGTGGAAAGTCAAATGATCAATAATTACATTTTTTTCTTCACTTTAAAAAATACATGCAGAGAATATTTATTTGTAATTTAGCCTTTAACTTGGTGAGAGATGCCATCAGGAGGTTCCTTCCAATCATCAATTCTTTCTGAAAATTCCATATAATATCTAAATTTGATTTTCAATAACGAGACTATTTATTAAGGGATGTCAACTTGTGAGCAAAAATCCAATATATGACTTTTGAATATATTTAACTTTAATTCACAGAAAGGAGCCAGTGATGAGGTATTAAATTCCTGGTATTTCCTAACACAGTATGGCTCTCTACTGCATGAATCCAGTAGAATAGGTATTCACATGATTATGACCCATACTTTAGTGACTCTGTATCACTCATTACAAGGTTGTGAGCTTTGTGCAAGTATATGGTGTGTGTGTGTGTGTGTGTGTGTGTGTGTGTGTGTGTGTGTTCTATTTCCTGTACATTTTGCATGTGATGTTTATGCTCCAGCTTAATTAGAGGATTGGTTACCACTGGGCAGGCAAGAAGCCTTGAAATAAGAAAAGATTATAGTAGTTTTCTGCAAAGGCAAGATCCCCTGAGTCAGACATCCCTGACAACTAGATCAGAACTAAGATAGATTCAAATGACTTTCTCAGAGTCTCCTTAAATTTCACTAATTTCCCTTTCCAGTTTATTTTTCCATTTCCTTTTGAGAATTAAGCACATACATTATTAAATTATCATTTAGTAGAGAAAAATAAATCACTTAACAAAATTAAACATCATAATTCTATTACATATAACAGAGCACTGTTGTGTAAGCTGGTTTGGACAAAGTATGACTTGATTTTATTGCTTACTTGCTGTGGGATCCTAGAGGAATTATGGAACCCCTTTAATCCTAATTTTACTCACTTATAAAAGTATAACAAGTGATGGCCTTTATTACACATGGTTGTTAAGGAGCTTTTAAGTTAATAGTTAGAACCCTTTGTACAACATTTGAGAGTTATTTACTTAATTATAGGTAAAGATATAAGGAAAATAAGATAAATATATTTATAGTGGCTTGTCAACAAATACAAAATAGAGAAAAGGAAATCCTGGGAGTAAGAGCAGATCAGAAGGCGGGAGCAGGGAGGTTGAGCATTAAGACGTCTATCTACAATGCAAGATCTTATGATGCAAGAAAAGAAACAAAGAGAAACTAGTTCTCATTGGAAAATGAGCCTCTGCCTCCCTCTATCCAACCCAGCCCCACCATTGTAAACTTGTGCTGCATGAGATATTACACTCCAATGAACTGAGGAATAGTCCCAATAATTATTTTATTCAATTAGTTAATGCTCACAAGCAAAATTCCACACATGAGTGAGAAGATATAAGAGACCCAGTCATACCATCAGCTAACAGTAGGTGAGTCGGGAAAGAGATTAAAGAAAAAGAATCAAAGTTAATGAAGGTAAGGCTCCTTATTGAACATTTGCATTTCTTTTTTTTTTCTTATTTTACATATCAATCCCATATAAGCAACCCAAAAAAACTCTACCAGGGAACCCTCACAGCTGATAAACACCTTCAGCAAACTAGCAGGACAGTAGCATTTCAATGAATATTTTTAACACTTAGGAGTTTGTTGTGGCCAAGTGTGCACTCCATTTCAAATGTCAATCCTGTATATACTTTTTTGTTCACTTTTAATTTGTCTATGCTTAGTATCTGGAGCACATAGAAGATACAACTTTGATGTCATAATGGAAAAATTGAGACTGTTGTTGGTTACAATAGGATTGAAAGATTGGACTGAGTAAGGTCAAAAACAAGTGAACTTGGGGAAGGGTATTTTAAAGCAAAATGAACTGGCTTTTTATTAGCAAGTAGAGTAGCACAATGGAGAATTTTTTGGATTGATTTTATTATGAATTAATTGGCAGGGTGCTTTCTGGAAATATGAATTAAGAATAAGTAATCAAAATTTTCATAGTTGACCGGGACTCAGAGGTGGAGGGTTGGGAGTTATTTTAGAAATTTTAGGTATTCTACAACTTCTAGATTTCAGATATGGAGATTTATGAAACTATGGGATATCTTCTGAAAAAATTCACCAAAGAACTACACAATGGGAACAAGTGAACAAGAAATTTTCATTTTGAAAAGAGATTGAAATTCTTGTTCAACCTGGAAATAAATTCAATGCAGTTGACTATCCCTAGAAACATGATTGATAAGGATAACTTTATTTATCTTTTCACTGGGAAATATTGTCAATATATTGGTGTATATTCATACAAGAATGTTTGCTTTTAGAATAGACTCAAACTGCATTATCAAAGGAAAAAAAAAATCTCTTTTTCTTTCTGATTCCACCAAGCCCTGAGCACAGTATGGGTTGTGGAGATGTTGAATGAATAGATAGGTACACAAAATTGAACTTTATGTTGCAGGAACTATGTTTGTAGTGGGGGCAGAATAAAATACTTCATAAAACTAGTTGTTTGAGTCAATATAAATTACCTGTAGCAGGATTTTGGAGCACCAACCAGCTCCCAAATCATGACATAGAAACTTCAAATTAGTTATGAATACACATCCTTATCTAATGCTTGTCCCAATAGCTCTTATAACTTAATTTAACCTGTTTCTCTTCATACTTGTTTGCCTAGGTGCTTTTAACCTTTCTTTTATTCTGTCTATCCTACTTTTCCTGATTCTATGTCTGGCTGACTGGTGGTTGCCTGGCTGTCTGGCCCTAGGCATCTTCTCTTTCTCAATCATTCTCCTCTTCTTCTCTTCTCTGTTTCCTCTTTTCTATTTATTCTTGCTTCCCAGCAGCCACAGATATCTTTCTACTACCTAGCTTTTGGCCATTCTTAATTTTACTGAATCTATCAGTTGCTTTGGGCAGGCAAAGCAACACACCTATGCATCATTAAACAAATGCAGCATAAGCAAATGTTACACATTTTTACATCATTGAACAAATACAGCATAATCAATGGTAATACACCTTTACATACTTAGAAATGTCCTGCAACATAAACAAATATAGCACATCTTTAAATAGTTAAAGTAATATGCCACAATTACTCATGCATACTTTCTTGACTTTGTCAGCCTTCAGTTTGATCTCTAACCATCCAATGCCATTCCAATACCAGAAATGGTTTCAAGGCACATTTGAATTGCTACTCTCTCAGCAACTGAGCAGTACAGAAAGGGGACAGACCACAGTAACTCAAAGGAAAACTTTGTTGGAAGCTATGCTTGTTTTTGCATGAACAAATATTTTAAGAGAATTAAAATGGAAAACTGCTCCACATAGGACTCAATATGAGACATTTTTACAGACCACAGGGTCATTCCTTTTAATTTTTGTAATTGATGAAATAAAAACAAACAAACAAATGAAAAACAAAGAAGAATGTGTGCAATTATGTGTGTGTGCTTGCATGTGCACACATGCACACACACACCCACACACAAACTCACTCACAAACATATCTAAGGAAACACAAGGCCCTTGTGATTCTATTTTCCTGGAAGGAAGTCATGTAACAAAAGAGCCAATGGGCAAAATAACTGAAATGTGAAAAGGCCATGGAGATCATTGCTTGGAAGCACCTCAAATCTCAGATGAGGAAACAGGCTAAGAGAGTGTACAACATTCCCAAGGTCACAGTTAGTTAACATTTCAACAGGGACTAGCATTTAAATCTTTTAAATCCCAGTCCAGTCCTCTTAAATCATCAGGAAGGTGAGAAACAAGTGCTATGTTCCAAGGACTCACTTATCTACTTGTAAAAGAAGGTTCACCTACCTGGAAGAGACCTAGTCTGCATTACCTTATGGTGTAAAATATGAGACCATTTCCCAAGCAGTTCTTCTGCAAAGTTCTTTCAGGCAAGTTCAGCATCTTCCTGCTGGGTTTTCTGGCTGCTCTAAAAAATTTATCCCAATGCCTATGGTTACTCACAAAGTCTTTGCATGCAAGAAACTGAACCAGTGGCTTCTGAATTATGATCCCTGAGCTATTTGGGGTTTGGCATGCCTTGCAGTTTAGCAAAAGAAGATAAATTTCAATTTCCAGAAGAGTGAGTTCAGGGAAAGGAGGGAAAAAGGTTTTAACTGAAAGGTGAGACACAAACTGCAGATTTTACCATGAACAATACTCAGTAATTTCACAGTGTATGAAATGAAGAATGGGAAAAGTACTAAAAAGAGCATAATGACACAAACAGCATCATGAAATGCATGCTAGCAAGAATAACATACAGTCCATTTTCTTGGACTCTTAGGGCCCTGAAAGCAGGCAATTGGATGAAAGAAAATCCCATCTGCATACAGCAAAGTGCAGTTTCTTTTTTGATATGAAGAAATAATTGTTCTCAGTGATCCTGTGGTCATTGCCTCCACTCCCTGCAGCAGAGTTAGGAATAGCATAACAGTAATCACTGGGGAGAAATTCTATACATCCTGGCAGAATATTGCAACATACCAGAGAAAATTAACAGCTTACAATCATATAGTTTAGGATCATATAAAACTACCATTGAGAATTCATCCAGGCTAAGTTTTGTTGACTAGCCATAATTCTGAATGGATGCACACACATATCAGGAATGGACCTGTTTATGCACACTCATGTGAACATACTCATATAGCCACACATGCACACACACACACACACACACACACACACACACACATACACAAACACAATATTATGACTTCAACACATGGCTGCAATTTTCTTATTGCCCCAAATTGAATTTGAATATACAGTAAGCCAGCTGTATCATGATCATCTTACAAAACCTGGAGATAATTTATCAATTGAACTTCAAAGCACTCTCAGCCTTTCCATGTTGCTTATTATTAAGCAGTAAAATGTGTATTCATTTTAGAAGATAAATATTAAATTTAAACTAAGGTCAACAAGTCTTGAATCACTGAAAGTTGCCAAGATTTCATCCTTTTTCATCTACTTGTTTACTGTCTTTTCGTGACACAATCATCACATCACTGATACCTTAAGACATGGAGTGAAAAATATCTATGGAAAGAACTTTGAAAGATGGCATGTTATCTTCTACCAAGAACAACACATATATGGAAGAAATTGGACAAGATGCTGTGTGCTTCTTAAGATCACAAGTAAAACATTAATAGTTTGGTGATAGTTTTAATGTCTGTTGGCTGTTGAAATCCCAATGAATAGGCATGTGAGATTTAGAAGTGAGTAAGGTGGAGGTATGGTTAACTTTGGAAAGACTTTGAGTGTTTACTCATGAAGAGACTTAGAAGCATAACTCAGCATCTACATTTTTCATTTTCTGACAGCCTTGTAACTAGAGAACTTTCTATCTCTTCTTTCACATATAAAGGGAATCCAATGTAAACTATGTAATTTTTGGCAGCAACTGGTGAATTAGCATAAAGGGAAAGTGTAGCAATAAAGTTCATTCTTGGCCTCATGCACTAATGTGAGGAGCCATGGTGGCCCAGGATTTGTTTGATTGTTTGTTTGTTTTTGTCACAGTAATAACAAGTATTCTGTGTAACAGATGCTTCTTCCCTACCTTGCAACTAAAGTAGAAACAGATTATATCATGAATAGATGTTAGGCTTAGTTAATGTTCAGAACCATTTTTTTCTTAGCAATGTACAGCTGACTCTTAACTCAAAGTTACTTGATTATTGAATTTTTAAGGCACTCTTCTTTGGCATCATATGCACAAAACATTAAATAGGGATAAGCCCCAAATCTTGCTTCCCACTACCATAGTTAATGGTTTAATATCAAGTATAAAACACAAATCAAAATAATTTCAACACAAGTTAAATATGAATAAGTCTTCATTGCAAACAAAAATATCTCTCTAGGAATCAATGGCAGAATCAAAAGAAACATAAATGTTGAAGAACTAAGATAGGCCTATGACTCTTTTGAGGATAAATGCTGATAACAAAATCCTAAACAATATATACCCTGACTTGGAAGACAAAATGCCTTCAACAAGAAATAGTGGAGAACAGTGAAATCTGAATGATTGAATCCATACTGTAGTTTAAATTAGGTTTTCATGAGCTTGTTTTTTATATGCTTTCTTTTTTTACTAAAATGTTTGTTTAATATAGTATTATGCAGAAGGCTCATAAATTACCATGATAGTGATTGTTAGAAACAGACAGCATGCTATTGACTAATTTAATTTCAATATCTTTCATGACTTCATTTATTACCCAAGATTCAAAGTATAACAGAAAAACATCAGGATCAATATATTGATATAGATAGCATTCCACAAAACAGTGTGGACTTCATGAGACTGCATTTTTTTTACAGCTATTTATTCCTCTTTCTATGTATTTTCTGTCAGTCTATCAAGAATATTCAGAACAATAACCAGTTTAAATAGTCACTTCAGCCAATTCCTAAAATCAAAGAGAAATTTCTGTTGTCTGTTTCCTTTGTGCTATGCATACTTTCTGAGATTATGCTAAATTATCTTTAGTAATTCTAAGTCTTAACTGAAAATTACATGCAAGCTTCATAATTTTTGCCACTTGTTAAATGACATATATTCTGAATAAAGATAAGGAAATAAGTAGACATGAGCTTTTCCCTTGTACTCAGCACTAAGTCAATGGGCATTCTACTTCCAGGGATGTAACATTATAAAGTCATTTGTAATTCTTTGTCTTTCCTCAGCAGTCATGGAGCAGCTAGTCTAGATTTGGAACAAAAACATCAGAATCAGTATTCTACCTTCTTGCTATGCATTTGTTTATTGAGTGTGCATGAATGTCTGTTTCCCAAACTCTGCCTGAATTATGTTCTACATTCCCTCATGTACATTTTACTCTGGGTTTCTGTTTACTTTTATCTTCTTTCACTCAATAAACATTGTTTACGACTTAAAAATTACCTGCTGTGAGCTCAAAGGCATGCACATGAAGAGGCAGCTCAATGGGGTATGGTGGTGGTTGGGGAATGAACCTAGAATCTCCCAGCCAGGCACACAGTCTACCAATGGTTTATGTCTCTAATGCAAACACTAATATTTTCAACAGTTTTATCTAAGACAAAGTGATGAAATTCATTAACAACTAGCACAGATTTTAAATGCTTGATGGTAAAACCTTAAGGTGGTTATTTTACTGATGAACCTGCTCTAACCCTAATTTACCTTCATTTTGTTTTTGAACTATGCATGTGTTATGATGGGCTGATTTACTACACTTTGAATGTGTATATCATAGTACCTTGCTTATGTGCCTCCATTACCTCCTTTGCTTCTATGGCTTCATATTAACACCATTTCTTCACTATTCTTACTCCATTCACTTTCATCATTTCCTGGACACCCTCTTTCCTGTTTGCCTGTTGAGTTCCATGCTGCCACAAAGTGTAAACACTGAAAAGAATTGTAAGTTTCCTCAACTTCTGGTAGCATTTGCACGATTCACCTCCTTTTCAAACTTTGCCAAAAATAAATTAGACAAGTGTGCTTGGAACTTACCCCACAACTAATTAATTAGGGGCCAGTGAGACAGCTAAGCCAATAAGTGCTTGCCTGAAGGCTTGGGGTCAACCCTCAGAAACCACATGAACAAAAGAGAAACTGACTCCAACCAAGTTGCCTTCTGCCCTCTGTACATGCACAATGGCACATGTGTGCACATATACCCACAAACTAAAAGAAATTAACCTGGAAAACACTCAATTCTGAGTAAAAATGCTGTTTTCATGCAGATTGACAGGGAAACGATTTGTCTCTAGTAACATACACGCAACTTGGTGGATGGTACATCTGTCCGTAATACCTTGTCAAATCTGCTGAAATTTTGATGCAATGGCAGTTATCAGACGAGTCATCTGTAATGCCCTGACTGAAGTAAAGGCCCAAGCATTTGACAAAAGCATTTTAGCTACATCTCCCCAGCAAATTCCTCTGAGCATCAGAATAAACAGAGTTTCCACATTTGCAAAGCAGAACTGCAGTCAACCTCTTAAAGTAGTTAAAAGGAAATGGGAAGTGTTACTGTTACAGCTTCCATGAAGAGTGTTGCAGACAGTACACAGAGAAAAATGCTGTCTGTACTCTACAATTCAGGTAAACAGATGTCTCAGACAAGAGGAGTCTGCGGTCACTTTAGCAACTGCAGAAGGTTCCAGATTAAAGACAAAGGGAGAAATCAATAAATTACGTTAATCTCAAGCTGGAGAGACAGCTCAGTGGATAAGAAAATTTCTGAAATTCCAGCAGACCTGAGTTCTACTCCTAGCTCCCAGCGAGATGGCTCACAACAATGTACCTCCAGGACCAGGAGATCTGGCACTCTATTCCTAAGGCAGATATACACCACACACACACACACACACACACACAGAGAGAGAGAGAGAGAGAGAGAGAGAGAGTGAGAGAGAGAGAGAGAGAGAGAGGCACAGAGGCACAGAGAAAGACACAGACAGAAAGAGAGAGACAGAGAAAGATAGAGACAGAGAGAATAATTTTTAAGGGTTGATGCTACTGATTAAATTTCTAAACAGATAAAACTTAAAATTAACTGAATTTTCTAGGTTTCCCAATTTCATGAGCCTTACATTCATTTCCTCTATTTAAAATGTGAGAGCTGGGTTTCTTTCACATAAAACTATTGCCATTCTCTGGACTGCTAGTGAGATGGACTTGTCTTTGGGTATGGAACAACTAGCTTCTTCTGCTTGGTCCAGCATGATATTGACAGTATTGTAAGACTGAATCATAAAGACTTCAAATGATACATTCTGCCTGAAAGAAGTCTGTCAGTTTTATGGAAGATTCCTCCTTATAAATAAGATCGAGTGCTTGTGTGTGTGTGTGTGTGTGTGTGTGTGTGTGTGTGTGTGTGTGTGTGTGTGCGTGCGTGTGTATCCATCCTCCTACTTTTCCCTTTGAGAAGCCTCAAAGCACATTAAAGCTAATTATTCACTTTGATAGTTCTGTAAAGTGTTTTGCCTTCTGAAATAAAACAGTGGCATTTCAAGTTGGGACTCATACATTCATTTGCAAAGCATTCCTTAAGTAAAGATAAAATTGAAGTCCAACATCTTGTGGTAACAAGGATTATTTTTTCTTTGTGCTTTGCTTTGATATATGGTGTTTCTTTTAGCTTTCATAAAACATTACAGTCCAAGGTGAAAAAGGCTAAATAATTATGTTTTCTAAATTATCTTTGAATCTCCAAAGAAACTCCTTTGTAGCCAGAACTGCACAAAATAAAAAGTTCAAAAGCTCATTTACAAACACACATGCATACACACACGGGGTTGAGGGATGAGACAAAGATCTGGAAAAGTGGGGGAGAGAGAGATTCAAAACAAGATGCACCAAACCCCTGAATCCCTCAATAAATAACAAGGAATAAAAACCTACCAAGGAAATGGAAAAAAAGACCTCTTGTGGCTTAACCCCTTTTGAGAATATGCCTGTTAAATAAATTTTGCACGTGATCCAAAGCATGAGCCAAGTAAGTGCATATGGTGAAACTCTAGCAAATACTTATGTGGGGAGTAACCCACAAAGGAATTAAAGATCCTAGCCACATATTTAATTTTTTCACCCGAACTGTTAAAAGTTATGTCATTTTTCAATGCAGAATTCAGGCCTGCTAATGGATTTAACACTACCATTTGGTCTAATTTCCTGATGTCTGCTCCAATCTTGTCCTGAGAACAACATTGTACAGACAAACTTTACAGAGAAGCAGAGAAACTTAGACCTCCATTTCATGTAGTGTGTTTTCACAAGGCATATGTTTCCTCTCATTGAACATAGATGTTGACTGAAAGAGAAAAAGATACAAGATAATGATAACATTTAAGGTGGTCTATTCTGAAACCCAAGTGGTGCAGATAATATATTTTTCCAGCAGAAATCACTCCAGGTAGGAATAGAAAATCCAGAGGGAATAAAAGGAGGTTCTTCTGTTTATAATAATATATTTTCTTCTATTAACAATGTTTAAATTTTCCTATATGAATCTAGTTTCATCTGAGTTTGTTTTTGTTCTTTCTCTAACAATACCACAATGTCAATAAGAATTTAATAATAATAATTTAATTTAATAATAATTTAATATTTATCTTCTCTATGGTTTTCCAAAGACTTTTTTTTTTTACTTGTTTGTTTGATTTTTCCTTCTTTGCTTTTCCCAAGGGGAAAAAAACTACAGATTGGAAAAATGTATAATGTCTGGCAAATAGTTTTAGATTTTAAAGTACCTTTGTAAAATTTTTATGCTTCTGATCTTTTGCATGCTATATTGAACCCTAGAAATTTAACTACATGCATTAAAAATTTCATTAGTAAAATTAATCACTGAAAGTGCATAAATACTTTAAGCAGATTATGATTTTAAATTAGAATTTCACCACCTAGGATGTGATAACCTAGTATTATTTCCACATATTGTGAAGTTTACTTCCTCATCTAAAATATAGGACCTAGCACTCATTGTTTTAAGTACCTGCTACGCAAGTGCTATTCATTTTATTAAAGCCTAGTATCACTGCCAACTGTTTTGAAATTCTGTGGTTCTCTCTCTGTGTCTCTTTCTCTGTCACTCTCTGTCTTTCTGTGTATGTGACTCTCTCTTTCCCCCTCTTCCTCTCTGTGGTTGGGAGAGTGTATCTGTGTGTGTGTGTTTCTACTTGACCAGCCATGCAAATGACTTATATCAGATAGGATAATGCTTTTTCTTGAAGCTTGAGCCTGCTAAGCACATCAGGAGGCTTTTAGAATGATTTCTTTCCTCTCCCATATACAGTTATTGCTGTATTTGGATTATTGTCTCATTAGAAACTATGACATAATATACATATTTGGATTATAGATATTCTCAGAAATATTGTTCATCTTCTCTGAAGCTAAATACTTCTGCAAAGTAATGAATTCAGTAAGTCTTACTCTCTTAGATTACTGGTAGAATTAAAGGAGTTGCACTCCATACACATAATAAAGCAAAAACAATTCATTATATTGGTATTTCTCATAATGGTCTGCAATGAGAAGTGCCTGCATGCACATGCTCTCTCGTGCCCCCCACACACAAATACCACACATGGGAGTAGATCAAAGAAGAGTAATATTATATTTTTAAAACTATGGGTTTTTTGTTTTGTTTTGTTTTTAAATCTGGTAAACATGAATGACTGTGTACCCTACTGTAAGAGATAAAAGGTTGGTGCTTCCAGGAGCGGTCAGACATTTCCCCAATGCAAGGGGAGTTTTAAAGTTTATAAAACCGGGCATTGGTGGCTCACACCTTTAGTCCCAGCACTCGATAGGCTGGGACAGGCAGATCTCTGGGAGTTCAAGGCCAGCCTGGTCTACAAAGCTAGATCCAGGACAAGCTCCAAGGCAATACAAAGAAACCCTGTCTCAAATCTCAATAAATAAATAAATAAATAAATAAATAAATAAATAAATAAATAAATAAGAAAGAAAGAAATATAAAACAAAGAAAGAAAAATAAAGAGTGTTACAGAGTGTGGTATAATGTATGCAATTTATACAAATGTGAGCCAATACCAACCACCAAAGTACATCCTTGAAATTGAACAAAACTACAGAGAAGGTATGGAGAGATTTTGATATCATCAATTAATTTCACATATATATTTACAAAATGCTTTAAGGGTAATGCTTAAAAGTTAAAACATAATTTATTCGTATATGTGTGTACTATTTTGATGATTTTTTTTAACTTCATGTAAAGTTGTACTTTGAAAGATTCAAACTGATGTTAACTTTGTTTTGTTTCCCTATTTATTATTTGAATCACAAGGGAAAAAAAGCAGTTAAAAATGTCCTACATACCACAGCTACTTTAGTGAAGAAATCCAGTAATACTGTGTAAACTAATCATGAGATTTATTAAAAAGATTGGAGAGTATTTTGACCAAGTGTTGACAGTCTGAAGTCTTGGATTTAAAAATTACTTTAATAGCATTGCCAAATGTGTCTTACACTTTAATTAATATGAAATGTTGAAAAAATTTAGTGCAAAATGTGATTTAATTTCCAGGTTTAGCTAGTATTTATAGAATCTGGAAATAATGTAGCATTTTAGAGTTTTGCTAATTCCTTAGTAAATATTATAACATGCAAAATATTTTTGGTACATTATGATTAAAATATGTTCACATAAAAAATATGGGATGGACAGCAAGTGCCACAGCAAAATTTCATCAGACACTAGTATGACCTTCATGTTCCCTCTGATCCTCTCTATACCCACAAAATATATTGAAAAATATTAATCTTGTACAAGATTGAAGGACCCAACAGTGACCTCAGCCAAGTTTCATAACTTCTCAAAACACAATCTGTACCATCACCATGTAAAGAATGTGATGGGTCAAAGTGTCATGTCGCTTTCTGAATGACAGAGGAAAGTTACTGTTTTAGTACATTCCCTATATAAACACATCCTGTGCCAAGCATGGCTCATTTGATGATTTCCCCAAAGTGTTGGAAATTGTACTGTATTTAATCAGGAAGATAATAGGCACTGTGGGACCCTGCTTGGTAAAGTAATATAGGAATCTTCTCTCTCTAATTAGCTGATCCAAGGTTGAAAACAATTTTAATAGTGTTATCAAGGCTTATCTGACATAAATTACTACTTTGCTATGATGAGGTCAAAAGGTTCAGATTCTGTAACAAATTTTTGAGGCAGTACAAGATGAAACTCTGGCTTGGGTAGTAGGCTGACCAAAAGGTTGTGTTAGCAAAGAGTAAAGTTGATATTCAGGGCTCAATAAAAATAGGTAGAAACACATTATGTAATACTGGAGACATTTTCTCAATATTTGTGGTGAGGAGTTACTCAAGTGGATTTTAATTAACTTGGTTGTTAAAACAGTCAACACTGATATAAAACTGATGATAAGTAGATTATGAAAAATTATTTTGAGGACTTTTGTGGTTCAAGGAGTACAAAGTCCCTATTCTCTTCAACAGAATGGGTTCAGAGTAGATTTTTCCCGCAGGTCTGGTCCTACCTCCACGCCAGCCCCAAATAACACACAGAGACACTGTATTAGATATAATTCTGTTGGCCAGTTACTAGTATTTTTTATTGACTAGTTATGTCTTAAATATTAATCCATTTCTAATAATCTTATTATTTCCATGTGGTCTTATCTTACCAGAGAGAGGGCCCAGATCTCTGTTTTCTCAAGTCTACATGTTGACTCCTCCCTACTACTTCCTCAAATCCTTCTTGTCTTCTAGTCCCACCTATCTTGCTTTCCTATTGGCCAACAGTGCTTTATTCATTATCCAATAAGAGAAACAGATTTACAGAATGACATCTACCATCAAGGATGATTCTAATTGTGCAGAATATTACCTAATAAACCCTCATAAAGTGCCTTTTCCTGATGGCATTAAATTTAAATAATCCTTACAAAATCGTTTTAGAAACCAGACTTTACAAAGAACCTCAATGGATTAAATAAATGTGTGTGACAGGCCACATAGCTGCTGTGGGTGCATTACAGAGAGAAGTTTCTGGTTCCTACTGAGATCATTCTCATCATCACAGCATCACTGGGCAACATATTATTCAAATACTTGTGGCGATAGTTGATGCTGATGTGAACAAACCTTTTTCATGTAGTTCAGAATTATAGAACATACAAGGGCACATAGTAGGACAGCCTTGAGTTTTATAATAAGCAATAGCTACTGATTCGTGCAGCTGCTATTCTATACTCTTTAAGTATTATTTTATATTATTCTAATTACACTCACAGAGTTTAAAGATAGTATGGTGTCTTGATCACTAATTAGAAAAGGTTTAAAATCACCATAGGGACAAATCTCTGGGTGTCCTTGTGAAGGCATTATCTAGACAATGTTAATTGAGGTGACAAAACTCACCCTAACTGCCAGCAGTACTATTCCAATGGGGGAGGAGTAACAGATAAAATAGGAAAAATGTGAGTTGAGTATAGGCATTTGTCACTTTGTGTTTGTAGACATCTGATCTACTCAGTGTGACAATCTGCCTCCTGCTCATGACACATTCCATTCCCTGTTATTATGGACCTTATCCTCTTGAAATATAAGCCAAGATATAATATTGTGATTTAAGTAGTTTTTGTCAGATGTTTTTTCACAGTACTGAGTAAAATAACTAATACTGAAGAATTCCCTAGCATTTCAGTACCAGCTAAATATATCACATGTTAATTTGTAGTCAATATGATTGATAGGATTCAACATTAATGCAATAACCATTTTATTGCATCAAGAAACCATGTCAAAGACTTCTTAGTTTATTCTAATGGACTGTGATGATTACCCAGTGATAACACTACCTAAAGACACATTTCTCAGAATGTTTTCTGTCCTTAAAGATTGCATGAATGCTTCTAGATTGTGCTTACTGATACCAATTGTATCACACATGATCTTCCCAATTCTCCTTTTCTTCTAATGTAGACAGTAGTGAACGGTTGTGCTCACTGTTTTATGTAACTGGATTAAATTTGAGGAGAGGCTGTAGTATGAAAGGGAATGTTCTCTGTTGCCCCTTCTGATTCTAGGAAGATGAAAGATATTTGACACAAAGATGTGTTCCCAAGATCATGGCACCAGCTTGATGACAAATTTCTTATTGAACACTAAAAGCCTGACAAGAAACATAATTATTTCTAATGGCCTTTTATTCAGAGTGGCTTCATATCTAGCCTACAATTCTGGAACCACTGGTAGTCCAATAAAAAGGCAAAACTGATATTTTAAAGAAGGAATGACTTAGGAGCTGAGGCAAGTGTCGGGCTAGGTGGATTTATGAAACATAGAAACTCCATTCAGTAGCTCCTGGATTTTTTGGTGGGCAGAGGTGATCTGAAAAGAATATTGACAAAGTCTATCACCAAAGATGAAGTATAATTTTACCTAAGAATTCATTTCAAGAGAAATGCTATCCCGACATTAGCACATAGAGTATCCCCCATAATCCAAAGTGAACAATACCAACAGTAGTATTTGAATGATCACAATCCTACTGTTTTTACCCAAGGTGTCCTGTCATACATTTTTGAAACTTCTCTAAGCGTTTGAAAAACAATATTCAGTCAAACAGAGAGACCATTATATATCTGTCATCCAAAGCGTGAACATATCTTGTAGAAGCTGGAGCCTACAGACCCTGATTTTAAAAATCCTTAAGACTTTCAGCAACATTTTTTTTAATATTTTTGGATACTACATTCCAAGCATACAAACCTCAAGAGAAAATGAGTATGATGAAGATAGAGAAACTGAGTTCAAAGAAATGGAGCTAACTATACACTAAGTAAATCTCCTGCCCTTATCCTAAGATTACCAATGAAAATATGACAGTAGATCATTAGGACACTTGTAACAACTGGGTTAATGTTTTCAAGTTCTTTTTGGTAGTTTAGTCTTGAAATATATTTATGTAAATCTGCTTTTATAATAAGTTACAACATCATCACTGCCAATATGATAATATAATAATTAAGATAATTGTTTATGTGTGTGGATGTTTGAAAACTTTGAAAATATTTAAGTAAGCATTCAGAAATCCCACCATCTTTTAAAAATCCTTGAGATTTTTTTTTTCTCCTTTGCTGTTTTCAAAATAACATATAACTGAGCTAAAATGTTATATGCAAAGAAAAGAAATGTAGTAAAATGTGTGTTATGGAGTGTTTTAAATCATGGATAACTGCTTTAAAAATTAGCTTTTGAGGCAAAAATAAATACATTTTAAAGCAGGGGCTGGAGAAACAGTTGGCAGTTGTTTAGTGATCTTGCAGAGGACCTGAGTTCCATTAACAGCTCCTACCTACATGGTTGGCCTTACGAGGGAACTGATGTCCTCTTCTATCCTCTGTGGGATCCTGCATAGACATGATGAACATGAATTCAAATAGCCATGATAAATACATCATTAGAACTACGTTTAGAACAGAAAGAGTGACTGGGTGAACATCAGTTATATGGAATTTGGGGTTTTGTTCATTTGTTTTGTGAAAAAAAAAATCCTTAACTTCATACAAAGCTTTTTTTTTTTTTTTTTTTTTTTTTTAGAATCCATGTACAGCATGTTTGTTTTAATTACTTCCTTCTCTGTTTTCCTTTCAGGTCAGATGCCAATGGATGTGTTTATTTCACAGCAAACGGTAGAAACATTTTCCTGTCGTTGATGCTTACACAAATTTGGGAGGTAAAGAGACTGAACAAAAAAAGCAAGAGAAACTGACGAATTTCTTCTGCACGCATGAAATTTCCATTCCAGATCAGATTCCCTAATGTCAGGCTATCTCCATGTCCAAGTTCTTGTGGTCTTCAGTTAATTTTACATTTACAGCTAGTTCTTTTTATTTGATTGTTTGTGTGTTTTTCAACTAGTTCCTTACATTATAAACCCATAAAAGCTTCACATACAAAGCATAGGTATATCCAGAAAGCTGTTATTTAGCTTCAGGCTTAACAATGTAGTTTGAGGACATTTTAACACTGGCAAAACAAACCATTAAGCAGGTTATTTAAAAGATATACTGTCCTGTTGGTGCTGTGCCTAACCATGCCTAGGGCTTTGTTTGTATGAAAAAAAAAAAATGACAAAACTTAAAATTTGATCCATCCATTCACTTTTTACCTCAAGTCCAAGAAAATAGTTTATATTATGCTTAAAATATAAATTAGAAAAGAGATACCATAATAGAATGAAACATTATGGGTTTAAAGAGAAATCTAGTACTAGGGAAAGGTCCAGCGATCTAAGAAGACCCCAATTAATATCTAAGCAATACTGGAGAGGCTTCCTTAAATGCCCTTCCCCAATGATTATGAGATTGATGACTACCTTATATGCCATCCTATAGCTTATGGAAGCAGAAGCAGAGACCCACAGCTAAGCACTGACCTGAACTCCTAGAATCCAGTTGTAGAAAGGAAAGAATGATTAGAAAAGGGGTCAAGACCAGGCTGGGGAAATCCACAGAAACAACTGACCTGAACGAGAGGAAGCTCATGGTGCACAGCTGACAGCTAGGAAACCAGCATAGGAACAAATCAGGTTCCCTAAATGTGGATGTCAGTTAGGAGGCCTGGGTAGTCTATGGGGCCTCTAGTAGTGGAACAGTATTTATCCCTACAGTACAAATGAACTTTGAAAGCCCATACTCCATAGAGGGATATTCTCTCAGCCTAGACACATGGAGGAGGGCCTAGGCCCTGCCCTAAATGTTGTGACAGACTTTGATGATCCCCTATGGAAGGCCTCACCCTCACTGGGGAGCAGAACGGGGATGGGATGAGGGATTGGTGGGAGACATGGGAGGATGGGAGTGAGAGGAAAGTGGGATTGATATATAAAATAAATTTGTTCCTAATATAAATAAAAAATAAAAATTAGATGTCAGTGAAGAGATGTTTATTAAATCCAAAGAAAATAGTTGAATATTTATCAAAATGTCCACTTGTTGTATGAAGCAGTATCAGAATATAGTATCAGGATTCAAACTGGAAAGGATAATGTATTAATATAAGATAAAGCCTCCTTTCTTGTATCTTTGTAATACAACAATCACAAACAAACATTTTCAGCCAGAATATCTGAATCTTCTTCGAATCCCCCAAGACAGCGCCCCTTACCAGCAGGAAGTTGTTTGGAAAGAATGACGCCCAAATTCCCAAATATTGTGTATAAATGTTTGTTTTCATTTAATTGGACTGTTATATAAAATTAAATAAAATTAAAAAAAACAAACAAGAAAACAAAAAACAAAAAAACAAACATTTTGAGAACGTTCTAAGGATTTGAATAATTACATTGTAATTGAATTATTTCCAAAGAATTTAGTGCATACCTGGGCTAAGTTTATACCGTAATTGAGAACATAAAAACCAGTCATGGCTAGAAAATTTTTTAAATCATATAAAGCTAATAGCACTTACATTTATTGTGCATGAAGAACTCATATTATCTTCTTAAAGATAGCTTCTAACCAACAATTTTAAAAATAAGACAAAAAAAAAAAAAAAAAAAAAAACACACAAGTCTATGGGCCAGGAATGTGAGATTTTCCTCATACTGTGTTGCCTTGCCCAGGCCTTAATACTTGGCAAATACTTAGCCTTACTGCAACTTGACATGACACCTTTTGTTGATGCTCATGAAAGACCTGCCCTTTCCAGAACAGAAAAGGAAGGGGAGTGAATTTAGGAAGGGGAATGAGAGGGGTGGGGTTGGCAGAAGAGACTGGAAGGAGAGGAGGGAGGGGGACTGCACCAACACATTAAATAAATAAATAAATAAATAAATAAATAAAATTTTGTTTTTAAACAAGGAGATAGCATTGTTTGAATCTATAAACTGAGCATGTTGAATAAGTTGAATAAGCAGTTGGCAATATTTTAGTGGACAAGTCAATAAATGCAAGGTGTCTGTGGACTAGTAATAAGAAAAGAATGTATTTTTGTAAGGTTTCCTGTTTACAGCTTATCTGTTTCCCTAAAATTACAAGAAGATGTTAAATAATATATATATATATATATATATAATTATATACATTTATATTACATATTAGAGATATTAGAGATATAAATATGTATTTGCATGTATGTATATGTAAATTTTACCCAAATAAATAGATATTGCATATGTTTTCTTTCTAGAATGGAAGTTCTCAGTGAATTTATCAAAAAGAAGTATTGTGTGTGAGGATATGGATTTGAGAGATAGTCTAGCTGTATGTAATCTTTATTTCTGCCAATGATTTTTTTACCTCAAACTGTTGCAAGGGTTTGAACCATGTATAGCAGGTTACTTCTTTAAAAAGATGGGATAAATTCTGCTGCATTAGGCCATATATAAAAACATCTCAACTTGCATAGACATGATGAACATGAATTCAAATAGCCATGGTGTACACACCTAAAAATTATAGCAATAATGAAACATGTGGGCACATAAATAAATAAACAAAAAAAACATACATGTGGGCAAAGTAAGATACAATGTGATTCCCATGAAAGAGAATATTCAGATAGACTGTGAACCCTCACAAACAATGTGGACAACACTCTTGGTCATCATTGACTTTGAACAGCAGTACTTCCTTGGTAGTGTTAAGTCCAATCTCAATATGATGATTAGATCTCAGGAACATAACTGCATAGAAAAACTACCACCTTGTTCATACCACTTGTTGATTCAGCAACAGAAGTTCAAGCTAGGCTTCAGACAGAATTTTTACTATTCCGCTCATTAGTGAGAGACATGTGATTCCACATGGTCACAAGAGAAAGAGATCAAGGACGATCATTCTGTGTTGATGAAGCAAGAAGTCCACATCCTCAGATGGTGGGGTAGGTGGTTTTGACAACAATAACTATGGCTTATCTGCTAGCTTAGAGTGACTTCAGAATGAAACCAAAATAAGGTAGAGGCTTGATTAAGAGGACTCCTGGTACTTTTCAAACCTCCTGCCTTACCTGGAGATGCAAATCTTTGAACAGAAGTATGAATCTATACTTTCCCTATACTGTCTAAGTCAGTTTTGATTTGACTGTCTGCTGAAATGAATCCTAAGAATCTTATAAGAGGTCTACCCAAATAATTTCTTATGTTTGTCTGATCTTTTTTTCTTTTCCTTTTCTATTAATATTATTGCTTTGGACCTTTTAAAATTGAACTAAGAATATAAAATAATATTTATAACTTATTTCTGTTAGTATGTAGGTCAGTATGTGCTAAGAACATTGAAAATTTGATTTGATATTATTTCAAGTTAATGAGATAAGAACCATACATGTTGTATATTTCTATTAGAAAAAAAATGTGTATTTTTATCACAGAATTAAACAATGGAGAATGGGAATACCTCCAAAGATTTTATCTTTAAAGTTCTTAACCAGTGTATCCTCCTGCTTTATATATCAGGTGCTGAGCTAGGGAGGTGCACAGTTCCTCACAGTCCAGTTCTTGGGATTCTATTTAGTGCAGAGGATGTGAACAATTAGTTAGTTGAATTGAAATAACAGGCTACAGCCCAATCAGGATAATTTATTTTCCTCACCTGAGTTTTAAGTACTTTCTGAATGGTTTCCATCTTTTCATTCTGGTTTTCAGTGGGTCAGTCTGTGTCACATTACACTCCCAAGTAGAGAAAAAATAATTATCTAGGTATTTAAATATTCAAAGTCTTAGGCCAACCTTTTTTTTTTTTTTAATTTTCAGACATGTTACAATTATCTCTCCGTAATTTATTTTCTCTGAGTTTAAGGAGGCTCATCCAGCTAGAGGTTTGTATTTGCTTATTTGCTTGTTATTGCAAACAAAAGTATTCCATAAGAAGGAATTAAAATTGGAAATAACTTCAAGAGATTTGTATACAAAATATTTCAGATATTTCAAATTGTTAATATGCACATTATATATAGTTAGACTAACTATATGTTATATATACATTATATATATATATATATATATATATATATAGTGTGTGTGTGTGTGTGCATATACTCATAAGTTTGTAACATATAAATAACTCTGACATACACTTATAATGAAAATTGCCTCTGCCCTTTGAGTGGATGGTAACTAGAAAAAGAAACAAAGTTGTATCCTTTCTTCTCATGGACAGCACAGTCACCTTCTCACCTAGTTGTATCTGATTAGGCCAGGCTCATTTGGGATTACATTCACTTGGTCAAGTTACTTGAATATTACTAATTCTAATTCCATGATCAAAATTTCTTCCCGACTAAATTGTTGTTTCACTGATAAACTGGGAGAAGCAGTATGGAAGCTACAGAAATGGCCCTTTTAGCTCATTCCAAATTGCAATAAATATTAAATGGGAAATCTGGGGTGTCTTACTCAGAAGAATAAGCTCAGTGTTTTGCATTACATAATGGGGTGATTTTGCAAAGTCAACAAAGAAGAAACAGAATTGTCTACAAGCTGAACAGTTCCCTGTTCTCAAAGTATGGCTATCCATTAGTACATCTGTTTGCTTAGTCATTGCTATGATGGGCTATAAGCTAATCCATTTTTCTGACTCTTCCAAGACAAAATGCAGATGTAGGTTTTTTTGGAGATACACACCAAATTATCAGAAGATTACCTGATGCATTACCTATTACTATGATATACAGCTAAGCCTGCTGCTCATCAAGAACCCAAATAGGAAGAAGGATGCCAAGTCTCACTGAAAGGTGTACTCTTATGTGTTTCTGCTCCACCCAGGACTTATTGAGAGTTGTACTCTTATGTGCTTCTCCACCCAATCTGGAAAGCCTGAAGGAGGAAACAAGTAATTATTGTCTTCACTTTTATGACAAAAAGTATCCATAGTATGCCATAGTATGTCTTTATCTGTGAAATACACATTTACCTCTCTGATAATATAACAAGTTCTATCCTGCATATTCACAATGATTTTTTAAGCATGAATTCTGTAATGTCTGCATGTAAAGAACCATTCTAATCAATTTTGTACACATTTCCTTGGGGTTGGAGAGTATCAAAGTTACTTTACTAGTGGGTAAGTTGTGAAGATGTAAGAAAAACTGACATCAGATTTTTAAATCTTCTTACTTTTGGCACTTTCTCTTACAAATAAGTCACATACAGGCACATGCTCATATTTGATGTATGGACTCAAACATGGTTCTGCTTTTCATCATGTTAATTTGTGGTCTATAATAGGTACAAACAAAGAGCCAAGATAGGACATGCCATCTTCTCGGTACCAGCATGTTTGATCTCCACCCTATGTGTCGGACAGAAGGCTGGACTCATGGAGACCTTTACAGTACTTAATAAAATGATTTTCTATCTGTAGATGCACATGAAATGCTTCCTACAATAATAAATGATTATTGAAAATGACCTACCACTGCGGAACTAAATTTAAAACAAAACGGCTAAAAAAAAAAAAAAGCAAAACAAACAAACAAATTAAAAAAGTACTGAGAATCAGGGCTAGGGAAGAGAAGACAGGTACTAGAAAGGCTTTAGTAAACAACACATTATCTGTATTTCTTTTTTTTTTTGTTTTGTTTTTGTTTTTTTGTTTGTTTGTTTTTTTGTTTAATGTAAGCAAAGAGACAATTATCAGGTGACCACAATCAACCAAACAAAAGAATCCAGTGACTACTCACATGAACTGAGTAGTGTGTAGTGTGTTTCACTATTATAGCACACCGTGTTTAGATGTTCATGCATGCTTATCAAGTACAGAAAATGAAAATTATGTTGTGGCTTCTGGAGTTGAAAGATGAGCTAAGAAGTCTCCCTTGCTCCCAGGGCTGCCACTGGTACCTTAGCCAGGTACCAGGTACCTTAGCCACATTAATTAATCTAAGTCACGTCTGAAAATTTTGCTGCCGTCATCCAAATGCTGGACTCTGTTCATAATACTGAACATTTATGGTTTTTGTCTAAAGTTCCATGTTGTCAGATGTCTTCCATCATATCTGAGAGTTCCTCTACTGAACACTGAAAGAGTCTAGACCAGCATCTGTCAGAATTCTTTCAATCTAAATTTTGAAAGTACAAATGTCACTCCCTCTATGTCCTAGACAAAGTCTTTTAAATTAGTCAAAAAAGTGGGGTTTGCATTTCAAGGTCTCTTTAATATGAACTCTACTATAATTCTTTGATAGTAAATCACATTAGAGACAATGCCCAAGGCTGCCGATAGTACATTAGATGAAAGATTAAGACTTAACAAGGGGGAGCTCATGAACCCCGAGACTGATAGCTGGGAAAACAGCATTGAACAGACTCAGACCACCTTAACATGGGTCTCAATTAGAAGGCCTAGGCAGTCTAAGGGACCTCTGACATTTCATTCCACTACTCCTAAATGGAAAGTGATAGTCTCTGATAGTGGAACCAGGATGTATCCCTGATGCACTAAAGGACTTTGGGAGCACATTCCCCATGGAGGGATACTCCCTTAACCTAGAAGCAGGAGGAAAGGTCCAGACCCTATTTCAAATGACTTGACAGATTTTGATGATCCCTCCTGGAAGGCATCACCCTTCCTGTGGAGTTGGGGGGATGGGATGGAAGGGGAGTCAGAGGGGTATGGGAAGGAGGAAGGGAGAGAGGGAGGGAGGGGGGAAGGGAGGGAGGGAGAGGGAACTGGGATGGATATGTAAAATAAGGAAAAATTATATATAAAGACTTAATAACCACCCTTACAAACACCCATGTAGACTGAAATTGTCTCAATAAGTGACACAGACCACATCATGTCACAGATCACATCATGTGGCTTTGATGAATCAGACATCCGTTACAGATTATCCCTAGAATAACTATCAAATTAGGGACAGGCATGATGCTCAGTGACAGAATCTTTGATTAATGTTCTTAGGCCCTGGATTCAATCCCCAGCAACCCAATCCTCTGAAAAATATTAAAACACAAAGGCACATGCTTCTTCCCAACCCACCCGGGGATAAAATACTCTCGGGATTTTCCCTTACTGCATACCACAGATACTAACCCAAGAATTTGACACATTCTAGAAACTTGTTGTTTGCCTCCTGCTAGAACTAGAAGACCATCCATTAGTGGAAACATGTTGTTCCCTAACATGAGAAATTGTTCTAAACTTCCCCTCTTTCCTTATCCCTTCAACCCTTTCCACAACCTCAAAATAAACTCTGCTAAATTGAAGCCATATTTGTGAGTCATAAGAGCAAATTTCTCATAGTAGCCAATAAATGGTAGTAGGTTTTGATTCTTGTGCATGTGCAGTGTGCTCTTCTGAGCAGTTTTGTTCATTTGGTATTGCGGAGAGTCTAGCAATGAATCTCTTTGACAGAATACGTAGTCAGGCAGATCAGATTGGGAAAATGAGTTCTTTAGGGCCACAGGATTGTATAGATTGTATGGATATGTATTCACTGACCCAGTGTGAAGAAACATTTTATTCCACTACTCCTAAATGGAAAGTGATAGTCTCTGCTGTTTTCATTGCTTAAACTGCACATTATCATGAAGGACTTTCTTTTAAATTAACTTGAGTGCTAGCATAGCTTTACATGAAAAGAAAAATTAAATCAAATGTTCCGTATTTTGTTAGCAGCATATTGGTTAAGTGAGAACAATTTCTTTATGGAAAAAAGAACAAATGTCTGAATTCAGAATGAAGTAACAGTTCTCTCTCTCTCTTTCTCTCTCCCTCTCTCTTTTACTTCCTCCCTCCCTCATTGTCTCCCTCCCTTTCTTTCCTCCCTCCCATCTCTTTCACACTGTTTCATGCACTTTATTTCACAGAAGTGAGAAGTAGAAATAAAAATTTCTCTTACTTGCTTAAAACCTTTCTGGTTCAACATAATTGGGAAAAACAATAAGAAATCTTAGCTTGGATAAATTTGATTCAAGTTCCAGATATGTCTACATGAGCTCTCCTTTTCTTTGATTTTCCTTGGACATAGTACTTGCAACCAAAGCAGTCTCCAGAAATCAGAATCCAGGAAGCGGCCAGGCTGAATCTAACCTTCCTGGCAGATGCTTGTAAATGGACTGAGTTGCCTTTGCCAGCCCAAACTGCGTAATCTCTGGTTAGGGTTAGGTTCCATGAAAATACTTAGACAGACTGTGGTTTGTGCTGCTGGGTTTTGGTAATAGGATATGTACATGGACCAGGTCACTGATTTAAACCCAGCTGGACCAGGAGTGACCCTTTCTAATCTTCAGATGAAAGCTTGATATATTGCTGTGCAAGAATTTTCTGTTCTTGCTAAAACCCAAATTATGATGGGAAAAAAAATGCTTGGCAAAGCAAGTGGAGGAAATAGAGAAGCAGCTCCATTCTGAATTGGCCAAAATGCTAACTGGCCAGGGCAGTGCTAGTCTGTTTCATTAAGTGATCTAACAAGGCAGGCACACATGTGGTTATTTAATAGGGTGGGCTAAAGAGAACATGGGGCTATTTACTCTGACTGTTTTTGCTTGTACCACTCACTTAACAGGAGTAAGAAACTTGTGGAAATGAGATCTCATAAAAATAGGGGCTTCAACACTCAGGAGCAGTCAATATTCTGCTCAGGTTAGTAAACTTGGTAGTAGGGCACCTAATGTATGCTGGATTTTTCTCCAGCATGGAAGACAAGGGAATTTCAGAGAGGGAGGTTAAGTGTATGGAATAGGATGTGCTAAATCTGTTATTCTCCAGTAGTGGAAAATGTGAGGCATATTACATGAGAACTCTTTTTAAGTATTAGAGGGACATAAAGATCAGCTGTCTTTGATATTACTAGAGCTGAAAATGTTGTACAATGAAATTTAAAATAAAAGCAGGCATTGGCTAGCACGACAATCTATGCTGCAAGTGAATGTCCCACAGAGGATCTATTGTGACTTTTGAGAGAAGAGGAGCAATGGGGTACACATATGATCATATTTCATTATGCAGATATAGAAAGTGCTGAGATACATTTCTTAAGCTTAGATAAGGAAGGTCAGCTGATTCTTATTTGACATCTTTTCCCCTGCAACATTTGGTTATATATCATTGAAGGAATCGTTTAACCTTTTTTTATTAGCCCACCTTGACATAAAACTCACAATATTACAAGTCCCTTTTAAAATATATGTGACACACTTGGCATTCTGCTGGTACACGATAACATTACATAAATGCTAATCCTTGGGACTACATTTGTCTCATATGGCACATTCACTTGGTAAATGAGACAGTAACAAGTTGGAAAATTGGATCTCCCTTTTGTAGATGTGTATAGATTAGAAGAAACTTTTTGTCCTTATAATAGATTTAGTTTTTATTTTATTTTGTTTTATTTTTTTTTTCTTATTTTACATATCGGTCCCAGTTCCCTCTCCCTCCTTCCCTTTTTCCCTTCCTCTGATGCCCCCAACCACCCACCTACCTTTTAATGGATTTAAAAAGCATCTTTTAATGACCATCTCATCATTAAATCACTGGTACAACAAAAGCTCTAAGAGATTGTGGCATTTTGCTTGTATCCATTGTTATGAATTTCCTCTCTTCAGATGACCAGCAAGAAGACTTATTAAAGGTTTCTGCTACCTTTTCAGTGATTGTACATGAATGAGGATAGAAGTTTCGCAACAGAAGATGTGACACTAAACTTTGGGAGAATTTGTTGCACTTTGGATGGAAGACCAGACCCACTGAGAAAAATAAAATGATGAGGAAAGTCAAAATTAGCTGAACAAATCATAAGAAAAAAATCCGTTTATGCACAATGACACTTTTTATTGAAAACAAAGGCTCACTGGATTGGGAAAAGCAACAGGAAGCAAGCTGTTAGCATCAAACAAGCTGATGTTGGTATCTTTGGCAGGGATGAGACCCATGCATAGGCTTGAAAACCAAGACCTATCCTGTTCTTTCTTCAAAGAAATTTCTTCTCAGTTAAATTTGAATATTTCAATCTTTTCTTAATTTTCTTAATTTTTTTCACATCTTTTATTTAGAGCATTCCAAGTCCTTTCATATATTTCTCGAAAGTACGCCATAACCTTCAGGGGTAAAAGTATTAATACTCATGCCCCATGGATGCTGCACTTAATCATTTTTCCCCTGAACTCACACCCAAGAACTTGTCTGAAAGCCAATTAGCATTTAGGCCACATTTTCAGGACTTGGTAACCACATTCACTCTGCAAACTTACACCACATGCTCTGCTAATTGGCTCTGCTGGAAGCTTAAGAAAAGAGACTGGAGACCCAGTGAGCAAAGAAGTCTGACAATGCCTTCACACAATGCTTCTCAACAGGAGTTAGAAATTAGAGCTGTGGAGGACAATGTGCCTGTGTGGCAGGTCAGTGAGATGAAGTACTCAACTTTTTGCCAAAGCAACCTATAAAAGGGGAGACAAAAAGCCAGGGGAAAAAAGTTTGGAGGAGGTATTCACTTAGGATGTAGAGTCAAGGGGTGCAAATGTAAAAAATGGATGATTACAAATGGCTGCTTGGGACTGTGTAGGCAGGGACATTGATTCAGGCCAGTAGGCATCCCTAAGACAGTGACTTCATCTGCAACATAGTCTTGGGTTATCAACCTGGTATCTCCTACCAGCTGAAAGGAACAGGGACAGATTTGTTGCATTTTGGAGTGTTTTGATTTTATAAATTCAAATCCAAATATAAGAATCTTTTTTTTTTTCCTTACTAGAGGTGCTGTAGATGCAGAAAAAGAAACATTTCTGTTGGGGATAATTATTCTTCTAGACAGTGGGGTTGGTCTAGCTACTCAAAGTCTCAAGAAACAATTTGAAAGAAATTGAATGGAGCCTTTGGGAACTGGGGTTAATTGGAAGGATGCACTTGGGAGGATAGAGTATAGGAGCTAGGTGTCTCAGAGGCTGCATCAAAAGTCTCATAGCATTGGATAGTTACTATGTTTTCACTTGGATTCAGGCTATAAAAGCAGCTTTGGGTTCCCAGTAGCAATTAAAATTGTCTCAGCACATAGCATCACTTTCCCGCCTTTCTTGTGATTTTGTGTCCTTGCTTTCTATCAGAAGACAAGAAAACAAAACAGATGTCCCTGACATAGCCTGTCATTTGCTGCACAGATATTCCAGTTCACTTTTCCCTAAGAAACAGTACTGTGATAATAATGGACTCAAATTAAATTGTGATTATTTGAAGCTCTTTCTCTACTGCTACTTATATAAATAAGGCCTAGCCATAACATTTTTAATGCTGGCCTTTGCCCGAAAGGGTTTCTTCTTTTCTTTTTTCATGCCCAAATGTCTAACTTGACATGGAAGATTTTCAGAGTGTACATGTATGAACACATAGACTCTGCTCCAAACTTCATATAGTCCAATACACCTGCTTTCTCACATTCCCTAGCAATTTTCATTCCTCAGTGACATGAAGAAATCAGTAACAAGAGAGACCCACTCATACTGAAAGTTATCATAAGCATTGCTCCAAAGAACTCTCTAAGCTACAAACAACCTTATATAGAATATAAAACACTCCCACCCCACATCCTTATTGTTTTATAATACTCTGATTATTGATATCAGAGTTGGAGACATTATTTTAAAGTACAAGGTTGGAAAACATTAAGGAAGATACCTGATATTGACCCCTGGCAAATACATACTTGTACATGTGTACTGACAAAAACAGAAGCATATTCACATACATAAATCCAACAACATCAGTAACTGATTCTGTTACTGAGATGATTTTTAAAAATTTCAGCAGGAACTAGACTCACCAAAGGAGCAAACCTCTGGCATGTACCATGTGAAAAGGTTTAGCTAGCTTAGATTAACAGAGGTGAGGTTTGTTCTCAGTGTGGCAGGTACCGTTCAACAGTTGTAATACAGGAAAAAAGGAAGGTGAGCAGCAGCATTTATTGGTGTTCTATTCTTGCTAACTGTAGATCCATGTGACTAGGTCATGTTTGTGCCAAGATGAAGTCCGTAACTTCAAACTGAGTCAAAATGAACATTCTTTTTTTTTTTTTTTTAACCTTAAGATGACATTTCAGAGATTTTGTCTCAACAAGGAGGGAAATAATGAATGAAATCCATTTCCCCTTTTCCATAAAAAGCATTACTGCCTCTACCCCAGAATTAACAGCCTAGACAGGAAGCCTTTGAATAGAACTCTTAAAAAACTACAATGTGACAATGAAGTGTGGCTCTTCACAATAGATGGCTTTACTGGGGGTGGGGGAGTGGAAGGACTCAGCTCTATTTAAGAGTCAGAGATCTCTGAGAGTTGAACCATGCTCCAATGAATATATGAATATACAAATTGGAGTTATATCATTTTGTTGTTGTTTTTGTTGTCACAGGGTGTGGTAGACATTGAAGGACTGCTGAATGAAGTTGATTATAATGCATGATTCCCAAAGAATAAAAAAAAAAAGTCATATGTTGAAAGCAAAAAAAAAAAAAAAAACATATATTTCTATTACCACAGTAGCTACCACTCCAACTTTACTGAGAAACTAGTAAAAAGAAAACTCACATTCTAACCCTTAAAGGGTCAAGGTTTAAAGACGAGGCAGTTCTCATTGCAGACTCTCTAATCAACTGAAGCTGTAAATCCCTTAGATTAAGTGACTTGTATCACAAGAATATATTCCTCAAGTTCTAATGGACAAGAAGTCTATGAATAAGACATGAGCTAATCTAATGCCTAGTGAAAGCCTATTCTGAGGTTTGTACATGGTTGTCTTCTTGGTATATCTCACTAAGAATGTTCCACTTGCATGAAATTATTTTTAAAAGGCTCATCTTCAAATACCATTATTGTGGTTTTGTTTTAGCATTTGAATGGGGAACATACATATTCTTTTCATAACCCAAGTAAAATCCCCAATGCTGTGTGTGACTACAGACATGCACTATTGTAGCTGGCTTTTTACACAGCTACAGGGACATCCAAATCCAGGCATTCATGTTTGTTTGGCAAGTACTTTGATGATCCTTCTCCCAGCACTAAAATAGATTTGTATAAATGCAAAACTTTAGTTTCCTCCACTGGCGCCTACACAATAGATGCTCCTGAACTCTGATCCTAATTACCAATATCTCATAAGATGTGTAGGATGTGCAATAGGAGACTTTATGCTATATTCATATAAATATAGGTTATTTGAAGACTGGGGATTTCAAATGCCATTAAATTGTGGCTTGATCTTAGCATATAATGAGGGGAAATAAATATTCAAACCTACAACATAAGTCAAATCTATTCCAAAGACCAAAAATAGAAATAGGATGTGATGGCTATCACTATTTTTAAAAGCAGGAGTAGTAAAGATGAATTACAGCAAGAAGATATGAAAGAAAGCGTACCATGCACTGAAAACCCTGATGTTAGAGCCATCTCCATCCCTGATTATGTATTGATCAAACCAAAGACAGTTTTGTACATCAATTTCAGAACCTGATTACCTGTATTCTAAACGTTCTCATACAAGTCATTGCTTGTGTTGAGACTGGCTGTCAACTGTGTACTGGATCCTCGAAACTAATAATGTCTCAAGGATCATAGGTATGTTCCCAAGTATGTTTCTGTTCTCACATTTTCAGGAGAAAATATATGGATTGGCTACTTTCATCAATCAGAATTGAATATTAGCTTTAGACTATCTCATGAAGTTGTTTTGTTTGATGTTAAAAATGTATGTATTTTTTAGTTTATGTGTACAGATTTTTAGCCTTCATACATGTCTGCGTACCATGTACATGCATTGCCCAAGGAGGTAAGATCTTCTGGAACTGTAGTTACATTTCATTGTTAGTAGCTACATGGGGACAGCAAACAAAACACCTGTCTTCTGCAAGAGCAACAAATGTTCTTCACTGTATCATGTCTCTAACCCAAGTGAAGCTGGGTTAGAGTAATATATCTCAATGTGTTAAAATGGTGATTTAAGTGTACAGGTTTCTGAGTCTTAAATTCATAGGAGAGAGTTTTATGAGGGACGTATTCAGAAAACTTACAAGCTAACCCCATAGATAGCTTGAACATCTTAGATAATTACACTTTTATTTATTTGCTTTAAGTGAATGTGTGTTCACACTCAGGAAGGTCAGAAAATAATCTCCAGAAGTTAGTTGTTTCTGTCCAACATATAATTCCTGAAGTAAATGAGAGTTAGCATCTCAGGGTTAGAGAAATGTACCTTACCCACTGAGCCATCTTACCAGCTCTAATATCTTAATCCACACAAAAGTAAGAAAGTCAGTACATAAAGATGATAACAATGAAAAGGAAGCAGAAGTGAAGGAAACCCATATCACAAACTAATGCCTTACTTTTTTTTTTTTTTTTTTTTTTCCATGAGCTGAAATTCCTAAAGCAGTGGGCTAGCTTCAGGTAGCCCTGGACTGACATACCATAGACATATTCCACATGCCATTTTCTGGGAAGATGAAAAAAACTGGAGACTTCATAGATAGCATTTAACTGTTGAACTTTTTAACTATCTATTTTTAATCTATTTAAATCGATAAGGAACCAAAATGGTGTGGTTCACAGGCATCATAGCTAGGTGGGACTATTGGTTGCCTAATTCCTATGGAAGCTTTCATGACACATTCTAGCAGCATAAAAGCTAGTCCTTGGGGAATGAAGATAATGGGAGATGTCATTCTGTAAATATGTTTCTCATATTGGTTAATTAATAAAGCACTGTTGGCCAATAGGAAAGCAAGATAGGTGGGATTAGGAGACAAGGAGGATTCTGGAAGTAGTAGGAAGGAGTCAAGATGGAAGACAGAGAGAACAGAATGCCAGCCCCTCTCTCCAGTAAGATAAGACCACATGGAAGTACTTAGGTTAATAGAAATGGGTTAATATTTAAGGCAGATATGGCTGATAAGAAATGATAGTAACAGGTTAATAGCATTATATTAAATATGGAGTCTCTGTGTATTATTTGGGGCTGGTGTGTTGGTGGGGCCAGACTGACAAGGAAAAACAACTCATAACAGGGAGATTCAGTTCAGTTTCAGCTGAGGGGTCTTTGGGCCCAGTTTCTGAAATGCTTGGTGTCTTAAGTAATAGGGACTTGCCTTCCATGTCTGGGGTATAACCAAGTGCAATAGCAATGGACTCTGTATTATGGATCCTCTTAGATAGCCCTGGCCAACAACTCAAAATATTGAATTTCAATCTGTGGTATTGGGGATTTTTAAAATTGTATTTGGCTCTTTGAGAGAGAATGGTCAACTTACATACAAAAATGCTACTACAATTCTATATGAATACTTATAGTCTGAAGTGCATGTATTGTAGGTTTTTAAGGTGTTATTTAATAGTATGATTCATCATGGCTTTTTTACCCATCCAGGTTGGTATTTTACCTCCTTCTGTTGTATTTGCCTCCATCTCATATCCATACAGAGCCCTTCTTTTTCCCTTTTAAACTTCTATTCACCATTATCCTCCTCCCATCTTTTTCTATAGTACCTGGTACTGGAAACAGGTACATAATCAATGTTAGTGAAACCATGGTTATGGGAGGAGAATTGACAACGCTAATTTACTAAACCACCATATTCCCTATGTCTATGAACATTTGTCCTTATAGCCTGAGATAAGTAGCCTTTACCCCTCCCTCATCAAGGAAAGAGTTGTAAATCACAGATTGCAATTGACGAAGACCACTACAGAAAACCACAGCCAATAAATATGCAGAGATTAGTTGATCAGAAAAAATCAAATTCCCCAGAAAAGAGCACACCATATGGCTATTTAGGGCAGCTGGTCCTGTGCATGGAATAGCAATTGATGAGAAAATAGGCCAAAAGTTTGAAGACCGGTGAGGACAGGCATATGGGAGAATTTGGAGGGAGGACAGGGAAAGGAGAAGTGTTGTAAATTAATTACAATTCCCAAATAAACAAACAATAACAAAAACAACAGAACTAAAATGACTACAAGTCAACCTACATGAAATTTGAAAAAGTACTTTGGTGTAGATAAATGCAGTGTTGAGTAACCTTTACCTGTAGGGAAGCAAGCAAACAAAACCAAGCCCTATTAGAAACTGCATGGGTATGTAAAGCTTCTAATTGGTAGATAGGAAGAAGAAGAAACCCAACTCAAATACCCAAAAAAATATTTTCAACAAAATCATAGAAAAAAATTCCTAGCATAGAAAAGGCATACCTATAAAGGTACAAGAATAATCCATAACGTCAAACACATTGATCCAGAAAACACTAGTTCAACTTAAATTACATGTTTCCCTTCACACACTGATAATGGGAGATTTCAAAACCCCACTGTCATCAATGGATAGGTCATACAGACAAAAACTAAATGGAAAAATACTGGAGCTAACATGTTATAAACCAAATGGACCTAGGAGATATTTACAGAACATCTCCACCAAACACAATAGAATATACCTTCATCTCTGCGCTACGTGAATCTTTCTCAAAAATTGAACACATACTTGGACACAAATCAAGTCCTAGTAGACACAAGCAAACTAAAATAATTCCCTACATCAATCAAATCACCACAGATTAAAGCTGAAAATCTACAATAACAGAAGCAACAGAAAGCTTAAAAAATCATGGAAAATGAACAACTCTACAGTGAATGAAAAATGGACAACAGGGAAAAAGAAATATATGACTTGCTAGAATTCAATAAAAGTGAATACATTGCATACTCAAACTTATAAGGCACAATGTAAGTGGTTCAAGTCTAAAAGATCTTAAACAACAACAACAAAAATACAGAGGTAAACAGAGGTAAGCTCACCCAAGAGGAAGGATGAGAAGAAATAATCAAAGTGAAGGATAAAAATCAATAAAAGAGAAACAAAGAGAAGAGTACCAAAAAAAAAAAAATCACTGAAATAAAGAGTTGATCCATTTAGAAAATCAACAAGATGAACAAACCCTTTTCCAAACTAACTAAAATGGGGACAGATAATATCCAAATTAACAAAATAAGAAACAAAGGTGGGAGGACATAACAGAAAAAATGAAACTGGAGAATTGGAAGAAAACGTATATATACCATCATATGATCTGCAAATAAATATTCTTTGATTGCTTCTTTTGTAATTTGTATCTCCTTCAGTTGTTTTTATTTCCATAGTTGAGGACTATATTGAAGTACTTCAAGTACTACAATAAATAGTATTAAAAAACAAAATCTGTATTCCACAAAGTAGCAAATCTAATGAAATGAATAATTTCCCAATAGGTATCACTTTTGAAAGTTAAGTGAGGATCAGATAAAAAATTTGAATAGACCTATATCCCATAGTGAAAGAAAAGCAGCCATTGAAAATATATCCCCCTCCAAAAAAGACCTGCAACCAAAATTCTACTAGCTTTTCAAAAAAGTGTTAACATTAATGCTCCTCAAATAACTTCACAAAATCGAAACAGAAGGAACATAACACTGCTCAATTTATTGTATTTGACAGCAGTTATCCTAATATCTAAATCAAATGAAGACCCAATAAAAAATAAATTATAGTTCATTTCCCTCATGAATATATATGCAAAAATACTCAACAAAATACTTACAAACTTAATTTAAGAACACAGCAAGAAGATCATCAACCATGATCAAACACACTTCATCCCAGAGATGATAGTATAGTTTAATATGTGAAAATCAATAAATGTATCCACGAAATAAGCAATCAGAAAGAATAAATCACATGGCCATCTCATTAGATTTAGAAAAGGCAATTGGGGCAAAAAAAAAAAAAAAAAAAAAAAAAAAACAAATGATAAAATTTCTGAAGTGCTTAGGGATACAAGAGCCATACCAGAACAAAATAAGCCATTAACAGCAAGTCTATAGCCAGCACCAACTTTAATGGGGAGAAATTCAACATAATTCCACTCAAATTAAGAACAAAACAAAATATGTTCAGTTCATACTTATTCAATATAGTACTTAAAGTACTTTGATATATTTCTTAACTTAAAAAATAAGAATGAAGGAGAAAATGGAATAAAAATTACAAAGGAAGAAATCAAACTATCCCTAGTTACAGATGATATGATAGTATATATAAGTGTCACTAAAACTCCTAAAACTGATACACATTTTCAGAAAAGTAGCTAGATACAACATTATCTGGCTACAGAATCAGTATTCCTCCTGTATACAAATGACAAACAAACTGAGAAAGAAATCAAGAAACATTTTTCTCAGTAGCCTCAAATAATATATAATATCTTAGGTAGCTCTAACCAAGCAAGTGAAAGACTTGTATGACAAAAACTGCCAGTAATTGAAGAAAGAAGCTGAAGAAGATGTGAGAAGATTGAAAGATCTCGCATGCTAGTGAATCCGTAGGATTAACATACTAAAAATGCCCATCCTACCAAAAGCAATCCAGACACTCAACCTTAATCAAAATTCCAACACAATTTTCCACAGAACTCATATAAACTCTCAACTTCATATAAAACTTCATATAAAAACACACATACCTAAGATATTAGGATACCTAAAACAACCCTGAAAAATAAGAGAAATTCTAGAGGTATCGTGATTCCTGATTTCAAGATGTGGTATGGAGCCCTAGCTGTCCTGGAACTAGCTTTGTAAACCAGACTGATTTTGACTTCACAGAGATCTGCCTTCCTCTGTCTCCCAAGTGCTGGGATTAAAGGCATGTGCCACCACCACCCAGCCTGAAGAAAAAATTTTAAAATAATCTTACATATTATTAACCTCAAAGGATGGCCTAACAAATACAAGATTCCAACAGGGAAGAGAACACAAAAGAGAAACAGCACAGAATTTCAGAAAAAAAAATTAAATATTTTCCTTGTGTTTAAGATCCATATTTTTAAGTTAACACACATGAATGAATCTGTGAAATTATCCAAATTTTCAAAACTGCTTGCTGAACTGGAGTAGTCGTTCTAAAAGAAACATTGAAGAATAGACACTGATTATATAAGGGGTAAGTACTGAAAATTGAAAATTGACAGGAAGAGTAAAGAATAAGAAATCTATGTAAGCTAAATGATGTGTACCTAGGAAAGGATGTGTACAATAAAAGAAAGAAAAATCTTATAGTTGTTCCATGCTCTTTGAAGTGGGAGAGATTTTAGAAACATGTAAATCTTATACTAATAATCAGCAATGTTCTTATTGTTAATAGCTTGAGGAAACGATGGGCGATATATCATGCCAGTGGAAGCAAATCAACAGAGTGCTTGGTTGGGATCAGGTGAGAAGGCAACTACAAGAAAGTCATTATCTCCCTGCTTAGAACTGAGACAGGTCTATCAATTCAAACACAAATACAAAATTCAACCCATCACAAAACAATAACGACAACAACAACAAAATATCCAAACAAAATTACACAATCCTAATACTATGTAGGGATTCTGATTCAGTCAGAAAATGGGCACCTCTGTTTGATCCACAGAACCAATACAAAACCCAGACATGGTACAATCTCTGTAATTCCACTGCTAAGGCAGAGGTAGGAGGAACCACCAGTCTTTCTGGCTAGCCATTCTAGCCTTATTATTGAGCTCCAGGTTCAGTGAGATATCTTATCTGAAAAAAAATAAGATAGAAAGTGATTGAGAAATAAACCCAGTTTCAAACCGTATTCTCCATACATGTTTTCAGCCTGCACATATGTATGAGTGTCAATAGTCAATACCCCCAACACACACACACACAGAGACACATACACACAGACACATACACACACACACAACACACACACAACAACACACACACACAACACACACACACAAGTCCTGTTAGCCTGTGTTATGTCTTCCTAATAATACCTACCCACACTTATCAAGACATATCGAGAGCAAATACCTTGCTGAATGATTTTAAGTACTGCATTCTATTAATTTTTCTTTCATTTTTTGCTAGTTGCACTGATCTCATGTTCAACCCATGTTTTTCTGGTTACATGTTTGTGTGTGTACTAACCCTAGCTTGCTGATGCATGTGTCTTACTCTATTTCTATAAGGAGAAGTTCTTCCCTCTTTACTCACTAGGTCTGAAACACATCTCATGACCATCCGGCTCATGAGAAACAGGAAGAGATTAATTACCCAAGTTTTAAGTACTAAGATCCAGATCTAAACCTTGATTCTCTATGTTTTTAATTATATAACTATGAGTAATTCCCCTAAACCATATATTGATGTCAGTGCTCTGATTATAAATAGGACTAGTGAACTAAATCTCAGCAGATTCCTTTAAGTATTAAATGCAATTCTTTTATTTTGTTGTTTTGTTTTGTTTTTGTTTTCCTTTTTAAATTTAAATTTGAAACAAGGTTGTTTTACATGTCAATCCAAGTTCCCTCACCCTCCCATCCTCCCCTATCACATCCACCAAAGCCAAGCCTATCCCTTTTCTGCTCCCCAGGTAGGATGAGGCCTTCTGTCATATCATTTGGGGCAGGGCCTAGGCTCTCCCCCATGTGTACAGGCTGAGAAAGTACCCTTCTATGTGGGATGGGCTACCAAAGTCTATTCATATACTATGGAAAAATACTGAGCCATTACTAGAGGGCCCATAGACTTCCTAGTCCTCCTAACTAACACTCACATTCAAGAGGTCTGGGAAAATACTATTCTGATTTCCCAGCTATCAGACTGGGATGCATGAGCTCCCCCTTGTTCATTCACGTCAGTTTTTTCTGTGGGTTTCTTCAACCCGGTCTTGACCCCTTTGCTTATCACTCCTCCCTCTCTGTAACTGGATTCCAGGAGTTTGGCTCAGTATTTAGCTGTGAGTGTCTACTTCTGCTTCCATATCAGCTACTAGATGAGGGCTCTAGGGTGGTATAAAATTTCATTATCAGAGAAGGGCATTTGAGGTAGCCTCTCCACTATTGCTTAGATTGTTACTTGTTACTTGGGTTCATCCTTGAAGTTCCCTAGTGCCAGATTTCTCCTTAAATCTATAATGGCTCCCTCTATTATGGTATATCTTTTCTTGATCTCATCTATTCTTCCACTATCTTAATATTCCTCTTCTTTCATGCACAACTCTACCCTCCTCCCCTTCTCTTCCTCCTAACTCCTTCTCCCCTCCCTACATGCTCCCAATATGCTCAGGAGATCTTTTGATATATATATATATATATATATATATATATATATATATATATATGAGGTATAAAGTTGAGGATTGTTCTTTCAATGACTGTGAAGAATTGTGCTCGAATTTTGATGGGGATTGCATTGAATCTGTAGATTGCTTTTGGCAAACTTCCATTTTTACTGTGTTGATCCTTCCTATCCAAGAGAATGGGAAATATTTCCATTTTTTGGTATCTTCTTTAATTTCTTTTTTTAAAACCCAAAGTTATTATTATATAGGCCTTTCACTTGTTTGTTAATCATTGCCCCAAGACATTTTATGTTGTTTGTATCTATTTTAAAGGGTGATGTTTCTTTGCAATTCTTTATAAATACTTGTGAATCTACAATTTCAAATGTAGACTATGACAGACATGGACATGAATGCCTATAATTATATAACTGAGGAAGCTGAAGCAAGAAGACCTGGGTTTCAAAAATAGCTTAGCTATAGAGTAAGTTTCAGATGTGTTTGAGATACATAGGAAGACCTTGCCTCAAAAACATCAATTATAATGCTTACAATTAACTGAGTTACTAATTAAGTGTATTGGTTTTACCTATCACTGTGATCCTGCTAAATTCCTTACTGTTTGGAGCTGAATTGTTTTCTCTGGCCAATTCTATATTTAAAAAGCTCACGTAGTTTTTTGTTTTGTTTTGTACAGAGTATTCTGAATTTGTTATATTATACAGGAATCTTTTTTACCTTACTGTTTATAAAGAATCAGCAGCTCTGAGACCATTGTACATAGTCATTAATAACACTTCAGTGTCCTACATTATTTATATGAATCATCTCTTTAATCCTCTCTACATAATGAGGTACTGTGGTGAATACCCTGGTGTTGCCATGGAGCCATGCAGCACTATGATACTCATTACTTGCTGAGGTCACACACTGAGGAAGTAAGGGTTGACCTGGGATTTACACTCAGCCTATTGGACTCCAGAGTTTTCCCCTCCTTATATCCTGTTCCCCATCTATAATAATAACTCTTGCATAGTCAGCCACCCTGCAAGGGCAGCCAACCAGTACAAGTGGCCTGAATATGATTAACTGCCTGTAAGTGCGCCATTCTTCTTTCTTATTTCCTCATTGCTTAAAAGAGATTAAAACAAGGTTTCCTATCAGGATGATTCTTTTATTTAGTTCCCATTAGAGTGCATGGTCTTCTCTACCTTTATTCTATACCAGGTTATCATATTTATATATGAGTGACTAAGACACTCATATATCACAAACAATTTTAAGTGAAATATAAGATAGATATTCCATCTAAAATTACACATAATAGAATATATCAATTTACAACCTAAATCAGAAACAGTTTAGTATTTTAGATACAAAAATTTGCACTTTTGTGGAAATAGGTTAATGTGAATCCTAGGCTATATACTTTCTATAAACATCTTCATCATTTTAACATCTGTTACAATAAATGCATTCTTATTTCCATGTTGAATAAATTGTAAAATTCAAAACCTTTGTGATCCAGTCATTTCATTTATAGTTTAAAATGAAAATCAAAAATAATATGTAGTTTTAGTTTTAAGTCTATCTTCCACAAGTAAAAGACATATTCTTGGATAGAATCACACTCTAGTAATCAAGGTGATGAGTTGGTCAAACTAAATTCTCTCCTTGGAAATTATGTCAATTTGTGTAATTACAGTTTAGGGACCCAATTTGGAAGACTATGGTCAACTTCTTTTTTCTGAGAGGCTTTTGCTTCACAACTTTATGGACCACCCACAGGCAGCTGGACCTGTTAAGAACAGTAAACAGTGGGGAATTGGTGCTTTTTCTTTGCTACAAAAATTCAAGCCAAAAAAATAAATGAATCTGGATGAATAAAAATGCTTTCCTTTTCAATAGCCCAAGGTGACCTTCAGCAGAAATAAAAACAAAGATGTTTTGCTGTTAAAGGAGAAAATTCTTACTTGAATAACATATATGAAACACTGAAAACTTCAAGTATTCACTATTAATAAATAGTGCTAATATTGATAGTGAGACAATGGCATTTATTAAGAAACAGCTGAACAATTAAAACCTTCAGTAACTAAGACATCTAACTGTAGAAGTGTTCCCAGCAGCTGTCCTTATTCCATCTATCTTACAAACCTCTATGCCAGCTTGTCATATTTTTAACAGCGTCTTACATTTGGGATCATACCCTACTTTGATATCTACATGACATTCCCAAGAACATGCACTTTTCTACAGTGTAATTCCTGACTTAGTCCATTATTCCATTATAAAGCACTAAAAAAAGATCTTTCTCAACTTTCTCATTTTAAATTATACAACCAACCTGTAGTGTCCAAAATACTTTAAATTATTTATATTTTATTATTATATAACATAATATATATAAGTGTAGACATATATACATGTACATATATGTACAAACAGATATATATTATGTGTATATGTTATATATTTTATATAAATGTGTTATATGTGTCTATAAATTGGGGCTAGAGAGATGTCTCAGTCAGCAACATGTTTGCTATAAAAGCATGAGAGTTGGATCTGCTGTTCCCCATTAAAATGGTAGGTAATGTATTAATTATTTGCACACTTCTGTAAATAAATTTAAAGAGTACACAGAGAGGCAGATTCTCGAAGCTCATTGTCCACCCACCCTAGATAAATATATGAGAATCAGATTCAGTGAAAACCTTATTTCAAAAATTAAGTGTGGAAAGAATAGGGGAAAACATCCAAAATCAAATATGACTTCCATAATCACACATGTTCATCCATAACCACCCACACATGCACACTCCCATTTGAACACATACCTATATTATACACACATACACACACACACACACACACACACACACACACACACACACACAGAGTTATTTTTTTAAATACATTTATTGTTTTCCCTTAGGCTACAGATTTTAGATATCAAGTATATATAACTAGTTTAATTTAAAAAATAGTTAGGTAAACTTACTTTTTCTTCCAGAAATTCTTCCCCATTATTGTGTCTTACCACACCTCTTAAAACTCTGTTGGTGAGCTGGAAAGATGACTCAGAGGTTAAGAGTACTAGCTGCTTTCCCAGAGGTTCTGAATTCAATTCCCATCAACCACATGGTGCTCTCAACATCTATAATGACTCTATAACTCTATAACAAATTCTGGTGCCCTCTTCTGGCATGCAGACATACATACAGGAAGAACACTGCATAATTAATAAATGAATAAAATCTGGAAAATAACTCTATTGGGGGAGATTTTAACAAATTTACTTCAATTATTATTTATGAGATAGCATTATGACAGCTTGTCAATTGTTTGCTAAATTAATCAGTACACAAAAAATGCTTTAACATACTTCTCAATGCTAAGTTGTAGATTTCACTGTCTGACCAAAACATCTCCAATTAGGTTTTCTCTGGGCTGAAAATCTCCTTTTGTTTGAGGATGTTGCATTTTTCTGTTATCACAGAAAAGCTAGCTTGAATACAAAACTTGGATCCAATATAAGAAAAGCAGGCTTGACATTAATGAGAACACAACACAACACAAATGCTATTATTGAGTTGTCTGGAAGACTGTGAGTTTGTAAGTCTTTGAACACATGTTATGCTCAGATACAGGAATAAACAGAAGCATGCTATCAATTGTACATCGCCATGTGCAGTTCAAAGATCCCTGCTCACATTATCACGTTACAAATTCTTAGCACTCTCTGAGGCGGCAGGTGCTTGCTCCACAAGCATTTTCACAGAAAGAAATGAAGAAATCAGTAACCCAGAATGTCAGTTTATTTAACAATAAACATCTGTTTATTTGAAACTTTCAAGTCCCTGATTTGTTTTTTAACTTTTATCCAGATGGCGGTTTATTTTACACTTGAGAGGTAAATGTAATTGCAGTCTACTGGGCATTCAAAGGAAAGCAACATAGTTGGTTCAGAGGATGAGGCAATCACATCAAATTTCTATAAATTGTAGTTCACATTATAGTATGAGCCAGGAATAGGGTACATTTAAAACACCATCAGATTTCAGGTTGTCAGGAACATTAAAGCAAGAATTTTACCAGACTTGGTGTGAGTAGACAACACTCTCAATGTCATAAATCAGAAGCCATCTTTGCGAACCTTTGTGTATCAGTATGTAATGCCAGGTAACAGAAGGTCTCAAACTAAGAATTTATTTATTTTGTGTTACAAAGGATTTAATCCAGGACAACGCACATACTGGAAAAGCCATTTTATACAACATGTTCATTATGTAAAGAAGTCTGTAATTCAGATGTACTTATATTTTTTGGGTTCCCTATTTATAATTTTATGACTGACACAATACAATGTTGTGGCTTTGTTCCTAGCTAGGGGGCTGAGCACAGAAGTGTCTGTTTCCAATATCATTTACTTTATTAGGATAATATATCACTTGCAGTTTTAAACAGCTCTGAAGTTGGCAGTTTGATTCTATGATAGCCAGCAGCAGACACAGTATTTTTGATGAGGGAACAGTTCACCTGCTGAGGTCAGTCCCCCTCAGATTAATCTTCCTTTATGTGAGCAACATACCAAAGAATATGTGTCTCAGTAATATCTCTAGAACAAGCCTCTTCTCCCCTTACAGCACATCACTTCCTTTCTTTCTATCCTCAGGGGATGAAATGATTTCTTAGTCATGTGCATGGGCATGAGTTAAAAAACCCAATACAATTTTAAAAGACTACTTTCTACCTTTCATCAAGCAGTAGATTGGTAGCTCCTCTAAGGACAACAGGCTCATGCATAGCAATGACAATGAACTGGAATTTAGAATTACATTTGTATAGACTGGATGGCCTGAAACTCTTTATGTAGACAATTTTGGTCTCAAACATGTAGAGATATACCTAACCGTGCCTTCCAAGTACTGAAAGAAAAGGCATGTGAAACCAGGCCCAGCTAAATATTTTTTGTTTATAGTGTTTTGAGTGATTTGATTAGTATAAGACCACAATGTCAGTCCCTAGGAACCAGCTGACCAAAGTAATCAGGGAAGAAGATTTGAATGCTTTTAAGTAAAAGTTAAAAGTTATAAACAATAGTAAAAAACAAACAAAAGATGAGATAATTAATTTAACCTGAGAAGCTTCTTGTAAAATAGAAGACATAATCTCCCAACTCACAATAAAACAAAAACAAACAACTAAATAACAACAAAAAATGCTAGGGACAAATTCTAAACTTTCAAATAATTAACATCAATAATCCCCAAATTGGTCCATAGATTAGAAACAGAAGAAATATTGATCAATTCTTCTAGAAAGTTACAATTTCCCAGCAACCTAAACCATATAAATACCTAACAAAGAAAGAGAATTTCCATATGAACATGGATTCAAAAATTTTCAACATGATAGTTGCAAACTGAATCCAAGAACACATAAAATAGATCATACATCATGACCAAGTATGCTTCATCCCAGATGCAGTGATGATTCAACAAATGCAAATCAATAAATGTAATAACCACCATTTAAACAAATGGTCATGATTATCTCATTAGATACAGAAGAAAAAGAAAAAAACTTTGACAAAACCCCAAAACCCTTCATGATAAAAGTCCTGGAAATAGCAGGGATATAGGACACACCCCAATATAATAAAGGCTACTTACAGCAAGTGCATAGCCAACATTAATCAAAATCGAGAGAAACTCAAAGCATTTCTATTAAAATCAGGAATAAGACACACCTATTTATGACAGTATTTGAAGAGTTAGCTAGAGCAAAGAGACAACTAAAGATGATAAAAGAGATACATGTATAAAGAAAAGAAGTCAAAGCACCTTCATTCAAATACAGTGTGATACTATGCATAAGTGATTCTAAAAATTCTATCAGGAAACTTCTACCACTGATAAACACTTACAGTGAATTAGCAAGGTGCAAATTTAATACACAAAACTCATTAGCCTTTCTATATACAAATGACAACTGAACTAAGAAAGAAATCAAGGGAAAATACTTTCTACAACAGTCTCAAAAAAATTATAAAGTATCATGAACTAACTTTTTTTGATAATATTGTTTATTTAAATTTGCAACAAGATTTTTTTACATGTCAATCCCATTGCCCTCACCCTTCCCTCCTCCCTTGTCCACCCACCAACCTCCATTCTATCCCCTGTCTGCTCCCCAGGGAGGGTGAGGCTTTCCATGGGAGATCATCAAAGTCTGTCATATCTTTTAGAGCAGGGCCTAGGCTCTCCCCTATATGTCTAGAATAAGAAAGTATCCCTCTATGTGGAATGGGCTCCCAAAGTCCATTTGTATGCTTGGGCTAAATCCTGATTCACTACCAGAGGCACCATAAACTACCCAGTCCTCCTAACTAACACCCACATTCAGGGGTTCTAGGTCAGTCCTTGAACAGCTACTTTGGAAATCAGTATGGCAGTTTCTCAGGAAAATGGGAATCACTCTATCACAAGATCCAACAATTCAACTCTTAGGCATATACTCAAAAGATGCACATTCATACAACAAAAACATCTGTCCAACTATGCTTATAGCAGCGTTATATGTAATAGCCAGAATCTGGAAGCAACCTAAATGTCCTTCAACTGAAGAATAAAGAATAGATGGAGAAAATGTAGTACATTTACACAATGGAGTACTACTCAGTGAAAACAAAATAAAACAATGGAATCTTGAAATTCACAGCATATGGATGCAACTAGAAGAAACCATCCTGAGTGAAGTAACCCAGTCACAAAAAGACAAACATGGTATACACTCACTCATGTATGGATTTTAGACATAGTACAAAGGATTGCCAGCCTACAATCCACACTGCCAGTAAAACAAGGGAAAAAGGAGGACCATAAGGGAGATAGACATGGTCCCCAGAGAAGGGAAAAGGAACGAGATCTCCAGAGAAAATTGGGAGCACAGGGGTAGGGAAGAGCGAGTTATGAGAAAGAGAAGGGGAGACGAGGAGGTGAGAGGATGGCATGAGAGAGCAGGAAAATTGAGTCAGGAAAAGAATAGAGGAGACCAATAAAAGAGAAACCATCATGAACTAACTTTAACCAAGTAAGTGTAAGACTTTTATGGTAAAATCTTTATGACATTGAAGAAAGAAATTGAAGAAAAGATGGAAAGATGGAAAGATCTCTTATGCTTATGGATTAAGAGGTTTAATGTAGTAAAGATTGAGATTCTACCTGTTGTGGTTGTGTGTCAACTAGGCACAAGCTACAGTCATTAGAAAAGAAAGATCCTCAGTTGAGTAAATGTCTCAATGAGATATCGCTATAAGGCATTTTCTCAATCAATGATCAATGGGTGAGGACCCAGCCCATGGTGTATGGTGCAATCTCTGGGCTGGTGGTCCTGAGTTTTATGAGAAATCTGGTTGAACAAACCAGGGGAAACAAGCCAGTAAGCTCTACAGCTTCTGCATCAGCTCCTGTCTCCAGGACCCTGCCATGTTTGAGTTCCTGTCCTGAATCCTTCAATAATAAATAGCAATATGGAAATATAAGCCAAACAAACTCTTTTCTCTCCAACTTGCTTTTTGGTCATGAGGTTTTGTCACAGCAATAGAAATCACAACTAAGACACTATCAGAAATAATCCATAAATTCAGTTCAATCCTCAATCAAGATTAGAAGACAATTCTTTGCAGAATTTAAAAGGACAGCTTTTAGCTTTACGTGGGAACACAAAAACTCACGATAGCTAAAGCAATACTAAACAATAAAAGGAATAGTGATGGCATTGCCATTTCTGTTCTCAAATTGCACTATATATATATATATATATGTATATATATATATATATATATATATATACATATATATATATATATATATATATATCATGGAATTGACTATTGGTTGCTCTCCACAAAACAACAGTAAGGACATATTATTGGAGACAACACCTACACAACTCACTGAACAAGAAGTTGAGATGCTGCCTACATAGAGCTTTTACTGCCACAAGACTAATAATGTTCCTGGGACTAGAAGTACCCTGTAAACTACTAACAGAGAAAGGTAAACAACACAGCTACAAATATTTCAATCCACAATAGAGAGCAGATTACAGGGTAAGCTGGGCTAGTAGTGGCATGAAGCTTGTGAAACTAACTAGCCAACCAATATCTGAATGGATTTAAGGCCCCTTATATGAAATTAAACACATACCTCACACTTTGTTCACAGCCTAGAACCATGCACTAGATAGGTCAATGACCTGGGGGGGGGGGAAAGCAAATCATACTGTTGTGTAAAAAGAGCTTAGCAATAAAGAACTTTTAATGGCATTCTGCTCTACTCATAGATCAGTGCCTTGTTGGGCTATCATCAGAAAAGTTTCTACCTGCAGCAGATGGAAACAAATACAGGGACTTGGAGACAGAAAATGCAAAGAGTAGGATACATTGATGGGATGCCATAACCTTCCTATATCAAGGAATAGGAAATTCTACAGAAGTGTAAATATTTGAAAGAGAGTTAAGAGCCAGGGGGGGATGAAAGACAAGAGGAAAACAAGGCCAAAGGGAAAAAAAATCAGAAACACTTATGCAACATCTCAACAATTGGCAGCATGCATAGGACCTACATGGTTCTGTACCAGAGAGAGTCCTACAAGGGAGAGAAGTGGACACATTCCCCCAACCTTAAACCAGAAGCTAGTTCTAACTGCTAAACACTTGAAAATGAGTAATTCATTTTCTCCAAAGGAATCTTACTGGGGATACAAACAACTCTTAAGTGTAGGCTCTAGCAAAATATGGATATGGATATAGAAGGCATATATGCCTTTAATGTATGCACACAGGAGGCAGAGGCAAGCAGATCTCTGAATTCAATGTCATCCTTGTTTACAGAGTGAGTTCTAGGACAGCCAAAGCTACACAGAGAAACCCAGTCCAAAAAAAAAAAAAAAAAAAAAACACAAAACAAAACAAACAAAAAACAAAGAAATAAGGAAGGAAGTCAGAAGGAAGGAAGGAAGGAAATAGTGTGCTTAAAGATTTATTTGGACATTGTCTCATAACACTGTGTCAGGGCTTTTTGTTTTTTGTTTTGTTTTGTTTGTGTTGTTTTGTTTCTTAAACTTACAGATCCTTCCTCCCATATATATAGTGCCTCCCACATTTATTTTGATTTTATTGATTTCCTGTGTGTGTGATTATGTTTCTGCATTCATACTTGTTTCTCCTGCTTTAATTTTGGCTCTTTTTCTTCTTGTGATCTGCTTTGTCCTATCACAAAACATTTGCTTTCGGTTTATCTGATTGTATATTATTATTTTATTATTGGGTTATCATTCATATCATTATTTTATTGTTTCTTATACAATTGTTTGTTATCTTTGAAATGGTTGTTTTCTTTATTTTTATTAACATAATGTTTATTGATTCTTTAGGAATTTTACAACATAGACCCTAATCCCATTCACTTTCCAGTCCCTCGGTGTCTGTCCTTCACCCTTGTAGTGTCTCCCCAAAAAAGGAAAACTAAAAAAGAAACAGTAGGAATAAGATAAAAATAAAAATGCAAGTAAGAATATAAATTAAGAACAAATAAGCAAACAAAAACAATATAATTTTTTAATAAATCAAACAAAAAACAAAAACACTTTGCTCCTCCATCTTCTCTGACTCTCCATCAGCTCTTCCCTGATTTCCCATAACTTTTACATTCATCTTGGTAGTGTGAGCTATTGGGTATCATGCTGTATTCCCTTTTTAGCCACACAGCTTTACTTGCAAATGTTCTTTGTTTAATGTGTTGTTGTTCTGGTTCAAGTCCTCTGGCTTCTGGAACACCATCAATATTAGACCCCAACCTTGCCCCAGTCACAGAAATCATGTGTCATTCCCTTGCTACAATGCAGCATATCATAGATGGGGTAGATGTTGCAGAGTGTCCACTCAAAGCACTGAGTGATGTCTAAGTGATAGTTGTGTTGTTTTGACATGTCCCCTAGGACTATGACCATTAGATGAAGAGAATGAGCAGCTTTCCCATTAGGGGGCAGGGCCATCTCTCCTGTGCCAATGTATTGGGGTTTGTTATCCCAAGGCCTGAGAGAGTCAAGGTTACCTCTCTGATAAGGAGGAGGGCTGCTCTTCTGTGGCTAGCTCAGCATGGCCCTCCTACTACAACACATGCTTTGAATGGGTCACTGTGGTAACAGGGGCAAGAGACAACAACAAAGACCCCAGATGCAGCAGGATGACAGACCCAGACACAGCCATCAGCTGTAGCTGGAGCTCAGATATAGCCATGGCCCCTGGTATCAGCACAGGTATCTCAGATTAACATGGGCCCAGCAGCACTGTGGTTCCTGAACTCCAACATGTTCACAGGTTTTGGCCCAGACCTAGGGCATCCGCATGACTTTCCATGGTACCAGGAATCATGGATAGCAATGCAGACCCTAGCTGGGGCAGGGCCTCAGACATAGAGAAGAGACATGGCCCCAGGCTGCAGCTTGGGCCTGAGTATTATCATGGTAGATCTATACGGCCCCATGACATCATGACCCTCGGATATCAACTTGGCATGAGGTGTTGGCCCATAAGAGCCATCAATGTATAATTCACAGCTCTGGAGAACCTGTGATCAGGCACAAACTGACACCAGTGCTTATTATTTCCTAATGTTTGATCTCATGTCCTGTTACATCCTCCTATAACCGAAACAATATAGGAGTTCTTTGGTATCTCTTCCCTACAGGAAATTATCCCTTTCAGGTAAGTTCTGATCACTTCCAATAGGCTCCGTTTCCAGACACCACTGGGAATTAATGATCAAAATGTAAATTTTGGGAGTACAAAAAAATATTCAGTCTATACACAGGCTCCCTAAAATATAAAACGTAAAACTACCTTATGATTTGGTGACAAAATATCAGGATATTTATGTATGACAACTGAACTTATGAGCAGGAAGTATTATTGGCATGTCTATGGTGTTGTGGTATGATTGCTAAAATCCAAGAAGGAAAAATGTGCTTATTAAAAATACATGCATATTAAAAAGTTCATACAAAAATGATGCGATTTTTTGAAGTTCTTGCCATTGATTTTACATACAGTGAAGGGTGCATGCAGAGAGACATTCCTTGTTGGTAGCAATGCTAAATGCAAAATGTAGAACTTACCACTCAGTATGAAGGAAGATGCTCACTGGTGTATATTTCTTGCCATGGATCCCTCTCTCTCGCCAGGAAAAAAAAAAAAAGAAAAGAAAAAAAAAGAAAAGAAAAAAAGAAAACCCATAGCTGTACACAAAACTTTAAAGCAGTTAATCCTCAAATGATATTGTTCCTTAATATCTTTGTATTGCCTTATAGAATCAGCATATGAATTTAGTTCCTAGGGAAGAAAGGGTATTTCATGTTGTTCATCTCTAAGTGCTATGTTGATTTGATAATAATAGTTAAAAAAAATTCAGTCACTTTGTTTTCTGTGTCCTGCTAATTCCTGTGTGTTGTTTTGTTTGTTTTGTTTTGTTTTTAGCCCTTTATATACTTTGGATATTAATGATGAGGTCTGCTTTTAACATGCAGCTTACAGAATTAGTGAGGCTGCTTGCCTTTCTTCAAATTTTCCTGTAGCAACTCTTAAGTATAGAGGCAAACTAAGAGATATGAAAATTGCTTCTAGAAGTTAGAAAAGAGGCAGTCACCTGAATGTGAACTCCCCATGACTTTTACCTCCCACAACCCAGACATGAATGACAGTTCTTCAGGCATACTGAGTCTTTCATTTGAATCCGATCTCTAGTTTTTACACAGTAAACTTTCCCCTGGGGACATGCAGCCCAGTGATCTCACAATTCTATATTCTCTTTCCAATGGTATTGTAAACTGGATGAGGGGGTACAGGTCACACACTCTTAAACACTTGCGAATACTCTGTCAACATCAAAGTAGAATGAAGTTATCACTCTGAAATTACATGAATATGCAGGCTATCCAATAATGATATTCTTCCTGGGTTAGTAATGCAGTGGCTCTGCAAATATTCATTGAGACACTCTGTCCAATATGCTATGTAGTGTTTGAAAACTTAGAATGAATCAGGATAATAATAATGACCCTCTTTCCCTCAGACAGCTTATATTTATTGTATAACATGGACTATAAGAGCAAACACAAATAGTAGATAGGGATAGGAGGAAAATTTTCTTAGCAAAGAATCTCCTATTGAGGTGGTCCTGTGCTAGGAAGTCACTTCCTCCATTGTCTTGTCCTATGTAGAATGCAAATTTGTGCAGATATGTGATGACTTAGAGCTACTGTGTAAAATCATCCATGATTCTACAGACAAGCAAATAATGCATTAAATCTTCCATCCCCCAAGAGCATGTCATCCCTCTGTATCCCTCTTCTCAGCCTCTGTCAGTTCCCTACCTTCCTCTACACACTCTTACTTCTCCTTTCATACCATGTATACCCATTAGTATTTATCCACATAAATACAAAAAATACATATACAAGTAATATTTGTAACTTTTCTGCTTCAAACAGTTCAGTTGAGAGGCATTAAGGCCATATGCAACTACTGCCATTATCGACCTTCCAGGGTTTTGTTTTGTTTTTATTTTTAGACACTAAGCTCTCAACCCACTAAAGAGCATCGGCATGTTCCACTGGCTCCACAGCCTTGTGTGATTACCACTTACTTACTTTATCTGTGGATTTGTCTACTTTAGGAAACTCAAAGTAGCAAAATAAAAACAACAAACAAGCTTGTCCTTTTGCAGATGGCTTCTATTGAAGTGTAACCCATGCTCCACTGTGTGCATCTGCCCATGTGTGCTTTTGATGGATACATCTTTCTTTTTCTTTTGGGGCAAGTAGGAAGAGTAGAGCTATGAACATGAATGCACGAATATCTGTAATATTTTCTTCTGAGTTTTGATTAAACATATCAAGGAGTAGAATTGATGCATTTATATCCTGATTATATGTGTTGATTTCTAATGTTGCCATTTTGTATTCCCAAAGAGAATGTAAAAGAACTCAATTTCTCCTCAAACCCAAACTTGGCATTTCACATTGGTATTTAATAAGGCACAGCTCTGTAAGTATAAAGTGATATTTCACTGTGACCTAAGTTTACATTTGCCTAATAATTGATACTATATGTCTTACCCTCTGCAGTGCAATCTTTGCCTTGAAGAATGACTGATTTACTAGACAGATCAGGAGAGGTTATGAGGAAAAACAAGGGAGAATTAACTGATCAAGAAAGAAAGAGTATGTCTCATGTCCAAAGAGTGTTACAGAGTGCAGTAATCTAATACAAGTTTTACTAGAATTGGTACATTGAAAGGTTCCAGTAGATTCTCTGTATGGTTTCTTAACTAAACAGGGTTAAGTTATGAGAAAAAGGTGAACATTTGGGAAGCAGCAGTTCCTTCTGTACACAAAGTTGTCAAAACATGCACATATCTGAGGACATAAAACTACAATTAGCAAAGAACAAATTATGCAACACAGAGAGGATCAGTCATGGAGGTGGCAGTTGCCCAGACTCAGGAAAATTATGAGGACACAAGCATAATATATGGAAGAAGTGGTGGTCTTATATACCTGAGGAATAGGACAGTGAAAGAAGATTAAAGTTATAAAAATGTAATAAGAAGTCTGCCTTAGACATATTAAATTTGATGCCTGCTATAATGGGAAAAGATCAGATGGGAAATCTGAAGATACTTGAAATTCAAAGAAATTGGAGTTGGAGATATAGAAATATTTGCCATTAGTTTAATGATGGTATGGATAATGGTTAATGCTATACTTAATCTCGAGGTGGGGATGAGATTGGAGTGTGGAAAGCCCAACACAGAGCTCTAGAAATGTCTGGTATGTAGGGACTCAAAAAGATAGAGAAAATAAAATCTATGTAGAGACCCAGTGAGGGAGAGGTGAAAGGACTATAGTACCTGGAGTGGAATTGAGAAGATGGGACAAAACAATAAAGAAGAGAGTCTAGAGAAATCTCGCCACAGTTCAATAACGACCTTGAACTCTTCAGCAAATAGAAAGCATAAGCTTTAACCACCATCAGAATTTACTACCAATGTGCAGCCTCTCAAGGTCCTGCTGAAACAAAATGCAAACTACTTCGTTTTTTAATGAATACCATCATGTTCCATTTCTATGATATTCTGTTGCCATTTGAAATTTAACCATATAAAATAAAATAAATACCATGCCCAAAAGTTCAAAATTAGCTATTAAACATAGGATGTATTCTAGAGTTATGCTTAAATCTGTTAACAGCCAGTCTTACATAAAACAAATCTAACTGTAAAACCACTTCAATTAACCCAACCACTTTCCAGCTAAGTAGATATATCTTTTAATTAACTGTTTTATTTTTGCTCTTAATTAAATGGCTAGACAACCTAAAGCATTAAGTAGAAAATCACAGTATATTTGCAATGCCATATGATTTCTAAATTCTACTTGTATAGCCTCAGATTCTGTTGGATTATCTACAAGACAATTGATGAAAAACTAATATCAAACTTTAAATAGTGAGCTCTTTTTCCTCAAAGAAGTAGCTTCATGAACCCTCCCCACACTCTCTGGAAAGGTTTTACATGTTTTATATTCACACATGGTTGTGACCACTGATAAGATGAATAGTAAAAGCAACCCCAATTTTTAATGGTATATGATGCAAAGAACCCCTGGAACACCTGAGAAACATTGACAAAAAGTTGAAATCCTTTTTTGCAGTGTGATATGCAGTAAAATTGAAGGAGACATGCAGATGAAGTGTGACTCACACTTAGACACAGGAATGGGAGAAGATATAATAAGGAATGTTAAATTATGCTTGCATTTTGGGTGAAAGTGTGTGATGTGCTATTGCCTCTTTGAGGAGCTGCACATTGCCTGGGGCTTAGAGCCAGTGTGATACTGTGGCAGGAGAAGCCCTGCTGAAGAGCTGAAGTTACCTGCTGGCTACCCATGGTCAATGGATGGCAGGAACAGTACAGGTGTTCTTATCTGTGTTGTTGTCAGGACAGAATCTGTTGTCAGGACAGACTTCAAAAGGAATATTGAAACAATAGCCCTCATTACAAACAAGAGATCACCATGGACACAAATATCAACAACTGTGAGTAATGATGAATAGCAAATCCCAGAGACATGAACAAGGTGACACAGAATTGGACATATCCCAGTAGATTTAGCTAGACTCCATTCACTCCATGTAATTCATGCACTCTCAAACCCCATGGGAAAATAGCATTTTTTAGAAACATAAAGAGAAATAAAATAATTATATAAAATCATGAGTGTTTGCTTGAAAAGTTGGAGCTTTTTGAAATAGAATTTTGCCCCCATGGATTCATTATCATTAATTGGCAATTTAGAGTTCTCATCACCTCCTGATACTTAATAGAGTGAGGAATAAGGATGAAAAAAAATAACTACAGGAATGAGAAGTAGCTACATCAATATTCAAAATAACTATAATTACTTTGCCTGGCTGAATGGTAGTAAATGAATAATTTTTTATGGCACTGATAAGAATCTTAGTTCTTCATCATTAAACTACACCACCACAGCTACATCCTGATAGAGTATGTCTCTAATAGTTTTACAGAATGTATCACACTCCTCAAATATGTTCCTTTCTTCCATTTTATAAGCCAATGTTCTTAGTCTGTTCTTCCCGTTATTTTCCTACTTCCAATAGGTTGTCCATGCCCAGGTAGTCAGCTCTATGCTGTGTAAATGGACACCTACTGGATTTAGTAAGAATATAAAGAATATAAATATATATCTATAGGTATATATTTATATTCTTGAATTTTAGTTAGAATGGTGGACAAATACAGGAGGATTTGGAACAGGAAGAGTTATAAAATAATATTGTATTCATGTATGAAAAGAATGTATTCGTGAATGTATAAATAAATGAAAATGAAAAACATGTGAATCAAGAAAATTGTCAGTTATTTATTTGGTTATTTGGTATGTCACTAATTTCTATTTTAATCTTTATTATTTTATTTTTATATTTTCTATTATGTTTTTGTTTTAAAATATTTAAAATGAAGTATTGGTCACTTCGATTTTTTAAAAATACTTCTTTTTGGATGATCATTAGGTGGATTAGTAGATTTTTTTTGTGTGTGTGAAACAGGTTTTCTCTGTGTAGCCCTATATATCTTGGAAGTGGCTTTGTAACCAGGCTGGCTTTGAACTCACAGAGATCCATCTGCTGCTGTCTCTTGAGTGCTGGTATTAAAGGTGTGCACCACCATCATCCAGCTGAGAGATACTCTTTACCTGTAATCTATGGTTACCAAAAGTGTGGTTCTTAATAGGTGGCTGCTACCACAGCAGCAGCAGAAGTTCCTAAAATGAAATAAAATTATAATTCCTTATTACCATGAGGCTAATGAAGACCAGAATCCTTTGGGCTGCAGCTCACACCTCTCAGATGATAATTGTACTGCTTCACAGTTGCTTGAGAAGTTCTTTCTGGGAGGAACCATGGATGCACACAGGGATTATAGTAGCTGGTGAAGGACTACTGGTACATGGGAGAAAGTAGACCAAAAAAAAAAAATTAAATAAAAAATACTGACACTCAGCCTTCCTGCTCTTTATGAAACAAGAACAATCTGTTGTTCTTCTTGTTCTACACAGCCTTCTACCCCATATAGGAGTTAAGTGACATCAATTTAATTTTTTTGTTTTGTTATTTGCAAATGCCCATCTGATTGTTTCCTGATATTTAATGAAAAGATTGTTTTTCCTCTATTAAATGTCTGAGTTTTATTTTTTACAAACAGTGGTTAAGGCTTCATGTATAATTCTAGTTTAGAAGAGTCTATTCCATTCTACTGGTTTATGAGCTTGCCCCTGTATCATGACTACACTACTTTAATAACAATAGCTATATAGTTATTCTAATATTAGGAGATATTCCTCTTACTTTACTTCTGTATTATAAAAATAGCTGAATTATCCTATGGTTTGTGGTTTTACACAGCAATTATACAACATAATTGACCACATGTACAAGATAGTCTGATAGGATTTTGGTTTTTTTTTTTTTCATCAAACCACATCTGTCAGTTCTGCTGCCATACTGTCTGTTGCATAATCACTGATAATTTTATAGCTCAGTCCTTCCAAATTTGTAGAAACTCACATTGTGTCACCCATACTTGTTTTCAATATTACTTTACCTCAACTTCTTGAATTTTCCTCAAACAAGCCCATTGTCTTCTATATTTCTATATCTAATAAGTATCATCAACATTATTTTTTACTTCAGGTACTTGAGCACTACTGGTTAGACATTCCACCTTGGGTTCTTGGTCAGGTACTTCTGTACACCAAAAGTAATTATTTTAAATATGTATCTATTTTTAAAAATACCTCTTCCTGGTACCATATAATAGATGAACCAATTCCCTTACTCATAGAAAACAACTGAGTTTCTTAATTTTTTTTTTCATAAATACTTGCTTACATTCATACACTGCCCAAAGACCACTTGGTCAGTCTCCACCTCTTACATACCTACTACTTATCTTAACTGAAAATAACCTTTATCATATATTCAAATGTCCTATTTGTTTTGTTTTTTGAAGCAGAGTCTCATTATCTTGCCTTCATTGTCTAAGAATTCACTCTGTAGATTAGACTGGCCTCAAACTCACAGAGAGATACATGCTTGTCTCTGTCTTAATGGTGGGCCTAGCTTTGGTAGTTTCTCCAGAGATGCAATGTTTTTTAGGGTTGACTATCTTCTCTGGTAGAGGCAATACCAATTGCTTCCATTTGGCCTTTTCAGCAATAGCCTTCACAGGCCAGCAAACTATAATGTGAATAGTTAAGTCTGCTTATTCCAATTATATGCTCTGGGGCTGAATAAATAACCACAAGATGGGTTCATAGGCCCATTGTACCTACTGTGAGTCAGACTTCAAACAAGTCTCCAGTAATCAACTAACCTTTCTAAGACTCTATTTCAACTAGTTGATGCAGCATGGATAATAAAAGACACTGAGACTGATAATGGGGTTCAAGCTTCCAGCTGAAGATCAGAGAAGCAAAGCAGCCAAGCCAGTAGTTCTTACCTCAACCAAGTGAAATAGCAATCCTATCCCTATGAATCCTCAAAGGCAAAGGGTTTGCAGAACCTTTCTCCTCCTCCTCCTTATATTCCTTTCTCTGCCCAGCTATATCAGTCCTGTGTCCACCTCCTAGTGCTGGGATTAAGGGCATGTGTTCCTAGGTGCTGAGATCTCCTTTATGTGTGCTGTTTCTTGTTTTTAGACTGGATCAATTTCATGTAGTCATTGTGGCCTTGAAATAACAGAGATCATCAATCTGTCTGTTAATCCTGAGTTCTGAGATTACATGTGTGTGCTACCACCATCTAGCTACTATAGCTAACTCGTATGGCTGCTCTGCTATTTTGATCTCCAGTGGGTTTAATAAATCATAAACAACATATCACCACATTCCAATGTTATAAATGCAGTCTTCACCACAACATTTCAAGTAGTATAAAATTGTGAAGGTTTTCCTGTCCTGCACCCTTCTAGTAGGAAATTAAATGATATTTACTGCTTTTGATGTTATGTGTGTACATAAATATGGGTTTCATTATGATATTTTCATAAATGTATATTAGTGTGTGGACCTCATTCCCCTCCATTTAGCCTCTATTGACCTATTCTTCCTTCCTGATGATTGGTCTACTTTACTCCCTTATATATTTCTGTTCCTGTGTGTGTACATGTGGGTTTTTAGATTTTGCATATTACTACCTTGCTTCTATTATCAATGATGATTACATTCTATTCTCTTTTCCTGAAAAAGTTATAATTCACTTTTCTTTACAGTTTTAAAAAAACTCTATCATAGCCTGGAGTTTGTGGTACATGCCTTTAATCCCAGCACTTGGGAAGGAAAGGCAGGTGAATCTCTGTGAGTTCAAGGCCAGTATGGTCTACAGAGTAAGTTCCAGGACATTCTCCAAAGCAATGCAGAGAAACCCTGTTGTGGAAAAACAAAACAAATAGACAGCCAAAAACTCCTCTATCCTGAGTATAAATCCCATATTTTCTTTATCTATTTATTTTTAAATGTAAACTTCAGCTAATTCCATGTTTTGGCTCCTATGAACAGTGTACAATAACCATGAAAGGAAAAATAAGAATTAACTGGAGTTTACATTTAAAAATGAATAAAGATACAACCTGGTTTTCAACAAAGGCTCCCCATGCAGGGTGTGTGTGTGTGTGTGTGTGTGTGTGTGTGTGTGTGTGTGTGTGTGTGTGAGAGAGAGAGAGAGAGAGAGAGAGAGAGAGAGAGGAAGAGACAGGTAGAGACAAAGAGATAAAGACAGAGAGAAAGACAGAGACAGAGAGAGAGGAAGGTTACTGATTCTAAAAATAATGGTGTTCTTGGGAAAACAGGATATCTACATGTAGTCGAGTAAAAACACTGCTTTTGCTTGCTTGTTTGTTTAATTGCAGAGCTTACTCTGTTTCTTCTGTAAGCACTCAGAATCCATTACTGGTGTCATTTGACTGGCTAAACTTTCTTCACTACCTGCCAATTTAATAGAAGGTTTTCATTAACTTTTGCCTAGTATATATTGCCCTTCATTCTTCAGGGCTCAGTTTCATTACTCAAGTATGACGAGAACATTTCTTTCTTCTCACAGGCACTCTACTGTAATTTCCACTTATTTTCATATTTTCAAGCAACATTCTCATAGTTACTCCACTTATTTTCTAGCTTTATAGCTGTTTTTTTTTTCTTTTTGCTATTAGTCCACTAAACTAAGTTTGCTCTCTACTAACACAAACATTTGTGTATGTTTCCAAAAATGAGTATGAACTAGCATGCCTTAGGTGGGAAATTAACACATATCACTATTATCCAGATCTAAGGCATATTTTAGTGGACTCTGAAAAAAGCTGAGTATATAGAAGAGCCAATGTATGATTTTGGCTTGAAATTGCATAGAGTCCCATAACAGGAGAAGAAGAAATGTTATCAAATAGGGTATGTACATAAATAATCACATGAGAGGAAAGCTTCTTGTAGTCACTCCATTGCAGCTGTCCAGTCTGATGCAACAGTCTACTTGGTAAGTAGAAACATTTATGTACTTGGAAATAATACTGTGAATGGGATGATACTATTTATTGTGGAAAAATCCCAATACCCTTAAAGGAACTCAGTTCAAAGACATTCCCGAATTATCTCAGCACTTTGAGAAGGGTGGTTTTTAATAAATTCTCCTTACTATAGTGTAAAATAATAGCCTATAGCAATTTCAGATTTGATGTGAAGATGATAGGCAGTACTTTCTGTATCTAAACAGTAAATTACATGACATGGACCAGAGCTACAGCAAAGACTGCTCAGAAATATACGTCTGGGACTGGACTTCAGATTGAAGTCTTCAAATTTTCATAGAAAGCTTCAAATGGTATGAAGAATTTTATCTTCAAAATCTTTGAATCAGTAGAAATACATGTTACTATGGATTATAGAAGAACTGTTTCCATCAAGAGACAGAAAGCTATTTTCTGTGTATGTTTTAAGGTCCTGTATTCTAAATGATCATGCCAAACTAAACAATTTTGTTATTAAGTTAAATAATCAAGCATAAGGCTACAAAGTATGGTGTATCCAACCTGGAAAAAATCTAATTTACAAAATTCTAATGGAATAAAGAGTTAATAAAGCAATGGAAAACAAAAAGTTTCTGCTAAAGTATTTTAGAATGATTATATTAAGTGTACTGGGCTTTTAAGAGCTGGATAGAATTCATATGTCTAATAGCATGTTATTCCTAATACCAAAGACACTGAAAACTGATACCTCATATGAGTTCACAGTAGCAGTTACAACATAGTTACTTATACTCACAGAGAACCACAAACAGACACATAATAAGCATTCTAGATTTATTAAATATTAAGGGTCACTGTTTTGTATTTCTTTAACACTAAAAGTTATGATACATATCAAATAAAATAAGAATGCAATGCAGAATCTACAATGTTACCTTTGCAGATATGACTAGAAACTCATGAGAATTATAGCTTGGCAAGATTATTAAGGTTAAGAATGTTGTTTTTTCTTGTCAACTCACCTGCTGCCCTGTTCTCTGTCTCTCTAGATTTCTAATGGTAAAAGAACCTTACCCTTCTTTTGTGAAAACTCATCTCCTCTAAACTTTGCAGGCTGGATTTCACACCTCCTGGTCTGCCATTTCTCTTATCCAGGCTTTCTTGTCATATAGAATTCTCTTTTGGTAGCTAAGAATAGTATTAACCAGCAGTGAAATATAGCATGTAATTCGCCTTGTAACAGACTTTTCTGTGTTCTTAAGTACTTGAAAGAGCCTTAATATGTGAACCACATTTTACATTCATCTTTCTCTACACAAAACTGAGAATGCATATTATATGTCTAAGCCTATTATTAGACATATTTTAGACATGATCTATACATATTGCAAAGATAAACATTCTCTAAATTTTATATAGCCTGAGCAGAGTTCTGATACTAGCCTCTTAAATTACTCTCCCAACTTGTATTGCACACTCACCTTATCCATCTCTATTAGCTCTTGTCCATGTAACTGTTGGTGCAATTGTTTGCTCATTTGCCACAGTTATTTTACCCCCTTGACCAACCTCCAATTATCAAACCAACTTACAAAATACATTTTAAATTAGAATTCTCTCTGGTAAGAATAGAAAGAACAATTTCTGCAAAGCCATTGTGTTTTTGTCACTCCTCCTTGCTGTCTATACCACAACCCCTCATTAATTAGCACAAGAGGATTGTAGGAACATGGGCAAAGAAAATAACAACAGATGAAAACACTTCCAGATTCTATAACAAAAGGTATTATACAGAAACTTTTGCATATAAATTAACCATGTGATTCAATTTCATTCAGAATTCAAGAAAGAGTGATTCAGTATCTCCAGAGGGGTAAAGGCTTTCTGGATATGAAAAAGGTTCTGTATTCTGTTCTGGGAAATCTCAGATGATACACCCGTGCTTCTAAGTTGATAATAATTTGTACCCTTATTTTCTGAAACTATCTGAACAGTATATTTCTGCATTTTTTATTCTTATTCTGGCCCATTCTTTATTTTTGCTCCTATATTGTGTTCCAAACAAACTTGGAATTTAAAATAGCAAACCTAACATCTGTAATTGTATTTTCGTTCTTAGACAGTTTTGCACCAAGATACATGTGCAAATCACCTAGTAGTTGTTAAATGTATATTTCTGTGTTAAAAATCAATTTTCCTTTAGTACCCAGGGATACCACTCTGTTCTGATCTCTGGATGACCGAGACACTCCAATTATATCAAAGTGTTCTCTGCTATCTCTAGAAGTCAGTTTCGTGCCATGAGAGTTGATAAGAGATGAGAAAATAAAAGGTAAAAGAAGCCCTCCATCACCATGAGTAGAAGACATTTGCTCCTCTGAAGCTTTGGAACTTACTGCTATCCCTTTCCATACCCTTGAACTTTAGCCTTTTGCCATGCAAGTCTGTCATATCCCCAAGGCACTCCGCAATATCTTATTGATTTCCTAAAATCTGGAAAAGCCTCTTTAACAGTTTTTTTGTAAACAAAACCTTTCTCATATTGCTGGTTTAAATGTAGTAAAAAAATATTGATTGATATGTCCCTTGATTACAAGAAATATGTTACAAATTTTCATGTATGACTACACAATATGTCTTGGTCATGTTCACCCACTTACAATTCATGCTTTTCACCCCAGGTCCAAAACTTCAATATCAAATTCCTGTTTTATATTTTTATGTATTGTTCACTGAGTTTTCTTAGTAACTTCTCTGTATATTGTATATATAGTCATATATATTAATATATATAAATATTTGCATATATGTGTGTGTATTTGCTTATGCACGTGTTTGAGGTCATTCACTGAGGTACAGGCAATCTGTTTATGTTGTTCAAAGTAATGTGACTTTCCACACAGCATTCGTCAATTATCAACAAGTCAGGGGTCTATTACCAGGACCCTCTCATCACACCAAGCTGAAAGCTTTAACTGGTTTGATCTTGTATAGGTAACCAAATCTTACAAACTCATTGAGTATCATAAGATTTCTTCATGCACCTTTAAATTCAGGTAAACCATTTCTTCCTTCATTCCTACTTAGATACTTAGTTTCCATTATTCCTTAACTTATTCTTTCATAGACTATAATGTATATAAAACATTCATTTAAGTGGATGGCACTTGAAGAAACCATCCTGAATGAGGTAACCCAATCTCAAAAAGAGGAACATGGTATGTACTTGCTCATATATGGATTTTAGACCTAGAGCAAAGGATCACCAGCCTATAATTTACACCACCGGAGGAACTAGGATACAAGGTGTATTCTAAGAGATTCATATAAAGTCCCTCACAGAAGGGGGGAAGGGACAAGTCCCCCAGATAACATGGGAAGTGGGGGGGGCAACGAATGGAGAGAGAAGTAGGAAAAAGAGAAGGGGAGGAAAGGAAAGCATGTGTGACTAAGAAGAGTGAGTCAGGGGAGGAATAGAAGATAGGAGAGAGAGAGAGACCGACAGAGAGAGAGAAAGACAGAGAGAGAGAGAGAGGAACACAAAAGAGGGAGCCATTATTGGTTTGAAGACAAAACTGTACCTAAAGAAATATCTAGAGACCTACAAGACTTCTGCAAACTAACAATTTGAGCAATGGTGGAAAGGCTACCATAAATGCCCTTCCCAGATATTGAGATCAACAACTAACTTTTCCACCATCATGGAGCCCTCATTTAGTACCTATTGGAAACAGAAGCAAACAACCATAACTAAACACCCTGTCTAACTAGAATCCAGAGGCAGAGCGAGAGGACAAGACCAGGTTGCAGAAACACACAGACACAGCTGACCTGAACAAGGAGAAGATAACAGGCCCCCAGACTGATAGCTGGGAATCAAACATAGGACTGACTCAGACGCCCTGAGTATGGGTCTCAGCTAGAAGGACTGAGTAGTCTATAGGACTTCAAACAGTGGAACCAGGATGTATTCCTGGTGCACAAAAGGACCTTGTGGACACATCCCCCATGGACAGATAGTGCCTTAACCTAGAGACAGGAGAGAAGTCCTAGTCCCTACTTCAAACGACTTGACAGATTTACATGACCCCACCTGGATGGCATTGTCCTACATGTGGAATTGGGGTAGGGGGGATGGGAGTGGAGGGTGGTTAGGGTGCATGTGAGGGAGGAGAAAGGGTAAGAGGGAGGGAGGAAGAGAGAGGGAACTGGGATGGACATGCAAAATAATTATAATAATAATAATAATAATAAAGCCATTCATTTAATAAAAGTAAGGTATTTTTATATTTCATATTTGTTTTTCTTTTTTATGTATCAATCGTAGTTCCCTCTCATTCCCATCCTCCCTTGCCTCCTCGACTCACCCTGCATCTAGTCCCATTCCCCATGTACTCCCCAGGGAGGAGTAGAACTTCCAGGAGGGATCATCAAAATCTGTCAAGTCATTTGGAGTAGGGCCTAGGCCCTCCCTCCTGTCTCTGTGTTAAGGGTGTATTCTTCCATGGGGAATGTGCTCATAAAGTCTTTTCCTGAACCAGGGATACATCCTGGTTCCACTGTCAGAGATCCCATAGACTACCCAGGCCTTCTTACTGAGACCCACATTCAGGGGGTATGGCTCACTCCTATACTGGTTTCCCAGCTATCAGACTGGAGTCCGTGAACTCCCCCTTGTTCAGCTCTATTGTGGTTAAATAAGGATCAATATAAACAAATAGGCGAATAGATGTTTATTCAGGGAGAATATATATCCTAGACAGATGAACACCAGCAAGTTCCACCAGATGCTCTCCCACCAGCAAGAGCATGTTCCCCAGACCCTCCTCTGACCTTCCACAGGTCACTTCTGCCCCTGGCTCCACCCCCAATGGGCGTGGTCAGTGCCACAGAAGGAGACATAGTGAATATCCCACTATAACTCCCCTTTTAGTCTAAAGAAAAGATGTAGGCTTGATACGAAACTATATACAAAACAGTGACTAACAAGCGTGCTCTAAGGAAAGGAAAATCGAGAACAAAACAACCTACATATCTAGTCCTAGGGTAAAGGCATAATGGAGTTTACAATAGAGTTGTCCTAAGCTGGAAAACTTAAGTGTAGTACCTAATATATATGACTAGGAAGAGAGAATAATAGTTGTGATAGTTTTATCTTCAACCGCATCAAGACCTGAGAAGGAAAATAACGATACTAGGGTAGACAGGAAGTGTGGAAGTGCAACTTCCAAAAGGTACAGTGAGAACAGAAACAGCAAGCTATCTGGACAGTCACCCAAGGTCTCACAGCAACGTTGGTACACACAGTTTTGGTTAAGGCCAAGAGAACTTGACAGACCACAACAGCAGGGAGGTAGAAATGCTATCTTACCCTGACTTGGCAAGGTCCAGCAGTCTTCTATATTTGTCTCCTGCAAGCACATAGGACTGCATGTCCAAATCAGTGGTCAAGGTGGGGGCAGTTCTTTGCCCAAGAAGCCATTAGCTGAGGCGAGAATGGACTCCAGCAGGAGCAACAACAGTGTCCAACATATTTTCAGGAAAGTGCATGGTGCTGTCAGGAGCAATAGTGTCTCATGTCAACGGAGTACTAATATTAAAACATTTAAATGCCATGTTCTGCATGTCTATGAAGTGATTGAAGATTAAGCATCTATGTCTGACTAATCTCATAGGTAAAGGAAACATGAGTGAAGATAATCTGTAATACTCAGGAACTTAGCTAAAAAACTAATTGAAACTTCCCTGAGTAAAGCAGGAACATATACCTAAACAAATATGTACATATACATACATATAAATCCCTAAAATAGAGGTAGAATAGAAATGTCTAGACAATAGGTAGAAATATAAAGGGCAGCATGATAAATATCCCAAATTGTATCAGTATACAAAATGTCTGGAACACAAGCAAAAGTATACACACTTAGAATATGGTAAGAATATTGTGCATAAAACATCATAAGTGGGAAGATTTCATACAATATAACAAAATATAATATACAGTCCTTGCGGGAAGGTAATATAAACTTAATTTTACATAGCTTACCAAAAATAAGAATATAAAACAATGTAAACAGTAAAATACTATTATCTCATTCTTACTCAATAATTCACAAGAAAATAGGCTAATCTACCTATATCCCATCTAAACCGTATCTTTCCCAAACATACCCTATTCCTGTCTAAAAGATAAACCCAGGTCTAAGCATAACCTTCCATATTCAACCCTAAGTAACTAAAACCAACCCAAAGATGATGAATATTATCCCCAAATTCCAAGAGTAAGGAAAGGGGCATCGTTATCTTAAGATTACTTCCTGCTGAAATGGGATGATGATTGCTCCATGGGATCCTGTAGGAAGAACATTTTTAGCAACCAAATTTCTCAACAGAACCAGCTGTGACATATGTAGCTAGTCACTGTGTGGCAGGAAATGCTTGGCTATAGTTCTATTTGAAACTCTGGCCAGGGTGTAATAAGAAGGTACACCATTACAGCTAGCTAGTCATGAGTTGTCTTGGGCAAAAGAATCTCAAACCGGTTTTAGGGTGATGCATCACCCTAAATGCACCCAGATGCATCAGGTTGAGTCATGTGGAAATGATGACATTGGGCCCCATCTTCAATCAGGAGGAAGTAGTTTGGAAAGAATGATGCCCAAATTCCCAAATATTGTTTATAAATGTTTGTTTTCATTTAAATGGGGTTGGTTATAAATGGGTAATGACAACAGCCAAATCTTTTTAAAAGTAAAAATGGGGATTATGGTATAGATACGAATACTTTGTTTTGGAATGGATTTTCATTTACTGATACAACTTAAGGTCAATTTTGTGATATGTATATTTCTCCTTTTGTTTAGGTATTGTGTTTGCATAGCTCATTTAGAAATGTAATGTATAGTTTAATACAGATTTTAGATAGTTACCTATGATAGTCAAAGCTTAGATTTAAGTTAGGTTTTTCAAGATACACAGATGGTTTTGCAATAGATGGGAATTCTTCAAACCTTTTATAGACCTACAGAATATGGCATTTAAAATGGTTTAGGTTTTTTCTTGACAGTGAGTGACATAAATGTTCCTGGAAACACCACCTGTGTCAGAAAGGAAGATAGACATAGAAGAAACACGTTATGAAGTTTACTTCCTATATGGAAAGACTAGCCATTTGGACAAAATACTGCTCTTGTCTGGACTGTCTGACTTTATACTGTATAAACTGGACATGAAGGACCCACGGAGAAGTGATTGCTGATTCAAGATGGACATTGCTACAGAGTTCCTGTTTCATGGAAGAGTCTGCCAGACAGTCTGCAGGACACAGAGAAAAGTGACTGACAAACTGCCAATACAGGTGGACAGTTTAAAGTTTCCTGCTTTGCTGAAGAGTGTGCCAGACACAGTATGGCCTATAGGCTGAAGATGGAAGATTACAGAAGAACTTCCAGTGACTGACCTGGTGAATTGTCTCTGTCATTTCTAGAATTTATTATATATTATCCTTCTGTGGTTTTGAAGGAGTTGAAGACAGATAGTTATGGTTATAGTTTTCCTTATTTAGAATTAAAGATAAGTTACATTTAGGACTTTAGACTCACAAAAATAGAATAGGTGATGGAATATTTTCTTAAATCTTGCTAAATGTTAATTGTTAACTGTGACTCTTATTTGATAACTGTTGCTTGATAATATTTTGCTATGTGAAGGTTAAAACCCTTTTTCTTTTAGAAAAAAGATAAGATGATGGGAGATGCCATTCTGTAAATATGTTTCTCATACTGGTTAATGAATAAAACATTGTTGGTCAATAGGAAAGCAAGAGAGGAGGGACTAGGAGAAAAGGAGGAAAGAGAAAGTAGGAAGGAGGAGTCAACAAGGAGAGGCTGGGGAGACCAGATGCAGACCCCATTCCCCGGTAAGATGAAAGCACGTGGAAATATATAGATTAACAGAAATGGGACAAAACTTAAGACAGAGATAGTCGATAAGAAACTAGTACCTGGCCAACAGCATTATATCAAGTACAGATTCTCAGTGTGTTAATTGGGGCTGGTGTGGCGGTGGGGCAAGACCAGTGGTTGGCGGAAAAATCTTACTCCTTACACAGGTCAGCTGTCTCTGTGGGTTTCTGCAGCCTGGTATTGACCCCTTTTCTCAACACTTCTCCCTCTCTGCAATTGGATTCCAGGAGTTTGGCTCAGTGTTTAGCTATGCATGTCTGCTTCTGTTTCCATCAGCTACTGAATGAAGGCTCTATGATGGCACATAAGGTAGTTATCAATTACATTATCAGGGAAGGGCATTTAAAGTAGCCTCTCCACTATTGCTCAGATTGTTATTTAGGTCATCCTTGTAGATCTCTGAACATTTTCCTAGTGCCAGATTTCTTTTCAGACCTATAATAGCTCCCTTTATTATGGTATCTTGTTTTCTTGCTCTCTATTCCATCCCCCAAGTCAGTATTCCTAGACCCTCATATTCTCCTCTTGCCTCCTCATCTCCCCTTCTCTTTCTCCTAACTCCCTCTCCAATCACAGCCCCCCCCCAGTGTAAGGATTAAGGTTGTAAGGTTTTTCCTCTCCCTGCTGCTCTTGTCCTGCCACTGTGCCAGCCCCAAATAACACACTGAGACTCTGTATTTGATATAATGCTGTTGGCCAGTTACTTGTTTCTTTTTGGCTAGCTCTGTCTAAAGTATTAACCCATTTCTGTTAAATATAAGTTCTTCCATGTGCTCTAATCTTACTGGGGAATGGGGCAGGTGTCTCGTCTCCCCAGTCTCTCCATCTTGACTCCTCCTTACTACTTCCTCTTTCCTCCTTATCTCCTAGTCCCTCCTATCTTCCTTTCCTATTGGCCAACAGTGCTTTATTCATTAACCAGTATGACAAACATATATACATAATGGCATCTCCCATCACCCCAGCTCCTAATATGCTCAGGAAATCTTATCCCTTTCTCCTTCTGTAGGGGACCACATATGTCTCTCTTAGGGGTTTCCTTGTATCCTAGCTTCTCTAGGGGTGTGAATTGTAGGCTGGTGATTCTTTGCACTATGTCTAAAATCCATATATGAGTGAGTACCTAGAATGTTCATCTTTTTTGTGACTGGGTTACCTCACCTAGGATGGTTTCTTCTAGTTCCATCCATTTGTCTGCGAATTTCAAGATTCCATTTTTTTTTTTTCTGCTTAGTAGTTCTCCATTGATTGTGTAAATGCACCAAGTTTTTTCTATCCATTTTTTAGTTTAAGGGCATCTAGGTTTTTTCCAGGTTCTAGCTATTACAAATAATGCTGCTATGAATAGATGTCTTTGTTGCATGGATATGCATCTTTGGGTATATGGCTAAGAGTGGAATTGCTGGATCTTGTGAAACACTGATGACCATTTTCCTGAGGAAACACCATACTGATCTCTAAAATGGCTATACAAGTTTGGACTTCCACCAGAAACAGAGGAGTATTCCCTTCTTTCCACATCCTCTTCAGTGTAAACTGTCATTGGTCTTTCTGATTTTAGCCTTTCTGACAGGAGTAAGATGGTATCTCAGAGTTCCCTTGATCTGCATTGGGTTGCAAGAACAGGGATTCTCATGAAGATTGTTCATGCACACCTCATTTGCCATTCCTATCACTTCACTCTCTGCTTGAATAATTTATCCCCACTATTCCCCTTCACTACTTTCATTTACCCACATTCTACTAGCTACATGCTCTAAGTGTATTACCCTCCCTTACCTCAATATTTACTCTATACTGAAGCCACAACACAAAAGATTTGGAGCTAGCTCCTGCATGTGAAAGAGAACACATGGTATTTGTCATTTTGGTAGCATAAGTTCACCTAGAATAGTTTCCAAATTCTACCTGTTAATCTGCAAATTTTGCATTTTAATTTTTCTCTACAGCTAAGTAATATTCTACTGTATATATGCATCACTTTTTCATTATCTATTTGTTTATTGATGGGTGTTTAGGCTAATTGAATTTTCTAGTTTTTCTGAATAGAGTAACAATAAAGAAATGTGTAATTGTCTCTGTAGTAAGACATAATTCCTTTGGGTATACCTGGGTCATACAGTTGTTTTATTTCTGATTTGTTGTTATTGCTGTTGGGTTTTGTTATACTTGTTATTGTTGGGCATTGTTTGTTTGGTTGGTTGGTCTCTTGGTTGGTTTTTCTTGTTGTTGTTGTTTGGTTTGGTTTGGTTTGGTATTTAGCACATTTGAGAGACTTCCAAACATATTTTCATAGTGGAAGTTTCCTTTGCTGCACAGATGCCGTTTGTATCATGAGATACCATTCATCAATTATTTGCCTTATTTCCTTTGCTGCTGGAGTCCTGTTCAAAAATTCATTTAAAGGGACAGCTTTCTAAAATAGGGGTGAGAGTTAGGAATATAACTTAGTGAGTAAGAGCATTTGCCACTAGGTCTTGGGTCCCTCTTTGGATATCTAGAACCCATGTAGTGAAAGTAGAAAGCTGGCAGGTATTTCTTAAACACCAAGAGGACTGTGGAATGCAAGAATATATTTGGGATTGACATGTAAAATAATAAATAAAAAAATGCTTTGACTCCAAAATTTAAGTTCAAGAACAAGTTACTGGGGGAAAGGATTTCTATTTTGGTTTCCACAGAAAATGAAAATATGTGGATTCCTCCCAGACTAATGTGGTTTGATCAAGCCAGACCACCTGAAACAGCTGGACAAAGCATCCTTACATACTACAGCCAGGATTTCTGCATCTTCTTAGAATCCCCCATGACAGTGTCCCTTACCAGCAGGAAGTAGTTTGGAAAGAACGATGCCCAAATTCCCAAATATTGTCTATAAATATTTCTTTTCATTTAAATGGACTTTGTTATATAAAATAAAAAAAAAATCTCTCTGCCACACATATCCACCATGATATTTCACACTACAATAATAATAATGAAAGAATGAGAAAGATAACAGAAAATCTTGGTGTCACTGCACCTAAAGGAAGGAAAGCATAATGTAAGACAGGAAGGTAGGATAGAATTAAAGAAGGTAGGAAGAAAGACAGGCAAGAAGGAAGGAATGAATAGAGCAAAATAAGGAAGGATGGAGGGATCTAAGGGAATGTTATAAGTAGAGAGGAAATTTAAAAAAAAAAAGTAAGAAAATTCTCCATATTTGATGGGAGATGTCATTCTGTATATGTTTGTCATACTGGTTAATGAATAAAGCATTGTTGGCCAATAGGAAAGGAAGATAGGAGGGACTAGGAGACAAGGAGGGTAGAGGAAGTAGTAAGGAGGTCAGCATGGAGAGACCAGGAAGACCAGATGCCTGCCCGATTCTCCAGTAAGGAGACCACATGGAAATACATAGAAATGGGTTAATAATTAAGACAGAGCTAGCCGATAAGAAACTAGTAATGGGCCAACAGAATTATATCAAATACAGAGTCTCAGTGTGTTAATTGGGGCTGGCGTGGCGGCGGGACAAGACTGGCAGTGGGCGGAAAAACCATACTCCTTACACATATTCTTCCTGACAAAGATGTAAGCTCAATTTGACAAATCCCTGCAGTTTTTTTCCATCTCACAGATATATTCAGATTATTGTGTTCCAAATTACAGACTGATGTATGAAGAATGGAGATAATTAATATCTTAGTTCTTTGTATATATTGGTCTAGACTTGCTTTCTAACCTGTACCATCTATTTATTTTCTACAATCTGCACCTTTCCTCGAAATTTCATCTAATAGTATAATTATTATCTGTTCTTGGATGATATCTGGGCCACAAATTATTCTTAACCTTTTGAGCTATTTCCTTTTTTGTCACTAATTGATCTTACTTACTAAAATGATCATATCCATAAATTCTTTGAGTGATAACTCTTTCTATATTAATATGGTTATTCATTTGTGAACATAAAATATATTTTACATTGTTTTAAGTCTTATTTGTTTCATTATAATGAACCAAATAGCTATGGCTATAATATTTAGCATATCTATAATATTTTGTTCAAATCCTTCCTTTCCCACAAATTATTACTTGGAAATTAACTCAGAAAATGAACTCTTCCAGGAAAGAACAAAAAGAAGCAAATAAAAGCACCAACCACAAATGATGACTGCTTTATATTTTTTCTTAATAATTACCAAAACTAAGTTCCCATGAGGTATTTCAATATGACTTATACAGTCTTAATTTTTCAGTATAATAAGATTGAAAGATTATGCAGATAGTTTTCTCTTAAGAATAAGTTTGGAAACACCACCAGCAGTATTCATGTATCATGTAAAATGTATAGGCCATGTGAAGTAAGAAAATAAGTTAAAATTCACAAGTATATTCTCTTTCTGCAATAACACAGTCATTATATTAACTCATTAGCAAAACTATTATTTTAAGACTATTTAGCCATACTTCTTGCCTTTTTTCCCTATAGTAGTGAGAGAGAAAATTTTTATTATATTTTTATTTTCATGTATATTAATGCCTCCTTAAGAACTCCAGGGATCCCAATTTCATCATGCTAACTTTAATGATATAAAATGGATTAATTCATCACCAATAGAATTATAAAAACAACTATCAAAGGATAATTACACATAGAAATTGAAATATTACAATAAGAAATGCTAAAATGTTTTGAGATCTTCAGATGAGCTCCTACCATCCATGATTATTACTGCCATAAACAAAGTTTTAATGCAATTAAGAAACAGTATCACTGATATTATGTGTTCTATATTAGCTTAATTATACTTATGGCATAATATAAATCTTTGTTAAATAATTCAAAAGGAAATCTCTCTCTCTATTTAGAGAACTTTAAAACTATAATGACTTTGCAGGTCTTTTCTTTTCTTTTTTTTTCTTTTTTTTTTTTTTTTTTTTTTTTTTTGGAACCCCTAAGACTGTCATAGTATTTATCACAGTAACCGAAAGAAAATTAGGACACTTCTGGACAGCATTTGAAAGAGATTAGTAGCCTTGATTCCGGGAAGGTTAGGTTAGGATAGAACCAATCTATACGCAATAGATAATCCCACTTTACCAGAACTCATAAGAAACAGTGGGGCAAATATGCACACAATACCACTGCCAACAACAAATCTAAAACAAACAAGAATTAACATTTAATGGTCATTACTTTCCCTCAATATTAATGGTCTTAACTTGCCTATAAAAAGACACAGACTAACAGAATGGATACAAAGACTGAATGTATCCTTCAGTTCTGTAAAAGAAACACATCTAAGTTTCAAAGACAGACACTAACTCAAGGTAAAGGGATGGGAAAGGATCTTCCAATCAAATAGATACAAGAAGCAAACAGGTATAACTATCCTAGTGTCTAACAAATAAGACTTCAAACCAAAATCAATCAAAAGAATGAAGAAGGTCATTTCATGTTAATCACAGGAGGTATCCATCAGCACAAAGTCTCAATTTTCAACATCTGTGCCCAAAATACAAAGCAACCACATTCATAAAAGAAGCATTACTAAAACCCAAATCTCACACGCTCATAGTGGGAGAATCAACACCCCACTCTCACCACTAGACAGGACCACCAGACAGAAACGTAACAAAGAAACAAAGGAACTAAAAGAAGTTATGTACTAATTGGGTTTAACAGAAATCTATAGAACATTCCATCCAAACACAAAAGAATATACATTCTTCTCAGCTCCACATGGAACCCTCTCTAAAATCTACCATATACTCAGCAATATAACACACCTTAGGGGTGTTATATTTGGAAGCACCCCCTGGATCTTATCAGATAACTATGATTTAAAGTTAGAATTCAACAACACCACCAATTACAGAAACCCCACAAACTCATGGAAACTGAACAATGCGCAATTGCACCATTCCTAGGTCAAGGAAGAAATAAAGAAAGAAATTAAAGACTTGCTAGAATTCAATGAGAATGAAGACACAACATACCCAAACTTATGGGGCACTTTGAGAGCAGAGCTATGAGGAAAGTTCACTGCACTAAGTTCCATAGGAAAGAAACAGTATAGTCACATTAGAAAATTAACAGCACAAATGAAAGCCCTAGAACAAAAGAAGCAAACTCACCCCAGAGGAGTAGACACCAGAAAATAATCAATTTGAGGCCTGAAATCAATAAAGCAGAAACTAGGAAAACAGCACAAAGAATCAATGTAAAAAAGAGTTGTTTCTTCCGGAAAATCAACAAGCTATACAAACTCATGTCCAAACTAACCAAAAAGCAAAGAGAAAACATGCAAATCAGCAAAACCAGAAATGAAAAGGGAAAATAACAATGAAAAATAGGAAATCCAGAGATTTTTCAGGTTTATACTTTGAAAAACTGTACTCCACAAAATTCAAAAATATAAGGCAAATGATCAAATTTCTGGATAACTATCACTTACCAAAATTAAATCAAGAACAGAGAAGCAATTTAAATAGACATATAACCCCTATTGAAAGAGAAGCAGTCATCAAAAGTTTCCGAAGCAAAAAAATCCAGGGTCCAGATGGGTTCAATGCAAAATTCTACAAGAAATTCAAATAACAGCTAATACCATTACTCCTCAAATTGTTCCACACAATAGAAGCAGAAAGTTCATTGCCAAACTCCTTTTACAAGGCTATCATTACCTTGGTACCCAAGCCACACAAAGACACAACAAAGAAAGAGAATTACAGACCAATACCCCTGATGAACATCGATGCAAAAATATTCAATAAAATACTGGCAAGTCAAATCCAAGAACACATTAGAGAAATCATCACCATGATCAAGTAGGCTTCATCCCTGGAATGCAAAGGTGTTTCAACATATGAAAATCTAACAATGTAATCCACCATATAAACAAACTGACAAGGAAAAACCACATGGTCATCTCACTAGATGCTGAAAAAGCCTTTGACAAAATCCAACACCCTTTCATGATAAAGGTCTTGGAGAGATCAGGGATAGCAGGAACATACATAAACATAATAAAAGCAATATACATTAAACCAACAGCCAACATCAAACTAAAGCTTAATGTTATTCCTCTAAAATCAGGAATAAGACAAGGCTGCCCACTCTCTCCATATCTCTTCAATACTGTACCTGAAGTACTAGCTAAAGCAATAAGACAAAAAGAGATTAAGGGGATACAAATTGGAAAGGAAGAAGTCAAACTGTCACTATTTACAGATGATATTATAGTTTACATAAGTGACCTCAAAAGTTCTGCCAGAGAAATCCTACAGCTGCAAAACACCTTTATCAAAGTGGCATGATACAAGATTAAGTAAAAAAAAAAAATTAGTAGCCCTACTACACACAGAGGATGAAGGGGCTGAGAAAGAAATCTAGAAACATCACCCTTTACAATAGCCACAAACAACATAGAATATCTTGGTTAATGCTAACCAAACAAGTGAAAGACCTGTACAGCAAGAACTTTGTGGCTCTAAAGAAAGAAATTAAAGAAGATACCAGAAAATGTAAAGGTCTCCCATGCTCTTGGATAGGTAGGATAAACATACTAAAAATTCCAATCTTGCCAAAAGCAATCTACAGATTCAATGAAATCCCCATCAAAATCCCAGAAAAAATTTTTCACTGACCTGGGAAGTATAATAATCAACTTTATATGGAAAAACAAAAGACCCAGTATAGCCAAAATAACCCTATACAATAAAGGAACTTCAGGAGATATCATCATCCCTGACTGACTTCAAGCTCTATTATGGATCTATACTCCTAAAAATAGCTTGGTAGTGGCACAAAAATGGACAGGTAGACCAATGGAATGAAATAAAAAAATCCAGATATTATCCTGAACACCTATTAATACACGATCTTTTGCAAAACTTTAAAATCATACAATGGAAGGATGAAAGCATCTTTAACAAATGGTGCTGGCATAACTGGATGATGGTGTGTAGAAGACTAAATATACCCATGTATATCGCCATGCCCAAAACTTAATTCCAAATGGATCAAACACCTCAACATAAATCCAGCCACACTGAACCTCTTAGAAGAGAAAGTGGATAGTATCCTTGAAAAAATTGATGCAAGAGACTGCTTCCTGACATAACACCAGTAACAAAGGGACAAGCATGGTATGTACTCACTTATACATGGATTTTAGAAATAGAGCAAACAATTATCAGGCTAAAATTCACACCTCCAGAGAAGCTAGGATACAAGGAAAACCTTAAGAGAGACATATGTGGTCCCCCACAGAAAGGGAAAGGGATACGTTCTCCTGAGTATATTGGGAGGGGGCCTGTGATTGAAGAGGGAGTAAAGAGAAAGAGAAGGGGAGAAGAGGAGGCTTGAGGAGAACATGAGTGACCAGGAGGATTGATTTGGGGGACAAATAGATGAGAGCAACAAAAGAGATACCATACTAGAGGAAGCCATTATAGGTTTGAAGAAAAAACTGATACTAGAGAAATGTACAGAACCTAAAAAGATGACCACAACCAGCAATCTGAGCAATAGTGAAGAGGCTACCTTAAATGCCCTTCCCTGATGATGTGATTGATAACTACCTTATATGCCATCCTAGAGCCTTCATCCAGTAGCTTATGGAAACAGAAGCAGACGTCCACAGTTAAACACTGAGCCAAACTCTTGGACCCCAGTTGCAGAGAGAGAGAAGTGACAAGAAAAGGGGTCAAGGCCAGGCTATAGAAACCCACAGAGACAGCTGACCTGAACAAGGGGGACCTCATGGACCCCGGATTGATATCTTGGAAACCAGCACTGAACCAATGCAGACCCACTGGACTTGGGTGTCAGTTAAAGGCCTGGGCAGTCTAAGGGACCTCTGACAGTGGAATCAGGATGTATCCCTGGTGCACAAAAGGACTTTGGGAGTACATTCCCTATGGAGGGATACTCCCTTAGCCTAGAGGCAGGAGGCAGGGACTAGGCCCTACTCCAAATGGTTTGAACAGATTTTCATGATCCCTCCTGGAAGGCCTCACAAACTCCCTCTGGAGTGGGTGGGGACGGGATGGGAGGAGTGTCAGGCAGCATGGGAGGATGGGAAGGTGACAGAACTGGGATCAATAAGTAACATAAAAAATAATAGTAATAACTAGAAAAAAGAAAAAAACAATAAAATTCCACCAAATTGTAACCAAAAAAAAGCTCACACACACACACACACACACACACACACACACACACTATACAGAAGAGACCTTAATATTACTAAGATAGCCAGGAGTTGCTGGTACACACCTTTAATTCCAGGATTTGGGAGGCAGAGGCAGGTAGATTCTGTGATTTTGAAGCCAGCCTGATCTACAGAGCTAGTTCCAGGACAGGCTTCAAAGCAATATAGAGTAACTCTATCTAAAATATATATATATATATATATATATATATATATTTTTTTTTTTTTTTGAGGGAACCAATCTGACATATCCCCAAATGAACATAAAACAGCTTATGAAGTTATTAAGTCTCAATGTTATGTGTTTACATTTATATGTTTATAGGAAATAATAAAGTGATTATTTATATTTATATATTTATTTAAAATAATCATGAGGAGCTAGCATTAAAAAAAAAAAAAAGTTGATCAGTGCTGGGTTTTAGCTCAGTAGGCAATGTAGTTGCCAGTACCACATGAGAACTTGAGTTTGAGCTCTAAAATCTAGGTCAGAATGATTGCTTCTAAATGGGCATGGACTTTGAATCTCAGTGCTGCAGGCAGGAGAATCTCTGAGTCTCACTGTCTGTAAAATCAAGTAAGCTATGTTTTCAATAGAAGCTGTTGTCTAATAAAACAATGAGGGGAGTTATTGAGGAAGACACCTGACTTCCACCTGTTGTCTCCACCTATGTTTCACATATAAACACTGATGCATACATGCACACATACATACACACTCATGTACACACATGCAAACACACACAGGAACACACGCACAAACACGCACATACATGCACCCACACCCAAGAGAGAGAGAATATTTCAAATTATGTTATTTGTAGTTTAGAAGGATTATATTAGTGTTTCTTTCATCAGCATGTGATAACTAAATGAATTAACTGATAAATTAGTTATAATAAGTTCTGCTATATGTTGGTGCTATTTTTAAATTAACAAATTGAATCAACAATTTCTTCAATTATACTACTGAATTATATTTAATGTAGTAGACTTTCATAATATTCATATAGAAAAGTGAATTTAACAATCTTGTTAATACTCTGACATTTCATATTTTTCATATTAATTTATTTTTTATTTTTATTTTACGTATTGATCCCAGTTTCCTCTCCCTCCATCCCACTTTCCTTCTCTCCCACCCTCAGCTGTACCCCAACCACTCTCCCCTCCCATCCTTCCCCCAACTCCACATATAGGATGATGCCCTCCAGGAGGGGTCATCTAAATCTGTCAAGTCATTTGAAGTAAGGACTAGGACTTCTCTCCTGTCTCTAGGTTAAGCGAGTATCCCTACATGGGGGAATGAGCTCCTAAAGTCCTTTTGTGCACCAGAAATACATCCTGGTTCCACTGTCTGAGGTCCCTTAGACTGTTCAGGCCTTCTAGCTGAGACCCATACTCAAGGGGTCTGAGTCAGTCCCTTGCTGGATTCCCAGCTATCAGTCTGGGGGCCCGTTAGCTTCTCCTTCTTCAGGTCCACTGTGTATGTGTTTCTGCAACCTGGTCTTGTCCTCCCTTCTCTGCATCTGGAGAGAAAAGAGCTAAGGCCACAGTTTTTAGAAAATGAAACAAGAGTTCTCTATAATTATTGAGCCTTGTGTTGTATTCTGGCCTTTGCCTGATTTTGCTATGTTGTCCTATAACACAGAATTCATCCTGTTTCATGCAATAGTAATTTTTAATTCTAATCTCATCTGAAAATACCCATAAAGACACAGTCAACTACTTATAAGCAAATATCTGAACTGCATGTCATATCCCAATCCAGTTAGTTAACATACTGAAGGAATCACCATACCCTTGAAGCTCTAATCTACAGAGAAAAACAAGGAATATATCTTCCAATGTTTATATAACCCCATGGCATTAACTCATCCAAGTCTTAGAGATAACTCTCTTCAGGAATTTCCTGAAAGTTCACCATATTTCAGACTCTGTACATAACATATTCTGCAGACCCAGATATGAACCAGGTGTGACACTTACCTCACATAAGGATTGCAGGCTCTATCTTATAAAATTCATCAATTACAATATTTAAAAAGATAAGTTGATTAAAACAGTCACTTAAAATGTGAAATATAGGGTAAACAGTGATATCTTATCTCCTTTTCTTTATCATTAAATTTCTAAACAGGGAATGATTGGAAAGATTACTACTTGTAATTTATACTTTCTCTATTCTCATTATTTAAGTGATAGCATCAAATATTTGGCTATATCTAAAACCATGAGATATATAAAAAATTTAACTATTAACATGTCAGAGGGAGTGAGCAATTAAAACACCAGTACATAACTGTAAGTAAAAGGCTTTCAGAAATCTCTACCCTGTGCTCTCAATATCAGGCCTTTAGTAGTGTGAGCAAATGGATACTGCTCAAATAAATAAACAAGGAAAGGAAGAAATCCTACAACTCCAATTGTTAGGGTAACACTTATGTGAGAATTTGAATAAACAAACTAGGATACACAAAGAGAAAACCGGTCGTAGATCCATCTCACTCAAATTGCATAGACAAACGTGAAGGAGAATCTTGTAAGACAGCTGTGAGCACCTTGTTGCCTACAATGTTATTTTTAAATGACTGGATTATCTCCAGAAATAAGGGAAGCTAGATTACAATACAGCAAAAGTACTGAATGAAACAAAAATTGAAACATGGAACTAAACATAATGGTATTTTACAGAAAGTGGGTATGATTTACAGAAAACAAAGTCCCACTGAAATTCAAAATTGCTTTTGGAAAGGACAAAACATATTGGCTGAAAACATCTTAGCTCTTGGTAAAAACTCTAGACATGTGTAATGATGAGTATTTTCGTGGTCACACCAAGGCTCTCTGCCATTGACAGACTTCTCCATGGCCTCTATTCAATAAAAAGACAGTGGCAAGAACTTACAGTAATGACTATGTGCCTGTGATCAATTTTCCTTATGTTCTAAAACCAACCTAGAGTTAGAAGTTCGAAAATTAGATAATATCTGGGCAAAAGCAATACAAATGAATTGCATTCTTTGTGCTGAAGAGTATTGAAGGAAAAACAAACACTTCTTGTGGGTAAGTGGGGTTGGAGAGATGGATCAGCTGTTAAGAGCACTTGCTGCTCTTGCAAGTAGACCAGAGTTGGATTCTCAACACCATGATCAAACGGTACACAGTTTCCTGCCACTTCACTCCAACTCCAGCCTTTCTAATTCTATCTTTTGACCTCCACAGGTACCTTCTCAGGAATGCACATACTCACCATCACACACACACACACAAACACACCAATAAAAATGATTATTAAAGTAATAGTGGTAAAAATCTCACAAAGAATGAATCTACTTGCAATACCATCCTTCAGACTTTGTGCCCTTTGCCAAGTACAGACAGCTCTCTCATCACTACTGGTCACTCCACATGATTCATATTTAAATCTAAGTAAGACATACTCATACTTGGTAGGGAAGAAGTTATAACCTTGCCACTCAGAGACACTTTAAAATATGTCACCTTTTAGCACAGGGTGATCATCCCTACTTCAATTTCATATTTCCCTGACTGAGGTTACATTTTAAACTATTCTCTGTCACCTTTTTTTCCTCAAGTAGGAATTTCAGTATCATTCCCAATAGAGATTTTGATTGAGAAACAGCAGGTGACAAATAGATGCTTCATAGAAGAAAACAGCTGTGGAAAAGTGAAGACAGAGGAAGGAGCTTTGAAACAATCCTGCTCTACATTTTACCAGTGGTAGACTCTTCTGGCATGTGCAAATCATAAAGTGTTGTCATCCATTACATAACTGTGTCATTTATAAGATATCTCTAACCATCAATATCTATCTTTTGTATGTCCTTTCCAGTCTAAAGCAAGGTATAGCAAAAAATAAAACATATTCTTATGAAATTTAGTAAAAAGTCATTAATGTAGTTGCTATGTACCACACAGGAAATATAAAACAAGCATTATACACGTTGAATGTAAATGCATAATGTGCATAATATGTTATTGTTTGCATATACTATGTATACTGATTTGTGAATGGATTTATAGCTTTTTCGTCTATTAGCCTCTCTCCTACACATTTCTTATTATTAAAATAATACTTCTGGGGTAAAAAGTGTAGGTATGAATGTAATGCCCTTTTTCTTGTTAGAATAGGAGTAAGTCAATTATCTTTTGAATAATGTTATGTGATTACAGGTTGACTTCCTTATGAGAAAGACAGAACTCAATGAAAGACAGCCTCAAACAATGTATCATTTACACAATCCATGCAAGCTTGCCTTTGTCCTGTCACAAATCAAGAAAAAAAAGTGTATCTCAAATTAAAGGGCAACAATTCTAAAGCAAATCAAATGAACTGATTTACTATTTAATAGTCTCATAGCACCTTTCTCCTAAAGGATTTTATAACACAATACTCTAAATTTCCATGATACTCTCTTTTTTTTTTTTTTTTTTTTTTTTTTTTTTGGTGGGGCTTTTTTCAAAACCTATTGCATTAACGTGAACTCAGCTATGATGCATTCCCTCCAAAGGGGATTATGCTTCATATCCCTGCTTCACAGGCAAGCACATTAAGTGTCTTGTAGAAGGGCATGCAGCAACCCATAAGTCAGTTAGGAAATTAATCCTAGAAATCCTCATTTCCGATCCCTTGTTCCGGTACCTTAGCAAAACTGTTTTCCAAATAGAGAAACATATTGCTCTACAGCTAAATAGCAAATTAAAGGCATGCTGTCTCATGTAATCTTATAAATATGGTTTAAAAGCCACCAGTGCCCCTGAGAGGATTGCCATCTGGTTCCCATGGTGCAAAAGGAAATGAGGCAAGTATGGAAAAGAAACTGAATTGTCGATCTACAGGTCTTGTTCTTCTGCTCTGCTTAGAGTTCCTAACATCAAATTTCTAGAATAACTCTGGAAAAGTGAAGTTGTCACCTCCTTAATCCCTTGTGAAAATGACCAGAGTTAACCAAAAAAGAACAAGGAAGGAGTATTCGTCAATAAAACATGATAAACAAATCACATTTTATTAAATGTTAAATGCTCAGTTTACTTCCTGTGATAGCTGACCTACAGTATTATGCCAGTTAGCCTTGCTTGCATGTCCTTGTAATAAATAATTTGAATCAAGACTGACTCATAAAAGACATCACAACTGTCCCTTTGGTGTCCCTTGAGTCTCTCACACTGTCGAAAGTCATCTATGAGAAATCTTGAGCAGCTTGGTGGAGTTCACCTATAAGGAAGTAAGAGTTCTTGTCAACTACCATCACTGACTTCATCTTGAAGGTGCACACTGAAGTCTTAGGCATCCCTTCAGGAAACTCTTACCCTGTGTGCATCATCTCCCACTTAGCTGCCTCCTCACCCGAAAGCCCACACCAGAATTTTCAAGTATGGCTCTTTCATAAACCCTGATATACAGATAATGTGAGATAATATAATTGTCTACTGAACTATTAAGTATGGGTGAAATATTATAAAACCATAGACAGTGAATATATTATCAAACAACTGACATCTTTAGAATATTATTATATAAATTAGTTATTTCAAGTCAAACATAGTAGCATGTATCTATAGTTCAAGCACTTGGAGGGTGAGAGAGGTGGATCTCAGTTTGGATGCCTCCAAAAATATTTAAGGGTTATAGGGATGGCATAGTGCATAAAATTGCTGGCCATGTAAGCCTGATGGCCTGAATTTCTTTCCCAGAGTCCATGTAATATCAAGACACAGTAGCACACTGGACTGGGCTTTGATCATATTATCTGCCTACAGGGAAAGGAAGAATCTTCATAAGCTGAAAGCTAGATAGCCTGGCTTACACAATATCAGCGTGACCCTGACCCAAACAAAATGCGAAAACATGAACCAATGAACAAATGTTTTCCTCTGCCCCCATACATACACATACATTTACATATTGCAGAGACACATACAAAGAGAATTAAATAACAAAATAGTCAAGGTAATTCTGTGTGCATAGATGTGAACCAGCTGAGAAGGACTGACCTTCTTCTAGGACACTGGGATAGAACCTAACATGGAGGAGCAATGTTAAATCCTGCAAAGTACTATGAAATCCTATCATAATTATTAATTCGGTGTTGAGATTTCATTAAGCCCTTTTCTGAAAATAAACTTCCGTTGCTTTCTCTGAATGATTTAAATGTCTCCCATGTTAAAAGCAAACCCAGGGCTATGCCTGGCCCTTATCTCAGCTCCCAACTACTCTGCTTTTCAGCCTTCTAAGATTGCCAAGTTCCTCATATCCTTAGTCCAGCAGACATTTTTCTTCAGCCACATCTATCTTTGCTCTTCTCCTTTCCATGATTGGCTTCCAATTTCATCTTCATTACTTCTTCCTTTAAATAGCTATACATTCTGAAATAATTCTTCTAAACTATTGTACCTTTTGTTACTGGGCACCACTCATCTACACACCTCTACATGATTAGCAACCTGGTTCTTTTAATTACTTTTCTCAGTCACTAATGCAGTCCATAAGACTAGGTCAGCAATCATTGTTACTAATTTATGCCTTTTGGCCAGCATTGTACCTTCATATATTTAGTCAGTGGTTCTCAATCTGTGGGTCACTACTCCTTTGGGTACAAAACAACCATTTCACAAAGATCACTGAAGACTCTCAAAGCAGTTTTGTGGTAGGGATCATCACAACATGAGGAACTGTATTAAAGCGTTGTAGCATCCAGAATGTTGAGAAGTACTGACTGTATTAGGTGTCTATTGGATAACTGTTGAAGAAATAATTTAAACAACAAAACTGTATAATCATCATAAAAAATCCTGTTGCATCATTTTATGTATTTTCCCTGGAAGCAGTGACATTTAAATGAATCTGCTATCTATTTTAAGAATAAGAAGTTGGGCTGGAGAAATGTCTCAACAACCAAATGTGACAACCGGATGGAAAAAAAAATTGACCTGCTCAAGTTGCCCTCTAACCTCTACATCTAATTATCTAATATTTGTACATACTATTTCAAGAGTTTCACCATATAAATGGTCCAGAGGTTGTCATTCTCCTTAGAGAAAAAAACACTAGAAAGTAAGTTAGTATGGTTGATAGAGCTTGTCTTTTAAAGTACCATTATACCTAAAAAGCAGAATAGGGGATTGGTTAAAGAATGAAATTAATGAATAAAGCTCCATCTGTACTGAGTAGAGACAGAAGAAATCATAGTGAAAGTTTGACAACACCATGTAAAGTACTGTGTTCCCACTCTCCATGCTGTGTTCAAGCCTTACCTGCTGCTTTCCTAATATTTTGAGTTTTGGTGAAATGAAGACATTACTGAGTACTGCTGCAGTCCTATTGAACAGATATCTCTAAGAAGACTACATAATGATAGGAATGGAAATATTAAGTAGCAAAAAACTAGAAGTGTGCATTATGCTGCATTGAACTCTAAGATGACTTAGGGGGACCTAGAATCACTGTAGTTTGTATGTATGTCCATGTATTATGCTTGGGTGGCATATATAAAAGGGGCATGTATAAAAGGATGCTACGGAGAGGTAGTGAACTTTTTGTAGATGATGCTAATTGGAATGAAGGTAGGAGAGTGAAGCATGCCATATTAGGATCCCAAACCTATCTTCCTCTTCTCTGCCCCCTGCCATCATGTCTATATTCCAATATGTCCTAAGAAATTATGCTCTTTTTTAAATTTTTTTAATTTAAAGTTTTTAAATATTTTTATTTAAATTTGAAACAAGCTTATTTTACATGTCAGTCCCAGTTCCCCTACCCTCCTATCCATCCATGTTCCCCCCATCAATCCCCATCCCATCCCCTTTCTGCTTCCAGGAATGGAGAGGCCTTCCATGGGAAATCTTCAAAGCCAGTCATATCATTTGGAGCAGGGCCCGGCCCTACCATGTGTGTCTAGGTGGAATGGGCTCCCAAAGTCCATTTGTACACTAGAGATAAATACTGAACTACTACCAGAGGCCCAATAGATTGCTCAGTCCTCCCAGCTAACACTGCATTCAGGAAAACTGGATCAGTCCTGTGCTGGTTTCCCAGCTATCAGGCTGGAGTCCATGAGCTCCCCATTGTTCAGGTCAGAAGTTTCTATGGGTTTCTCCAACCCAGTCTTGACCCATTTGCTCATCAATCCCTCTGTCTACAATTGGATTCCAAGAATCCAACTCAGTATTCAGCTGTGGGTTCTGCTTCTTCTTCCATCAGCTATTAGATGAAGGCTATAGGATGGCATATCAGATAGTCATCAATCCCATTATTGGGGAAGAGATTTTAAGGTAGACTCTCTACTATTACTTAGATTGTTAGTGGGGGTCATCCTGGTAGATCTCTGAACATTTCCCTAGTGCCAGAATTCTCTTAAAACCTATAATGGCTCCCTCTATCATGGTATCTCATTTCTTCCTCTCCACTATTCTTTCCCTGACTCAATCTTTCTGCTGTATCAGGCCCACCTCTCCCCTCCTCTTCCTCCTAGCTCCCTCTCCCCTTCCCCATGCTCTCAATTTACTTGAAAGATCTTGTCTCTTTCCCTTTCTCTAGGGGACCATGTATGTCTTTCTTAGGGTCCTCCTTGTTTCCTAGCTTTTCTGGTGGTGTGGATTGTGGCTAGTAATCATTTGTTCTATGTCTAAAAATCATATATGAGTGAGTATATACAATGTTCAACTTATTGTGACTGGGTTACCTAAGACAGGAAGATTTCTTTGTTCCATCCATTTGCCTACATACTTCAAGATTCTATTTTTTGTTTGTTTGTTTGTTTCTGCTGAGTCCTACTCCATTGTGTAAATGTACCACATTCTCTCATACATTCTTCAGTTGAGGGGCATTTAAGTTACTTCCAGGTTCTGTCTATTAAAAATAATGTTGCTATGAAAATAGTTGAATAGATGTCCTTGTTGTATGAATATGCATCTTTTGAGTATATGACTAAGAGTGGGATTACCAGATATTGAGGTAGACTGATTTCCATTTTCCTAAGGAACTGCCATACTGATTTCAAAAGTGGCTGTACAAGTTTGCAGTCCCACCAGCAGTGGAGGAGAGTACCCCCTTTTCCACATCCTCTCCAGCATAAACTGTCTTTGGTATTTTTGATTTTAGCCATTCTGACAGGTGCACAATGGTATCTCAGAGTTGTTTTCATTTGCATTTCCCTGATGGCTAAGGATGTTGAGCACTTTCTTGAGTATCTTTCAGCCATTTGAGATTCTTCTATTGAAAATTGTCTATTTAGTTGTGTACCCTACTTTTTATTTGGATTATTTGGTGTTTTGGTGACTAGCTTCATGTGTTCTTTGCATATTTTGGAAATAAGCCCTCTGTCAGATGTGGGGTTAGTGAATGTATGTTCCCATTTTGTGGGCTGCTGTTTTGTCTTGCTGATAGTGTTCTTTGCCTTACAGAAGCTTCTCAGTTTGAGGAGAACCACATGGCAGTAGATATAGGTCTATCTGCAGTCTTCTACAAGACAGCACCCAGTTATGCAGAATCCATTTGTCAAAGATTCTTTCTTTTTTCCATTGTATAATTTTAGCTTCTTTGTCAAAAATTGGGTGTTCATAAGTATGTGGGTTACTATCAGTGTTTTCAATTCAATTCCATTCGTCTTCCTGTCTATTTTTGTGCCAATACCAACATGGAAACTTCTCTAAAACCAAACACTTACTCAGCAATATAGCAAACCTCAGTAGTTACAAAAAATTGGAATAACCCTCTGTATCTTATCAGACCATCATGCTTTAAAGTTAGAATTCAACAATATCATAAATTGCAGAAACCCTACAAATTCATCGATATTGAACAAAGCACAATTGCACCATTCCTAAGTCAAGGAAGAAATAAAGAAATTAAAGACTTCCTAAAATAAAATGAGAATGAAGAAACAATATACCCAAACTTATTGGACACTTTGAAATCAGTATTAAGAGGGAAGGTCATAGTACTAAGTGTCCACATGAAGACACTGGAAAATAGTTACATTAGAGAATTAACAGCACAATTGAAAGCTCTAGAACAAAAAGATGCAAACTCACTCTGGAGGAGTAGATGCCAGGAAATAATCAAATTGAGGGATGAAATTAATAAAGTAGAAACTAGAAAAATAATATGAAGAGTCAATGTAACAAAGTATTGGTTCCTCAAGAAAATCAACAAGATAGATAAAGCTTTATCCAAACTAACAAAAAAGCAGAGGGAGAAAATGCAAATTAACAAAATCAGAAATGAAAATGGGGACATAACAACATACACTTAGGAAATCCAGAGAATCGTCAAGTCATACTTTGAAAAACTGTACTCCACAAAATTCGTAAATGCAATGGAAATGAACAATTTTCTGGATAACTATCACTTACAAAAAATGTAAATCAAGAACAGATAAGCAATTTAAATAGACCTATACCCCCTAATGAAATAGAAGCATCCTTCAAATGTCTCCCAACCAAAAAAAGCCAAGGGCCAGATGGTTTCAATGCAGAATTCTACCAGAAATTCAAAGAATAGCTAATATCAATAGTCCTCAATGTGTTCCATACAATAGAAACAAAGGGGTCATTACCAATTTTTTTTTAATTAGGCTACAATTACCCTGGTACCCAAGCCACACAAGGACACAACAAAGAAAGAGAATTACAGACCAATATCCCTTATGAATATTGATGCAAAAATACTCAATAAAATCCTGGCAAGTCGAATCCAAGAACATATCATGGAAATCATTCACCATGACCAAGTAGGCTTCATCCCAGGGATGCAGGGATGGCTCAACATATGACAACCCATCAATGTAATCCACCATATAAACAAACTGAAAAAGAAAAACTACATGATCTTTTCACTGCATGCTAAAAAAGCCTTTGACAAAATCTAACACCCCTTCATGATTAAGGTATTGGAGACATCAGGGATAACAGAAATACGCCTAAATGAAATAAAAGCAATACACAACAAACCAACAGCCAACATCAAACTAAACAGAAAGAAACTTATTGCAACTGATTCCACTAAAATCAGGAACAAGACATGACTGTCCACTCTCTCCATAATCTATTCAATATTGTACTTGAAGTTCTAGCTAAAGCAGTAAGAAAACAAAAAGAAATTAAGGAGATCCAAATTGGTAAGGAAATTATTTGCCAGTGATAAGATAATTTACATAAGTGAGCTGAAAAACTAACAGGGAACTCCTACAGGTGATAAATACCTTCAGCAAAGTGGCAGATTATACCTCAAAAGAATCTTTCAGCCATTTTGGATTCCACTATTGAGAATTATCTATTCAGTTTTGTACCCCACTTTTTAATAGGGTTATTTGGTGTTCTGGTGACTAGTTTCTTGAAATCTTTGTATATTTTGGAAATCAACCCTCTGTCAGATATGTGGTTGATGAAGATCTTTGCCCAGTCTGTGGGCTGCCTTTTGGTCTTATCTACTGTGTCCTTTGCCTTACAGCAGCTGCTCAGTTTAAGGAGGTCCCATTTATTAATTGTTGATCTCAGTGTCTGTGCTACTGGTATTATCTTCAACAAGTGGTCTCCTTTTGTTCCAGGGTACCTCCTGGAATAATTTGTTCAAGGGTACCTCCCACTTTCTCTTCTAAGAGGTTCATGTGGCTGGATTTATGTTGAGGTCTTTGATCTAGCCTGGACAGTCTAAGGGACCTGTGACAGTGGAACCAGGATGTATCCCTGGTGCAGAAAAATACTTTGGGAGCAGATTCCCCATGGAGGGATACTGCTTAGCCTAGGGGCAGGAGAGAGGGCCTAGTCTCTACTCCAAATGACTTGACAGATTTTGTTGATCCCTCCAGGAAAGCATTACCCTTCCTGTAGAGTGTGAGTGAGTAGGATGGGAAGGGGATTGGGGGACATGCAAAGGAGGGAGGGAGAGGGAATTGGGATCTATATGCAAAATAAGAAAAATAATAAATATGTATAATAAATAAATAAACCTTTTTTCTAAAAAACATAATTTTAATTGAAGATTTCAGTATAAAAATAAAACTTCAAGTCATAAATGCACACAAAACAAAACAAAAAACATCAGTAGCCCTACTATATACAGATGAGAAAGGGGCTGAGAAAGAAATCAGGGAAACATCACCTTTTACAATAGCCACAAACAACATAAAATATCTTGGGGTAATACTAATCAAGCAAGTGAAAGATCTATATAATAAGAACTCTGCATCTTTATAGAAAGAAATTAAAGAAGACACCAGAAAATGGAAAGATCTCCCATTCTCTTGGATAGGTAGGATCAACATAGTAAAAAAAAATGACAATCTTGCCAAAATCAATTTACAGATTCAATGCAATCCCCATCAAAATCCCAGCACAATTCTTCACAGACCTTGAAAAAAACAATACTCAATTTTATATGGAAAAACAAAAGACCCAGGATAGCCAAAACAACCCTGCACAATAAAGGAAGTTCAGGAGGGATCACCATCCCTGGGTGTTATTTAAATTTGAGACAAGCTTGTTTTACATGTCAATGCCAGTTCTTGTACCATGCTGTGCTCCCCTGCCACCCCCACCATCCCTATCCCAAACTTTTTCTACTCCCCAGGGAGGGTGAGACCTTCCATGGGGAGACTTCAAAGTCTGTCATATCATTTGGAGCAGGGCCTAGGTCCTCCCCCATGTGTCTAGGCTGTGTAATGGGCTCCCAAATTCCATTCGTATACTAGGGATAAATACTAGGGGTATGGTTTCCCAGCTATCAGACTGGAGTCCATGAGCTCCCCCTTGTTCAAGTCAGCAGTTTCTGTGGGTTTCTCCAGCCTGATCTTGACCCATTTGCTCATCATTCCTCCCTGTCTTTCACTGAATTCTAGGAGTTCAACTCAGTGTTCAGCTGTGGATGTCTGATTCTGCATCCATCAGCTATTAGATGAAGGCTCTAGGATGGCATATAAGGTAGTCATCAGTCTCATTATCGGGGGCAGGGCATTTAAGGTAGCCTCTCCACTATTGCTTAGATTGTTAATTGGGGCCATCCTTGTAAATCTCTGTACATTTCCTTAGTGCCAGATTTGTCAAAGATTGAGTCAGGGAATGTATAGAGAGCAAGAAAAGAGATACCATAATAAAGGGAGCCATTATAGATTTTAAGAGAAACTATGCTCTTAAACCTTTGTGGAATCAACTCCACTATTTTGTCCTTGTGGTGGTATGTTAATTAACATACAATGGAGATCATTTCTGTTTTACTTATTTTTCTATTTCTTTATAAATGTGGTTTTGACCAAATGTCAGAAAATTTTAGCTCTTATATCACACATGGAAAATATCAAGCTCACAAAAAGTGAACAGATTACCTGACCAAGAGGTTCTAAATATAACTTGTGATGCTATGAATGAGAAGGAACCCTATAGGCTCATATATTTGCATGCATGGTCAGCAGTTGGTAGTTGGAAAAGATTAGGAAGTGTTTCCTTGATAGAGGTGTACCACTGGGGGTAGGCTGTGAAGGTTCAAAAAGCACACATCATTCCCATTTAGCTCCCTCTGTCTAGTACTTTTAGATCAGATGTAATCTCTCAGCTACTGTACCTACGCCATGCCTACGTGACTTCTTCCATCCTTCTGCTATAGGTAAAATTTGCCATGTCATTCTTAGAAGTGATTGTTAATTCATTGCCTCATCTCCTGAAATCGCTAGATCATTTAAATGCCATAGACAAGTAATTCTCAACCTTCCTAATGCAGCAGACTTTTAATACAGTTTCTCATGTGGTGGAGAACCCTTACCATAAAATCACTTCGTTGATACTTCATAAATGGAATTTTGCTACTCTTATGAAATGTAATGTCAATATCTTTGTTTTCCAATGGTCTTAAGTGAATGCTCAGATTTATTCTCCAAATGGGGATGAAATGAACATGTTGAAAACCACTGTCTTGTGGAATCAGGATATATCCCTGGTGCACAAAAGGACTTTGGGAGCATATTCCCCATGGAGGGATTCTCCCTTAACCTAGAGGCAGGAGGAAGGGCCTAGTCCTTACTCCAAATGAGTTGACAGATTTTGATGATCCCTTCTGGAAGGAGTGGAGAAGGGGAATGGGATGGGAGGGTGGTGGGGCATGGGAGGGTGGGAGAGAGGGAGGGAGGAAGGGAAAGAGAATTGGGATCAATAGGTAAAATAAGAGAGAGAGAGAGAGAGAGAGAGAAAGTAAGAAAGAAAACCACTGTCTTACACAAAATTTTGTATAGAATTTTCCACTGGGTAACATCTGAGACAAGACCACAAAGGAAAACGGAATCACATCTGCTTCCTGCTATATCTCTGAAGACACTCTATGCTGACATTTCATTTTCTTCCTTTTTAGCAAACAACAATGCATTTCATACCAAATAATGGCTTTTTACTCTTTCTTAGTTATAATCAAGAATTTTCTTAATGGGTTTTGTGTGAGATATAGTAATTTGTATATGTATGCATGTGCACATAGAAGGCACAGGCAGACTGGAGTACCATTATAGAGTAGCTTTCCACATTGTATTTATTCATTTGCTCTTTTGTTTTGTTTTACTGTGATAAAGTCTATAATAGGTCTGAGCTTGCCAAGTATACAATACTGGTTGGTCTGTGAACCCTGCAAATCATCTTTCCCCTTTCTGTCCTTCATTATGATTTTAAGTTTGTGTCATAGTACCTGAATAATTTTTAATATTATTCAGGTCCTGAGGAATAAAATAGAGTTTTTCATACTTACAAAGGAAGGATTTTACTAGCATAGTCATCTCCTGAGCCCCCTAGATATATCTGGGATCATTGTGCTAACACATTGCTATTGATTTTTTTTTAAATGTTAGTTAGCTCACAGGTTTAGCAACCTCTCTATACATATTTTACCTCTAGATTTTTCTAGGAAAATAAACATGGTGCCGCCCATAACTGTGGTGTTAACTAGTACATTTTGAATTGTCATTGCCATCATTCTAAGCAGCCTCTTGAGAGAATTCTTTTTTTGACTGTCCTCAGGTAAGCCCTTCTAAGAATTCTCTGATCTCTCTGCCTTTATTAATTCATCTTATAGCTAGGGGGTCTTTATCCATTTCTCAGCCTACAATATATATGAAGATACCAAATTCCTCCTATAACATGATATACCTCATAATATTCTACAGTCTCTGTGCTCTAGGTTTGTAGAAAATGATGTCTCTATGAGATTACTTCAAGCAAAATCAGACAATGGGCAACTTCATCATCAACTTATATTGTTATATAACATTTGTTAACTTATGTTGTAATGATAGTATTTTACAGTACCAAGTTGTAATTTATTCACGTTTACCTACTAAAGAGTTCTTCATCAAATGTAGTAGAGTACAGGTTTTATTGTTATAGCAGGTTGTATTTTGTAAAGATAACAGGAATAGAATACAGCACTTTCCAGGTATACTTCTTAGAACCCAATAACAACATTCTTTTCAATAAAATATGCTACTTGACTCTCTCTAACTTGCATGGACCTTTACATGTTTTACAAGCAAATGATTCTCATAAAATTGGCAGTGGCTTCTCTTAGACTGGTTCATAAATATTATATACTACACTCAGTCCATGCAATTTAGGATTTCAGAGTTCAAGTTGATGAAGATACTATAGTAAGACATTTCAAGGATATAAAACACTGAAAACAGAGAAGAAAATAAAGACTAAAACTTTTTACTATCCCAGCTGTTGAGCCTACACAGTATACACAGATGATAAACCAGAAATCTGCAAGATAACCCAGTCAAACAAATGAGGGCAATTACCACCCAGTTGTACCACCACACAAGCCCCACGGTGAATGGTTAAACTTTTAGATTTATAAAATAGTTTAATATCATAGTATTAACATTATAATAGTATGCATATTTTAAATTTATTCTGCAATTAATTTATTATTTGCAGTGTTTCTGTTACCCCCAGTATTTCCTTCCTACCTGTCTTTCTTCATTCTTTCCTCTCCCTTATTGATTCTTTCCTTTGGTAAGTGCAATCAAATTCATGGCATTACCAAAAGAAATTAATTTCTATAATAAGTCCCCAGGCTTTTTCCTATTTCCTGACTTTTTGTTGTTTTTTTATATTTTTTTTAAACAATAAGAGTTCTTCCTAATGTATTTCATGTCTCCCTGAACAGAAATGTAAGCTCAATGAGTGGATTTTGATGTTTTGTTCACCTCAGCATTTCTAACAAATATCAGCAGCTATTGTGTCCTTGGCTTATAGGTCATTGGAGAATAGGGTATGTATTTAATTGCTATTGGAAATATCAACAAATGTAAGCATGCATATCATGGATGATATGCACAAAAAATCCTGAAGTTTTTATTTGTGCTTATTTAACATTGGAATAAATGTGGGGCATATCTTCATTTTACATAAATGCCCACATTCTTAAATTTATACAGTACATTCATTTATCTTTATATTTTAACCCTTGGGTAATATTTAAGGTCTATCAGTTTTCCCCATCATAATTCTTAAATATTATTCAATAGTTTTAAGGAACATTATTCTCTTTCCACTATACAGAGGTTCTCAATGCTACCTATTCAATGTTGTGGAAGTCTTTTCCCTATTTCAATCGTCCTTCCCCATCAATTCAACATTTTATTAGCACTGAATTTTTTTTTGCCTGACCTTGCTGGGTTTTTGAAAGCTATTGAATTAATAACATCCAAATTTAATGTGCTGTTTGCTCCTTTTAGATCATTAATGAAGATGTACAACAAGAGTAGTTTTCTAGCCTTTTGTCATATTTCTTGATTTGCTGTCCTCAGTCAGTCATCATGGCTGTTAATAGAGCTCCTATCAAATCCAATTTGGAAAGATGCCCTTTAAAAATACCTGGTTTCAAGTTTGTTATTTCCAGCCAACATTTTCTGTGTGCATCAGTGTTAAGATAAAACCTCAGAATGTTTTCCTGAGAAATAAGACAGAAACTCAGAAAGATATAGAGTAGAATAGAATAGAATAGAAGAATAGAACAGAATAGAATAGAGCATTGCTGCACCTGTTCCTAAGAGAGAGAGAGAGAGAGAGAGAGAGAGAGAGAGAGAGAGAGAGAGAGAGAGATTAGCCAAGAAGAGCTGATGTGGATAAACCCAATTTAGGGGGATGATCAAGATGGCTTGGATTTTAACCTATGCATGCTTTCTCTTCTGTCCTGTGTCTGATCCATGGGGGATAGTGTGGTATGTAGGCTTTCTACAGTTGGAGGTCTAGTTCATCATGGTGCAATATGTGCTCTGATTCGCCCCTGTAACACATCATATACTCTCTTTCCTTTCATTTGAATTTCCTGCTGCTATGGTGCAGTGATTCATTTAGAGCATAGGAACTAGGTCTTTGGAAATCATTTTGCAGTGCATAAGCAACACAATCAAATTCTGAAAGAAGAATGCAATGAATAAAAGGTTATGGTCACCATCATACAATTATATGCAATAATTTGCCTTGCTGAATGTTAGGAAAATCATAATTAGTCACTCTTCCATCTGAGCTTTTAAATGATCCTGAAACTCTTTATGTCAATTGTCATGAATTAAAATCCATAGAGCTCCTATTGGCTTAGTCTCATACACACACAAGGAGTAAATAATATTTTATTATTTTCATCAATTTATAAATTTCAAATATTTAAAATGTGCATTTTTAGTAATAATGGATCATTTTGTCCAAGTAAGTAAGGTCAATAAGATGATGAATCCTATGCTTCAATGACCCCTAGTAAATAGTTTATTCTGTGGTCTAAATTCCTATTCCCCATGTTACCATGATTTAGGCTGGTAGCTGATCAAATAAGTCTCACATCAAGGGTCAGAAATAGCCAAGACAGAAAAAAATAAAATGTTAGAATGAATTATTGAGATCATGTCCTATGCTCTCAGCTTTCTCAGGCACTCTTAGTTGGGCCTGATCTTCCAGTATCATATCCTTTGGTTTGCAGTTCTGTGAGGCATACTTGGAGGAAAGTGTATGCTGTGATCACCCCTAACTTAACAGCAAGAGAAAGTATTATTTTCCTGTGGCCCCATTCTCAGAACTGGAGTTCCAACGGAGCCCTCTTTTCAGAATTCCTTACACATGTTGCTAGGGTGTGTCCTCCTGGAACACTAGAACGTTCCACTCAAAGTCACATGGAGATAATCTATTGTGTAGATATCCCCCAGGTAGCTGAACCACCAATATCCAGACCCAGATCTTTCCACATGTCTATGCTTTCATTTCATGCAGTTCCACTTACAATTTCATTTGTCTTTAAACAAATAAATACAAAGTTTCCCAAGATGATGATCTACTTATGCTATACACTGAATTTATTTCTAGCAGTTGCAGAATAACCTAACTTCCACACTCCCAAACCCCCCCAGTAGTAGAGATGACCTAATGCAACTGGCTGTCCTAAATTTCCTAAACACCTATCATGGCCCCTCTCTTAGCCCAGGTTCTATTTGCTCAGGAAACTTCATCTGGCTGGCTCATTCACTTACTTACACAGACCAACTGAGCATAGCAACTGTGTGCACCAAACCTATATGTTAGTGTCTTAACCTCCAGCTCCTCAGAAAGTGAGCTGTTTTGAGTTCTTTTTTATACAGAAAAATACATTAAAACAAGATCATTAGATTTGGGTGCATTACTGTAAAACTGCCATCTTTGGAAGGAGAGTGAATTAGAAAAGAGGTATGTGTGGACAGAAAAGCATTTGATGATATAAGGAAAAGAGACCAGATGTAAAACAAATAGAATCTTTAGAAGACACCAGCAGGCTAACTTCTTGACCTCAGAATTCTAACATCAAATACAGTTAAATTTGTTGTTTAAGTCACTTATCCTATATAACTTTGTCCTAGTATCCCTAGAAAATTAAAAAACAAACAAACAAAAATCAAACATATTTACCAGTCCACTTAACAATCACTGAGACAGTGTAGATATGTTCTTCAATGAATCTCAAGATCCCCAGGCAGTAGAAATAGTTGATAATTACTGGCTATGAGGTAAGACATCTTATTGTGCTTTGTTATAGTCTCAATATTTATTACATGATACATTATGCACAACTGGAAACTAAAAGTAACAGAAATTCTTTAGAATTCTTAAAAGACTAAAGATCATCACAGTAAAAGCACAAACAACAACAATGAAAAACAAAAACAAGTTTCACAGCTGTATTCATTAGTTTTCTGGTGCTAAAATACAATACCCTGATATAAACAACTTAGAAGATGATAGGGTCTCAGAGGGGACACAATCCATCATAGAAAGGAAAGTGTATCTGTAGGAAAATGATGCCAGCCTTGTTGTCAGGAAGTAGATTGATTATATTTTATCAGCACACAGAAAGTAGATGTGGAGTGAACAGGAAATGAGCCCAGGCTATAGAACCTCAAATTGTATTCTTAGAGATTATTTCCCACAGCAAGGATCTACCTGCTAAAAGTTACAAAACCATCGTAAACAGTGGCACCAACTGAGGGGTCAAATACCAAGGCTAGGGCTGGCATTTCTCCTTCATACCCCCATAGCAGTTACCAATACCAGCAATTGTATGCACCATCATGGCTAGTCTACACTTTGTAAAATCCTGATTCCTGCAATGAGAGGACAGTCATGAGGTTCAATCTACTAGTGACTTTAAAAATCAAATCCCAAACAGAGACTTCAAAATCTTTTATGTTGACATTACTCATTCAAATTTCCTTACTTGCTCCTCCAGACATATACAGCATAATAAATACATTAGTGGTTCATAAAGTCAGCCAAGCAGCCACTGGACACATTAAACGCACATGGTTCTGCCAGTTTTAATATTTGTTTCTTAAGCCATTTTACAATTTCCCAGGCTTCTCTTTAACCTGATCACTTCAAAATATTAATGTCCTGAGGGAAAATCAATACAAACCAGTCTTCCAATCTCCAAATTAAACTGACATCATTCCCTGATTTCAAACTATTTAGAAGTTAATTAGCATCAACAATTCCTTAAAGAAAAAAACCACTGTTTATCTGTCTATAAAAGGATGGTGAGAGACTATGTGACCTTTAACAGAGAGCCCAGGTTACACGGTATGAAGAGATTAAAATATAAATTTAAATGTTAATAGCTACAAGATACACTAATCTGTGAAAATTATTCAATGTAATTGTAGACCCCCATGCCACAGCAGAGCCTATATTATGCTATGAATATTTTACACTTTCTCTTAATATCTGCAAGCAGCAAATGATGTTTCACACTGTATGTGTTTATTTAGTGGACAACTATTTAAATAAGTAATTTCTTGTATGCTCTCCAATTTTTGCATAGCAATATTACTATAATTCAAGCCTCATAAAAATGAGAGACTTGAATCTCCAGCTCTGAGAAGTTCAGCTTGAGTATACCATTCCAGAATTAAGTATATCATGATGTCCTGATTCAATTTAATCATATGTAATCCCCTAATGAATTTACAGGTGGTATTTTTAATTCATTTCAAATATCCTAAACTATAGTTTTTTTTTTTTTTTTGTCAACGTGCCTCTGATATATTTTTGAGAAATAAATGAATGACATGATAGGCGAATGTATAGATCACAAATAGAAGGGAAAGATATTGGATGAACTCTATGTTTTAGATGAAGATTTCTGCCTCCAGTATGACTCTTTCCTAAGTAAAATAAAATAGGGAAGGAATAATACAGGAAGTATATAATGGAATCATATTTATGGTTAATTTCTGTCAATAGCCTCCCCCATAGGAAATGATGCAGACCCTGTATAGACACTCGTTTGATGGATGCATTATTTACATATATGAAACCTACTGGGTTTCATATATATCTCATAAATCTTAGATCTCCATTTTTATATACATGGGACATATTTCCACAGATGAGAGTTAACCTATTTTAAAATAGAAATGTAGTGAAGATGACACATTTTTTAGATGAAATTCACATGTGTAAGGATTAATAGCAGAAGCAGCCATCTACTAAATTTTAAGATATAGAATTCTAAAATTTCTGGAAAATATTGATTAAATTAAAATACACAAAGGAAGAAAATTTCACAAAGTTTCTGATAAGCACAAAAACATACTATGTGTAAAAGTAGTAAATGAAAGTTATCAACTTTTCTTCAAAAGATATTCTAATCTGAATCATTGTTCCAAGGAACCTGAGAATGTTTTCCCATTGCCACAAAATCTAAGCATAAAATTAACAAGTTTTAAGTCATACTATGTATGGGAAATAGTTCACTCTTGGGGTATATCCCACTAACAACAATCTACACATTTCAAATTAATAAGCTGCCTCAGGAAGAACCTAAAATCCCTGTTTCATTCATTGCATTGTAGGGGTTACATGTAAGTTAGATATGTCATGTTCTTTCCCGTATGTTCTGTGTTGCATTTAATTTAACATCTCAAGTTTAAAGCAGCTTTTAACAACCAGAATTTATTTTTTATTTTATTTTTTTTCTTATTTTACATATCGATCCCAGTTCCCTCTCCCTCCCTCCCCCTCTCCCTCCTCCCCTCCCCCAGACAACCCTCCTATCCTATCCCCCCCCCACGCCACAAGGAGGGTGATGCCTTACAGGAGGGGTCAACAAAATCTGTCAAGTCATTTGGAGTAGGAACTAGGCCCTCCCTCCTGCGTCTAGGTTAAGGGAGTATCCTCCATGGGGAATGTGCTCCCAAAGTCCTTTTGTTCACCAGGGATACATCCTAGTTCTACTTTGAGAGGTCCCTTAGACTGCACAGGCCTTCTCTCTAAGACACGTGTTCAGGGGCTCTAAGTCAAGAACCAAAATAAATTTCTACCAGATAAGGATAGAAGCAATGTCGTCAATTGCCTAAAACAAACATTTTCTCTGATTTGAAATAGGACAACTAACTAGGAAGAAGCAATAATCATCAATACTCTAGAATTCATTTGTGAGTACAAAAATCATTCCCCTTTCCTTCAAAGAAGAACAATTTCACTTTAAGTACACAGCCAACCTCCTCCTGATGCAGAATAACAGGCCAAGGCAACCTCATTATTCTAAAATTCCAGCTTGACATTTTTACAGTATGGGCCCTGTCTCCCCCTCCTTTCTTTCCCCCTCCTACCCCTTCTCTCTGTACAAATCCTTCAAAAGCTCATACATGCTTTTGAACAGAGGAACCCTCTAGTGGCTGCTTTCCAACAAACCCCATAATTACCTTCACAGAATGCGACAGCACTATTTATCTCAAAGTTAAGGGACAAGGCTGCCGTTACTTTTCTTGTACGGAGTGAACTGAAGTGTGTTCTGTTGCTCCTTGCCACATAATGGTGTCTATCTCTTATCTTCATCAGACAACATGGCGATGCTCTTTAGTCTGCTGTCTATATACTGGCCTGATATGGCAAAACACAGCTTTGAAGAAATAAACACACATCACCACCTACTTGAAAAACTGTCTCCTTGTATTTCATGCTGCCCCCCGGGAGAAGAGATAGTGCCAGAGTAATAAATGAAGTGGGCGATTTAGTTATTGAACCTGAGAAAAACTCATGGTGTGAATCCGTACTCTTGAGAGAATTTGCTGAGTAGTGTTAGGTGAGCTATTTTCTGACAACTTGTAACTAAAGCTCAAATGGAAATTAAGTGTTTTAGAACCGTTCAGGTAGATGACTCATGCTGCATCTACCATTCTCCTGTGAAACAGAGATTTCAGTGGAGGCATTTGTTCAAATTTGGAAATGTAAGCAGGTAGCTGGTGTGAGCCCTGCATTGTAGAGAGGCCTCATTCCACGAGCCCTTTGAAGCAAGCTGCATAGGGAGATTGCATCTTGGATGTTAATGAGTTAAGTAATCCCAGGCTGTACTGATGCCTTTTAAGAAAAAATGCTAGCCCAAGTATCTGAGCCCTGGTATTATAAGGAGTCAATCACACTAATAGGAGTAGGAGATTGAGTATGGAAATTGGGAACAGGTGTGTTTGTTTGATATATATATATATATATATATATATATATATATATATATATATATATATAAAGAATCAAAAGAAATCCTACTCCGACTCAGCTAAAATTTTAAAAAGAACATATTGGTGCTAACCACTTTAAGTTCAAGGGTTAGCATAGTTTGCGGAATGTCTGACTTAAGATCCCCAAGTCTAGATTTCTCCAAACCTTTTAGTACTCCTGAAGGCAAACTGAGGAGAGTCAGAAGTGACTGCCCCTCAATTCCAAATATAGCAAGGTACAATACTTCCTTTCTGAATGCTGCAGTGAGCTTCAAAATCTCTCTTCAGCTTTGATGGTTGTATACACCTGAGGCACAATGATATGAGAGTGTAGCTAATTCTACTACACCTCCAATCAAGGCCAAGGTGGCTCCAAGACCATGCATTACTGAATGAAATGGCTATGGTAAAAAACAAACACAAGCTGAAACAATCACCACAAGGGACTTGTGCAGGGGCAGGATAAGAATGTAAAGTGGAAAGAACCCGGGCTATAGCCTACATTCCAGACCGATGATACCAGAATTTTTGGGGGTCAAGTCCAGATAATTTTAAAGCTCCCAATCTGATTCTAAGGCATAGCTAGTCTTAGAAAATACTGCTAGTAGGTGCCAATCCTCCTTCCTCAGAAGCACTGGGTCTACTCTAGATGCCAAAGTCCTTGAATATCTGCCTTCACTGATTCCTTTAGACAGTCTTTGGAGAAGTGAATGCTGTATACACAATGAGTCAGTTAATCCTCTCGATGCCAGGAGATTTCTACTGCTCCCCCCCCCCTTATTTTTCACTGTCTGTGTCAAATAACTAAGGTTTAGAGTAAACTGTCTGTGGAACACTTCACAACTATTTGAGGGTTTAGACAGAATCCGAAACCATCTATGATTGCCGAGGCAGCTATTTATTTAATAGTTCAGTGCACCACTGAAGTTGTCATGTGTCTGAAACTCAGACTTACAAAGCCAGACATGAAAATACAGTGGCATGTCCCATCGGCCTCTGCTAATTCTTCATCTGTGTCAATCTCACTTCTCCTGTTTTTCTTGCTCTTCATGCTGACCTGTGTGTTTGTTGCAGTAACAGATTGTATTCTAACAAATTCTGTGAGTTATTGACCTTCCTAGATTTGCCATCATCATCATCTTTTCCCCCTCCTCCTTCCTCTTCTTCTATATACTACCTGTCTTCTGGCTTATTATCCCTTCATCTTGAAGCTTGCATATGTTTACATTTTGTTTGTGGTTGGGGAGTGGTATGGCATGTGTGAGCAGGCATGTGGATAGCAGGGGTCAGTTTCAGGTATCATTTCCCAGAAACTGCCCACTCTTTCTTGAGATCAGATCTCACACTGGGACCTGGGCCTCATCAATTAGGACATAGCTGCTCAGTGAGCCCATAAGGATCCACATGTCTTTATCACCCAAGTTCGGGTATTAAAAGCATAGTCTGCAGCAGCTGACCAAGAATTTCATATACATGGAAGGGAATTAAACTCTGGTCATCATAACTGCACAGGAAGCATTTTATCAACTTAGCCTTCTCCTCAGCCCTAGTCTCTGTATTTTAAGTGTCCTAAAACCACTTTTTTCCTGCCTGCACTGTGGCAGGACAGTCATATATTTTGTTACTATCATTAAATTATTTCTTGAATCATTTTATTTTTCTGATAATACAACTATAATTGTTTTAGGTTTGTGCCCCAGTCTTATAACCTGACACTCCATGAAAGAACTCTCATTCACTTACTGAACAATAGTTTTAGAGACCAAAGTCTGAACATGAAGACTGTTATTGGATAATAGGGTTTTTTTTCTATCTAAGCTTCTATGTATGTATATATGTATGTATCTATCCATCCTATCTATCTACCTAATCTAAATCCCTATATATCTTTATAACCTTGTACAATATATAACTATATCTACATCATCTACTACATGATTCATGGCATCTCCAGATCCAATCCATTTCCATGCATATCATCATAGCCTATTCCTCTAATTCATCTGTCATCCTTCATCTCACAGTGGGAATTCTGGTTCTCATCTTATGCTATCAGCATACAACATTATTCCAGTCCATTATGCATGCCAAGTACTGTCAGAATTATTAGCACACATCCTGAATATCCTGAAGAATGCATCCTTATCAACTGGAGATATACAAACACTTATTTTGGTGCTTAGTCTTACAGACTCCACTGGCTTCCAAATCTACTTCCTCCTACAAGTTATTTTCCCACTTCCCTCAATGAGGTTATCACATATATATGATATGTTTGGACTTATTGTCCAATTCTGCTTTCTGTTTATCAAATCACCCCAACTGCTATGTATAATTTGCATATTTTGGTGTGTTATGAGTCCTGAAATTACTTAAAAGCTCTAGTTACTCTTACAGCATCATCTCACCATGATGAGATACTTAAGTTCCACTTACCCCCCAACTAATTATTTAATTGTTATTTATTTTCCAAACATGTCCAAGGCTACTGTGAAACCCTGGTGTCCCTATTTCATAGTAATGTCTTCTTTGGAATCTTACATATGTAATAGAGTAGAATTAAGTGTGTAGTTTAATATTGGCCTGTATTACTCAACTCTATACATGTAAGATTCAGTTCTACCTTTTCAATGGTTGATAGATTAATATCCCAGTATATGAATGGTTCACCATTTCCCCCCACAGAATTCTCATACAGAATTCATGTTAATATCTTTTTAAACTCAGTTAGATCAATGCCTAGAACATCAATTGTTGGGAAGAAAAAATTATGTTTATATTTTCTTGGAAACTGTCAACTGCTTACCAATGGGGCTGTATCATTATTCTTTCCCACCAGCAACAAAACAGGAGTTCTAGCTTTGAGCTAGGCTAGCAATTGTTACTGTTGCTTTGTGAAAACTGTGTCTAAACTTTTGGAATGAGGTAGTGTCACACTGTTGTTTTAATTTGCTAATCCTTAATCATAAATCATGTTCAGTATTCTTAATATTGGGTCATCTTTGTGTTATCTGGGAAATTTACATAGAGTTTCACCCAATTTTTTATGGTATTACTTCTTATTGTTGAATTTTAAGAATCTGTTGTTTACATTAGTTAAATATCTTTAGAGGTCTCTTTGGCTCTTTGGCTATTTATGTTTTTTTACATTATGTCTGGCTGTCCAATTCACTGTATGATGAGTAGTCTCTATGTAATTATTTGTGCCTAAAACAAAACCCAAAGGGATGACTTTGATCTTTACTCTTGAAAAACAAAAGGGAGAGGACAAGACCAGGGGGCAGAAACACATAGAGACAGCTAATGGGCCACCAGACTGATAGCTGGGAAGCCAGCATGGGACTGACTCAGGCCCCCCTGAATATGGGTCTCAGCCACAAAGACTGAGCAGTCTAAGGGACCTCAGACAGTGGAGCCAGGATGTATCCCTAGTGCACAAAAGGACTTTGTGAACACATCCCCCATGGAGGGATAACTGCCTTAATCTAGAGACAGGAGAGAAGCACTAGTCCCTACTTCACATGACCTGTTAGACCTACATGACCCCTACTGGATGACATTCCCCTACATATGGAATTGGGGTGGGGGGATGGGAGTGCATGTGAGAGGGCAGAGAGGAAGGGAGGAAGGGAGGGAGTGAGGGAGATTGGGAGGGAGGGAGGGAGAGGGAACTGGGATTGACATGTAAAATAATAAATTAAATTTAAAAAAAAAAAAATGCTTTGACTCCAAAATTTAAGTTCAAGGACAAGTTACTGGGGAAAAGGATTTCTATTTTTGTTTCCACAGAAAATGAAAAGATGTGGATTCCTCCCAGACTAATGTGGTTTGATCAAGCCAGACCACCTGAAACAGAGTACCAGGTGATCCTACATTCAAAACAGCCTGACAGACTACAGCCAGGATTTCTGAATCCTCTTCGAATCCCCCATGACAGGGTCCCTTACCAGCAGGAAGTAGTTTGGAAAGAACAACGCCCAAATTCCCAAATATTGTCTATAAATGTTTGTTTTCATTTAAATGGACTTGGTCATATAAAATTAAAAATAAATAAATAAACAAAAACTTAAAAAAATAGTCACAAACAAACAAAAAAAAGAAAAAGAAAAACAAACAAATAAAAACCTCTTGTGTTTGGAAGATTTCCCTCACATAGATGCTGTGCAGTGGATTTTGCTAAATTATGATAGATTGTTCAAAGTTTGATTTTATTTGGAGCTTTGTAAATCAGTTGACACACTGACCAGGACAAATGAGCATAAGAAGGTCCCTGGAAATAATCAGAGGAAAGAACAGATTTTCTCAAAGCAAACAGTAAATTCTCAGAGGACCAAATGAAAATTAGAGTCAAGAGAAAATGAAAGTTCTAGAATGAATATGGTCTAATTGTTCGAGTCCTGAAATGATTCAAGATGATTATAGGATTCTTCTTTAGTGCCTGTGGACTATGATCCTGGAATATTAATGATATTAGAAATAAGTTGCTCATTTGACCAAAATTCTTAGTCCCAATGAATCCATAAATTATTTTTCTGTTGTAATTTCTATAGTTAAAATATTTCAAATAATATTTTACAATCTCATTTAGACCCAGGAATAAGCTATTCTTCAGACTACTATGAAGAGAAAATTATGAAAGAAAATGGCCACATGAAAAACATATCAGAATAACTTAATCTATAAAAAATGTTTTGCATTTATAAGAATGGGGGCATATTTTTTTGGTCTCTGGAGTTTCTGTTTCCACCCAGCCACTGAGCATAGCTGACATCAACTGTAGCAACTATACCATGCTTCATCATCACGGTCTCCTTCCCATTAATTGGGTGTTTTATGAGAAATATTAAAGACTGCCCAAAAACATTACACCTTACTAAGTAGTTGGAAAATCTCAAATAAAATTTAAAAGATGAAAAATAAATCAGTCAAACATGTGAATAATTGAAGAAAGGGAAATTTTCACACAAGAGTGGTAATACTTAAAGATATAGCAAATTAGAATGTTTCAGAATTAGCTAAGAAAGAAAGCATATATCCAAGCCTTCCAGAATTCTCTCCTCTTGATGGAAAAGAATTTGAAAGGGCAAAATAGAGAATAAGAGATAAAGAAATAAAGAAAAGGGACACTGATGTCAAGATGTGGCAAAATATTTTTGAGGCAAATCTGCAATGGCAGAAAACATATTCCTTTCTAGATTCCTTAGGAAGTTATTACAAAATAAAAGTTTTTGGCTTTGTTATTTTAATTTACTCATTAATTACCTGTGTTATTTTTCTAAACACCACTTTTTTTAGACATATAGGAAAATGTATATTTTTAAAAAATGGATTTTTACTTCACACAATTCTTTTCCTTGGTAACTATTTTGTTCACTTCAAATTCTGCTTCATAAAGATGTATATGTAAATTTGTGTCCTTGCATGGAGATCATTTCCCCAAAATGGGATGTGAGTTTTCCCTTCATACAACCCCAAGACATCTCTGATAGTGGGGAACTTGGCTGTTCCCAGTAGAATAGAGTTGTAGGCTTAAGGCTTTGTGCCACAGTACAGATTTTAATGGCGCTCTTGTCAGTTGTGTTCTTGACAGAGCCATAAGAGATGGGTGTGGGCATCCACTATTCTAAAATACGTAGTTGCTGTGTTCTAGGCTCTAGTTGAGCTCTTTTATAAATAAAGGGTTACTCCAGCATATAGGTATGTCAGAAGCTGTGTTTGTGGGGCTGCAATTGGGACCCAGCCAGCTCAGCAGTCCCAGGTTCGTACCTGAGTATGGGGGGGGGGTGTGGATGAGGGAAAGGCTAGCTATAGATGATAAAGAGGAGATAGAGACACAGAATAAAATAAGGAGGGCAGATTCAGTTAATACTTAATTGCCACAAGTTTATTTTTACCACTCTTATATACCTTAATCAAAAAGGTACATGTGTACAAAACAAACAGACTTTTCTTCTTTGCTTATTCTAAGTGTTCAGTAACCACACCTTAGATTCAACTTCTTGTCCCTAGTCTTGAGGGTCAGATGAGGTCTGATGTTATTTAGAATGAGACAGCCAAACATCCTCCTGTGGCCACACCTTTGACCTTTAGGTCTTATTACTTGTTGAGGACAGTTCTGAACTCTCTGTCCTTGTGCCAAGGTATTCTTGGGATTTTTTTTTTACTAACCCCCTCCACATTTCTCCTTTTATTTCTTGATGTCCCACATGATATAGCTAGCAGAGGGTATCATGCAATTTTATGCAACTATATCAAGACACTCTTCCACAACGCTATGGCATCACAACTATCACAATGACATTGAAAGTGTCATATTAAATACTGGACATCTAACAGGCTTCACATTTCACTCTATCACTTAAAAAAAAAAGTGTAGGGGGTTCCAGTAACCTAAAATTTCTTTATAAGTCTGTCTTAGAAGTTCTGCATGCTTCTCTCTGTGGAAATTCTAAAAAATTTTACAACTTACATTCTGCTATATTTATCTCTTTAGTGCCTCAGTTGTACTCTAGTTCCCACCTCAAGAAGGAGGTCTCCTTCTTATGAAAATTTTATCCTCTATAACGTAAGAGCCGAGAATAAGTGAAACAAAATTTACCAAAATTGAAGAACATGTTTGGGCAATTTAAATAAATGGTTATTATATGTATTCCACAAGCAATAAATCAACTATCTTTGGCACAACTTTTTCAGATTCCTTCCTTGCTTAGCTTGCATTAAGCCTATGTAAATGCATGGTGAAAAAACAGCTGAAGTTTTTCTAGAGAAGGACATCATCAAGAATAGGCTGAGACCACTGCATAAATGTGGGGTTTCTTAAACTCTCCTGTCATTACCTCTTGAAAACACAAACATAAGAAGCTACGAAACTTTCCAGGAAATTCCTACAGTACTGTTTACCTTTCCTATACAATATTAATATTCTTTTGCTTGTTTGTTTTGTTTTTTGAGACAGGGTTTCTCTGTATTGCTTTGGAGCCTGTCCTGGAACTCGCTCTGTAGACCAGGCTGGACTCGAACACACAGAGACCCACCTGCCTCTGCCTCCCGAGTGCTGGGATTAAAGGAGTGAGTCACCAATGCCCTGCAACATTATTAATATTAATATTAATATTCTTAGTTGAAGGACTAGTAATTGTATTGAAATACATGAAAGAATAAGTTAAGCTGCACCACAGAATCAAGGAGCAAGAGACTCTGTACTGTTCCCTCCAATAAACTACTATAATATAATAAAGACACCATGCTTATGCAAGGCTTCTGTCATATACTTATTCCTTGAACATTATTTTGCAACCTACCTTGTATTCTAAATACTAACTTAATCTGATGCTTTCCAAGTTCATAACTCCTAAGTATTTTCTATTTTTTTCCTTGATGTTAATACATAGATGATACTCTTTCTGGATATGCATTTCTCCTGATTAGTTTTTGGATTTCTCATTTAACCAATTTTTTCTGTTTGTCCTAAGTAAAGCTGTTCTCAATGGAGTCAGTTCTATGAAACGTATCCCTGTTCAGCCATTTTTGTCATTTCTCTCACTTGTTTCCTCAACTTTATTACCAGGCCTTCAGAAAAAAAGCCACTATTTTTTTTTCCTGGATCCCTCTTTATAATTGTTTCCCCTCTTTCCCATATAATATACTTCCAAAAATACATCGATGCTATAGTTATACTTATCACAACCTTTTCTTTTTATTCTATGCAGCATTCTGGTAAACCTCTTACTCTGATTTTTATCTTAGGTATTCAAAAATATCACATAAGTTGCAGTTGATAATGTTAGTTTGGAAAATATGTGTGATAGAAGGATGTAGTATATTCCATTGCAGTACTTTTGCTTTACTAGGCACCATCCCTCATGTGAAGAAATTCTATAAAATAAGAAACTCACTTCGAGAAAACCTCCCAGCTAAAACCGTGATTCCACTTCTGTGAGCTGAGTAGAATATTATCAAAAGACAGCAATGACTCATTTTAGGATAAGTACATTAACCAAGAATCATAGAGGCCTTCATTGTCCAAAAGATGGTTTTCAAGCTGATGACAGTAGGGTGTCAGGTTTAGAGTTCCAACACTTACACTCACTATGTTTCTTCTTAAAAACCCATGTTTTTCTCCTCACTATTAACAGTCTGCTGAGTTTTATTCTGTAAAATACTGTAATGCTACTTGAAAACAGCAATCCATTATATTTCATATTAGAGTTAATAAAATATTTTGACAATTTTCTTATTAATACATTATTTTACTATTCTATTAGTGTCATATATATATGAATTTGAAAGAACTATGGGAGATAGCAAAACAAACATTCTTCCGTACAAAATGCTAATATATAGTTAGTTGTGCATTATAGTTCATTACCAATAAAATGAAGAAGAGTGACTATTTCCTGAAAAAGGGTCTAAGTGGTATGTCCAAATAAAATTTCCACCCAGTAAGAAAGATGGTACTTTTAGCAAGGCATGGAAAATACTTATACTCTCTCAGAGTATGAAAAGCCTTTATGATGATGATCTTTGACTTGTACCCAATAAGGATTATGTAGAAATCATCCCACAAATTTGAAATTTCATGGATGGCAACAATGGTTTTTAATATACCTTCTTGAAATGACTCATTTTCCCTGCATAATAAATCATGTTCTGTGACTGTTTTCCATTTTGTGTCTATTCACCCAATTTTGCTTGATCAAGAAACATAAAATGACCTAGAATATACATATCTAAAACTCTAAGGAATCATTGATTTGTTGCTTCAAATTAGTAAGACTGGGTTCATTAACTACAGGATTTGAAATATATTATCTCTCATGAATAATGCTTTTAATTTTAACACCAACAAATCCACTAAATCTCCTAATCAAAATTTAATTTTATTTATGTATTTAATTTCTTTGTAATACAGGCATAGCACTGAGCTGATGAGTGTCACACGCTATACCATAGAATTACATTCCCATATAATTGTTTCCTTCAAAAAGATATATTTTGTTTCCAACAAAGAAATTCAGTAAATACAGTATTCAATGGGGAATCTCTTAGAAAAGTTATAAAACTGGATATCCATACAGTGTATACTAATCATTAATTCTTGTTAGAGTTGTCACAAAATTTGCCCTTTAGACTCATAAAAGAAACGCCCAGATGCACACTGTTAAAAAGATGTCTATGTGTAGTTTATGCCTGTGTGTTGAAGTTACCAAATTTACTAGACTCTGAGCATGTAAATATAGTCTGAAACTGATAGTCAACTGAACAAACATTGCTTTCTTATCTTAGTTTGTTGATAATTCTATGATAAAGACCAACACCAAACTCAACCTGAGGAGGAAAGGGCTTATTTGGCTTACACATCTCAGGTTACAGTTCCTTACTGAGAGAATTCAAGGCAGGAATTCAAAGGAGGGACTTGGAAAAGGAATAGAAGCAAAAGCCATGGAGGAGTGCTTCTCAGTGGCGTGTTGCCTAATGCTTACTCAGCCTACTTTCTTTTACCTTCCAGGATTATCTGTCCAGGAACTGCACCCCCCCCCCACAGTATGCTATGCCCTAACGCATTGATCATTAACAAGAAAATGCCCCACCAATGTGCCTACAGGCCAGTTTGATAGTGTGTTACAAGTAATGGTTTTCCTGCTGGTCTGGTCCCACCACCACACCAGTCCCAAATAACACACAGAGACGCTGTATTAGATATAAATGCTGTTGGCCTGTTACTAGTTTCTTATCTGCTAGCTCTGTCTTAATTATTAACCCATTTCTATTAATCTAAGTACTTCCACATGGTCTTATCTTACCGGACAGAGGGGCTGGCGTTCTTCTCTTTCCATCCTCCATCTTGGATCTCCTCCCTACTCCTTCCTCTTTCCTCCTCGTCTCCTACTCCCACCTGTCTTGCTTTCCTATTGGCCCACAGTGCTTTATTCATTAACCAATACAAGAAACATATTTACAGAATGATATCTCCCATCACTAGTGACTTCTTATCAGTTTAGATAAGTAATCCTATTGGAACCCAGTCCAAGAAGGGAATTGTGTGAGGGGAATCCTGAATGCTTGTGAATGTTATAATGTTCTTTTTTCCCCTCTCAGGTGTAGCCTAAGGAGTGAGCTTACTTCAGATTATTCATTACAGCTGACTGTTATTATTTGTTTCTATATCTCTATGGAAAGCATGTTTTGCCTAATGAGGCTTGTCTTTGAGAATATATACCTTAATCAACTGGCTCTTGTTAACACAGAGAGTACAAATTGTCTGATATTCTACTGAATGTTAGCTATTGCAGTATACTTTAGTCTGCCTCAATTTTAGGCTGAGCTCTCCCAGGTTCACACTGGCAAGTAGAGCAGCAAACAGATCCCTTCCCCGTTGATGTATGAGTGTGTCCAGTTGAAAAAACAAAACAATGAAATTAACTAGTCTTTTTACTCAGGGTGTAGTGAATCACTGAAGAAAGTTTCCTGTAAATGTGAAAAGAAATCATAAACTATGATGCTTTGTTGAATCTTCACTAGCTTGAAGATTTGCCTTGACTTGCCTTTAAGTATTAAACTAAATTCCTTTCAGTCACTGTTGGAAATTACTGATATCTTGCTTCAGAAGAAGAATATGTTTATAGAAAGAGGATTAACCAAGAAATAGTACAATCTTTATAGATCATAGCACTATATGCAGAGGCTCAGCAGAATGTTGGTACAGCTAGGACATTGTCCAAAAGGAGTCTAGCACTGACTGGTATCATGAATACTAAACGATTTAATGCATAGAAACCATGTGTGGTAAATGTCTGACCCCTACTTCACATTACTTCATTTTATTCTTCCGCTACCATTCTGTGTTGTTATCAATAGGCTAGACAGCCAAATGTGAGTGTTTCATTTACTTAAGGAAAGAAAAATGCTACAGAGAAAGACTGTAAATTTATAAACTACTGCTATTAGAGATGGAATCAGCTAACTGAATTTAGATCTTAATATTTGGAAGTAAACATTTATCCAGGTGTAGTGATTTGTTGCTTACAGTGTGCTAAATGAATTACATTTGTGTTTTGACAGGAGAGGGAAATTTTCATAGGTATAGTGCATCTGGAGTCTTTCTGTGTTGATGTGATAGCTTGATTGTATTTCTTCCAGAGCTCAGATTTTATTAACATGGTACTATTAAGATATAGTGCACTTAAGATGTAGTTATTCTGGGAGAACTGCTCTGTCTTTAATAGGATTAAAACTTTCAAAAGAGTATCCTGGAAGTATTCAGGTAACTTGTCATTCTGGTTTCAATTATATGAGAGCAGAACAACCCTCCATCTTTTCCCCTTCCAAAGGGCACTAACCTCACCAGACAACCAAATCTAAGAGCACCTTTGCCTTTGTTGATGGCCTCTGTCTCATAGGGTGTGTATCCTCTTTAAATACACCATCTGATAGAAGAATAATCACTATAACATGCTAAAAAAAGTATAGGTATAAGCAAGTTCTTCTCTACTAAAATTTCCTGTATCTCCTCTTTCAGGACCCTGGGCTTTCTGATACTTTGGGCATTTAGATTTAATTTTTAAATATTATCTTAAGTTATGAGCAACCGAGTATTTTATTTGTATTTTGTTACTTTTAACAAAAGAAAAAAAATGTTATGTCACATTTTAACAAACAAGTGAGTTTACTTTTACAAAAAGTTACTTGTTATTTTTAACAAAATATAATGGGACCTGTGTTTCTTAGAATGCATAATAAACACTCTGTATATTTCAAGTCTTTGGTTTTAAATAGTTCAGAAAACTTCATTTTAATAGGAGTGTCACTGTATGAGACAGATCCAGTGTTGAAATAAAAAGTTGTCCTTCAGTATAGTTACTGGCATCATAATAGGAGTTGGCACCCATATTCATTAGGATGAAAAAAGTGAACAGTTTCTTCATGTTCTTAAGTGACATTTGTCTCACCAAAGCCAGGCCAAAGTATGGCAAGCCATCAGTAGCTTAATTAATCTCTAGCTCTAATTACCTTAAAAATCATGAAAACTTTCCCAGGGCTATAGAACTGATTGATTAGTTACCTGGAATTAAGGCTTTCACCTGTTTTCCTTTTCTTCATAGGGACAAGCTGGAGGAGGCATCTCTCAAGAATTAGAATAGTTTATAATTGCCTAAAGATCCATCTTATAAGACACTGTCCTTAGGTAAAAAGAAAGTAATATACATACATATTATTTGAAAAACACTTCTTCATTTTACATACCAATCCCAGTTGTCACCCCTTTCCTTTCCCTCCCCCCATCTCCCCATTATCCTATACTAAGAGAGGATAAGGCCTCTCTTGAGGAGTCAACAAAGTCTGGCATACCAAGTTGAGGCAAGACCAAGCCTTTCTCCCCTGTTTCAAGGCTAAGCAAGATATCCCACCATAGGGAATGGGCTCCAAAAAAACAGTTCATACATCCCTGGGATAAAGTCCTGATCCCCCTGACAGGGGGCCTCTCCAACAGATCAAGTCTCATAACTATAACCAACATTATAAAGATACTTTTCAAAACAGTGGTTTTCAACCTTCCTAATGCTGCAACACATTAGGAACTTCTACAGTTCCTTATGTTATAGTGACCCACCAGCATAAAATTATCCCCTTGCTACTTTGTAACTGTATTTTTTTTTACTGTTATAAATTGTAATGAAAATATATGGTTTTTTTTTCTGATGGTCAAAGCACAAAGGAGTCTTGACTCACAGGTTGAGAGAACCAACTCTTTTTATTTTTTTGTCATAATTGTTATATAGAGAATTATTATGATTAATAAAACTTAGCTCATATTTTAAACTTTTGATTGAATTTCATACTCAAGGATTAATGTGACTTTAAAAAATTACTAATTTTGTTACTACTTTTGTTATCAATAATAACATCATTGCTGTTGATGCTATGATTGAAATTTAAAAAAGCACTTAACTGAAAATTGGAGGCATAATGAATTATTTCTGGATGTTATTCTTTTTATAAGTAAGGAGATAAATTATCAATTTGATGGGGGAAATCATTTTAATAGAGTCCTTGGAGTGTTTTGATACAATCAATTTATTGCAAACAACCATATTTTTAAGAAATTGAATCACATTATCAAATGATAACATATCAAATGATAAAATTTCAATATTGATTTAGCTCCATTTTGCTCTAAGTGATCAAAAAAAAAGTCACTTTCATTAAATTTCTATTAAAGAGACAGAAAGATAGAGGATACAAGTGGAAAATCACCAGTGAAATATGGGCAGTAACGGTGGTCTTTGCTGCACACACAGTAGAAAGCAGAAGGCCTTTAAAACTCAATCATAGACTCCTTACTTGAAAATACATTTTACTTGATACTTGATAGCTCGTTATTACTGAAACATACACAAAAGGATTTAAATGTTGTCAAAAAGCTGGATGTTTAATTGGACTACTAGCCACTGGATGGGCTTAGGAAAATACATCAATGTTATCTGAAGTCCTGAGACTCAAGCTCTGCATGTGAGAAGTGGTCATGAAACTATATGTGCCTTTTCACAAAAAAAAAAAAAAAAAAAATCTCTATACAAAATTCAAACTTTCGAACTAAGTTATCTTTGACTATTAAAGACTTTGTTTACTGAGTTAGGAAAGTGAGTTCACACGTTGTCTTACTGACAGTTAATACTTTTGTCCCAGACTCTCTGACAACATGTAGGTGGAAGCTCTCCAGATCCTCATGCCTATTAAAGAGCCCAGAAAGGAATTGTCACACATGTGCACAAATGACTGGTCGTACACCTTCCACTCTTTGGACATAGAGCTGTCATCACACCCTTCCAAAACACATTTTCACCTGCATGAACACATTCATGCATTCATCAAACTTATGTCTTGAAACATTTTTGATAGCACTCTTTCCACTTTCTGCCACCTGTCAAAACAACTGCTTAATTAGGTTAAGCTGTCTGGCTTTGGGAAAAGGGTTACTGTGCTCAGTTGTCCCTGCCATAAAATTAATAGTTTGACCAACTTCTAAGGAGACGGATTTTTGCACTCATGAAAGTCAAATTAAAGCCACCTTTGCCAAACAGGTGAAAAAGTCGGTGTGTCTGAAACTTTGAAAGCAGCACTTCATTTATTATAATCTTTCTCTTGCCAAAATACAAATTAGGTAGAACTGCAGCTGCAAGGGAACCCAAGTTATAGCACAGTGCTCTGGTGACCTCTTAATAGGCCGCCAACTACAAGATGACAGATGGAGGGAATGACCGTACCAAAATCTGCATGGCCAAATACTCAACCAAGTCCACAATAAGCAATGAATCATTCATTAAATTAGTATTCTATACACTCAATTACTACAACTCAAATCACTTAAGGCCACAGTTCTTATGATGTTTTTCGGGACTCATTTCGTTGTTAAAACTCTGAGGAGTGGAACCTGCTCTAAAGTCCATACAAAGTCATCTGGTCTTGCTAAGATGACTGTGGACTCCAACCTTCTTTTCAACAAAGTCAGAACGTGATATATGATTCCAATGATCATTTAAGGTGTGCAAAGTGTACACAATATTTTAAAAATTTTATTTGTGTGTGAGCTTGTACACCATGGCAGCTAGTTACAGACAAGAAAACAACTTTCTAGTTTTCTCATTCTGCTTTAATATGGGGTCAGGAGAAATGCCTTAATGTCTTTTGGTTTGCCAAGAATAATCTGTTTGTCTTCGATACATTCATATGGTAAAGTGCATTGCAATTTGCTACAGGATATAGCTCAGCTTTGATGGAGCATTAAGTCATTTTATTATAAACCATTTTTACAAAAATATGCTGATGTGTGGAATATGTCCTGAAAATGCTTTATAACCTGACTCTAACTGACACATTTCAGATGTATAACATCTATAGGTCGTTTACATGATATACATCATTCCTATGACAATAGTGAGAGTTAAAGTAATACTTTCAAAACTTTTCAATATTTTGGAAAAAAATATAAATTATTTGAGTTCAGAATTTGAAAAATGTTGATAAAATATATGTGGTGAAGTTTAGTTACAAAACATCATTTCATTACATAAAATTTTAGTGTGGAGGCCACAGTAAGTGGTTGGAGGGACCGAACATGGGAGGCATAGAAAGAGGAGAAGAAGGAGACTTATAAATTGTTAATTATTATTTTTAAAAATTGAAAAACATATAATAAATTGTCTTCAAAACACTTCAAGACACTATGATTCTAACAGATTCTTATTCAGCTGCAAAATAATTTACTGCTTAACAATATTAAGAGAATTCATATAATTGGGATGATAAAATTAAAAAACAAAATTTAGCTGAGCCTTCTTGTGTCGGCTTTGAACTTTCAATGCCTCTCTATAACGTTAATATTTTAAAAGTAAAATGTGGTTTTGCAGTAATCCACACTCTCAAGAAGTATGATAAAATTTAATGATCTAGGATGTATTTTGATGGATATAGTTATAGCATGAGACAGAGAAAGAAAAATCCAAACAATACAGATAAAATGATACTAAAGTTTTACTTTTAATCTATCTCTCACATAAACTCCAAATACTTTTATGTCTCTGACATAAAATCTAAACTTGTTTAAAATTTGTTGCTTTTAATTTTGTGCTTAGCAAACATAACTCTCAACTTTCAAAAGACATAGAACATTTTGAGACACTTATTTTTAAATCTAATTTAGCAACCTCAGATGATTTTTTTTGTTCAAAGTGACATGCATTATTGGGTAATCTTCAAAATTTTTATTAAGCACTTTCTTTGGATGTAAAACTGTGTTGAAACTGTGGCAGCACAGAGTCACTGGGTAATATCCATATCCATGCAATTTTCCATTTCCTGGTTTGTAGTTCTTGTGAGCAGATAATTAAGAAATGCTGACTTCAAATATATTCAGACATGCTTACAGGATGCTCTCAATTCATGTCTTTCAGAGTGTGACAGGAGCATGCCGCCTTCTGATATTAGACACTGACTTTTTTTTTTCACCAGATAGTAACTACTACCTTTGACATCCTAAGAATTCCTATCATTTCAAAGTCTGTTCCCATCTAAAAACAAAAACAAACAAACAAACAAAAAAACCCTGATATTTCAAATGTAGAAGTGAACATGTGACTCAATTAAATATTAGCAGTAAAGGTTGACTGATTTTTGATGCTTGAAATACTCTATAGGTGATATGAAATTTGTTATGTCCTCTTCCATTTTGGTGTTATTTTAAAATATGGATAGAGGAAAGGCTGTGGAATTCCCATTACTACATGAAGATGTATTGATAATTGGTGGTGCCAAGAGGAGAGAGATCATTCTTTTTCATGAGTGTAGTAACTAATAATCTGCCCTTCATTCCATGAGTGGTTATATACATATACATATACATATACTGGTAGAAGGCACTAAGTGAACCTAGCTGGTCTTAAAAAAGAGCACATGAAATTGAGTGAGGAAAATTGTGCTATGAAGTTCAGAAGAATTGGGGGATAAAGGGTGAGGGCAGCTTTTATGCAAACACATTTTGGGGGGGTAGGTGGGTGTATGAAATTCTCAAGGAATAATGTTTTAAATAGAGCTTTGAGATAGCTCAGTTAGAAAATTGCTGGTGTTATAGGCATGAAGACTTAAGTTCGATCACTGCAACTCACATATAAAAGCCAGATGCTTGTAACTCCTTTGTTTGGGATCAGAGACAGTCCTAGATCCTATGAGTTCACTGGCTAGCCACAACAGTGCACTTCACCTTCAGTGACAGACTCTCTCTTGAAAAATAAGGTGGTAAATAAAAATGAATATATTTATATCCTCCTCTGCTTTCCACACATGTGCACTTAACGATATGTGTCCATATATCACACTAATCCATATACACCCAATAAATGTACTAAGCTAATTGAAATAGGAGATGTCTGTCCTGTGGAGTTGCAAAGCTAATGCCATCTTTTCCGTTTCTAGTGCTGTGACACTACAATTACCATTCTCTGTTCTGAGATACGAAGCCACCAAGTACAAAAGCAGACAAAAAAAGATATAGAAAGCTTCTACATAACATTTTCAGCTCTTGATTACTACTCCACCTGAATTTTAAAAACTGCTTTTGTCTACTTTGAGGACTTGAAGCCATTCATTTTTTTTTTCTTTTTCTAAAATAAATTTGCAGTGAAGGCATATCCCTTTCCACAAGACCTGCTTATTTACAACTTAGAGTGTTTTTCACCAAGCCATTCCCCACAGTGACTTGGAGAGTCAAAGTGGTTCAGGGTTCTGTAGAAGCACACAGGTCCTTATATTCCAACTACTTTGGACTTAATGAATTAGGGTAGCTGTGAACAGAACACTGAAAGGATTCATGTGTGAACATTCACATATCTAATAATTACTAACTTGGAATCTGGTTGTACCTTGGAATGTTCATGAAGCATCAGCCCCACAGGTTATATTTCTACATTTCTTTACATGAATCACATACAGTATTCCTTCGAGTCTGTCTTTCCCTCATTCTAAAACCAAACTGCTCTTGATAAAGTAAGTATATAGAGTATTTAATCAGAGTTCAGGGCTTTAATCTAACATGGTTTGAACATTTCCTTCAGGAATCATCTTTAAAGAAATTCACTAAGTAATACTGAAACAATAAAAGCAGGTATTTACACAAACACTTTGCAGCAATATGAATGAGTTCTGGATCCCATATAATACTTCCATTAGGGGTTCAGAAGTATTTTCCTGTCCTTGGGCAGGGGAATTCTAAGGTTGCAGAAAGGAGAACAGAGCTGGAGTAGCAATATACGCAGTTCAGATTGATCATGAACTGTTTCAGCTAGCAGAAAAAGAAAAAAAAAAAGGAACAAAAGAAACATGTGCATGTTTGGTGTTGTAGTGAAATAGTAGATGTAATTAAAATACAACCAGCCAGGCTACCCAGACAGTCTGGATTCAAAGTTGCAGTGGGATGTAATTTAGCAGTCACAGCACTGGTGTCCAGTAGCTTTTCCAGGCTGTGTTTGTGACATGTATGTGTGTCATCCTGATTGTGCCCTGGTGGTCTCTTTCTTGGAGGTCTTTTTGTGTCTGTTCAGTATGCATTTTGGCTTGCTCTCTGCTTCTCTGGTTGGTTCATTCACCCTAATTATGATCACCTGATAAAAAGTGGAGGTGACACTTCCAAACCACTAGTCCAAACAGTCCTAATAGCCAGGAAGCCCTGCCATTTGTCTAATTTAAATAAGAAGGCACATTTTACACAGAAGAAACCAAAACAGCCTGCCACAGAAATTCCTTCCATCCAATCTCTTCGAATTCTCCTCAGAATTCAACATGATCTTTTAAGCAGCAGGCAGTTATAATAAGGGTTAAATGATACCCTGCTTCTTCAAATTGAAGTCAGATTTAGAAGGTGTTAGGTTCTTATAGAACTGCTAAGTTTTTCAGCTTAAGCATTTCAATGTTCAATCATGAAATAGCTCAAAACTACTCAGCTATGGAAATATTAAACAAAAACTCGAGAGGGTGTTTTGCTATTTTTAAATGACTAAGAAAACAGCAAACAAGTAGCTAAGGAATTCGATTCCATGGCATCCTTTTCAAAAAGATGGGTTAATAATTTGTATGATATTGTCAAGAATGTAGAATGTAGGGTGATTGTGAATGCGTGTTATCAAGCAAAGGCAAACAACTGACATTGAGATGAAATGCTGAGAATTGACAGTCTGAGAAAAAATACTGGAAACAGCAAAATCTGACAAACAGTCTACTGTAGAATCAAATAATTCCTTTTTGTGCAGTAAATACATAAGGCTTTGTTTAAAATACTGCCCTAAGCCAATGCTAGTGAATTATGGATTAAGAATTGCTTTTAGACAAGTCCTTAGTTCCTTCTACTTGAGCCAAGATAAGAAGACAATTAGGTAAATAGGAGAAGATGTGAAGTTAAGGAAGATTCTGGTTATGGAAGTATCATAGATTCTGCTGCAGTTTGAACTTGACAAAAAGCATGGTCTGTGGTCATTCTGGGTTCAGATACTGTAAGACAGATTAACAGCGGTAGCAATGTCTAGCATCCTGCCTCTATGTGTGTGTGTGTGTGTGTGTGTGTGTGTGTGTGTGTGTGTGTGTGTTTAGTCTCAGTTTTAAATTAGCAAGAGACCTTTATTCCCATTAATTGAACCTGGATTCTCTAGTTATTATTGCTGAAGAATAAGAGGTGAGACCACAGTGGTGAGAGGGATCATGACATGATACCAAATAGAACACAGCTACAGTCTCTGTCCTTTAAAGGACAAACTCCAAATCCCTCAGATTCCTCCTGTTATCAAGTTAAAAAACAAAACAGAGTTGAGTTGTTTTGGAGGAGGAGTCGTTAGTTCCTAGCAGATGACAATTTCTCTAAGAAGATGAAAATAAAATTGTCAGAGTTAAAAACAGAAAGTTACCTTCTCTTGTGGAAATGTGTGTGTCTTGTGCTTATTGGTATGTATTTCCAAGACTTCTGAAGTTAAATGCTTTCATTCCTTGTACAAGCAATGATGCTCAAGTAACCAAAGGAATTCTGTAGCCTGTTGTAGGGTCTTTGGTTCAAATGTATTTTCATATGAGGTTCTTTTTTCTATATAAAGTGTTTCATGACCCTACATGATTCAAAGGGACATGGCCACTGTCTGTTTTCTTTCTTTCTCTCTTTCTTCCTTTTAATTTTGTTTTCCCCTGGTATTACAAATAGATACTTTTCTCAAACAGTATATATTGATTACAGTTTCCCTGTTTTTCCCTACCTACCCTCCTTTCTGGATCCACTCCCTTTCTCTCTCTCTCATTAGAAAGGAACAGACTTCATACAGTTAACAGTAAAAAATTTATAATAAGATAAAACAAAACCATCACATTAAAGTTGAGCAACAAAAACCAAGAGAAGGAAAAAAAATCCAAGAAAATGAATAAAAATCAGGGACCCATTTGTTCAAACACACAGGAGTCACATAAAAAGACCAAGCTGAAAGATAGAAGGTACAGTAAAGGGCCTAGGGCATACCCATGCAGGCCCTGGGCATGCTGCCCCAGTCTCTTAACGTTCATAAGAGTTTTCTCATGTTGATTTAGAGGACCCTGTCCTCCTGGTATCCTATATTCCCTCTGGTTCTTCCTTTCTGCCTCCTTTTGCAAGGATTCCCTAAACTCTTAGGGGAGTGATTTTTGTGGAGACTTTTAATTTAAAACAGTGTGTTCCAAGACACTCCCATCGCGCCCCCCCCGCGCGCTCGCGTGCGTGCATGTGTGTGTGTGTGTGTGTGTGTGTGTGTGTGTGTGTGTGTGTGTGTGTGTGTAATGTCTACCTGTGAGTTTCTGTAATTTGTTCCCATCTGCTGTTTAAGGAATCTTCTCTGATGATGGATAATTAAGGCACTAATCTAGGAAGATATCCTTTGGAGTCATTTTATTGTTCCCCCACTTTGATTTTTAGAATAATACTATTTTGTTTTACCCTTGTCACCCAAGCAGTATTGGCTATGGTTTCTATACAGTGGAACAGGCATTTAATTGAATCAGACATTGATTAGTTACTCCAACAAACTTTGTGCCACCATTACACTAGCATATTTTGCAGGCATGTCAGATCAAAAATCCAAAGTTTTTATGGCTGTGTTAGTGTTTATGTATCTCTTTTGGTAACCATTGGAGTATCTTCCCATAATAAAGACACTACATAGGGATGAAGTTTCGTGTAGCCTGCAGTTTTACCTCTCCATGTTCAATGAGTTGTATGGGTACTATCTTCAGCAACAGAGGCTAGCTGTCAGTTTGAAGAAAGCAGTCTATTGTTTTCCCAACCTGGTTTTATTGTAGATTTCCATGGGATCCCATTGTCCAAAAACTGAATTGGGAGCAACCTACTCTCAATAATGGATGCTTCATTTGGGCACAAGAGATGGCCAATTGGGGCTGTCTCCCTCAAAATTTGGAAACTTCATTCAGATTGCCTTCATGTATTTTTGGAACTTTTACTGCATTGTCTTTCCATTTTATCCCTTAAATGTTCCTCAATTCTGTCTCAACCCCTCAACCTCAGATCCTTCCCCTTTTTCATCTTATCCTCCAGTTCCTACACCTCCAGCCCACCATTAACTTGTTCTATTTCTCCCTTCCATTGAGATCCATGTGCCCCCCCCAGTCTCTTTCTGTATGCTTTACATTTCTATGGTTTCTAGCTTGTTTATCATTTATTTGGAAGCTAATATTCACATATGAGTGAATATATATCATTTAATATATACTCTGAATCATCCTGAGTGAAGTAACCCAGGCCCATATTTATCTTTATTGGTTGGGTCTGGGTTACCTTAATCAGGATATTTTTTTCTAGTTCCATCTATTTGCCTGCATATTCCAGTTTCTTGTGCTTTTATAATGGCTGTGTAATATACCATTGTGTATTTGTACCACATTTTCTTTATCATTCTTTTGATGAGAGATATCTAGGTTGTATTTAGGTTCTGGCAATGAACCTTGTTGAACAAGTGTCCCTGTGGTAGGATGAAGCCAATAGACTCAAATTCTTGTAATTTGTCACTCAGATATCTGCATGTTGAAGGATGCCAGGACTTCAGCTATTCTTCTATCCTAGGACACATTGGCTTGGATCTCTCATGGAGGCTGACACTGAATTTTAATTTCCATCCTGAATAATCTGAATCCTATAAGGAGTTAAAATTATTTTTGGCTCTGATGTCACTAGATCCTCCTCCAAATGGATAAATTACAAGTGTTTATTGTGGTATGTGTGTGTGTGTAGTGTGTGTATGTAGTGTGTGTGAGTGTGTGTTGTATATGTGTGTGTGTTATGTGTGTGTGTGTGTGTGTGTGTGTATGTGTGTGTTCATGTGTCAGCTCATCATTCCTAAGTCCATTCTATTTTTTTTTCCTGAGACAGTCTTTTAATTGTTCTAAAACTTGACCATTTAGCTAGAATTATGGCTCAGCAAACTGCAAAGGGACACCTGTCTGTGGCCTCCCTAGTTTGGGGATAACAAATGCACACCACCATACATCATTCTCTTTAAACTCAAGTTCTAGGGATTGAATTGTAAATAATTACTGACCAAGCCATTTCCCTGTCTTGATACCTGCATTATTATCCTTCAAATACAAAATTTCATGAGCTGTAGAAATTGAAAGATCTTATTGACACATTTTTGTTGTTATTATTGTTTGGTTATTTTTTGTATTTTGTTTTCATTTTTGAGAGACAGCATTTCTCTATGTAGCTTTTGGAGCCTGTCCTGGAACTCACATACTCACAGAGCTGTACCTGCCTCTGCCTCCATACTATTGGAATAAAAAGGCTTGTGTTACCATCATCTCCTGACACATTGATTTTTTAAAAGTACTTTTTAACTTAATGATAAAATACAGTGTACACTCATGAAATAAAAGCATTCTTTATATTCAATATTGAAGTGGATAGAATGACTATAGAGTTTTACTAAAATTGTACCATAACTTTATTTATTGTCTCTCAAGCCAAATACCTGCTTCTGTTTATCTTAGAAGTAGGGTGATCACGTATTAAAAGATAGGCCTTAGCACTTTACTTTCTCAAGGGGCTTCTGGTTTGGTCTCCTTCCTGTGGCATGAAGTCAGTGCTCCTTTCTCCTGATTTTGAGGAGGCTAAGACTTGTTTCATTATGTTCCCACAGGGGGACACACAGAGTTAAACTTTCTTTGAAATGTGTCCTGCTGGTATTTGTTGTTACAGAATTTTTTTTTAATCTTTTTCTCCCCTGCTTTCCTGATATTAAAATCAATGTAGTTTGTTTCTCTGTTCCCTTTACCAAAATTTAAATTCAATATCCTTCAACTAATATATGTGAGGTAGATCATGATTTAAATAGGAAATGTATCTGAATAGCTCTTATACATGGGAACCAAAAATGGGAGGATTGCAAGCAAATGTCAAAACTTCCTTTGGAAATGTGTCCTAGGCTGTTCCTTTCCTGATGATGGACAGACATTGTTTTGCAGATTCCTGTTTGCTCAGTGGCTTTCATCCAAATACATCAAAGAGGTAAGGAAACCACCAGTCAAGACTAATCTTCTTTTTAACTTAGAAAACTTAGAAAAATCTGAGAATTGGTTTCCTAGGATTACATAATGGAGCAAAAATTATAGTTATAATCCCACCTTTTCCAACTAGAGTTTACACTGTTACCACAACAAAAATCATTCCTCAAACTTTTAATATATAATTAGCAGCTGACATCAGCCAAGTCATAATACAGCAATTCATACAAATGTTTTCGTGTAGTCAGACTTAAAGGTGATCAAAGTTAATAAGCAAAGTATGAGTGAGCCCATCATGTACATTCTAATGTGTCACTAACAATGATGTAGCACTTTGGTGGTTTTCTTGTCAAAAACACAAATGTGAACTTAATGACAAAGACACACCAAGCAAATCCCAAATAAAATGACCCCTCTAGGACATATCCAGTCATCTTCTAAAATATAAAGTCATGAAAGACAAAGAGCCTTCCTGCTTGCTGGAGAAGAAGGAGATCTGGCAACTAAAAGCAGTGTGGGAACTTGGACTGTTCTGTACCAAAATAAAACACAGCACATCAGTTTTTAAAAAAAAATGAGCTTAGGTAGCACAACTCTTTACAAATTAACTGTATTATAACCTTGCTAAGTATATCCTTAGATTTGACCATCTTAAATATAATTGTTAAACATTTCACCATTTGGTCTGCTGAAAAATAGGTACAAAAGAGTTCTTTGCATATTGTTTACAACCTGAAATAATTTTTAAAATGAAAGTTGTAAATTTTGCTATTTGTAATAAAAGCTAATGATCTCAACAATCATATGGAGTAGATTATAGCAAATTTAGGAAATAATTCATGTGATTTAATTGTCTATCCTATTAAGGAGAGGATTGAAGCATTAAATACAAACAGCAAGGAAGCTTTAAGAACTTACTGGTAACAATGCATTGCTATAGAGTCACGTTGAGAAAAAGAGAATGTTCACTTTTTAAGAGTACAGGGATAAATCAAATCTGCAAGCCTTTGTTTTATGAGAAAAAAAGAATAGAAAATATATATATGAAATTCCATATTATTAATACATAATCAGTATTTCCCATTATATTAAAAACCATACAAACAAACAAACAAAACAAACAAACACAAAAACTACTTCAGGGTCAGTGAGATGGCTCATCAGATGTAAAGAAATCTCCAGAAAGCTTGAGTAGCTGAGTTTAATCCCTGAGAGCAACTTGGTGGAAAAGAGAACAAACTTCTTCAAGTTTTCCTATAACCTTTACAGATACATCTTGGCATGTGTGTACCTACACACTTAAACACATACTGACACACATATGAAAACAAGTAAATGAATGTAACTTAAAATTAGAAAGAAGCGATCCTCCTGCTCCTGTCTCCTGTGCCCAACAGTCCTCCCTACTTCGGAGACTTCTCAGAGCAACTCTGAAGAAAGGAGACCTGATGATCCACGCAGGACCACCCATAATTTGCACCTGCTTGGTTTCTGACCCCACCTCCAGTCCTAGGCCCCTCCAGAGATCTGCCTATCTATGCGGGTTCACTCTGAGTTCCTGCCCACAAGATCCTTGACCCCCAAATCTGGGCCTCTGCTAAAGAAAGAGGTCTCAGCTGGAGAGTTCCAGTTTCCAGTGAGATACGACTATCCTGCAAAACCTTCCCAAGTTTCAGCTCAGCCTTTGTCCTCTTCTGCCAGCTATTAGCCAGAGGTGAGTCTGGGGCCAATCGGGGCTGCCTCTCCCCTACAACTCCCCCCCCCCAACTCCCTGGGTTGGCCCCTGATCCTGCTGCCCCTGTGTCAGGTCCCCATCGAGAGCACCCTTGGAGCTCTGATACACCCCCACCCATCCCCACCACGAAACTGCCCCCCAACCCTGTGCCCTGCCCATGGTACTGCCACTCTGGTTGAGCACTGGGACAGAGGGTGGAGCCAACAGTCCACCCTACTTCAGAGACTTCTTAGAGCAACTCTGAACAAAGGAGACCTGCCTATCCACGCTGGACCACCCGTAATTTCCACCTGCTTCATCTCTGACCCCCACCTCCAGTCCTCTGCTGGGGTCCTGGTCCCCTCCCAGAGATTCGCCTATCTCTGCAGGACCACTGTGAGTTCCTGCTGGCATCTTTTACTGGATCCTCATCCTTGAACACATCCCTGGGTCCCTGTCTACGGAGAGACCTCCTAGAGAGCTTGGGCCACACAGAGCTATAGATATTGAATCTCTGACCCACATAAGCCCACAGGGGAAGTACCATAGAGAGAAGGGGAGACCCCACCAACACCTACTGGAAGAAGCTATGGGAAGAAGGCAATACAAGAAAACACCTAACAACAGAAAGACAAGCATGACACCACCAGAATCTAGGGAATCTACACCAACTAGAATGGAACACAACAACAAAGCAGAGGAAGCAGAAGGGAACGACTTAAAAATTACCATCATAAAAATGATAGAGGCCCTCAAAGAAGATGTGAGAAAATAACTTAAAGAAATGGAGGAAAAAACAAACAAAAAAGTGGAAGAAATGAACAAATTCCTTAAGGAAAGTACAGAAAGCCAAGAAAAAAAATAATTAAGCAGGTGAAGGAAATGGTTCAAGACTTGAAAACTAAAATAGAGAAAATAAAGGCAACACAAACTGAAGGAATGCTAGAAATAGAAAAGCTGGGCAAAAAAAAAATGGCAACTACAGACACAAGCATAACCAACAGAATTCAAGAGATGGAAGAGAGAATCTCAGGCGCAGAAGATAAACTAGAAGAAATAGATTCATCGACCAAAGAAAATCATAAATCCAACAAATCCTTAACACAAGACATCCAGGAAATGTGGGACACCATGAAAAGGCCAAACCTTAGAATAATAGGCATAGAGGAAGGTGAGGAAGCCCAGCTCAAAGGTGCCGAAAACATATTCAACAAAATCATCAAGGAAAACTTTCCAAATCTGAAGAGGGACATGCCCATGAAAGTACAAGCATACCGAACCCCAAATAGGCTGAACCAAAGAAAAAAGACTGTTTGACATATAATAATCAAAACACCTAGCATACAGAATAAAGACAGAATATTAAGAGCAGTGAAGGAAAAAGGTCAGGTAACAAATAAAGGCAGACCTATCAAAATTACACCTGACTTCTCCATGGAAACCCTCAAGGCAAGAAGGTCCTGGATAGATGTTCTAAAAGTATTAAGAGAACACGGATGCCAGCCTAGGCTACTATATCCAGCAAAACTCTCACTCAATATAGATGGAGAGAACAAGATATTTAATGACAAAACCAGATTTTCCCATTACGTATCTACAATACCAACCTTACAGAAAGTATTAGAAGGAAAACTCCAACCCAAGGAAGGTAACAACGCCCACAAAAATGTAGGCAACAGATAATCCAACTACACCAGAAACCAAGGGTAAAGCAGAACTAATATACTCACAATACCACTGCCAACAACAAACCTAAATCAAACAAGCATCAACAATCAATGGTCCTTACTCACCCTCAACATTAATGGTCTTAACTCACCTATAAAAAGACACAGGCTAACATAAGCTACCCAATAAACACTACCATGGAACACCTACAGCTGATAAATACCTTCAGCAAACTAGCAGGATACAAGATAAACTCAAAAAAAAAAAAATCAGTAGCTCTACCTTTTTCACATGACAAAGAGACAGAGGATGAAATCAGAGAAACATCACCCTTTACAATAGCCACAAGCAACATAAAGTATCTTGGTGTAACGCTTACCAAACAAGTAAAAGAAGGAGGGAAGGCCATCTTGCTAATGGCCAAAGCTGCTAACTCTGAAGCTGATGGGAGATGTCATTCTGTATATGTTTCTCATACTGGTTAATAATAAAGCACTGTTGGCCAATAGGAAAGGAAGATAGGAGGGACTAGGAGACAAGGAGTAAATAGGAAGTAGTAAGGAGGAGTCAAGATGTAGAGTCAGGAGAGAGCTGGAGGCCAGCTGCCTCCCCGGTAAGAGAAGGCCATGTGAAAATACATAGATCAGCAGAAATGGGTTAATAATTAAGGCAGAGCTAGCCGTTAAGAAACAAGTAACCGGGCCAACAGCACTGTATCAAATATAGAGTCTCTGTGTATTATTTGGGGCTGGAGCAGCAGCAGGACAAGACCAGCTGCGGCAGGTGGAAAAATCATACTCATTACAGTAACCCAGTCACAAAAAGAGGAACATAGTATGTGCTCACTCATATATGGATTTTTGACCTACAGCAAAGGACCACCAGCCTATAATTCATACCACCAGAGGAATGAGGATACAAGGTATATTCTAAGAGATTCATATAAAGTCCCTCACAGAACTGGGAAGGGACAAGTCCCCCCAGAGCTCAGGGGAAATGGGGGGGCAGCAAATGGAGAGAGAAGTAAGAGAAAATAAGATTAAGCCTGGTTAGGATTAGAAGACAGGAAAGAGAGAGAGACAGAGAGAGAGATAACATAAAAGAGGGAGCCAATATTGGTTGGAAGATAAAACTGAACACAAAGAAAGGTCTAGATAACTACAAGACTGCTCCCAAGAAACAATTTGAGCTTCCGTGGAAAGGCTACCATAAATGCCCTTCCCGGAGAGTGAGATCAACAACTAACTTATCACTGGAGCCCTCAACTAATGCCTGTTGGAAACAGGACCAAACACCCATAAATAAACATTGAGTTGAAGTAGAACTCAGATGCAGATGGAGAGGACAAGACCAGGTGGCAGAAACACATAGAGACAGCTTACCTGAACAAGGAGGAGCTAATGGGCCATCAGATTGATAGCTGGGAAGCCAGCATGGGACTGACTCAGGCCCCCCTGAATATGGGTCTCAGCCACAAGGACTGAGCAGTCTAAGGGACCTCAGACAGTGGAGCCAGGATGTACCCCTAGTGCACAAAAGGACTTTGTGAACACATCCCCCATGGAGGGATAACTGCCTTAATCGAGAGATAGGAGAGAAGCCCTAGTCCCTACTTCACATGATCTGTCAGACCTATATGACCCCAACTGGATGGCATTCCCCTACATATGGAATTTGGGTGGGGGTATGGGAGGGGAGGGTGGTTAGAGTGCATGTGAGAGGGCAGAGAAGGTAAAAGGGTGGGAAGGAGGGAGGGAGGGAGGGAAGGACGGAGGAAAGTGGGGAAGGAGGGAGGGAGGGAGAGGGAACTGGGATTGACATGTAAAATAATAAATAAAAAAAAATGCTTTGACTCCAAAATTTAAGTTCAAGGACAAGTTATTGGGGAAAAGGATTTCTATTTTTGTTTCCACAGAAAATGAAAAGATGTGGATTCCTCCCAGACTAACGTGGTTTGATCAAGCCAGACCACCTGAAACAGAGTACCAGGTGATCCTACATTCAAAACAGCTGGACAAAGCAGCCTGACAGACTATAGCCAGGATTTCTGAATCCTCTTCGAATCCCCCATGACAGGGTCCCTTACCAGCAGGAAGTAGTTTGGAAAGAATGACGCCCAAATTCCCAAATATTGTCTATAAATGTTTGTTTTCATTTAAATGGACTTGGTTATATAAAATAAAGAAAAAATAGAAAAATAAATATTATATATATGAGCACACACAAAAAAAATTAGAAAGAAGCTCTTCAGAATAGTGTATCTGGATTATTTTTCTAAGAACTATACACTATGTTATAGATAGATAGAGATGCTAGTTAAATAAGTATGCATTTATTGGAATGGACTCTATGTGATATTCTTATGTGATATTCTTACAGGCTAATCACATAAATCTCAGAGTTCAGAGTCTGATCCTGAAGTCATTTATATACTCTAAGATTCATAATATGGCAAATACTTCAGATGTATTCACCGGTGAGAGAAATGATACTATTTTCTCCTACTATATGTCATTTCAGTAGGTTCATCTAAGTATATATTATAAAGTGAAATACTCCATCAGAATAGCCAATTTCCATGGGCCATTTGATCAATATTATCTCTGCCAGGGAAAAAAAGTTATTATGCATTATGTATGTGCAAAAAACTCCTACTTTTTCAGGTTTCTACCCAGTTTGTCCTAAGAATTACAGCCTCTCAATATCGTTGGTAGTCAGAGAACGCATTCTCCTATAAATGTGGGTGTTCTTGTACTAAATGAATTATCATTCTGTACAACAGTTATATTTAATTGTCATTTTGACATGACCTAGAATCACCTGGGAAGATTGCCTACACTAGATAGCTATAAGCACAGCTGTGGGAGGCTGTCTTAATTAAGTTACTTGCATGGGAAGACATAGCCCACTATGAGATATACCATTCCATGGGTCACAGGGGCTTTACTTCTATAAATAGAAAATTTGAGCTGAGCATAAGCTATCAAGTTTGCATGAATTCATTTGTTTCTCTTTACTCTTTCCTGACTAGCAGTTTCTAGTTGAGTTCTTTCATCTTTGAATTCCTTCCTGTGATGGATTGTAAGTAGGAATTATTAGCTAAGTTAGATTTTTATCAGGATGCTGTACACAAAATAGAAGTGTTTTTTTCTATTCCACACATGTCTTCAGAAGATAGCAACTGTTAACTATGTTGCCTAGACTATCATATGTGAGTAAATAATTCCATGTCTAAATCCATATGAACTTGACAATTCAGAACCAGTTTCCCAAGATAACTGAAGTGATAAGGCAAATGACATAAAGATAGGTTGTTTACTTATAGATGACCTATGATAAAACAGTTTAGGCATTGAGTACTTGGCAGTCTATATTTCTTAATTAGCCATGATGACAGTATGTGCCTACAAATTTGCCAACCTCCCCCTGCTTGATCTAAACCCAGATAAATTTGTTTAAGCTAAAAAATTCTGTTGGTGTGGATTGTAGGCTGGTAATCCTTTGCTCTATGTCTAAAATTGATCCACACCAACAGAAAATCTAGGAAACAAGGAATACCCTAAGAGAGACATACATGGTTCCCTGGAGAAGGGCAAAGGAACAAGATCTCCCAAGCAAATTGGGAGCATGTGGGGTGGTTAGGAGGAAGAGCATGGGAGAGGTGGGCTTAATGGAGCTGGAAGATTGAGTCAAGAAAAGAATAGAAGAGCAAGAAGAGAGATACCATAATAGATGGAGCCATTATAGGTTTTAAGAGAAATCTGACACTAGGGAAATTTTCAGAGATCTACAAGGGTGACCCCAACTTACAATCTAAGCAATAGTGGAAAGACTACATTAAAAGTCCTTCCCCAATAATGAGATTGATGACTACCTGATATACCATCCTAGAGCCTTCATCTAGTAGCTGATGGAAGCAGAAGCAGACACAGCTAAATACTGTGACAAACTCCTGAAATCCATTTGTAGCCAGGGAGGATAGATGAGCAAAGGGGCCAAGACCAGGCTGAAGAAACCCATAGAAACTGCTGACCTGAACAAGGGAGAGCTCATGGACTCCAATCTAATAGCTGGGAAACCAGCATAGGACTGACCCAGATTCCCTGAATGTGATGATGGTTGGAAGGACTGGGCCTCAGGTAGTAGATAACAATTTATCCTTAGGAAATGAATGAATTTTGAGATCCCATTCCATGTAGATGAATATTCTCTCAGCCTAGACACATGGGGGAGGGCCTGGGCCCTGCTCCAAATGATATGACATACTTTGAAGATGTCACCCTCCTTTGGGAGCAGAAAGGGGATGGGATGGGAATTGGTGGGGAAAACATGGGAAGATTGGATGATTTGGAACTAGGATTGACATGTAAAACAAGCTTGTTTCATATATGTGTGTGTGTGTGTGTGTGTGTGTGTGTGTGTGTGTGTGTGGAGAGAGAGAGAGGGGAGGGAGAGAGAGAGAATTCTCTGATAGTCTCCAAACAGTACTTTCCATAGAGATTTCAGGAATTCTCAGCCTTCCCCACCAACTACAGTCTTTGAAGTTACTTCAAGACCATCACAATCCTTTAAATACTAATGTTCCCTGTGGCACTTAACATTCCAGTGAGGTTGGTAAGAGGAAGTTTTGCTGTATAAGTTGCCACAGGATACCTATTCAATTTGTGTCCCTGTTGTCTGTCCTGAAAACTAGATGAGAGCCTTTTTTTCCCTCTGCTTGGGGCAATCACATTTATCCCTCATCACTCAGCTTTCCCAGCCCTGACATTCAGCTTCTCTTTACAGTGATATTTGATATTATAGATTGTGTTAGATAATTTCCTCCAAGCAAAATAGGAGATGTAGAAGCACCAGGGATTTCTGGGTTTTTATTCTGCATCATAAAAGGTTTCCTGTTCTGGATTAACAGCCCAATGGAAGAAAATTGTCCACACTAGGGGAGCTGGAGGCCCTAGAAATAGCAGAATCTTAGGACATACAGAAGGTGACTAGCTTTCTTTTCCTTATTGGAATTGCTACCCTAACACTCTATAACTAACATTATTTAGCCAACCCCACCTTATTAAGCTATGATTACTCTCAGTGGTAGGTCTGACTTTACAGAATTATTTCATAAAGAAAAAAGACTTTAGCTGCAATTTATACTCCTAACTTTTCTGGTACAAAAAATGTTTCAATTTTTAAGATTATTAATTTTTTGATATGACATAATTACATAATTTTACCCTTCCCTTTCCTCCTTCCAAGCTCTTGTATGCTGTTCTTTCAATTTTATATCTTCTTTTTTCTTTAGTTGTTGTTACATGTGGTTTTGTGTGTGAGTGTGTGTGTGTGTGTGTGTATTCCTAAATACACGAATACAACCTGCTCAGTCTCAATAATGTTACTTATATGTATGTTTTCAGAACTTACTGCTTGGTATTGGAAAACCAACTTGTGTGCTCTTTCTGGTCAAAGACTATTTCCCGAACCCTCTACATTCCTGAGTTGTCTGTAGCTATTAAGAACTTTCCTGCCTTCACATTGGCATGTACACGGGTACCATCCTTTATCACATCATGTTCAGATAGGCATGTTGAAAAGACATTGTGGGTATAGCTTCTGACATTCCTAGGAGACACAATCTCACTGAAAACTTTCTGTTCTTCTAGCTCCTGAAATCTTTCCTGCCCTTTTCTTCCACAATGATCTTCCAGCCTATCATGTAAAAGTTGTATTGTGAATGTATCAACTGGGACTAGACCCAACATCTTTTCATTTTAATAGGCTGCAGTTTTCTGCAATGGTCTACCTGTATTGCAAAGAAAAGTCTCAAGATAAATTTTGGCAAAGTTTACAAGCATGGTTGAGAATTACCTGAAGAGATAATTAACTCACAGTGGGGGAAAAAAAAGTACAGCACACAGCTATGTAGAGAAATCTTCAAGACCTTATGTTCTAAGACCTTATATACTAATCCGGGACTAGTCCAAAACAGCATTCCTCTTTTGGGAAAGTGAATGCAATTTCATTTTTAAAGAATGACTGTTGATTATTTTTTATGTATCTTCCAGACCTGATTTATGTGGAAGGTATATAGTGGAAACAACTAGTGGAAGACTAAAGAAAAAGAAAGACAAGGAAAGGAGTAGGAAGATGAATGAAGGAATAAGAGGAAGAAAAAGAAAGAAGATGAGAATGAATGAAAGAGGAGGAATAGGGAAAAAAGGGAGAAAAGGAGAGAGAAAATGATTGAGATCTGGAAGGAGAAAGACTGAACTTCAGCAGTGCTTTGTAATCAGTCTACAAGCCAGGCATTGGTGAGTTAAGCCTTTAATCCCAGCACTCGGGAGGCAGAGGCAGGCAGATCTCTGTGAGTTTGAGGCCAGCCTGGTCTACAGAACAAGTTCCAGGACAGGCTCCAAAGCTGCAAAGAGAAACCCTATCTCAAAATAAATAAATAAATAAATAAAAATAAAAATAAATAAAAAATAAATAAATAAAATTACACAACAAAGAGATATAATTAATTATGATAAACTAACCCAAACAATGGTAAGCATTGTATACATAATGCATGAAGGTTATTATCAAGAATGCACAGCAGCTACACACTCATCAGAAGTCCTCAGGAAAATGGTATTTGGGCTTCTACAAGCAATAAGCACCACTTTGAAGTTACAGTTAAAGCCAGTAAAAAATTAAAAACAAAGTGAAAATGAAGAAAAATAATAAAAACTAAAAAGAAGTATCCTCTTAGTCCCTGATCTAGAAATGCCCATTGCCACTGTGTCCATTACTTTTTAGTCAAGGAGTACAGTTATCAATAATCAAAACAGCACTCTCCCAGCAGCTAAAATGCATGCAGCTTACATTTCCAACTGTTCCTTTAAGTATCACTTCCTATTCTGCTTGGGTATTTTGCCTCTATTGTCTATCACACATACAAAGCATTTCCAAATTGCCTTTAAAGGAAGCAGTTTGACATGGTAAATTAAACGAGCTTCAGAGACATTTGTTTTCAGCAGCAAAAACAAACACAACTAGACAAAAAAGAAAGAAAGAGGAAAAATGCCTAGCCCATCAGATCTTAAACCATATTTCTTTTTTTGTCTGCATGTTAAATTGCAATAATGTAAATGAATGTGAACCGCTTGGCGAGTTATGAGAAATTTAGAAGCAAATTGCAAAGCTGGTGAATGAAAGCTGGCATGGGTGGGATACGATGATAACATGGTGGGTGGGGATCTGAGCCTTCATTAGGGATTCTCATTTCTCACTCATTTCATTCCCAGTTATAAAGTCCACTGAAATGGATCTCAGTAATTGCAAAGTTGATGGCTCCATTGGTTTAGGGGAAATGAGTACAGCCATTAATTTTTCCGCTTTCTCTTTTCTTCCTCTCCTGCATTTTTGTTGCATCCATGGGAGTTTTGGAAAGTTTTTCTGAATTATCAGAAGGGTAAAAGTCTACAATACTTTTGACATTTGTGTGACCTACAACCACTAGTGTAGTTTGTTTTCTGTTTGTTTATTTGTTTTTTCCAAACTGAGATGCAATGCCATCAACAGATGATGAGCCAGATGCAAAGCTCTGGATGTATAACTCCTCACACTGTTGAAAAAGGTAGAGACACAGAGAAAGAATATAAAAGAACACTGAGATTGTCTAAATAAAAGCTCAAAAAGGAAACAAGGGAAGGCAGAAAGTTTATTAGATATTAATGATAACAGGACATAGTCTACAAAATCTATCACAATACAGATACTCATTAAACTATATTCAAAACTCTTTAGAAATTAAAAGTATTCCTTCACCCCTCTTTCTCCTACTTCTCTCTCCATTCACTGCCCCCCACTTCTAATGTGCCTCTAGACTGAAGGCTGGAAACCCAGCATGGGACTGACTCAGGCCCCCCTGAATATGGGTCTCAGCCAGAAGGACTGAGCAGTCAAAGGGACCTCAGACAGTGGAACCAGAATGTATCCCTGGTGCACAAAAAGACCTTGCGAACACATCCTCCATGGAGGGATACTGCCTTAACCTAGAGACAGGAGAGAAGTTCTAGTCCCTACTTCAAATAACTTGACAGATTTACATGACCCCACCTGGATGGCATAGCTACATGTGGAATTGGGGTTGGGGGATGGGAGGGGATGGTGGTCAGGGTGCATGTGGGTGGGGCAGACAGGGTAAGAGGGAGGGAGGGAGAGGGAATTTGGATCAACATGTAAAATAATAAATTAAATAAATAAAAGAAACTAAATGTATTATGAACTAATAACAAGTTTAAGTAGATACGGGCCAATTGGTGCAGTGATCAGTTATTCAAATCAATGTAAAAGAAACATCATGTTAGCCACTCATTTCTTTCCCTGCAACGAAAGCATGTTGTGAATTAACCTGCTCAGGGAAACCATAGTACCATAATGTTCTTCCCACCCCATAAGTTTGACTATATTTCTAACCACTATCCCAGATCTTGTATGGTGTAGTAAAAGATGAAGTAAGTAGGTTGCAACTAGGAATGATATTGGTAGACTTTCTAATTACAAGAGAAATTGAGTAAATTGTAGAAATCTTCCACATATGTGTCTATGCCCAAATATCACTTTTTGTGTGTAAACTGTGATCAAAGTTTCAGGATGATGCCTCTCTGTTTTCTCTGGAAGAGACATCTATTCATGAGAGCTCAGTAGTAACATCACCTACTAATAATCTTCTGTGCTAATCTATGGCCTTTCTTTTAGTATTTGTTTTGTGGAATTGAAAGCACCCATATACAATGTGTGTAATCTTAGAATTGCAATGTGTGCTTGGTGAGTTGTTTCTTTAATCATTATGAAGCAACCCATGGTATATCAACAAAATTTAATTTATCAGCTATAGAAAGAATGAAATTATGTTGTTTACAGAAAAAAAGTATATGACTTGAAATAAGCATATTTTTTTAATTAAACCAATCTCAGGAAGTTAAACATTGTATGTTTTCTCTCCTAGTTGGTTTCTTGATTTTATACAGATACATAAGATGAAATAGAAGTGTACTCTAGAGCAGTGTATCTCTACCTTTATGCTTCTGTGACATGTCAGTAAGTTCCTCATGTTGTAGTGACCCCAATCATATAATTATTTCATCCCTACTTCATATCTGTATTTTTGCTACTCTTAGTATTCATAATGAAAATATCTTAAATGTAAGATAACTGATATGCCACCCCCAAAGCAGCCATGACACACAGGTTGAGAACTGTCTCTCTAGTATAATAAGATATTTATGGAAGAGTTGAGAAAAGAGAGGATAGGAGGATGCAGGAGTAATGAGCTCAATGTACAGTATATCCTTGTATGAACATTTTTTGAAGACATTTATTTTAAAATACTATAATCGATATGACAAAACATAGTTGAAATTGGTACTCTTGATATATGACAATTTTTACTGCCAGGGCATTTTTTAAAAGAAGAACACAAATAAAATGTGAATATGTCTAAGTAAAGATTCCTAAAGTAAACAAGAGCAGCCTCAGGTGGATGGGGCAGGAAGACAGATATATTCAAATACTATCTGTGACACATTTGGTGTGCAGTTGCTTACTGGTGTCTGAATTCACAGTAAGAGATAGTTCTTATCTGTTTGATTTTCCTCTGAGGGGTTCCTGGCAGTAGGAGCAGGATCTACCCCTCATGCATGAGCTTGCTTGCTGGAACTTATTCCCTGTGGAGGTATGTCATGCTCAGCCTTAATATGGTGTTGGGGAAACTTGGTCCTGCCTTCAGTTAAAGTGCCAGGCTTTGCTGACTCCCTTCTGGAGATCTTACCCTTGGAAGGAGTGAATGTGGATGGGCTTCAGGGGAGTGGTAGGAAGAGGTGTGAAGGAAACTGTGATCCATACATTAAAATAAAACAATATTAAGGACCATGACTTTGTCCTCTACAAGTTTTCTGTCTTTTCGTAGAACAGCCTTTTGTCATACGCAACTAAATTATACAGAAAACTTGACTTCATGTTTAAGTAAATTCTGAGCCCTTCAGTTCCAAGATGTTATGGTTTACCTGTAAGTTTGATAGTTCAACCAAGTATTCCAGTTGCTAGGCAAAACTCTGCGGGTCTGCATTGATAGTTCTGGATGAAAACAAAGTTGTATCATGACCATTAACTTTTTCAAACCTATGAAAAACATTGCAAATGAATAAATGAGATATAGAATCATTAAGTTATCTGTAGAAGTAATGATTCCTTTGCTGATTTGAACATTACATTTTGCAAATATGTTATTCCTATGATAAGACACCTTGACCAAGGCAACTAATTAAAAAAGAAATTCATTGGACACTTTCAACTTCAAGCTTACCCTGCGCTTCTAATAACATACCTCATTGAGCAAGGCCATTCCTGAATCTTTCCCAAACAGTTGTACCAACTGGAGACCAAGTTTGAAATATGTGAGCCTATGAGGTCCATTCTCATTTGAAGAACTTAGGTCACTCCATTCTTTAAGTGTTGATGACCACAGACATCTTCTCTCTCTCTCTCTCTCTCTCTCTCTCTCTCTCTCTCTCTCTCTCTCTCTCTCTCTCTCTGTTTATTCACGAAGAATTCAATTACATAAAAAACAGGTGACTGCTGCAGGTTCCCCTCCAAGGATGTCCTCGGATCTTCCCCATCTCCAATCTATAAATAAGAGAAAGCATCCAGGTCAGGACCCAGACCTAGATTCCACTGGTCACACCCACACTTTTCCCCATGCCCCAATGGATGTGGCCAGTACAGCAGGTGTGAGCAGGGTGAATATCTCACTACAGATGAAATTTTGTCCTCTTATATCTTCTTACAGCTCTTGAGAAAACAGATGCAAGAAATTTAAGGTAAATTAAGTTTGTAGATTCTTGGGGCTATGGTTTTGCTATGGTACCAGTGAAACCTGAAAAAACTGAACATTCTAGGCAAGCACTTAAAAAATGTAAAATTGATTTATGTACAATAATATTCTCTGCTTTTGGATTCATGTAGGAGCAAAAATCATGGTGTTTCTTGTCATGAAAGTCTGTTTTCTCCTTTTGTAGATAAATTTTCTTTATTTATAAAATATGGTTACTTATAATGTTTTCCCTTATTCACATGGCTTACTTGCATGGTTTGATTAGACATAGATATAAATCACTCTCATCCAATATATCATTGTCTCAGATTTCTATTCTATAATCATTCATTACTTTTCTGTCCCTAATCCTCAACTATCACAATTTATAGATTCATTCATACTGCCAAATTCAAATGACTTTACTCAATTATTCTCTTTTTGTGCTTCACTCAACATTTGGTGCTGTGTCTCTACTAAGGGACAGGTTTTCATACACAAGTATAATATACAGGAAAAGATTTTATAGCTTCCTTCAAGATATGAATAAACACATTTTTAAAGCACATATAAAGCCGTGTGGTTTTACCTACAACCATATATACACAAACAAAAGCAAATCTAGTAGATTGTTTTTGTATACAAACACACACACACACCACATGAAACAAGAATGATCAATGAAAACTACTATCAACTTGAGTTGGGGAACATGAGAGAGGTTCAATGGAGATTATCCAGGAAGACATGGAAGGAGGAAAATAAGGAATAAAAGTGATACAATATCATTTGAATAATAATATTTAAATATTTCAGAATATAAAAAAGCTCATTGCCTTGATATCATAAAAATAACTAAATACATGATATAAAAATCTCTGTATACCATTGTAAAAGTATTTTTGTGAAAAGGGTAATATTAAAAACTCTATTTTAAAAATGGTTTTTAAAAAAGAAAAGAAAAGTAATGATGTTGAGTATCAGATACAGTCTGTATTCTTTAAAGGGTGGATTCTTTCCTTGTTTTTTTTTCTTTTTATGCATGTATGTGTCTTTGTTGTATATACACATATATCTACTTCATGTGAGTACATGCACTTCTGTGTGTGGAGGCCCAGAGTTGATGATGTGTTTTGTCTTAGCTGCACTCCATTTTTTTTTAAACTAAGGAAGAGTATTATGTTGAACTCAGACTGCACTGATTCTGGTTAATATAACTAGTTTATCCTGACCATTCCCTATCTCTGCTCAACAGTGCTGATATTTCAAGGGGCTACCAAGCCTGTCCAGCTTTTACATGGGGGAGTCTGTGAGTCTGAACTTTAGTCCTTACACTTTGTTTTGGTTTGGGTTTTTCCAGAGACAGAGTTTCTCTGTGTAAACTTGGCTGTCCTGGAACTCTGGAGACCAGGCTGGCCTTGAACTCACAGAAATCCAGCTGTCTCTGCTTCTCAAATACTATGATTAAAGGCATGTGCCACTACTGCCCAAATGCTACTCACACCTCTAACGAAGTGCTCCATCACCTACGTTTTCTCTCTAAAGCTATGTGTCTGCTTTTAAATACCTTAAAATAATGCTGATAATGTTGAGGAAACCCACAGAACCAGCTGACATGAGCTAGTGTACAGACCCTGGTCTGACAGCTGGGGGACTGAACTAGGCCCCCTTAACATGTGTGTCAGTTGGCAGGTCAGGACAGTCTATAGGGCCTCTGGAAGTGGAACCAGTATTTATTCCTAGTGCCCAGAATTTGGGAACCTATTCTCTAGGGAAGGATACTCTGTCAACCTTGACATGGGGGGGAGGGCCTAGGCTTTGCCCCAAATGATGTGTGACACTTTCATGATCCCCATAAGAGGTGTCACCCTTCCTGGGAATGAATGGCTGGTGGGATGGGGAACTGGTGGGAGACATGGGAGGATGTGAGGGAGAAAGAAATAAGATTGGTATGTAAAATAAGATTGTTTTTAATTTAAAGAAAAATGCTCTACAGCAATGAATTCAATAATATTCTGTCAGTGAAAGAACCTACAATAATCATCCACTGATTATCCCAAATTTGGAAGAGTGTTTTAACTTGTTCATACATGTCCACTGTGAGTTGCAGGAGAGGCTTCCCGAGTCTCACACAGACTCCATTAGTTATATAGTTATGTTATATCTTAATATTTCATGCAAACTAGCACTTTTTTCTTCAAAATCTTGGATTTTTAGAGGAATTATCTCACACATTTCAAAATCTGTTTAATTAAGTGGCAAGCTTGAGTCATGGTATCTACAACTGAATCCAGCTTCATTAGATCTCCCATCTTCAGTCTATTAGAGCCAATACTGTATGTATCCTATGATGTTTATAATGAGACAATGAAAGTATCACTTCTTACTGCTTTTTAGAAGTTCTTCCAACAGAAAGGGGTCTGTGAATACTGGGGAGATTATTCTTCACATTGCAGTATGGAATAATTTTTCAAAACTCAAAGCTTGAGTTTGCAACATGCTAGGTTGAAAGGCATCACCCTTTACTTCTTGTGAAATTAAAGGTAAGATCAAAGGACATTCTATTTAACATAAACAGGTTTATGAATTTTGTTGTACTATCTCTGTCATTATCACTATAACAAAATTCTTGTTCTTACCGTAAGCTACTATGCTATTCTGCTTTTAAAATCTATTGCCCTTCTTCTCTAGAGTTGATTTATATTCCACACCCTCTCCTAAATCTTTGCAAGTAGCTTTGGCATAAACACAGACTCCCACTTGCAACCAGCAAATCGACCTATCCTGTGTGAATAAAATTTTTGTAAACCAAAGCATCAATTTAGAGAATGTCTAATAGTGACAGATTCCAAGAGAGCTAAGCAGAGATGAGCACTGGGATGAATGAGGAATGAGTCTTTGTAGTGGCTTGAGTGAGAATGGCCCTCTAAGATCGAATAGTCAAATATTTGATTCCCAGTTGATGGAACTGCTTGTGAAGGATTAGAAGTGTAGCCTTTTTGGAAGAGGTACATATCTGGCAACTGGCTTAGAGATTTTAAAGCCTATGATATTCCAATTATTTCTCTCTGCCTCCTATGTGCAGACCATGATATAAGGTTTCAACTACTACTTCAAATCCATGCCTGCCTGTCTATCTGCCATGCTCCCTGACACAATGGTTATGGACTCTAATCCCCTAAAAATATGAGTCTGTAATTAACTCTTTCATATATAAGTTGCCTTGACCATGATATTTCATCACATTCACCAAGTAAATAAGTATACAAACAAACAAACAAGACACTTACTGCTAAAGAATAGGAAAAATTCTGGGTAACACAGATACTTTCATTTATACACTCCTCCTGAAAAATATATTTTGAAACATTATAGCAATGATGAAAATTACTGTGGCCTAGTGATCATGTGTTACTAGAATCATTCCATATGACCTTTGAAATTCTTACAGCATATTCTAGAGACTTAGGGAAGAAATTGCCAAAAGGTCATAATAGTGACCTATAGATTCCTGGGAAGGAAGTATATTGAAATGATGGACAAATCACATAAAATATTGAAAATTTCCCTCAACTTGTTAAAGTTCCTCTAAACTAGCATTTAGAGATCATGCTACAAAATCCATACATTAAAAATCAAGTAGTAAACAAGTAGATATACCCTGATGAATTATCCTGTGAGACACATTTTATTATTAGTCATTTTGCAGATGAGAATAAAGAAATGTTAAGCATTTTTTAAACATTACCAGGTGGTAGAGCCACACTTTTTGTCCCTAGTACTCTCTGCAGCCTGGTGAGGACTGACATTGCTAACACTGTGCTACATGTCACTGTAATGTCCAGGAGATTATTTCCAACTAATATTTCTCCCTGTTTACTGATTTCTACTTTACATTCTGAAAAGATTGTAAATTTTCTTTCCTGGGTCAAAATCCATCATAAAATATCTTTTGAAATCTTGAAAGGAAGAATGAGACAACCCACCTACTGAAAATGTGGTCCTAATTCCCCATTGTCTCCTTATTTCCTTAGATTTCAGAAAATATAACCTTATATTCTTGGCTCTCAAATGGCTCAAATAGCAAATGGAATAAAAATACCAAATTAGTACAAAACAAACAAACAAACAAAAATTACGTTTTTAAGCACCTTTTCCCTATTAAAATGAATTTGAAACAAATTCAAATTCATTTTCTAGACTTGAGAACTAAACTTCTTTCTCGGTGAGAACTTCATTTAATAAAACCAAGGCAGCCTCATCCCAGAGGAGTTCATTACCTCTTCTTCTTTGGCATGCCAAGAGAGAGCTTGGGTCCCAAATGCCAGCTGTTTCAGAGGCCTTGGGGCCTGCTTCACCTCTAAGAACATTAGCTTTAACCTTTCAATCTCTTTGATTTAATCATATACCAGTGTAATTAAAATCTAATAGTCAAGTTTTAGAGGCAGAAAAGAAGCAAGGGCTGGGCCACTGCCATTGAGCCTAAGCAGATGGCAGACACTGTTCCCTAAACAACATGTTCAGATTGCATGGCATGAGCTCTGGGGCAGAGTCCCTGTTAAGTATGTGTGACAAAATGTTAGGGCCACTCAGTCCAAACAAGGTGCGCCTCCTCACCTGCTTCCAGGAGATAAAATACAATGCATTTTTAATGTACACCTTTATCTCTCCTTGACAGTCCAGAGGATTTCCAAACCATAAGTAAGCAAAGCTAATAGGTTTGATTTGTAGACAGCATATGGACCCCTGGGTACAAATTAATGCATTCCTTTTATTTTGTTGCCTAAAGCTTCTAAAGTCTTGAGAAAGAGCTTTCACAATTGAATTTAAAAATGCTTCTTCAGTTTGTTTAAGGGCTGTTAATAGCCAGATGTTATTTCAACATCTGGTTGGAGTCTGTTTCATGATTTTACCAAGCTGACATCAACAGCGTCTACTGCCTTGTTAAACTGTGTTATTCATTGTATGATAATATCACAGTTTCCATGTACTGTGTTTGATCAGCAAATTACAACAAAATTTATTCAAAACTCTGAAATATAAAATAAAGCTGAAAATATGCTTTCATTCATCCAATTTTGCCATTTGTTTGAAATGAATAGGTAAAGGTATGTACATGTTGATTTGTATGTAACACTAACAAATATCCATATGTTCTTCACCAACCATAGATTAATTACAGTATAAAGGTAATATAGTATTATGTTTGAAATATTATGTGTATTCCATAAATAAATTGTTCACATAGGGTGGCTATATATACACATATATGAACATTTGGGTCTGGCTACAAAGAACACAGATAATTGATAGTTTGTGGATTTTAGATAGTTATTTTTATATTTATAATGTAAGAATACTTCACAATTACATAGAGGAAGTAATGTACAAATAAATAATATTTTTCTTTTATTGAAAAGATTTTTTTTTGCCATATAGTATATTCTGATTACCATTTCTCCTCCCCTTACTTCTATTGCTCCTTCTACACATCCCTTTGTATCTGGATCGATTCCTTTTCTGATTCCTGTTAGAAAACAAACAAGCATCTAAGTAATAATAATGAAACAAGAAATAATAATATAGAACAAACACATTGGAATAAGACAAAACAAACAAGGATAAAAGCTCAAGAAAACGTACAAGAAACAAAGATACAGAGACCTACTCACCTGCACTCTCAGTAATAACATAACTATAAGAACCAAAAGCCATGATATATATATGAAAAAATCTGTAGGGCAAAATAATGATGATGATGATGACAATGATGACATAATAATTACATAAAATAAGAGTAAAAATTAAAATTTAATTAAATTAAACAAAAATCCCTGAAAGGACTTTACAAGACAAGGAGCCACCAAAGATGCAATTGAGTTCATTTTCTTTAGCTATCTGCTGATATGTACGGTGAATACCTTTAAGAGAATGCCCATACATACTCTTCTACCCAGTTAGACTCTCATGAAAAAAATAATCCTTTTATTTTAAAGCGGTTATCAATTGCAGATAACTTATGGCTTAGGGATGGGGCATGTGTCCATTTCTTTCAGCTAAAGCACACCATCTGCTATACACCTGTATAGACTCTGTGAATGACTCCTCTGTCTCTGTGAGTTCATACGATTGTCTGTCTGCCCTTCAGTGTTGAAAAGGACTTATTTCCTGATGTCCTCCATATTTTATGGCTCTTATACCTTTTCTACCCCTTCTTTTGCAGGATAGCTTGATCTCTGAGTGTAGGAACTTAATGGAGACATCTCTTTTAGAGCTATGTGTTCTGAAACTCTCACTCTTCTTATACTGTCTGACTATGGGTCTCCATATTTGTTTTCATCTCCTGCAGGAGAAAGGCTTTCTGATGATGGTTGAGTATCTACTCCACTGACCTACTTACTTCTCTTACTTCTCTGAAAGGTTTTGTCAGTGGTTCCCCGGACTTCTTGCTGTAGTTGGGGAATAAGACAATAGTCCCTACTCCAAATTACTTGATAGATTTTGTTGACCACTCTTGGAAGGCATCACCCTACCTGTGGAGTGGGGGGGGGTGATGGGATGGGAGGGTTGCCAGAGGGCCTAGGAGGGTGGGAGAGAGGGGCGGGAGGGAGGCAAGGAGGGAGGGAGCGAGGGAGAGAGAGGGAACTGGGGTTGATATGTAAAATAAGAAAAACAAACAATAAAAAAAGACAAAAGGTATGAACATAGTTGAACAGATGTCTTTGTTGCATGGATGTGAATCCTTTGGGTATATGCCTAAGAGGGGGATTGCCGGGTCCTGTGGTAAACTAATTCCCATTTTCCTGAGGAACCGCCATACTGATCTCCAAAATGACTGTATGAGTTTGCACTCCCACCAGCAGTGGAGGAGTGTTCCCCTTTCTCCACATCCTCTCCAGCATCAGTTGTCATTGGTGTTTCTAATTTTAGGCATTCTGGCAGGGGTAAGATGGTATCTCAAAGTTGTTTTGATTTGCATTTCCCTGATAGCTAAGGATGTGGAGCATTTTCTTAAGTGTCTTTCAGCCTTTTTGATTTCCTCTATTGAGAATTCTTTCTTCAGTTCTGTACCCCATTTTTTAATAGGGTTATTTGGTGTTTTGTTGACTAGTTTCTTGAGTTCTATGTATATTTTGGAGATCAGCCCTTTGTCGGATAAAGGATTGGTAAAAAATCTTTTCCCAGTCTGTGGGCTGCCGTTTGGTCTTGTCCACTGTCAAGGAAACCAAAGTACTGCTTGTACATAAAGAAAAATGACTAGAATCTGATAATCCACTTCCCAAGCAAAACAGAGTCATCTGCATGCAGAGGAGTGAGGCTGTCCCTGGAGACACTAGAAGCAAATCGCCCAAGTGTCAGGATCTTGCAAAGCAAACATCATCTGAAAGAAGCCCCTGAGAGGGGGATGAAGAGACAGACTACACCAAAGGATGTAGCCCCTGGAAACACCACCACCTTGCCAGCTTAAGGAGTGACTGCCACATAAGTAATGTTTGTGCCACTTCACACCCCTGTGTTCTGATTGTATCTGATAGACCATATGTAACCAGGAAAATGTACAAGAGCTTGTGGGTAAAATGGATATTTAAAAATGAAAAAACAAAACAAAACACAAAATGAGAGACTAATCATCATCCCAACCCACAACCAAGAGACATGTGAGAGGGTAACACTGGGAAGAAGCAAAGAAAATGATCTTCACAGAATGAAATAAAAAGAATCAGGAACCTACTACAACTACAAACAAATGGTGCCAAAGGCAGAACACAAACGAGGCCGGCAGTGTCTGAAGCTGTGAACCCAAAGGGTTATACTTTGTTATATAAAATAAAATAAAATAAAAAATTAAAATAAAATAAAATAAAAAAAACACCACACCCAATGCAGCCTCAGCAAACACTAAAAAAAGAGAAGACTCAAATTTGAAAATTTTACATATTCTTCTGACAAATGAGATTATTTTAAATGAAAAATCAATATTTCCTGGGAATATGTGACTACAAAGTATCAATAAAAAGTATGTGGTATTTTTCTTTAATGCTAACACCCCCCCAAAAAAAAGACAAAAGGATGAATATGAGAATAAGGAAATAAGACAGAAGGAAAGGAAGATTGAGGAAGAAGATCAGATTGATATCCTGGAGACTGGAGCAGAGTGAGAGGAAGGCCATAGCAAGTCATCTGCTATAGAGCTGTGGAGGAGATTGGGAATTGGGTTTGGAGAAAAAAATGGAGAGGTAAAGATATGTAGTAAGTCTACCAGCTTCCCTGGCCAGTTGCTAAATGATTTTTTTGTATGTTTTATCTATTTTTTATTATTTAACATGTCGACCTCAGTTCCGTCTTCCTCCCTTCCTCCCATGCCCCCCGAGCTCCCTCTCATCCCAATACCCCCACTCTACAGGGAGGATGATGTCTTCCAGGAGGGATCAACAAAATCTGTCAAGTCATTTGTAGTAGGAACTATTTAATAGTGATCATAAACCTACACTGTGCATAAAAAGGCCATAAACACAAACACTATACTCCTCATTGTAGTCATTAAGATATCATTATGTGTATTTACCACTGGGTGTGTACATACAGATAGATACTCCAGAAGGCAAGAAGACTGTATTGGAGTCAGTGGACCCGGAGTTTCTCGTTGTTGTGAGCCTGATTATGGGTGCTAAGAACAAAACTCTGGGTGTTTGAAAGAACAGAAAGTGTTTTAAACTACCAAGCCATCTTGTTGGCTTCCTTCCTGTAATTATTTTGCCAAGAGTTCAACCAGTGTAAATGTAAAACCATATCAATGTAACTGTCCTGTTTTTAGTAGACTTTTTTAGATGTTCCATATACTGAGTTAAATTGTTCTAATATCTTTTACTTTCTTTTATTTATTTATTTATTTATTTATTTATTTATTTATTTTATTATTTTACATGTCGATCCCAGTTCCCTCTTCCTCCTTCCCTCTTACCCTCTCTGCCCCCTCATATGCACATTGACCACCCTCCCCTCCCATCCTCCAACCCCAGTTCCACATGTAGGGCAATGCCATCCAGGTGGGGTCATGTAAATCTGTCAAGTCATTTGAAGTAGGGATTTGGACTTCCCTCCTGTCTCTAGGTTAAGGCAGTATCCCTCCATGGGGGATGTGTCCACAAGGTCCTTTTGTGCACCAGGAATATATCCTGGTTCCACTGTCTGAGGTCCCTTAGACTGCTCAGTCCTTCTGGCTGAGACCCATAATCAGGGGGCCTGAATCAGTTCCATGATGGATTCCCAGCTATCAATCTAGGGGCCTGTTAGCTCCTCCTTATAAAGTCCCTCACAGAAGGGGGAAGGGACAATCCCCCAGAGCACATGGGAAGTGGGGGGGGCAGTGAATGGAGAGAGAAGTAGGAGAAAGAGGGGGAGGAGAGGAAAGCACATGCGACTAGGGAGATTGAATCAGGTTAGGAAAAGAAGACAGGAGAGAGAGAGAGAGAGAGAGAGAGAGAGAGAGAGAGAGAGAGAGAGAACATAAAAGAGGGAGCCATTATTGGTTTGAAGAGAAAATTGAACATAAAGAAAGGTCTAGAGAGCTACAAGACTGCCGCCAACTAACAATTTGAGCAACCGTGGAAAGGCTACCATAAATGTCCTTCCCGGATAGTGAGATCAACAACTAACTTCTCCACCATCATGGAGCCTTCACCTAGTACCTGTTGGAAACAAAAACAAACACCCATACCTAAACACTGAGTCGAACTAGAATCCAGATGCAGAGAGAGAGGACAAGACCAAGTTGCAGAACCACAGAGACAATTGTTCTAATTTCTTACCATATAACACTGAAAAACATGATAGATGACACTAATTCAATTACTACAAAATCACCTTTCCTTGATGTAATACTTGGGATCGAAATGTGAAAGCACATACTTTTAGTCCAACGATTATAAACACATTTCCTTTGTATATGAATTTTAAACAAAGTAATCATTCTTTATTATGTATTTCCCCTCACCATTTCTTAGAAAGCTTTTTTACATAGCCCTGTCCCCATGTCTAATAGCAAAGCAGGGAGAAGGATTCATAAAGATAAACTTAGCCTGGAAACATCCCTGCAAAACAGGTGAGGAAGGGATCTTCGAGGAGCACAGAGGTTAAGCAACTCAATCAAAGTAGCCCTGTGGCTGAGCACTTAATAAAGTCCACCTCTCCACATCTCAGGGCAGCATCTCTCCAAGGCAGCTTTGGTGAAGCGAGCACAGTATACTTGGATCTGTGCTTCTTTCATGTGCTTCTAAGGAAAATGCAGCAAACTAGAGCAGCACTGGGGAGAATACTAATAGGTACCATAGTGGAAGAATCTTTAGCTCAGCTAGTCATCTCCCTTAAACCTCTAAATTATGGACATACTATCATTCTGGAGATCACTTGCTGGAAAGTTGGGTTTAAGTGACTTAATGGGGCACCCTCAGTGATTGACTAGATCTTCTTCACCCAGGCATGATTAGCCTAATGGAACTCCATTGATGCTCCCAGAAGATCTGTCATCTCTGATGACCACACTGGCACTTTTCCAAGTTACATGTGCTCCCTGGCAAAATGACTTCGTTTTCTGGGATGTAACTTTGCTCAACATTCCATTTGAATAATCAGACCATCTGTACTAGTCCCTTACATGGAACATGAGAGGAAATGATATGTGTTCTAAATTCAGATGCACAAATACCTAGAACTTACCTGCTCCATCATTTCTAGTAAATGACCATCACTTCAAACATTGTGTACTAGCTGATGGATTTGAGAATGGGGCAGCATCTATGAATAGCCTAGCTTTAGTATTTGGCCATGAAGAAAAAAAAAAATCAATGGGCTATATAATAAGTGGAATCAAAGTCAAGTGATGTTAGGGTGTTTTCATATTGATTCATGGCTAAAGTGCTGTGACAACCCGTTATTTCTTTGATGAAAAGAATGGCAGTAGATTTGCAAAGCAAAAATTTTCCAAATAGTATAATGTCAACTAATAGGTAATTCCTAAATTCTTATAAATCACTGAAAAGTGTATGCAGGGTTTGTATGTATTCTAAGAAACTGTCAATGTCAGGAAAAACAAAATGTTTAAATTCTTTAATAAATGAACATTATATTTAAGCTATACATTAAGAAAACTCAGTTCTTACCTGATTTCATGGGTTTACTGATATTTCACTAGGATAATTATAACCTAAACATAAAAGTGGCCTTAATTTTTTTCTGTAATTGGATTCAGAGAAATATAATTTAAGAAAGTCTCAAAAAATTAAGATGATTAAACAAATAGATCTTCAAGATGAGAAATTCAAATTGCTTCAAAAAGACTACTTACCCAGAATATGTCAAAAAGTATAAAACTTCCCTTCAATGGTTTTGTATGCCTGCGGGCCCAATGAGGGCACCAGATCTCATCACAGGCACTTGTGAACTACCATGTGGTAGCTAGGAATTAAACTAAGGGCCTCTGGAAGAACAGCCAGTGCTCTCAACCTTTGAGTTATCTCTCCAGACCAGCTTCAATAGTTTTGTAAAGCCACTTCTCAATATAGTTGCTTTGCTGGGAGCTATAGCTCAGTCATAAAGTGCTGCTATCCCAGTGTTAGACATATAAACAAGGATTTGTAGCTCTATTAAAGGCCATTGAGAATGAAGTCCACCCACATGATTGAATTTGTACTTCTTGAGCTGCTTGGCCATGGGGGGCGGTGGTGAAGGCTGCCACTGGCTTTGGGTAAAGTCATGACATTCAGATTTACTCCAAAGATTAAAATATTGCATACTTTCATCTCCTCCCTTAAGAGTTAATCAAGATAAGCCAGAAAATCCCCTTGCCATTGTATATTCCCCAGGGAAATTGATCCACATAAGGACATACTAAGGATAATGGAGAAACAATTAGCTCTTTAAATAGATAACTTACTTCTCTTTTCCAGAAGCCCCCTCCTCTTTTCAGTCTCTTCCAGAACTCCCTCCCAGGCAGTCTACTGGGATTGTGTGAATTCTAAGTCATCAAAGTGTAATTTTTCTTTTACCTTCTTTTTAATTTTTTTTTTTTTTGGATATTGGTAATAAGCATAAGCATGCTTTCCTGACACCCTGGGATTTCTCACTCTTTTTCTGAAGCCCTCAGCCTTACCAACAAACAGCTGTTTGCTAAACTCCATTGCTGAATCAGGCTGCTTTCCTATAACATAACTCATAAGGCCTCCTCCATATTCTCCTCCCCTTTATCCTCTTGTTCTTCTTTTTTTCTCTTCCTCATTTTCCTCCTCCTTCTCATTCTACCTCTTTCCTTCTCCACCTCCACAACCTTACTCCTAATAGCTGCCACGATGTAGATTATCCATACCTTGTTTTATTCTCAAATTTGTATAGCAAAAAAATTCCTTGAGATTTCTCCTCTTATTCTTTTATTAAGAACCAACAAAAGAGACCCAGCCATGATGCCCTGTGTTTTACCACTAGTCAGCAATTAATGAATCTAGGCATGTTGATGTGCACTTGTAACCCCATAGCTGGGTAAGTGGTATTACATGGATCAATACTCCTGTCTGTTCAGCCAGCAAAGCCTCCTTGAGGAGCTCTAGGATAGTGAGATTCCCCCTACTAAAACCTAACATGGGCTGCACTTGAGAAATGACACTTGAGTGTAACCTATGATATCCGTACACAAGCACACATACATACATATGGACCAGCACACAAATGCACATGCACACACATAAATTTCAAAATATTTATAGAAGCCTAAAAGTGATATTTCCATAATCTGTAAGCATTATATCAGTTCAAACACTTAAAATATCACCCAAGTCAACAAACTCATTAAAACAGAATTCAGATAGAATCATTTATATAAGATTCTTCCAACAACAAACATGCTGATAAAATACTTGTTCTACCTTCTGTCTAAGAATGTTGTTGCTTTTCATTATTATTTTAGATTTTACAAACAATGCTGATGCAGTGTGTGACCTATTTGATAAACATTATTTTCTTAATTTTGCTTTTAATGCCATACTTAATATAGAATGGTTTTTAAAATATAATATTCATTTGCTCAAAGCCCTGGTGAGAAAGCATATGTAAGTAGGTAGGTGGTGACCATTAATACTATATCTAAAGTTCCTTTTATTGTTCAAAAAGCAAAAAAGTGATGATTAATGCAACTTTTAAGACAAAAGGCATGCTGAGAATCTGAGTAAACTATTAACAATACAAGAAACAGAATGTGTGTTTTTCAAAAGCATTCGAGAAAAAATATCCCTGGATGGGACATAATTTAAAAACAGAAAATTCCACTGTGGAGAAGAAATTTAGAGATTAATGCAGGTTTGGTAAAGTGGTGGTTATAGGTTCAGCTCTATTTAATATCAAATGTTCAGCACTGAAAACATATACACAAATGCAGACTAATTTATATATTTAGGAATACATGCATATATGTTCATATACATATTTGCATATAAATATAATAATGACATTAAAAAGAGGCTATATATTTGAGAGAGAGCAAGAATAATATATAGGAGGGTTTGAAGTGAGGAAAGTGAATAAAGAAATGATAAAACTATATAGTAATTTCAAAGACTAAACAAATAATGAAAATATTTTAAAACATTAATAAATGGTATTAAGGAGAGGAAAGAATAACAATGAAATTGCATGTGAATGTATCAATTATTTAAAATGTAATGAAAATATCTAAGACTGTAAGTCATGATCCAATTAAAAATGAGTAATTTCTGGGGGACTTGTCCCTTCCCAGTGCTGTGAGGGACTTTATGTGAATCTCTTAGAACACACCTTGTATCCTAGTTCCTCTTGTGGTGTGAATTATAGGCTGGTGATCCTTTGCTCTAGGTCTAAAATCCATATATGAGTGAGTACATACTGTGTTCCTCTTTTTGTGACTGGGTTACCTCATTCAGGGTGGTTTCTTCAAGTGCCATTCACTTGCCTGCAAATTTCAAGATACCATTATTATTTTCTGCAGAGTCATATTCCATTGTGTAGATGTGCCACATCTTCTTTATCCATTCTTCAATTGAGGGGCATCTAGGTTGCTTCCAGTTTCTTGCTATTTCAAATAGTGCTGCTATGAACAAAGTTGAACAGATGTCTTTGTTGCATGGATGTAGATCATTTGGGTATATGCCTAAGAGGGGGATTGCCGGGTCCGTGGTAAACTAATTCCCATTTTCCTGGGTAACAGCTATACTGATCTCCAAAATGGCTGTATGAGTTTGCACTCTCACCAGCAGTGGAGGAGTGTCCCCCTTTCTCCACATCCTCTCTAACATGAGTCATCATTGGTGTTTCTAATTTTAGCCATTCTGGCAGGAGTAAGATGGTATCTCAAAGTTGTTTTGATTTGCATTTCCCTGATAGCTAAGGATGTGGAGCATTTTCTTATGTGTATTTTAGCCTTTTTGATTTCTTCTATTGAGAATTCTTTCTTCAGTTCTGTACCCCATTTTTTAATAAGATTATTTGGTGTTGTTGACTAGTTTCTTGAGTTCTTTGTATATTTTGGAGATCAGCCCTTTTTCAGGTATAGGATTGGTGAAAATATTTTCCCAGTCTGTGGGAAAGTGGGGGGGGGCAGCGAATGGAGAGAGAAGTAGGAGAAAACTAGGGGGAGGAAAGGAAAATACATGCGACTAGGAAGATTGAGCCCGGTTAGGAATAGAAGACGAGAGAGAGAGAGAGAGAGAGAGAGAGAGAGAGAGAGAGAGAGAGAGAGAGAGAACATAAAAGAGGGAGCCAATATTGGTTGGAAGATAAAATTGAACACAATGAAAGGTCTAGAGAACTACAAGACTGCTGCCAAATAACAATTTGAGCACCGTGGAAAGGCTACCATAAATGCTCTTCCCGGATAGTGAGAACAACAACTAACTTATCCATGGGGCCCTCATTTAATACCTATTGGAAACAGATCAAACACCCATACATAAACACTGAGTCAAACTAGAACCCAGATGCAGATGAAGAGGACAAGACCAGGCTGTGGAAACACATAGAGACAGCTTACCTGAATAAAGAGGAACTAACAGGCCACCAGACTGGTAGCTGGGAAGCCAGCATGGGTCTGACTCAGGCCCCCCTGAATATGGGTCTCAGCCACAAGGACTGAGCAGTCTAAGGGACCTCAGACAGTGGAGCCAGGATGTATCCCTGGTGCACAAAAGGAGCTTGTGAACACATGCCCCATGGAGGGATAACTGCCTTAACCTAGAGATAGGAGAGAAGCCCTAGTCCCTACTTCACATGACCTGTCAGATCTACATGACCCCAACTAGATGGGATTCCCCTACATATGGAATTGGGGTGGAGGGGGATGAAAGGGGAGGGTGGTTAGGGTACATTTGAAAGGGTAGAGAGGGCAAAAGGGAGGGAGAGGGAACTGGGATCGACATGTAAAATAATAAATTAAATTTAAAAAAAATGCTTTGACTTCAAAATTTAAGTTCAAGGACAAGTTACTGGGGAAAAGGATTTCTAATTTTGTTTCCACAGCAAATCAAAAGGTGTGGATTCCTTCCAGACTAATGTGGCTTTATCAAGCCAGACCGCCTGAAACAGAGTACAAGGTTATCCTACATTCAAAACAGCTGGGCAAAGCAGCCTCACAGACTACAGCCAGGATTTCTGCATCTTCTTAGAATCCCCCATGTCAGCGCCCCTTACCAGCAGGAAGTAGTTTGGAAAGAACGATGCCCAAATTCCCAAATATTGTCTATAAATGTTTGTTTTCATTTAAATGGACTTGGTTATATAAAATAAATAAATAAATAGAAATGAGTAATTTAAAACTTTCATTCTAAAGTTGATCCACTTAAGAACCAATTAGAAGACATTATTGTCAGTTTTTGGCACACATCCAAAAATTTAATATGTCACCCTAATGATTGCTAGAACTACCAATAAGATGCAAAAATAAGAGGAGACTACAGAATGGGAAAACATCTTCACTAACCCCACATTTGACAGAGAACTGATTTCCAAAACATACGAAAAAATCTCAATAAACTAGACAACAGAATATTAAATAACCCAATTACAAAAGGGGGCACAGATCTAAACAGATAACTATCCATAGAGGAATCTAAAATGGTGGGAAGACACTTAAGAAAGTGCTCAATATTCCTAGCCATCAGAAAAAAAAATGCATATCAAAATAATTCTTAGATAGCATCTTATACCAGAATTGCCAATATCAAAAACACTGATGACAACTTATGCTGGAGAGGATATGTAGTAAGGGGAACACTCTTCTATTGCTGGTATGAGTGAAAATTTGTACAGCTAATTTGGAAATCAGAAAATTGGAAATCAATCTACCTCAAGACCCAGCAATATCACTTTTGGGCATAAACTCAAAGGATGCATACTCACACCACAAGAATATTTGCTCATTTATATTCATAGCAGCACTATTCATAAGAACCAGAATCTGGAAAATACATAGATGTTCTTTTTCCCAAGAATGGATAAAGAAAAAAAAAAAAAAAGAAAAATAAAAAACGATTGATACCTTTACACAATGGAGTACTACTCAACTGTACAAAAAAAAAAAAAAAAAAAAAAAAAAAAAAAGTGACATCTTGAAATTTGCTTGCAAATAGACAGAACTAAAAATATCAATCCTTAGTGAGTTATCCCAGACCCAGAAAGACAAATACAATGTGTTCTCACTCATAAGTGGATATTAGACATAAAGCAAAGGATAACCAGCATACAATCCACAACACAGTGAAACTAGGTAACAAAGACAACCCTAAGAAAGACATACATGGATCCACCTAGAAAGGGGGGGGGGAAGACAAGCTGAACAAAATAAATTGCTTGAGGGCATGGGAGATAGTGGAAGGGGAGAAGAAAGGAGGGGAGAGGACTGGGGGAAATATATTGCTCAATAAAAACAAATTCAAAAATAGCTTACAAAAGGAAATATCAAGGATGTGGAAAGGAGAATTTTCATGTACCTACCACTGGTAGATCAATTTGATGATTTTAAGATGAGAAATGGCAATAGAATTTTTAATCCAGCAATTCAATTTCTAGATATCCATGCTGGAGAAATTTCGTTCATGTCAGAAACAATATTAAAATAATGCTTAGAAAAGGATTATTTATTATAGTGAGATATTCACTTTGTCAGCACCTGTGGCACTCACCACGCCCATTGGGGGTGGAGACAGTGGAGCAAGTGTCCTGGGGAACTAGGTCTGAGGAGGAGCCCAGGAACACTCTATTGCTGGTGGACACAGAAAGGAGAGCATCCAGGGAAACTGCTGGTGTTCACCTGTCTATATTGTAAGTTATTTCTCCCTGAATAAACATCTATTCGGCTTACTTGTTTATCCCGATCCTTATTAAAACACGATAATTTATAATTCTGAAAACTGTAACACAGTTCACATATGCACCCATATACTATAGGAAAACTAGAACTAATTGATAACTATGAGACAGCATATAGGAATACATTGTAATCACAGCAATCCACCTGATACAGGTTCCTGAGCTCTGACACTATACAAGTTACTTGTACTCTTTGCATAAAATGTTGTCTTTCTATTGAATCAAACAAGCAAAAACAAATTAGGAACTCTGAGTTAACAGGTATTGATAATGTGAAGAACATTAAATTTTGTAATCAGCACAAAGTGTGAAGTATTTATTATTTTATTTTAGAAGCGTTCACCGCCTCATCACTTGCCTACAAGTAGTAGGAAAAGTACCCTAGCTCTGACTATTTATTACAATGTGTCTAGCAGCACTAATGCATATCATGTAAAATTTTGATCCACTATAATCGATGCCTCTCAGAAGAAAGGTGCTTCAAGTATTCATCTGACAAAATATTTTATACTGCCTTATGTTCTGCTCCAAGACACACATATCCATCTTAGTTTCTGATTACTTCCTTGTTTTTGAAATGATTAAATCTCATAACCCAGAAATTTAATGAATGCAAATATGAGTTATTGTTATGTTCTTGAGGCAAGCCCTTACAACAAGTTATTAAATCATCAAATTTGGGTCAAGTGACTTACACTCAAGTAAAGTGTTATCCAGAATACAGGCATTGGGGCTTTAAGGGAAAAAATGTCTGATAGAAAAGTCAAAATTAGTGCGATATTTCAACATTTAATATGCCTAAAAATGTTAAGTAAGTTAATAAGCCATGATATTTAAACATAGACAAAATAAATGTGTTTTTTATATCAAACATAGGTAGGATTTTAAAAGGACTAAGAGATTTATTTTTTCATATTCATAGCACAAATACTTGGAATACTTTACACACCTAGTGTCCTTTGTAAGCTATATACAAAAAGAATGTGACATATTTTGAATCTACTCAGCTCACTTCAAATTTCTTCTGGGAAATGTAGGGATGATCTTTGTCTCTTTCCCATCATGTTTGCACATGACACCTACTACAGGAGTGGGTGAAAGCCCCATTCTTCACTCATTACTGTAGACCACATATCTTATTCGTAATGGCAGCACTCTCAATATCCGGTAGTGCTTTCAATGAAATGGTGCTATAACTGGGCTTTCAATAGTCCATTATCATGTTTTAAATAGCCAGCTGCTTCATTTAGCTGGTGGCATACAACAGTAATGATATCTATTGATCCTGTCCTCTGGGTTCAATATCCCAGGTTTTGGCCTCTCCTGAAAAGTGTTCAAAATTCAGAGACTGGGTATGAAGAGAATATTAGTATTTTAAAGAAGTCGTGCTGTTATTTTAAAGCCCCAATATTGTAAACTGTTAATATATTTTAGTTTTGAATTATTTTCCTAGCTGTATGACCATATTATTCAAACACTTTTTGCAGTAGTGAATTTTGTAGTAGTGAACTATGGATATAGTTGCTATGGATATAGTTGCAGCTGCCACGAGCTATTGGGAACTTCCTGACTCTGGACTGATAGCTGGAGAACCTACATAGGAAAGAACTAGGCCCTCTGAATGTGGATGACAGTTCTGTGGCTTGAACAGTCTGTGGGGACCAGGATTTATCCCTAGTGCATGAACTGACATTTTGAAGCCCATTCCCCATGGAGGGATACCATACTCAGCCTGGATACAGGGGCCAGGGTCTTGGTCATGCCTCAACTTGATATGCCAAATTTTGTAATCTCCCCATGGGAGGCCTTACCTTTACTGAGGAATGAATAGGGGTCTTGGTTGGCAGAAGGTGGTGGTAGCAGAAGGAGGGGAGGGAGGAGGAACTTTGGTTGGTATTAAAATACTTTAAATAAAAAGAGAAAAAAGAAATAATTTGGCCTTCACCAGTTGTGATGCAGACATCTGCATCATACCCTTGCACTTTCCAGTTCTCAGAATAAAATATCTATTCTTTATAAGTTACCCCATCTTGAATGTTTTGTTACAGCAATAGGAAAAAGTACTATGGCATCAGTAGTAATGCTGATGAAGTTAAAACCAATCCATGAAGTTACATTGGCCACTGTTTTTACAATAAAAACAGTTTTAGATTAATAAGTAGCTACACCGGACATGCCACAGTTCAGTTGGCTTTGTTCCTGTATGAAATTTATGAATGAAATTACCACTATAGTAAGCTCCTACTGATCTACCAATTCCCCCAGTCATAGTCAACTTCTTCATGTGCAAACCAAGAGAATCACATGCAGATATCGATATACCCCAAGAAGTGCCTCCACTCCACATGTAGGGTGATGCCATGCAGGAGGGGTCATCTAAATCTGTCAAGTCATTTGAAGTAGGGACTAGGACTTCTCTCCTGTTTCTAGGTTAAGGAAGTATCTCTCCATGGAGGATGTGCCCACAAGGTCCTTTTCTACACCAGGAATACATCATGGATCCACTGTCTGAGGTCCCTTAGACTGCTCAGGTCTTCTAGCTGAGACCCATGTTCAGGAGGGCCTGAGTCAGTCCCATGCTGGATTCCCAGCTACCAGTCTGGGGGTGGGGGCATTAGCTCCTCCTTGTTCAGGTTCACTCACCATATCTATGTGTTTCTGCAGTGTGGTCATGTCCTTTCTCTCTCTGCATCTGGATTCTAGTTTGGCTCAGTGTTTAGTTGTGGGTGTTTGCTTCTGTTTCCATCAGCTACTTGATGAGGGCCCCATGATGGTGGAAAAGTTAGTTGTTGATCTCATTATCAGGGAAGGGCATTTACGGTTGCTCAAATTGTAAGTTGGAGTTAGTCTTGTAGGTATCTGGACATTTCTATAGGTTCAGTTTTCTCTTTAATCCTATAATTGTTCCCCCTCTCTCCTGTCTTCTATTCCTCCCCTGACACAATTTTCCTAGTCCCATGTGCTTTTCTCTCCTCCCATTATCTTTCTCCTAGTTCCTCTCCATTCACTGCCCCCCCCCAACTCCCCATGTACTCTGGAGAACTTGTCCCTTCCCCCTTCTGTGAGGGACCTTATATGAACCTCTTAGAATACACATTATATCCTAGTTTCCCTGGTGGTGTGAATTAAAGGCTGGTGATCCTTTGCCCTAGGTTTAATATCCATATATGAGCAAGTACATACCATGTTCCTCTTTTGTGACTAAGTTACCTCATTCAGGATGGTTTCTTCAAGTGCCACCCACTTGCCTGTGAATTTCAAGATTCCATTGTTTCGTTTTGTTTTGTTTTGTTTCTTCTGCAGAGTAGTATTCCATTGTGTAGATGAGCCACAACTTCTTTATCCATTCTTCAGTTGAGGGGCATCTAGGTTGCTTCCAGGTTCTTGCTATTACAAATAATACTGCTATGAACATAGTTGAGCATATGTCTTTGTTGCATGGATGTGGATCATTTGAGTATATGCCTAAGAGGGGATTGCCAGGTCCTATGGTAAACTGATTCCCATTTTCCTGAGGAACCGCCATACTGATCTCCAAAATGGCTCTACGAGTTTGCACTCCCACCAGCATTGGAGGAGTGTTCCCCTTTCACCACATCCTATCTAGCATATGTCGTCATAGGTGTCTATAATTTTAGCCATTCTGGCAGGAGTAAGATGGTATCTCAAAGTTGTTTTGATTTGCATTTCCCTGATAGCTAAGAATGCTGAGCACTTTAAGTGTCTTTCAGCCTTTTTATTTCCTCTATTGAGAATTCTTTCTTCAGTTCTGTACCCCATTTTTAATAGGGTTATTTGGTGTTTTGTTGACTAGTTTCTGGAGTTCTTTGTATATTTTGAAGATCAGCCCTTGGTCAGTTGTAGGATTGGTGAAAAACTTTTACCTGTCTGTGGGCTGCTGTTTGGTCTTGTTAACTGTGTCCTTTGCCTTAACAGAAGCTTCTCAGTTTGAGGAGGTCCCATTTATTAATTGTTGATCTCAGAGTCTGTGCTACTGGAGTTATGTTCAGGAAGTGGTCTCCTATACAAATTTGTTCAGGGTACCTCCCCATTTCTCTTCTAAGAGGTTTCAGTGTGCCTGGATTTATGTTCAGGTCTTTGAGCCATTTGTACTTGAGTTTTGTGCATGGCGATAGACATGGGTCTATCTGTAGTCTTCTACACACCATCATCCAATTGTGCCAGCACCATTTGTTGAAGATGCTTTCCTCCCCCTGTTGTATACTTCTAGCTGTTTTGTTGAAAATCAGGTGTTTGGAGGTGTGTGGGTTCATATCAAGATTTTCAATTCAATTCCATTGGTCTACTTGTCTATTTTTGTGCCAATACCAGGCTGTTTTCAGAACTATAGCTCTGTAGTAGAGCTTAAAGTCAGGAATGGTGATGCCTCCTGAAGTTCTTTTATTGTATAGGGTTGTTTTGGCTATCCTGGGTCTTTTCTTTTTCCATATAAAGTTGATTATTATCCTTTCAAGGTCGGTGAAGAATTGTGGTGGGATTTTAATGGGGATTGCATTGAATCTGTAGATTGATTTTGGCAAGATTGCCATTTTTCCTATGTTTATCCTACCTATCCAAGAGCATGGGATATCTTTCCATTTTCTGGCATCTTCTTTAATTTCTTTCTTTAAAGACAAAAAATTCTTATTTATATAGTTCTTTCACTTTATGTTGTTTGTGGCTATTGTAAAGGGTGATGTTTTTCTGATTTCTTTCTCAGCCCCTTTGTCTTCTGGATAAAGTAGGGCTACTGATTTTTTTGTTTGTTTGTTTGTTTGTTTGAGTTTATCTTGTATCCTGCTAGTTTGCTTAAGGTGTTTATCAGCTGTTTCTTTTTGCTAAGCCTGGCCTTTTCTTCAATTGTGTAACTTGTATAATTTAGTACTACTTAAATTAAGCGAATATTGTATCCATCTGTTATGCTGAAAATTTTCTAATCTAAAGAAATGGGTTGAATCAGCTTCTGTTACATCCTTATTACTTAATGTAAGCAGCATCTTTACATTATGTCATGCATTGCTATTCATTATAGATCACACCAGTATTACATCATCACCAATTGAACCCAGAGCTCATTTCAAGGGTATCATTCATACTGTTATCTATGTCCACGAGAGAAAAACTCATGTTATGCTTAATATTGATTGTTATCTTGATGATGTCAAAATCACATAAAAGAGAATTATCTGGTTTCTGGGCATCCTTCAGCTAGAGTATCTATAATAAGTTGAGTTGTGAAGACTCACTTAAAAACAAAAAGTGATGTGAGAATGAGTGTTCATTTCCTTTGCTTCCTGATTATAGATACAATGTGGCTATCTTTGTCAAGTTCTTGCTTAAATAATACCATGATGGACTGTTTCCTAGAACTGTGTGAAAAAATAAACCATACTTTCATTAAGCTCCTTTAACCAGTTTTATTTATTTATTTTTTTTGCTTTTTTTATTTGCTTTTGTGCCACAACAACAAAAAAGTAAGCAATACAGAAAACAGGCACCAGAAGAAGGGCCATTTTTGTGATAAACCTGACTACATGATTACTAGACATTTGGAAGTGGTCTGTTGGAAGACTTTGTAAGTATTTAGAACTTTGGGCTTGAAAAGATATTAAATCATGTGAGAATAGCATTATGGTCCTTGAGGCTTGGAAGTCAAAAGGTTTTATAGAAGAATAGGAACCAGGTTAGACACTGGGCTATTAGCCATTCCTGTAACTATTCTAGCATTAAAAAAAGTCTGCATTCTATCTATGTTCTTAGAACTTGAATTAGTTCATATTTAAAGATAATAAACTCGTACATAAATTTCAATAAAGAGGAGCTAATAAGCTGTGGTATGACTACTGCTTATGTATAATGTTCTACAAAATCCAGGTCTGCAGTGAGAAAAGAAAGGGCAAACCCATTTTCAGAAGGATACCAAAATAAAATTAAACAAAACAAACCTATGTAATGAATAAAGAAGGATCAGTTTTAAGTTGTGGTCAAGGAACATGATGAAAAGAGGCCTCAGCGATGAAGAAACCTCTTGTTATATATGTATCAAAGGCTCCAACTGTAAAAATGCAAATGTATATGAAAAGGCTAAGCCTGAACTGGGAGAGCATCTTACCATCCTTTCCTTCAAAAGGAAACATTTTCTAAACAGGAGAGATTGTAAGAGCTGGTAGGGATGAAAGACTCCAAAGAAACAGGGCCTTCTAAACATAGTATGATACACATACAGACTCACGGAGACCGAGACAGCATGCACAGGACCTGCTCAGGTCCAAGCAAGATGGGTACCCAGCACTGACAGGGGAAGTAAAGATAAGCACCCTTTCCTAAATCAAAAGCTATCTTTAATCAACAACTGCTCCAAGAAAAATTATTTTCCTTCTGTGGAGTCTCACCAAGTATACAAACCTCATTTAAAGAAAGGCCCCATGGCCAGCAGTAAATAAAACTTGATAGGAGATGTTACTATATATATGTTTCTCTTATTGGTTGATGAATAAAACACTGATTGGCTAGCCTGAAAGATAGAGTTATGAGACAAGGAGAATTTTGGGAAATGTAGGCAGAGAGGGGGCATCATGTGAACCCAGGAAGAGAGGACGCTAGTCAGGCATTCTCCAGTAAGATAAGACCATGTAGAAATATATAGATTAGTGGTTATGGGTTAATAATTAAGACAGAGCTAGTCAATAAGAAGCACAAATCACATGCCAACAGTATTATAATTAATATATTGTCTGCGTTTGGATCTGGGGCAATGTGGCTGAGAAACCAGGCTGGTGTGAAGAACCATCTGCTACAAAACCTAAACAAAGTTATTTTTGGGTATTTTTTCTTATTATGCTTTATTTGGACATGTTTTTATCTTACAGATCATTTGTTCTTTATGTTTTCCAATTTTGTGGTTTTATAGCATTTCTGTATGTGCAAATGTTCCATATATATGGTTGTTTTGGTGCTTTTTCTGGATCTTGGTTTGTAAAACAAGATGGCTTTGAACTCACAGAGACCCATCTTTCTGTGCCTCACAAGTGCTGGTATCAAAGGTGTGTGCCATCACACCAGACTATTTTGGCTCATTTTTAAATGTTTACTTATTTTGTCCTATTCTGCTTGGTTTAATTGTTCTTAGTTGCCTGTTTGTTTTACATGTAGAGAGAGAAAGAATGGGTGTATATTTGGAACAGTGGGAAGGTAAGGAAAATCTAGAAGGACTTGAGGAATGGAAAATCTTTGATCAGAATATATTATATGAAAAAGACCTATTATCAATAAAAATTAAAATAATAAAAAAGTAACTGACCACGTTTGTGCTCTGGTGGGAAAGGTACAGCGGCTGACGCAACTATGAAATTTGTTCTTAGATATTATAAATGTTCACAGTTTGCCTTGAGTCTCAGAAATGAGTTTGCACTTTTGAACTATAGTAAAATTGTTAAATATTATACGGACTTTTTTGAAGTTTGGATGAAGTCATTTTAAACTAGGATCCTATGGAGATAAGGAGGGAATGATTATGTGTTCAAAGTGATATGTTTTGATATCCAGTTGACAAGAGGTAGACATGTAACGGTTAATATTGGTTGTAGAGAGATCTAGAAACATCTAGGAAGCAAGCATTTCCAAATGTCTATGCTGCATTATCCACATTAAGTGAACATCTTTGAAAGAATGTCTAAATTGGGTCAGTTGAGATGGGAAGACCCATATTAGGTGAGGACATCACTATTCCACAGATGAGGTTCTGAACTGAATAAAAAGGATACAGCAAGCTGAATATGGACATTCATTCTCTGTGTTTCCCAACTATGAATTCAATATGGCTATTTACCCTATGCTCCTGCTGCTGTAACTTCCATGACCCTTATACTCTGAAATAAACTCACCCTTCCTTATGCTGCTTTTGTTAGGTATTTTATCACAACAACAAGACAATAAATAATAAAGCCCTTACACATGTTTCAAAAACATCTACTTTTGTAGAAGACATTACTGAACACCAAAATAGGCAAACATTGTAAGTCAGTTCAGTGTCCCCTTGGCCTATTTATAGACGATGAATTTGAATCCCCTCTGATTTCATGTTGCAATTATAAAGTGTGGTGAGAATTTGGGTTTGTTTGTTGGGAAAATGTAGCATGCAAAGACAGACACTTTAAAGAAGAGACAAAAGACACTTTCCTATTGTTAGGCTTTCAGTCTCTCTCTCTCTCTCTCTCTCTCTGTGTGTGTGTGTGTGTGTGTCCCCTCTCTCATCTCATTTTCTACAAGTACGTGTGTGTGTGTGTGTGTGTGTGTGTGTGTGTGTGTGTTGTGTGTGTGTGTGTGTGGGTGGGTGGTTGTAGGTATGAGAGGGCATACCTTTATTGACATGCTGAAAGCAAATTTAATTCTAATGCTTGTAGCAGTGAAATAATAAGAGGTTACAAGTAGAAATGTTACTCCCTTATTTGTCACCTCACTGACTTAGTTCTCCAAGAATGGAAGAACTAGTTTATACACAAATGGATGAGTTACCTGTACTGGCCATGAAACACATGAAATTTGTTAGATCAATTAAGTCTGGACTTTCCATATTTCTGATTCCTTTCAATCAATATTTGAAATTCAGCAGAAGCTTAATTATGCTGAGTATTAACCTGCTTTTAATTAAGCTCTAAATATGATCAGACATTCTATTTTTGTCAACAACAGTCTTCAGCTATCAGATTGAGATAGCAGTCATGGCTGATGGTTGTCTTACAAACTTAATTTGAACAAGTATTTAAAACTATTTGCTATATTGTTTAGTCCAGTTGGAAAGAGATCATCTCCATTAATTGCTGAATGTATATTCTCATCATGAAATTCTATTGAAGCAATCATGCAGTCCATGAAACTCTTGGTTATAATAGGCCCTGTATTTCATGTGACCTCAGGTGACAATTTAGTTACATGATACTTTTATTTTGTTTTTCTTTTTCATTCCATGGCACTTTTGCTACAGTTTCACAATTCAGTAAGAGTCTCTTTTCTTTCAAATTTAACCAGGTTAGGGAACCAAGATTAAATTACATCCTTGAGTAAACAAATCTGCTATGGTATTAGTATCAACAAAACGCAGGAAATAGAAAGTATTCCACATGCTTCCCATAAAAAAATCTTACTACAAGCCTTACATTTGTAGGCAAAAATTGTAAGAACTCTCTCTTGAACAGTTGCACCCAAGGACACAATAAAGTAGCCCTTCTCAAGGATTCAGAACTCTCCTGCATCTACTAGACTTTGGACATAGGAGCACTGATTATTCATTCTTTGTTTGGTTATTTTTTTTCTAAATATTATTGTCGAGATGCCTCTTTGAGAATTTTGATACATGCACATATGTTTAGCAAAGCTTAGTTCATTTATAGAATGTAAAAGGAAATGATTCTATTTAATAGTGGAGTTTTTCTTCAGAAATTCACATGAATAGAACGAATTGGGAATAATGAGAACAACAATCCTGTCCAGGGCTTTGCCAAAAGAGTATATCTTCACAGCTTGCCACCTCATCCTACAATATCAGATTTTCTTCTCTTTTCCCCTGAGGTTGTTTTATATGTAAAAGCTTTCTTTTTTGTTAGATGTTATATTTTTAGTGGGTTTTATCAGATGTAACAAACTCATGGACTAAATACTTTGTGGGAGGTATTAGAATAATTACTACGCAATTATGAAGACATGTACTAGATGTGGTACAAGTGTAATGTGATGCAACCGTTGTCACATTGTAAACAATAGTCTAGTAGAAAGGCAAATCAAGATGGCCACACAGGCGACATAGCCATACTAGATAAAAAGTTGCAGCAGAACTGTAGATTCTGGGTCCTTATTTACACCAAATGGAGTAGTCATGGGTAAGTAACAAGGGTTACCAGATCTCTTTTGAAGATGTGTTTCTCAGAATGTGTAATTCTCTATGTTGTAGTCAACACCTTAAATCAAGTTGCAGAAACATTTGCCTCACTCTGACCACAAATACTAAGATTATAGGAGATATATTTGTGCCTCTGTTAGTGTGTGTGTGTGTGTGAGAGAGAGAGAGAGAGAGAGAGAGAGAGAGAGAGAGAGAGAGAGAGAGAGAGAGAGAGAGAGAGAGGTGGAGGTAGGGGAGACATCAGGGAGTGCTTTGCTGTCCATTTTTCTTCCATAATTCCTACGAATGAAACTTAAATCCCTGCACTTGCAAATACTTTACAGATGGAGCCACCCTCCTGCTGCCCTTTTCCAACTTTAAAATGGATGATGTGTTTAATGGAGGCTAAAATGCCTATGCATAAAAGAAAACTCAGCAGCTATCAATCCTTCAGACTCCTAAAAAGCTATCATCAGAAGATTAAAAATCAGAAGTCACAGGACTCCTAATAAGGAACCTTTTGAACCTAACGAAAGGTCTAGAGACCTACAAGACTGACTCCAACTAACAATTTGAGCAACCGTGGAAAGGCTACCATAAATGCCCTTCCCGGATAGTGAGATCAACAACTAACTTACCCACCACCATGAAGCCCTCATGTAGTACATGTTGGAAACAGAAGCAAACACCCATAACTAAACATTGAGTCAAACTAGAATCCAAATGAAAGACCAGGTTGCAGAAACACATAGAGATAGCTGACCTAAACAATGAGGAGCTAATGGGCCCTCAGACTGATAGCTGGGAACCCAGCATGGAACTGACTCAGACCCCCGAATATGGGTCTTAGTTAGTAGGACTGAGCAGTCAAAAGGACCTCAGACAATGGAACCAGCATGTTGTGGATACATCCCCCATGGAGGGATACTGCCTTAACCTAAAGACAGGAGAGAAGTCCTATTTCAAATGACTTAACCGATTTACATGACCCTACATGTGGAATGGGGGTGGGAGGATAGGAGGGGAGGGTGGTCAGGGTACATGTGAGGGGGGAGAGAGGGTAAGAGGGAGGGAGAGGGAACTGAGATCGATATGTAAAATAAAAAAAAATAAGGTACCTTTTGTTATTGATTGATTTGTTTGCAAGAAAGAGAGTATATTTGGACCTTAAATGTTTGATGGTCTTTAATGTCCCTCCTCATTTTTCTCATACAGATAAACCACTTTCAAGAAAAGCTGATTATTTTAATACCATAAACCACTTCAGAAGGAGAATTCAATTCACTTTTATTCCTGTCAAAGCTCTGTCAACTTAACATGAAGACCTGCTCATAAACAGCATGCCATCTGATTAACTGAATTTGCTAGGAGTGTTGTCACTGGAAAGAAAACAGAGCAGCCATGAGTGGCAGTTTCCACTTTCTCATCTTCTACTCAGCAACTGAGACAGTCCACAGGATCCTGCAGGTATCATTAAAATAATTGGTGAAAAGTGACTACAAGAGTACAGGCTGCCAGCTCCTATTGAAATTAGTATCTTTCATGTAAGCCCAGCAGATACTTGCCCTATAACACCAGCAAAGTTGACTACCATTTGTTTATGTATTTCATGTGAAGTGATAAACAATTTATTTTTGTTTCAGTCAAAGCTGTGGGTGATAGGTGAACTTGGTTTGTGTTTGTACAACATTACGGGGTTGTATCCTTGTAACTACCATCATCATAGAAAGGCGCAATATTGACAAACCAGCACGGGTTTACTACATAAAGATTTGCTGCAAAATGGAGGTGCTTGATGGTCAGTTAATGTATTTCACAGAAGGCGAAGAAGCAGTAGAGGTTACAAGATGAAATGCAATTTTATTTCCCTTTTCTCAATAAAACAGTCAGTCCTCTGAGTTCAGGTTTTCAAATTCATATAACTAATTCTTCTGTTTCTGATTAGGTTTAGGAAACTCTTTGCAAAATCTTAATTGACTTGGCAGTTTGCATTCTCGGGGAAGCAGACACTAGGCTTGGGGTTTGAGATAGACCCCAGTCAAAAGCATGATAAAGAAACTGGATTGCTTAGAGGAAGAAGTGTCATGATGGCAATTAAATGGAAGCCTAAGATATGCCTGCATCCCATTCAGAAATATATGGCACTTGGAATGGATCTATTTAACGGAAGGTGCCCAGGTGTCCCTTCCCAGCCTTATTCCTGCAAAAGAGGATCTAACCTCTGATATCTCTCTTCAGCTTAAGTGATGTCAACAGGAGCTGACAGGAGGAGATTAAATAATCACTCAATAGAACTTACAGCTATAGCAAGCACACAGGCAAAGCTTCCTTTCCTCACTGCCCCTAAATTGAAATCTTCCTCTGTGTCTGTCCACCCCAATGGATTGAGCTCTAATTTCTTCCATTTGCCTTCATACAATCTCAGTTGTGTATATCCCATCCTGTATTATTAGTTAACTCTTAATAAGTTTTTGTGGGTTTTTTATATTTATTTTATATAACAAAGTCCATTTAAATGAAAACAAACATTTATAGACAATATTTGGGAATTTGGGCGTTGTACTTTCCAAACTACTTCCTGCTGGTAAGGGGCGCTGTCATGGGGGATTCGAAGAAGATTCAGAAATCCTGGCTGTAGTCTGTGAGGCTGCTTTGCCCAGCTGTTTTGAATGTAGGATAAACTTGTACTCTGTTTCAGGCGGTCTGGCTTGATAAAGCCACATTAGTCTGGAAGGAATCCACACCTTTTCATTTTCTGTGGAAACAAAAATAGAAATCCTTTTCCCCAATAACTTGTCCTTGAACTTAAATTTGGGAGTCAAAGCAATTTTTTTTATTTAATTTATTATTTTATATGTTGATCCCAGTTCCCTCTCACTCTCTCCCTTCCTCCTTCCCTCCCTTCTTCCCTCCCTCCCTCTCTCCCTCTTTCCCACACTTTTACCCTCTCTGCCCCCTCACATGCACTCTAACCACCCTCCCCTCCCATACCCCCACACCAATTCCATATGTAGGGGAATCCCATCCAGTTGGGGTCATGTAGATCTGACAGATCATGTGAAGCAGGGACAAGGGCTTCTCTCCTATCTCTAGATTAAGGCAGTTATCCCTCCATGGGGGATGTGTTCACAAAGTCCTTTTGTGGACCAGGGATACATCCTGGCTCCACTGTCTGAGGTCCCTTAGAGTGCTCAGTCCTTGTGGCTGAGACCCATATTCAGGGGGGCCTGAGTCAGTCCCATGCTGGCTTCCCAGCTATCAGTCTAGTAGCCATTAGCTCTTCTTTGTTCAGGTAAGCTGTCTGTATGTGTTTCTGCCCCATGGTCTTGTCCTCTCCATCTGCATCTGGGTTCTAGTGTTTATGTATGGGTGTTTGATCCTGTTTCCAACAGGCATTAGTTGAGGGCTCCATGGAGAAGTTAGTTGTTGATCTCACTCTCCGGGAAGGGCATTTATGATAGCCTTTCCACTGAAGATCAAATTGTTATTTGGCAGCAGTCTTGTAGTTCTCTAGACCTTTCTTTGTGTTCAATTTTATCTTCAAACCAATATTGGTTCCCTCTTTTATGTTCTCTCTCTGTGTCTCTCTCTCTATTTCCTGTCTTCTATTCCTAACCAGGCTCAATCTTCCTGGTCCCACATGTTTTCCTTTCCTCCACCTTGTTTTCTCCTACTTCTCTCTCAGTTTGCTGCCCCCCCCTCAACTTCCCCTGAGCTCCGGGGTACTTGTCCCTTCCCAGTTCTGTGAGGAACTGTATATGTATCTCTTAGAATACACCTTGTATCCTAGTTCCTGTGGTGGTGTGAATTATAGGCTGGTGATCATTTGATCTAGGTCTAAAATCATATATGAGTGAGTACTTACTGTGTTCCTCTTTTTGAGACTAGGTTACCTCATTCAGGATGGTTTCTTCAAGTGTCCTCCACTTGCCTACGAATTTCAAGACACCATTATTTTTTTCTGCAGAGTCATATTCCATTGTGTAGATGTGCCACATCTTCATTAACATTCTTCAATTGAGGGGCATCTAGGTTGCTTCAAGGTTCTTGCTATTACAAATAGTGCTGCTATGAACATAGTTGAACAGATGTCTTTGTTGCATGGATGTGTATCCTTTGGATATATGCCTAAGAGGGGGATTACCGGGTCCTGTGGTAAACTAATTCCCATTTTCCTGAGGAACTGCCATACTGATCTCCAAAATGGCTGTATGAGTTTGCACTCCCACCAGCAGTGGAGGAGTGTTCCCCTTTCTCCACATCCTCTCCAACATAAGTCATCATTGGTTTTTCTAATTTTAGGCATTCTGGCAGGGGTAAGATGGTATCTCAAAGTTGTTTTGATTTGCATTTCCCTGATAGCTAAAGATGTGGAGCATTTTCTTAAGTGTCTTTCAGCCTTTTTGATTTCCTCTATTGAGAATTCTTTCTTCAGTTCTGTACCCCATTTTTAATAGGGTTATTTGGTGTTTTGTTGACTAGTTTCTTGAGTTCTTTGTATATTTTGGAGATCAGCCCTTTGTTGTATATAGGATTGGTGAAAATCTTTTCCCAGTCTGTGGGCTGCCATTTGGTCTTGTCCACTGTGTCCTTTGCCTTAAAGAAGTTTCTAAGTTTGAAGAGGTCCCATTAATTAATTGTTTCTCTCAGTGTCTATGCCCCTGGAGTTATGTTCAGGAAGCGGTCTCCTATACCGATTTGTTCAAGGGTACCTCCTACTTTCTCTTCTAAGAGGTTCAATGTGGCTGGTTTGATGTTGAGGTCTTTGATCCATTTGGACTTGAGTTTTGTGCATAGCGACAGACATGGGTCTATCTACAGTCTTATACACACCCTCATCCAATTGTGCCAGCATCATTTGTTGAAGATTCTTTCCTTGCCCCATTGTATAATTTTAGCTGTTTTGTCAAAAATCAGGTGTTCATAGGTGTGTGGGTTAATATCAGGATTTTCAATTCGATTCCATTGGTCTACCTGTCTATTTTTATGCCAATACCAGGCTGTTTTCAGAACTATAGCTCTGTAGTAGAGCTTAAAGTCAGGAATGGTGATGCCTCCTGAAGTTCTTTTATTGTATAGGGTTGTTTTGGCTATCCTGGGTCCTTTCTTTTTCCATATAAAGTTGATTATTATCCTTTCAAGGTCGGTGAAGAATTGTGGTGGGATTTTAATGGGGATTGCATTGAATCTGTAGATTGCTTTTGGCAAGATTGCCATTTTTCCTATGTTTATCCTACCTATCCAAGAGCATGGGAGATCTTTCCATTTTCTGGTATCGTCTTTAATTTTTTTCTTTAGAGCCACAAAGTTCTTATTGTATAGGTCTTTTACTTGTTTGGTAAGCATTACACCAAGATACTTTATGTTGCTTGTGGCTATTGTAAAGGGTGGTGTTTCTCTGATTTCTTTCTCTGTCTCTTTGTCTTCTAAAAAAAGTAGGGCTACTGATTTTTTTTGAGTTTATCTTGTATCCTGCTAGTTTGCTGAAGGTGTTTGTCAGCTGTAGGAGTTCCCTGGTAGAGTTTATTGGGGCGCTTATGTAAACTATCATATCATCTGCAAATAGAGACAATTTGACTTCTTCCTTTCCAATTTGGATCCCCTTGATCTCCTTTTGTTGTCTTATAGCATTAGCTAGAACTTCTAGTACGATATTGAAGAGATATGGAGAGAGAGGACAGCCTTGTCTTGTTCCTGATTTTAGAGGAATTGGCTTAATTTTCTCTCCTTTCAGTTTGATGTTGGCAGTTGGTTTGCTGTATATTGCTCTTATTATGTTTAGGTATTTTCCTGTTATCCCTGACCTCTCCAAGACCTTTATCATGAAAGGGTGTTGAATTTTGTCCAAGGCTTTTTCCGCATCTAGGGAGATAATCATGTGGTTTTTCCTTTTCTGTTTGTTTACATGGTGGATCACGTTGATAGATTTTCGTATTTTAAACCTCCCTGCATTCTAGGTATGAAGCCTACTTGGTCATGGTGGATGATTTCTCTAATGTATTCTTAAATTCAGTTTGCCAGTATTTTATTGAATATTTTTGCATCGATGTTCATCAGGGGTATTGGTCTGTAGTTTTCTTTTTTAGTTGTGTCTTTGTGAGGCTTGGGTACCAATGTTATTGTGGCCTCATTAAAAGAGTTTGGCAATGAGCCTTCTGTTTCTATCTTGTGGAACAATTTGAGGAGTAGTGGTATTATTTCTTCCTTGAATGTCTGGTAGAATTCAGCACTGAATCCATTTGGCCCTGGATTTTTTTTTTTTTTTTTTTGGTTGGAAGGCTTTCGATGACTACTTCTATTTCATTGTGGTTAATAGGTCTTTTTATGTTGTTTGTCTATTCTTGATTTAATTTTGTTAAGTGATAGTTATCCAGAAACTTGTCCATTTCCTTTGAATTTTCAATTTTTGTGGAATACAGATTTTCAAAGTATGACCTGAAAATTATCTGGATTTCCTCTTGTCTGTTGTTATGTTCCCCTTTTCGTTTCTGATTTTGTTAATTTTCATGTTCTCTGTGTGCTTTTTCGTTAATTTGGATAAAGGTTTGTCTATCTTGATTTTCTCAAAAAAACCAACTCTTGGTTGCATTGATTTTTTTTTGTATTGTTTTCCTGGTTTCTATTTTGTGGATTTCAGCCCTCAAGTTGATTATTTCCTGGTGTCTACTCCTATGGGGTGAATTCGCTTTTCTCTGTTTTAAGGCTTTCAGTTGCACTGTTAATTCTCTTATGTGACTATCCTCTATTTTCTTCATATGGGCACTTAGTGCAATGAACCTCCCTCGTAGCACTGCTTTCAAGGTGTCCCATAAGTTCGGGTATGTTGTATCCTCATCTTGTTAAATATTAGAAAGTCTTTAATTTCTTTCTTTATTTCTTCTTTGACCCAGGAGTGGTGCAATTGCACATTGTTCAGTTTCCATGAGTTTGCAGGTTTTCTGCTATTTGTGTTGTTGAATTCCAATTTTAAAGCATGGTCGTCCGATAAGATACAGGGGACTATTCTTATTCTCTTGTATCTGTTGAGGTTTGTTATGACACCTAGTATGTGGTCAATTTTAGAGAAGGTTCCATGTGGAGAAGAGAAGAAGGTATATTCTTTTGTCTTTGGATGGAATGTTCTATAGATGTCTGTTAACCCCAGTTGAGACATAACTTCTGTTAATTCTTTTGTTTCTTTGTTGAGTTTCTGATTTGTGGTCCTGTCTAGTGTTGAGAGTGGTGTATTGAAGTCTCCCACTATAAGTGTGTGAGATTTTATATGAGCTTTGAGTTTTAGTAGTGTTTCTTTTACGAATGTGGGTTACTTTGTATTAGGGGCATAGATGTTCAGAACTGAGACTTTGTGTTGATGGATTTCTCCTGCAATGAATATGAAATGACCATCTTCATCTCTTTTGACTAATTTTGGTTTGAAGTCTAACTTGTTAGATATTATGATACCTATGCCTGCTTGCTTCTTATTTCCATTTGATTGATAATCTTTTCCCAACCCTTTACCCTGAGGTAAGGTCTATCTTTGAAGCTTAGATGTGTTTCTTGCATGCAGCAGAAGAATGGATTCTGTGTTTGTATCCATTCTGTCAGCCTGTGTATTTTTATAGGTGTGTTAAGACCATTAATGTTGAGGGTGTGTAAGGACCATTGATTGTTGATGCTTGTTTGATTTAGGTTTGTTGTTGGCAGTGGTATTGTGAATATATTATTTCTGCTTTATCCTTGGTTTTTGGTGTAGTTGGATTATCTGTTGCCTACATTTTTGTGGGCGTTGTTACCTTCCTTGGGTTGGAGTTTTCCTTCTAATACTTTCTGTAGGGTTGGATTTGTAGATACATATTGGGAAAATCTGGTTTTGTCATTAAATATCTTGTTCTCTCCATCTATATTGAGTGAGAGTTTTGCTGGATATAGTAGCCTACGCTTGCATCCGTGTTCTCTTAATACTTTTAGAACATCTATCCAGGACCTTCTGGCCTTGAGGGTTTCCATGGAGAAGTCAGGTGTAATTTTGATAGGTCTGCCTTTATATGTCACCTGTCCTTTTTCCTTCGCTGCTCTTAATATTCTGTCTTTATTCTGTATGCTAGTTGTTTTGATTATTATATGTCGAAGGGTCTTTTTTCTTTGGTCCAGCCTATTTGGGGTTCGGTATGCTTCTTGTACTTTCATGGGCATGTCCCTCTTCAGATTTGGAAAGTTTTCCTTGATGATTTTGTTGAATATGTTTTCGGCACCTTTGAGCTGGGCTTCCTCACATTCCTCTATGCCTACTATTCTTAGGTTTGGCCTTTTAATGGTGTCCCACATTTCCTGGATGTTTTGTGTTAAGGAATTGTTGGATTTATGATTTTCTTTGGTCGATGAATCTATTTCTTCTAGTTTATCTTCTGCGCCTGAGATTCTCTCTTCCATCTCTTGAATTCTGTTGGTTATGCTTGTGTCCGTAGTTGCCGATTTTTTGCCCAGCTTTTCTATTTCCAGCATTCCTTCAGTTTGTGTTGCCTTTATTTTCTCTATTTCAGTTTTCAAGTCTTGAACCATTTCCTTCACTTGCTTAATTGTTTTTTCTTGGCTTTCTGTACTTTCCTTAAGGAATTTGTTCATTTCTTCTACTTTTTTGTTTGTTTTTTTTCCACCATTTCTTTAAGGGATTTTCTCACATCTTCTTTGAGGGCCTCTACCATTTTTATGATGGTAATTTTTAAGTCGTTCCCTTCTGCTTCCTCTGCTTTGTTGTTGTGTTCCATTCTAGTTGGTGTAGATTCCCTAGATTCTGGTGGTGTCAAACTTGTCTTTCTGTTGTTAGGTGTTCTCTTGTGTTGCCTTCTTCCCATAACTTCTTCCAGTAGGTGTTGGTGGGATCTCCTCCTCTCTCTACGGTAATTCCTCGATGGGCTTATGTGGATCTGAGATTCAATATCTGTAGCTGTGTGTGGTCCAAGCTCTCTAGGAAGTTTCTCCACAGACAAGGACCCAGGGATGGGGTCAAGGATGAGGATCCAGTAGAAGATGCCAGCAGGTACTCACAGTGGGCCCGCAGAGATAGGCGAATCTCTGGGAGGGGACCAGGACTCCAGCAGAGGACTGTAGGTGGGGTCAGAGACCAAGCAGGTGGAAATTATGGGTGGTCCTGTGTGGATAGTCAGTTCTCCTTTGTTGAGAGTTGCTTCGAGAAGTCTCTGAAGTAGGTTGGACTGTTGGCTCCACCCTCTGTTCCAGTGCTCATCCAAAGTGGCAGGACTGTGGGTAGAGTAGGGCACAGGGTTGGGGGGTAGGCTCGCGGTGTTGATGGGTGGAAGTGTATCAGAGCTCCAAGGGTGCTCTCCATGGGGACAGGACACAGGAGCAGCAGGATCAGGGCCCAACCCAGGGAGTTCGGCCGGGGGGGGGGAGAGGTTGTAGGGACAGGCAGCCCTGATTGGGCCCAGACTCAACTCTGGCCAATAGCTGGTGGAAGAGGACAAGGGCTGAGCTGGGACTTGGGAAGGTTTTTCAGGATAGTCGGATCTCACTGGAAACTGTAACTCTCTAGCTGAGGTCTCTTTCTTTAGCAGAGGTCCGTATTTGCGGGTCAAGGATCTTGTGGGCAGGAGGAACTCAGAGTGGACCCACAGAGATAGGCGGATCTCTAGTAGGGGCCCGGGACTCCAGCAGAGGACTGGAGGTGGGGTCAGAGACCAAGCAGGTGGAAATTACGGGTGGTCCCCCGTGGATAGTCTGGTCTCCTTTGTTCAGAGTTGCTCCGAGAAGTCTCCAAAGTAGGGTGGACCGTGGGTTTTTTTTTAAACCATGAAGAACTTTTTTTCACAGGGACTTGAGAAGAGAGATTAATCAGGAATTAATTAATAATTAATTATTGGTGCCAGTGACAGGTGAACAACCATAAGTAAGCCTGGACAGAACACACTGAAAGGATCAGAGATGTAGTCCATAGGGTCCTAGGAACTTAGAATATGGACAAACAGTGAGGATCCTGTTTCATTGCTGGGGAGTTCCACCAACCTGGGTCTTCACCCTTGAGGAAGCATAAGCTTCAGTTCCAATTAAGAAGTTTCCTGACTCCAACACCCTGCCTTTTATCCCTACAGATAACTGGAATTAGGGAGCTTCATCATCCCCTGGCCTCTCCCACTGGAATACTTGTGAAGTGGAGTCCCCAAGAAGCCTTGGAGGTCATATTTAAGTCTGGTGAGTTCAATTGCCAGGGAAGAGTGTGGCTCTAGCTTTATGGAGGGCAGAAAGAATAGGACAGAAACCATGCTGGGAAGCAGGGTCACACATATCAAGCATCTCAGGCTGTAGTGTAAGGATGTACTCTGGGTGAAGGTCCCAAATAGGCTCTTCAATGCACAACAGCAACTGACAAGCCAGACTGTCAGATAGGTGTTAACGCAGACTGCATCATATAAGAAGCGAAGTTTGCAAAGGGAAAGCTAAAAGCCTAGGCTTCAAAGGGCCTGGATGAGAAAATAATAAAAAAAATCAAAGGTCCCATGTAAACAAGGGTACAATAATTCAGTCATTCCTTAAAGATGCAAGCAATACAAACATTGCATCATTTGCCCTACTCCCCCTGCCCTTTCAAGGAGCTATTCATTGCCCCCATTTGGCCACCCTTATCTATGCAGGTGTTGGGAGGTTTTGGTTGGTCTTCACATAGACAGAGAACTTCTCATCATTCAAGGTAAGCTATAAAGACTTATAGATTTAGAAACAATCCTTCCAGAGACTGATTCAAATTACACTGCAAGTCAGGGATATCATAAGCAAGTAATCCTCAAATGTGTGCTCCTTTTTACCTACTGATTATGGTTATTTTTTTTAAGGAATTCTGGGAAATGTCATCAAGTTCTGGATTCAGCTTCTTTAATTCTTGTCTGTAGTAGATTCAGACCAAATGGTTCAAGAAGACCAGAGCCTCAATTTTCAAAATGTCAACAAAAAATTATTTTTCTGTCTCATCATACAAGTTGATAAAAATTCAGAAGATGTTACTCTGGGTCACCTTATGGAACTCATCAATTAAGAGGGCAATTTGTTAGAGGTTTAGGCCCAGCTTAAGTTTTTCATTCAGTCACTGACTTCTGCCAGAGTTCCTTAGATGAAATATTCCTTTTTTTTCATGTTTTAAAACTATATTGCATGATCAGGCATGTGGTATGAGATACGTAGCAAATGTCCCAGGATCCCTGTGCTATGAGCATTGTGCTAATGCTATAATTTTTGTATACTAGTCTCAGTAGCCCTGGGTAGTGAGTGGTGACTTTTATCTTATAAAATCTGAGTATGACTGGGCTGTTGTCGCTCTGCCTATGTCAGACTGTGTCCTTGCTCAACACTCATTTATTGACATTTTCAAATCTGTAAGCTAAACTACCAAGCTACAAGTCATATTAAAGGCTGGGAAAGAGACCAGGTAACATGTACATATCTGGGTGATGATGTTTGGACTCAAAGTATAAAGATTATGTTAAACCAAATAGAGGATTCTAGATCAAAGAATAAGACAGAAATAAGATAGAGGTACATATAATTAGATCTTCTGTGATACTTTCTTCTGAAATTAAAATATGAAGATAAATACATAAAGAACTGATCGTCATTTAAGTCTTATTTCCAGTCAACTGATATATCACCATGCAAGGTATGGACAGACATGAGTGATTGATCTATATTTGGGACTAAGTCACTGCTGCTATTAGAGGAGGACAGGAGACTGTGAAGTCAGCAGTCAGCTTTTCAGTATTGGAAGCTATCTCCTTGAAACTGCTTGTTAGTGCTTCCTGGTCTAAATATAATTTTCATTGTTTTTAAATTAGACTGATTGATATGTATACCCAAATCACAAAAGTTTTATGGTTAATAAATATGTATTCATCCACCACATATGTTGATTTTTTCTTAGATATATGAAGTGCCACAATTTATGTAACCATATTTTGTTCTTTACTGTTGCTTGTGAGAATGTGACCAATATTATATAAACATTTTATTTTTCAATAGACTCCTTCCTTGTATTAATTTTTGGACAACAATGGTATTCAAGAACAGACTTTATAGTGATGAGTTCCTTATAGCAACTATATTTAATAAATTGTTCCAAAGATATATCTCTTAAAAATGTAATTTTCTGCCACTGTAAAGAATTAAATGGGATTAATAGGAATGTGGCATCTTTTAACCGTTGTGATTTAGCTCTGATTTTCTGCTGTTAGATAACAGGATTGATGTTCCTAAACTGCTAGGTAGAATTTTAGTGTTTGCAATACATGTATCACTAAATACTTTTAATTTCCTTTGTTAAATTCCTTTCAAAATATAATTTGCTTCTTCTTAGAAGAAATATGCTATTTATACAATTTCAAAAATGTTATTTTAATAATTTGGTTACCTTTTGTCATATTTCCTTACAGAATTAAAGTTTTAAAATTTTATAACAAAGGGCTAATAAATTAGAAATACAAATAATAGCTAATAAAAGAATAGGTAATGGTACTTCAAATTCAGTCCTAATGATCATTTTCCAATTGTTCATTTAAAAGCCATCAATTTAAGATTTTAGTCATTAGACAATTATAAATCATTGGGAAGTCTACACTATATAAACATGCTTACTAAAACAATGTTTCATTATTGCTTCGCATGGGTGATATGATCAAAAGAAGGCTGTTTATAGACAACTATTCTAAAGTCTATACTTTTGGAAATGAGCATCTCATTATTATGAGTTCAAGTAGTTTTATTAATATACTGAAGATGTTGGGAAAGAATCACATAATTACTCTGGAACTCATCCTCTGTTATTTTTGTTAAAAGCATAGTGTTTTCAGATTTGGAGGATGGAGTGAGAGAATTGATGTTCTGTTTATTCTAAAGTACATGCTGATGATTTAATATTGTCCTTTGTCTTATTCTCACAATATCTTTTCTCTAAATATGAAGAAATTGCCACCTTCCTACATCAAAGACTCATACAAATAGAAGACAAGTTTAATATTTGAACTAATAGCAATGCTTTTAGCTGTTTTTCTTTCTGTTGGTGTGCAGTTTTTCATTTGCAATACCTGTCACTGACCTCGTCATATCACCCTCTCTATTATACCCCGGAAATGTTAATATGCTGCCTCATGTATGAAGAAACCAAGCCTTGAGAGAAATAAAGAATCTCACATGGATTCAAAGTTAGTTATTGCAATTCCATTACTCCTGTTGGTTGTTACTGTGCATGCCACATACTGTGTAACTGCCTAGTTTAAAGTTAGTTTTTATTTTTTGTGTTAAAATTTCATGTATGTGCATTCCTGAATGAGTTTAGTTCACCACATTTGTGCAGGTGCCATGATAGCCAGGTGAGGGAAACCAATTCCCTGAAACTGTAGTTCCAGATGGTTGTGAACCACCTGATATGGGTGTTGAAAAATGAACCTGTTCTCTTTAAGAACAGTAATTACTAAGTTGCTTAGCCACTGCTCTAGTATCACTTGTTAGTGTTTAATATGCCAGGCTTTATAATAAAATCAGTGGAACTGATTGCATGGACATTTTCTGCATATATCCTCTGTGCACCTTCCTTAATTATTGTTGATGTTTAAGGTACAAGCCACAAGCACAGGACTTTAGAAACCACAACAACCTCTTCTATTTGTTGACAGTAAGTAGCAAACAAGAAAAATCACTGGTCAGACCCATGGTCCAGTAAATAATTGGTGTAGATAGAATAAATTCTGAAAACCAATCCCACGTGTTTTATAAAGTAGTCTTATTGTGCATTTTGGTACTTGCCAGTCACTGTGCTGTGCTGTTACTACGGAGGTGAGTAACTTAATTCCTTAATCCGGTTGAGAAAAGTAATGTATAAATGTGCTTCTGATTCCCATTAGTACAAGCTGTGTCAGAGATCTGAATCTAGCTCTAGATAGCCTTCACCCCAGGATTAAAGCGATCTGTCATGTTCAAATAGGTTAGCTTTTTGTGTGTAGTCCAAGGTTTTATAGATTGGTGCTTTCATTCTCATGGGACTGAACTCCATTACAAAACAATTCACTCCACCTTCTCCTTACTTCAGAAAGGCTAGGAAAACTGACAGTCATCTTACTAGTGAAAGCCAGCAAAGAAGGTAATAAAAAAATAAGAAGAGGGCCAGCCAATTAACACCTGTCCAAAGAGAATAGAGACTGGATCTATTGCATTACATAATGTTGGTTCCCTTGGGTAGTTGGCAAATAATTTCATTTAGCTAAATTTTACAGTAAAATGAAGAGTGGGAAAAATAAATTTCAGTATAGGAACAAAATGTCTGGCTTTGTCCTTTTCTCGAAGAGGATAGACCATATGAGAGAAAGGAATGCTGACACAAACCATGGTCTGAAAGCTGCTTTGAGGCTACCTACTTTCACTGACAAAAAGTATGTACAGGAAAAAAAAAAATACAAAAACAATATGACAGAGGATGCAGAAATGGCTCAAAGATTCCATAGGACAATCATTCAACTTTTAGCACTGATGAGGCAGTTAACTGTCTGCAACTACAGTCCTAGGATATGCAAAGGCCTCTTCTGGTCCATGGGCACAAAGCATGTATGTGGTACACTGGCATGCATCCAAGACAAAAACAACACACAAATGAAATAATAAAATATGTTAGAGTAGAGAAGAAGAGGATGTGTAACTATAAATTACTATAGTATGTCTCTTATTGATTGCAATAAGTAACCTGCCAGGGGTTAAAACAGCAACAACATTGCTGAGCCATAGAAATGTTCTCTGCTTGGGTTGCTGCCTGCCTGGCTATTGCAATCCAAGGGTGGATTTACATGTTATGGTGCTGGCATCGTGGCATAAACTAGCATCAAGCTATCTAAATTGTATTTTGTGGAATTCAGAGTACATCTTAATATAAGGGCTTTATTCTAAACATGGAAACCAAATAATAATGATAATGGTGGTGATAATAATAATAACAATAATGATAATAATAACACCTAAGATTTTAAGACAAATGCATTACAAATCATGTTTCTTGTTTATTTTTGATTTTGTAATCTAGGCTCCATTTCAGAGATGCGTGTTGTTTTTATATCTTGAGCTGACTTTCCAGAATAACCGCACTTATTTGCATAATGGAGGGGATGGGCTACATTTACAAAGCAGTGTCTTCTCACTTCACTCAACAATTGTTCAATGGTCCTTGTCACCAAGAAAGAGCAAGCCTTATATTTCTGTATGCTATTGTGAGACAACACACTTCCTTCAGCTCTTTCAAAACAAGAACAGTAATAAAAATAGGACAATGTAAAACAGTCTTATTATGATGCTGATAGTTGTGCACAATTAAATTTAATTTGGAAGGTAGCTACTTTTAAATAGATTATATCTACATAGAATTCTGTTAACTATTCTAATGTTTAATTTTCATTGTAGAGGTGCGGATATAGGTCAGCTTGTATTGAACAAACAAAAAACACAAAGCATAGGGCTGAATACGTGATGTTTCTTCAAAACCAAATAGTGTGCCAACTGCTGCACAATTGCTGCATTTTAAATATCATTATTCCAATTCACACAAAAGGAAAAGAACCGATAATTTAAAATCCAAGTTCTTGCTGAATTTAGTGTGCTAGCTAATAGTAGGGTCAACTTTATGAAATTAATCTGACTTATTTCAAGTCTGACTTTTTAATTTCCAACAACTGTATCTTTATGTAGGGAGAATTTTTTTTTTCTAGAAAGGCTTATACATTATATATTATGGCTGGAAATAAGATAATACAATGGGACCATATGAGTGATATTTGCATGTTTTCATCTGGGATGATACAATGAATAATGATGGTCTGTTCTGGTTTTCCTGCTAGAAATGAAAGGAATGTCTACCAATGCTTTTCAAATGTGGAAAATTGATTTTTAACTTCCAACTGTCAGAATGTTTGATTTAATGAGGACTGGTACTTTACTGAATTTTCATGATTGTGTCATTTTATTACATGATACTTTTAAAGATTTTATTTTATATGCATTTATTACCCAAAACTGGCTCAGAATTTTGATTTGTCTATACCATAAAATGAAGTTCTTCCATTCATGTAAGTTGTTCACTCAGCTCACCCTTGGGGCAGAACACAATTCTATAGAAAAATTTCAAATCAAATATATAGCCTCAATTTTTTTTTTCCCTGTAAACTACATGAGTAGGAAGTCAAAGATTTTTTTTTTTTTTGAAAGAGGAGGGTCACTTTCCTTCTTTATGTAAAGCATATTTTAAGCTATTTGGGCAAGGCTACCCCACATGATTCAGGAGGAGGCATTTTTGATTTAAGACTGCTGGTACATATTGGGAATCTGGAATTTTACTTAGCAATGAATGGGCTAACAGTAATGGTAGTCCTTGTTCAAGATTCCTAGGGTGTCTAGAGTATAAGGATAAAACAACTCTATGAAAAAAATAATGTAACAGTGGCTAGAAACTTGACTCAGCCAAATATGTCCAGCCAAGTCTGACAAACCGAGTTTGATCCCAGGATCCAAATGTCAAAAAGAGAGACCTGACTTTTGGAGAATCTGAGTCATGTCTCAAGTCGTTGAAGTTGCTGGGAGAGATTTTGATGCAGCAATATTAACTCTCCTGGAATATTGTACCATACAACACCCAGACGTCTAGCAAGTATTCAATAAATTGTAATAAAGATAAAGCAATATGGCTGATCCTGACAATTCATGGAGTTTAACAGAATCCAAGGCTGTGTTATGTATCATTAAGGAAAGATTACCCCAATTTGGAGGTGTATAAATTACTGGAAGTGTAAGAACTACCATTCTCTGGGAAATATCAATATGTCCTTCTATTTATAGAAATTAGTATTGGCATCCACTGAAAGCCTGCAACAGCTCTGTTATCAAAGCTCTATAAGATTGAATAATAATTTATTTTGTAGGTCAGAGTTACAGTTAGTCAATTTACTGTGTAGTCGTGCTGGAAGCTAAGGTCTAACTCCACCATCTACAACACTTGGGGTTTTGAATCAAACACTGAGAGTCTCTTGAAGTTCAGTTCTAAAACTGAAAATTTACTGAGAATGAATCTTACATGGATATCTTAGAGACACAAAGGGGAAGACAGAGAGGAGGGAGGGAGGGGAGGAGAAGAAAGGGGAGGAGGGAGAGGGAGGAAGAGAGAGAGGGAGAGAGTAGGGAAGAAGAGAGAGCAAGAGTGCACTTAATCCTCATGCATTGTTCACACTTCTCAGTTATGTTTATTCAATTTGATTGTTCATTTTCTGGTTGCATGTATAATTTGCAAATATAGTTTCATTACCTTACTGTGAATTTGAAACCTTAATTCCAACTAAGTCCCTAATTATCAATATGCTATCACTGCAACAATGTATGACACTATATGAAAAAAGTATCTCACTTCCTTACCAGTAGATATATCTCTTTTATTACTGTGGATATATTGTTACTATAGGGAAATGATGTAGAATACATTAACATGTCTTAGAATAATTGTTTAGGAAGTGATCTTTGAGTTCCTAAATAGGTTATATATTATTCTCTGAAACTAACAGTTGTAAAATTTAACAGTCCCATTAAAAAGTAGGTTAGAAAAAAAAAAGTTAGGTGTAAATACATTGGGTACACAGATTTCATTTTGAGGGCTAGATTTTTCTAAGATTTCATTGTATTCTTCTAAAGTCTCTGAAATCACCCTAGAGCCTAGCCAGTGAATGAAGACCTTAATAAATTCTACTAAATGAACGGGTCTTATTGGCTGAGAGCCTAGTTACAGTAGACTCTGTAACCCATCAAAAATAAGCAAGATTAGCAATTACAGTATCATATGTAAAGTCTTCTCAATATAATATGAATTATCTATTAACCCTGGCTTCCACAGTCCACTACCCATTTGGAGTCCTACAATTAGAAATGCTAGTTAAATGAAAAGTCATCATTTTTATTTCCTCATTCATTTACCCCATGTCAAATACATCAGTGGTAAAATGGTCGAATGCTAGAGAAAGGGGTTCTGGAAAATCGTTTAAGGCTATGCTAGTATCAAATCAGTTATTTGAGCAGATGCACTCACTACCTTAAGTAGCCTTCAAAGAGTACAGTTGCTCTTTGAGTTGATATTTGAATAAAAGGGACAAAAATTCTTGAAGTTAACATTCCAAATCAAGTGCATTTTGTGAAAGAGAGACTTCTGTGATTGTGTACATATTAGATACATGTGTCTGTTTGTATTCCTCAAACACAGAATATTGTGCTCTCTGTGGTACTATGTATATAGGATAATTTTCTGAAAATATTTCAGCTGGGGAAAAGGGAGGAATATTAGACTACCACATTATTCTCTTACACAAAAAGACCACTGCCTTTAAAAATAGATGTTGCTTTTTCAGGAGAAGGGTATGAACACTTTATAACTTGCTTCATTTCTGCCATCTTTGGTGTATGAGGAGAATTTCATCATAATCATTTCACTTACAGAAGTACTGGTTATAGTCAGGTGAACTTACTTAGATAAACACAATGAGTTTTCTTTTAAAATAAGCCTTTACTGAATATATCAACAAGGTACTGTATAGTGTAGAGTGAAGTTTGAAGTTAACAAAGTGTGCAACATGGTAGGTCTCAGAGGATGCATGACATAGAATCTTCCAGCCCCTTGCAGTCCCTTGTCAGAAAAACACACTGAACACAAACCAGAATTAAATCAACATATGAGTCAAACAGTAACAGATCATCAAAGTTAACGTTCAGTAAATATTTTCCTATGAGGACATACAGTGGCGATGCCTCATGTTGCCATAACTGGTTACAAATCTCACATCCCACAGACACCTTCACAAACATCCCATGTATACATATGCATGGATTTGCATGTTTTATAATAATTTTAAAATGCCTGTTGCAATGGCCTTGGTTTGTGCTCTTCTGGTAGATGTGTAGATAGAAAACAAAACACTATAACAAAACAACCTGTTTTGCTAAAACAGTATCATAGTGTGTACAAAATGGTTTCCCCACAATCAGTGAAAAGCATCCCCATTCCCAACAACTGCTTCAATCCCACTGACGAAACCAGAGAAGGGTATAGATACAGCTTCCTAGCATTACTTACTTTAACTTTATAAAAAAAAGAAAAGAAGCTAAGCTTGACAAGATTTAAGAATTGAGAGTTGTTTATGTGTGTATCATTTTCTGGTTGGGCACTCTTCTGTTTTGCTTTCCCATTCAGTGGGAAGAGCAAGTTATGAGCATTATGAGCATATTTGTTATCCTTAGGTTCTAAAGCAACATCTAATGTCTCCTTTAGATAGGTCAGAGATAAACGCTATAAACAAAGACATCTATGAAAATTAACCACTTCACTGTCAAAAGCCACAGGGGATGTTGCAGCTGGTTTGTTGATCCAGTGTGGCACCTGTCTCTGAAAAAGACAACAGTGCCTTGTATTTGGAATAGATGCTCTCCTCATATCAAGAGCTATGTTTTCTCTAGGGGAGAAGGAAGTTCTGGCTGTGTGGCATGACTAAGATCATTATGACCTCCATTATTAAGAAACAGAGGTGTAATATTAGTGATGCCATTAATACATGATTTTTTCTAAAAGATCACATTATAGTTTTTTTACCCTTGAGAGAAAATGTCTAATATTGTTTCAGCAACCATCTGAAAAATTAGAGAAAACATTATTTCTCACAAGGGATGCTTTTTCCATTTATAAATAAACAGGGAAACTCCCTTCTCATGGTTGCTGTGATTGTCCAGTGTGTTAAACTGCCAAGACAAGGCATGTGACAGTATTTAAGTGAAACCCAGGGTCTCCCTAGGGTCGTTTGCATCTCTACAACAAGGAGGAATAGGTGACTACTTTCTTTTAAATACTGATAACGTCTGTGTGGCAATGCTTTCCTTTTCCTTTTGCAATGTCCTCTGTGTAGGTACAGTTATTTTACTGACAGGTGGTGACACTATCAGGGATCAACTCACCTTTGACTTGTAACTAATCACCTCAAAATAAATAGTGATGAGGCTGAGAGAGGACCAAATACAGAATAAACATAACTACAGGACAGTTTCCTGATTAAAGATGTCAGCCAAATTGGCATCCAGTAAGGATTGATGCTCATCTATTTTTTTTTAAGTTTCATGAGCTACTACAGATTATATGATTTGATCTTAACTATGATGTAGGAGTCCTTCAAGTACACTATTACAGATGGTAGTCTGATTTTCATGGTAGACGTCTTTGCCATGCTGCTCATAAGATCAAAATAAAGATTCATTTTTTTCCAGAAACAACTCTACTGGAGTAAATTTGAAAGTATTATAATCATATTACATGACTAGGCCTCTACAGTACCACTTCAACTCTCAGTAGTGTTGTGGATGCCATGAAATATTGTGGGAACCTCTCTGCTCTTCCTCCTGGGACAAAGAAAAGACATTTCCACGGCCACTAATCCCACTGGGAGTTAGACATACAATACAAACAGATAAGAACGATTATCTTCTTTATAACACAACAAAAGTCCTCAAAAGTCAAAGTACCATTATATTTTTCATCACACAGTTTTACCTATAGTGAAATGCAAGAGGACAACGAAATGGAAACATTCAGCTAATACACAGAGCCCCATGTCACTGTCCTGATTTTAGATGATGCAATGCTACACTGATCATCATTCCAGATGGTCTTATTCCTTCACTGTGTGAACCTACTTTTACAGAAACCAACAGCCCAAACCCTCTAGCTAATAGATTAAAGAGGAAACCCGAGTCACTTTAGAATTAATTAAATTAATTCATAACTATGTTCAGCTCTACTGACTGCACAGTTTCAATGCTTTTGTCTACAACATTATCGCTGCAGTTATATGTTCTGTTTATTCTGAGTGATGAGGGGGTTAAAACATATAAGTCATGGTATATTATTAAAGAAAATAAAGCTCTTGCTATAAGGAAAAGCTTGCATAGCATTTTATACCTAAACTGTTACAAGAAGACAAATCACAGTTTTATTTTGCTTAGAGAGAAATAGAAAGCAAGAAAAGTGAGACATTTACTTCATGAGTCACTAAAGTGATGGATGGCTGTAAAGGAACACAGAATGAAATGCCTAAATGTGGCTTTGAAAATGATTCCCCAAGGGTAAATTTCTTTAGACAATGTATGTGGTCTATAGCCCTTCTACACCTAAGGGACAACAAGAATTAGGGTAAATTATGCATGTTTTCTGAAAATGGACTTGATTCAAAAAATATCTAGCATCAATAATGGACATCCCTCTTTCCTCTACCTTCTGCTATTGACCTTTCTCTGCTATGGCTAGAAAAAAAATCTTGCCTTCTCTGATTTATTCATTTTCACCGGTAGTCTTTTAGCATAAGATTATCACCCTATAATTAGCATATTAGAAGGACCTCCACAATCTAAACGGAACAAATGGAATTTTGAATGTGGAAAAAGGATCAAAGTTAATTAAAAATGGAAACGTAGTATTGCTTTTTAACAATATGCATTGTTTTGGCCACTTTTGGTGTCTTCACAGAATCATTGGCAATGAATGTTAATATGTAATTTATTACGTATAAATGCACAGGGATATTTTGTGCAACCAAGATTTGTGTCCATAATTTTCTTTGAAATATAAAACAGGGGAGGGGACACAGGTGGTATAAACAACATAATCACAAAAAAATGTATGCAAGATGATTGGAAGACAAGAATTTGAGAGGGGGTATAGGTATTAATTCGAGCTATTTCAACATGATACAAACAAAGTCAGCTGACACAGTGTAAGAGAATCACGGATTTTTTTCTAAGTGGTATTAGTACTTTTTAAATAAACACATTACTGTAAAATATTCCAAACACTGTTCTTTGTTGAACTAAATACCATGTTGATATAGCCTCAGTGAATCTACCCAAATAATTTTCATTATCAAAAATAACTCCATTCAATATAATTCTTCCCATTATTTTTATTAGCCTCTTCTAAAAAATTATTCTAGAATATAACTCTGTTGGATATGATTCAACCTGACATGTGATTTGAATACTGACAGTTTTGAGGGGAATTTTCTTGCTAGAATTGACCATATTGGTCCCTGAAGATGACTAGAATCAGACTCAGGTTTCCAACTCTGTTCTCACACAAGGCCAGGGAAGCATGAAGAGTGATGTTGAAGTTCACAGTCAGAAAGCCAACCCTGGGGTTTTAAGGACATTTCAAATCTCTCAGTTTCTTTGATTTGGTCAAGCAGGCCTAACTTATCTCATGGGAACTGGCTTCCTCATGGTGTTCTGTATGTTGCATTGGGTCAAATTGGAATAACTACCTCTATTATTATATCATGGACTTTTTTTTTTTCAAACAGTGTTTCTTCTAGGCCAGGAGGTATAGAAAACATAGAAATAACTAGGCCATTCTCTCTTTACTCAAACTAACCCTCTTACCCTGATGAGCCCATCTGAATCTATTCTTTCATATGCCTATCAGCTCTAGAGAAGGGATTTATTCTGACAGCTTCAACAGCAAAGTGGTTAATATGTATCTTAAGTATGAATCACCCCTTCTTCTGCCTTGGCATTGGGTCCTCATTGTACAACCCAGTACAGTACTTCAGCAACAGTTTTTTTTTTTTTAATTTTAAAAAGCAAAGAGTTACAAAACTGTTTGTAATTAACTTGAAATAGAAAAGATAGCACTTTTTTTTTAAATCCCATTATATAGTACACCGTATAAATTACAGAGTATGCAAATGCACAAATGCATCTGGGTAACATTTATCAAATGTAATCTGTGAGTCTCTATGTGCACACATATGTGTGTTCTTGAGAGCTTGGTTGTCCACCTTTCTAACGTGGGACCTCTGGCTGTTACGTGTGGCAGCGCTCCAGGTCTGGCACACTGCTGTTGCAGTATCGCATGTTGTTGGGGATGTGGCAGTCTGTGTAATTAATGCCCCCATTTGGGGTGTAAATGGGCTGCAGTCTGAAATCTCCTTTAAGAAGCTGATCGTTATTTAAGGAGACGATCTGGAAACTGGTTTCCGTCATCTCCAGGATGGAGTTGTCTTTTTTGGTGCCTGCCTCACAGTAGTCGTCTTTCCGTCGGCCCCTGTTATATTTCCATTTCTGGGAGGTGTATCGTCCTTTTTTGTGCATGTGCCAACAAAAAACGCTGAGCAAAACCACGAGCACAAAAATCACTGCACCCCCAATTAAGCCCGCGAGCAGGAAAGGGGAGCCCATGCTGTGGGTAGTTGTCTGCTCATGGCTGGAAGCAGTGTTGCTGCCATTGTTCAAATAAGAGGCATGGGTAGTAGCCTCAGAACAGATGGTATCTTCCACAGTGCGGTAGTTGAATGCATCCAGCGGCACTAAACAAATCCGGTAGGTGGATCTGGGCTCTAAATTAACCAAACTCAGGTGCTGCTTCTCACCACTGACAATTCGTTCCTGAACTATGCCCCCTACAAGACTGTGGCCCATTTTCACCCATGTCAGTTTGTATGCCATCACAGTAAAGAGAGAGAGCCAGCTGACTTGAATCGAAGTATCGTTCACGAAGTGGATGGAAAGTTGGATCCTTTCAGAAATGGGCGGGGTCACTCTTTCTCTTCCATCCCAGTCAGGGATGGTGGGAAGTTTCGATGGGGTAGGGGTTGGAGGCACAGGGCCTTTGCTGGGGCTTGGAACAGAGAGAGTAGGAGGCTGAGTTGTTGGAGAAACTGTACTTGGAGCTGGGGTGAAGATAGGAAGGCCAGGAGTTGTGGTGGGACAAGATAAAAGATTCATGTTCAATTCCCTGACAGCCATCCCCCGGACTTGCTCAGGACCTTGGCACATGAAACCACGCACATTAAGGGAAGAAGGGATATATTTGAGCCATTCTGTGACCCATTTAATACTGCAGTCACAAAACCAAGGATTATTCCGAGCAGTGAGCTGTTTCAGGTTGGAGAGATGATCGAAGACCCCTTGAGTCAACATTCGTAGCTGATTGTTGGAAATATCTAGTCTTTCCAGCTTACGGAGGTTTGAGAAGGCTGTCAATGGGATGTGGTTTATCTGGTTATCCTGCAAGTAGAGTCTGACCAGATGCGTACCTGGGAGGTCAGGAGGTGGATGGGAGAGCGAATTCCGGACTATGGAAAATTCCTTGAGCTTGGTGAGATGGCTGAAGGTGCCCTCAGCAATGCCCTTGTTAGTCAGGAGATTCCCATCCACAATCAGACGCTCCAAGCTTGTGAGGTTCTGAAAGGCCATGTCTGATATGACTGCAATTCGGTTTTCGTCCACTCTCAGCTCTTGCAAGTCTACAGGAAGTCCAACAGGCACGCTGCTCAGGTGATTCTTTGATAAAAACAACAGTTTGAGGCTAATCGCCTCTCGGAAAGCCCCGTCCTCTACCCCCACAGTAGATATGGAGTTGTCATCTAGGTGTAGTTCTTCCAGCTTCAGAAGCTGAGCGAGAGCAGCACGAGAGATGGTCTGAATGTTGTTTTCCTGCAAATGGAGGACTCTGACGTTCTTAGGAAGGTTCATGGGGAATTCATCCAGTTGGTTGCCATAAAGGTAGACCGTGTGCACTGACTGTACATTGTGCAGCTCTGCAGGAAATCCAGCATTATTAATTTGGTTGTTGTGGAGGTAGAGTACGGTTACGCCCTCCGGGATCCCAAGAGGCACTGAGGTCAAGCTTCGCTCATTACAGTAGACAAAGTTCCTGTCGCAACGGCATACACTAGGGCAGGCCAGGAGTTTCGACACTTGTGAGTAGAGCCCCAGGAAAGTGATAAGCCAAAATTTTAGAAAAAAAGCCCCATGGCTGGGCCACATTGTAGTCTGTAGGCCCATTGCTGAGGGACAGATATAAAATACAATGTGATGGTGGGGAAAAATTAAAAATAAAGCAACAGCAAATAATAAAGAAAAACGAAAGCAAAATCAGAGTGACTAGACCAGGTTCCGTCAAAGTCCAGAACTTCTGATAGAAGAAATGACCTGAGGGCAGATGGTAAAACAATCTTTCTGACGTCTTTAGTCTGGCCTGCCTATGTCGCCCTCATACAGTGGTCCTTCATGTGCAAAACAACTCAACAGGGAGAATTTTCCACATAAGCCAAGAGTGATGCCAACAGAAGTCCAGCCAGACAGGCAAATCTTGCTTCTTCTACAGTAAGTCAGGCCAACTTAGAGCAGCCTAGGAATTCCTTAGGTAAGCAGAGTCTTCAATCTGTTGTAGAAAAGAAGATACGAGAGTCAGTTAAGTATAATGGAATAAGTATTGCTACAACTAACAACTAACTCCTGGAGCAAAACTGTGACTGGGGCCAAGTATTTGGTGTCAGGTTGGTGACATTTTAAATGATAATAGTTAAGTGTGAAAGAAGTTTAAGAAATAAAGGATAGCAATATGAAATCTTCAGAAGGATTCTGGACTATTACAGTTTTAAGAGAAACGACATGCAGTCCTATTGAATTATCAACTGTAAAAATGCAAAATGGGAACGAATCCATTTTAAATATATCCCTATTAAGAAATTCTCCCCAAAATCTGTTGCATTCCTAAACACAGTTACTATGTAATATTTTAGATATGGTAAGAAAGCTGAAAATTTGTAAGTTTCCATCTCTTGCAAAATATACTTTTACATTCTAGTACAAAATCTTGTTTGTGCCTAATGGGGAACTCTAGAGAACAAATGGTAAAGGAAGGGGAGAAGGTAATAAGAGAATAAGGGCACCCCAAAACAATTATTTACTTACTTCCTCATTTTTCATTTTCTTTTTTTTTTTTTTTTTTTTTTTTTGCTGTGAACACACACACACACACACACACACACACACACACACACACACACCACTACCTACCTTTGTGCTAGTTAGCAGTACATCATGACTACGACCAGTATCATTATACATACCACACATATTTTTTTCTTCTGATACCAGGATGAAACACAACTCAAGTATGAAGGCAAATATTCCTCTTTTCTATCTCTTTTACCTATTTTTCCTGTGGAATAACTTAAACTCATTGCCAAGGAGACTGATCAAATAGCTATAAAAGACACATTTCCACTTATCCCCTCTACTGAGCCCTCTAGGTATAACTGAAATAGACCACTGTGATTAGCCTTAGTGTTGTCAACCTCAAATATGGAATAAATTTTGTTTCAACAGGACCATCTTCCAGTGTGAGAGCACTTTCTTATCTTTACAGAATGAGTTTTCAGCAAATCTCGAAAAGACAGAAGTTATAATTAAGATTGTCAAGACAATACAAGGATAACACCCATTCCCTCTTTTTCTACACTGCATTCCATCTGCTTTCAGATGGAGACAGAAAGAAGTTAATTGAAAGGTGCCAGATTCGATTTCCCTACAAAATAAGCTAACATGACAGGACATGGCTGGCTCTAAGTTCCTCAATTCTCACCAGTGGGGAGATTGGAACAACTTGTATCCACAGCAGAGAGGATATGTTTGAAACTGTTTCTTGAGTTATCTTTAGATTTACAATTTGAAAATAAAGGAGTACTGTAAATATTACCTACGTACCAAAAACAGTACACATTTGTTTTGTAATTTAAAATTTAAAGGATAAAAAAAATCAAAAAAGCTTTGGGACACTGTGTGTGTGTGTGTGTGTGTGTGTGTGTGTGTGTGTGTGTATCTTTGTGCCATACTTAGCTTAATTTACAAACACACGAGTTGTTGGCAGGAACACAAAATCTTAAGATATGGATATGCATTTGAACAAAAGCCTTACGTGAAAACTGTAACTTGTCTTGAATTCTCCATATAATCAGCTTTTACAACCTAAGTTAATGCGTAGTTTCAATTTGAAGTCATGTATCCTTCTATGCTCACGACCCAGAAAAAAATAAATGCATATACATCATTTGCTGAAGGCAACAAATACAGACGTTGAAAGCAATCTTCTAAAATGAATAACTATCGTAAATGCTGAATACAATATTTATGGCTATTGGTTGAAAAGTAGTGATATTTGTAGTGATGTTTGTTGTGTATGTCAGTTGAGATCATTTGTACTCAGTGACTTAATTTCTTGCAAAACTCTATTAAAAATATTTTCTAAAGTAGCTTACTCTTTCCACATAATAAGACAGAGCAAAGACCTTTCCTTGGAACAGACACACAGTCACACAGCAGATAGCCATGCAAGGACAGAACCAGGGACAAATTCAAAAGTGGCCTTCAGGCAGGCACAGATTCAGATTTAAATAGACAGACAGACAGACAGACAAATAGAAGGATAGGCAGACAGAAAAAAGACAAGGGCAGGGAGCATGAAGTAAAAAGTTCAAATCAGGACTCATTCTTGGTTAAATAACTCCAAGGAGAAGTCCTTTTATTCCCTCCTTAATGCAACACCTATTCATTATTGGTAACTACCAGTTAATTACTAATGCGATTAGTTAATTCATAAAGGGCCATGCGACTTTTTGGCCTAGTAGCGTTTAAATGTTTAGTGAGAGGAAAGAATATATAAGCAGGGAATTAGCAAACTCTATCAAATATTGTGAGGTTATAACACACAGAGGTCTGGTGCTATGTAATGGTTTTTAAAGCTGAATCCATGGCATATCAGGAAAATAATAATAATAATAATAATAATAATAATAATAATAATAATAATAATAATAATGGAACAAAAAATAGAGAGAAGATGGACCTGAAACACATATGGCTCAAAGCAAGAATCCATCTAGAAGTTTATGCTGTTAACACAGACTACCTGAAACTTAAATCAAAACATAAAACTCAGCTCAACCCAGAGAACTAAAATGTCTACTGCAGAACATTCTCTGAAACTCTTTATTGTCCTTTTATAACAAATAAACATTTCAAAATCATTCTGTAGTCCATTTACAAGTGTTAAAAATTGGTTATAAAAATGCTTTATAAGATGAATTCAAAATATAGAGAGAAATTTTTTTTTTTAATTTTTTCCTTATTCATGTGAATACTATATGGAAAGGATCTTCTACCATCCCAGGAAAACAGATTACAAAGAAAGTCTAAATAGAACTTTCTGGCTAAAAACAGTTGCACTGATAGTGGATAGCATAGCACCAAAAGCTAGAATGTGCTAATGCATTTTGGAGACAATGAGTACATGGTCCGTCCAATCTCTTAAAGATGACAGTGACAATAGCAATTATTATAGGCTACTGTAAGTTAACAACTCTTCACAGGAACTAAGACTCAAAGTATATAAGTCACGCAAAACTGTCTGAACATTTCTACCATAGTTCAGCTTAAGACGTGGGTCTTTTTAATTAATTCCAGAAGGATGAATCCCAGGAATGCTTAATAAACTCAGACTATAAAATCACAGAACAGAAAATAAGATTCATCAATAAGCACTTCCAATCGCATTACATAATGATACCAGGATAAACCTAATAAAATCTTCATGGTTCCAGAGCAAGCTTCATTGTCTGAACTGTGAAAGGATAACACTGGGTATGATGGGATACCCATAAGAAAATAGGTCTGATCTTGAAATTTTCAGATAAATGGATGGGATGAGAGAGAGAGAGAGAGAGAGAGAGAGAGAGAGAGAGAGAGAGAGAGAGAGAGAGAGAGAGATGAATAGGGACAAGCTTTCCAGGAGTGTTCCACTCAGTCCATTTTTTGGAGTGTAGCAATTTAAGATTAAACTCAGAATCTTACAGCTGTAGCGTCCACACAGCCAGCTGGCCTGTAATTGACTTCCTTGTAATCTGGACTCACCAAAGCAATTTAGAGATCTTGTACACAGCTCTTCGTTCCTAAGCACAAGTTAAAAGTACAGTGATATATCAATTGAAATGTCTTGTTAGATGATTAAGAAGAGAAATTTGAAAGAACAGAATAGCCTCACCCCATATTGAAATCATCCACCCCCCTGAAATATATTGTCAGGTGAATATTCTTCATTTCTGAAGCAGAAAGGAATATGAAAGGATGCCAGGGAGAAGAGAAAGATGAAGAGAAAAAAAAAAGAGAGATAGTTTAAACTGTGGGACATTTCCTGGCTCCAGTATGTCTAGAGCTTAAAACATTAAAAGTAAAAATAAAGCCTAGTGTAGCCAAGCATAGATTCTAGGGGGTTTAAAATGTTTTTCCTCACATGGTTTCCAATTAGTTCAAATAGCAGAAATAAACTTGGAGCAAACAGCCACCACTGCAGAATCAGGTACAAAAAAATTCTGAATACACATTCACTACTGCCTGTCTGGCCCGTTTTACTGGGAATTACAAGTGATTGCCTTGTGAATCCTGCAATATCGGAGACTGCTAGACACTGACCACTTTCCACATTAAGCATCCTAACACTTAGTTTGAGACAGTAGTTAGCATAACCCGCTGTCTTGATGAACGCACATAAAACAATTCCTGATGATCACTGTCAGAGCTGTTGATTAGTACTCATGCAAAGTGAATTGCAGGAGAAAATGAAGAAAAAAAAGAAATAAAAAATGAAATATAACAGTGCATGGTACATCAAGGATGACCCTCCTATAAATATTTTAATCCAATTTTTAAGGTGACAAGGCATGCATATTATACTGATGTTTTCTAGTAAACTAACTGATAGTTTGTCTACCCAGTTACTCTCATCAAGAACTGTTTTCATGGCATCTTAACAGTATGTCGTGTGTTCTGCAACAGTCACATCAGAGTTAGTTTGTGATTCTGAAAGATCATTGGGTTTGGAGTCAAAGCTCTCAGGCCATCCACTCACTGTCTATGAGCAGGGTAATGGTGCCAGGATTCACTCTGGTGTAGCTGTGTGTACAGAATATTGGAAAGATTAGATATTGAAAGGATAACTGGGGAAGAGTAGCAATTAAGCACAAATATGTAGGTTTAAGAGAGGTAGGGTACGAATGTATACTGAGTAAGGGTTGGCTCTGAGAACATCGAAACTGCATCTCTACTTATTCTCTATGTTATCTTGAACAACTGGCATCACCTCAGATAACCCAAATAATCTGGGTAAAGTTGGAGGAAAGAGTACCAGCATCTCTTATCATCAACACAGAGAAAACAGTGTTCACTGTGTTGATTTTCCCTGCTATTAGTTTAAACAGCAATACTTCCTGCACCTCAGAGCAGGCAAATTTACTTTCCTTCCTCCATTCACAGATTACAACTTTCCCTTTGTTATTATACACATGCCTCTTCCTACCCACCAGTACTGTAAAAGTATGGACACGTGTAATGGTTGATCAGTGAATAGGAGACATGGCTGGAATCTGAGTCCAGACATGAACAGAACAGCCTTGTTTTTCCATGAAGTCTCGTTGGAGGCAGAAGCTGGTCAGCTTTTGATCTGGACTATTTCCCCAGAACACAGACCTGCATGTGGCAAACATTTAAGAACTATTTATAAAAAAAAAAAATGAATGAATCAAAGAGTGATCTTCTGTAAACCTCTTCAACATCTTCAATCTGAGGTTTCCATAAGAAATCATAAAGCTAGTATTTCAAATTGGCTTTTAAAAGTTTTAGCTACCCCAAGCTTTGTGAAACTACCAAGTGATGGAGAGATGGATGAATAATCCTGAACATTAAGAAACTAGAGAGGGAGAAAACATGCAACTAGAAAACAATTGCAAATTCCTGTAGCACTGTGCTTGTTTTACATAATAACACTAAATTCATTGGAAGCCAGAATTAGGGTCAATGGGAAACATGTCAGTACCTAATGCTTAAGTTCCATGAGGGCTCTGAGCTGAAATAAGAAAACTCCTTTGTGGTATACTACCACATGTATGTATTTCTGAACACATACTATCAATATCTCCTAAATATTTACAGAAATTCATTGGGGCTGTTCAAGTGAACTTTAATTGCATAGCATTTTTATCATTCTACATAGTCAGTATAAATAAAAAATAGGCCAGTGTCTTTGAGAAGTATAAAAAAGCCAATGGGAAAAAAATAAAACTGAATCCAAAAATACAAACATGGCCTACTTCTCCACCAAAATATTTCACCACACATAATATACACATCAGAACAGAAAATCTTGTGTCTCCTTCACAAGGAGAATGCAGATTTCAGCAGGCAATACTGATTATGCATGAAATGAAATTACATACTGTATATTTCCAGGTAAGTTATATGGGTTTGAGTCTAAAAAAATGAAAAATTCATCACAGAAGTTCATTTTGGTATTCTAGTCATGGCTATGAATTGAAATGGTGGAAGGTTTCTGTTTGAATAACTAGTCTTTACAATGCACATTCTCATCCACAAAACCCTGCCATGTTGAGGTGTCAAGGCTGCATTCCAGGGGAAATTTCTGGAGTTGGGAAATGGAAAAGAGAAGAAGAGAGATTATTTGTTCTTAGCCTGTCCCTCTCTCATTCTCTCAAGTATGTTCTATCCCCAGAGCATGATGGGATACAGGTTAAAATCAAAACATTTCCAATGCTTAAAATAAAACCCCAAATAAACATAATTAGCATTGTACCCAAGGTGGTATACAATGCAGAGAAAAATTTACTCAAAGGAAAATACATTTTAACAACACATAAGAGAATTTAGAAGCCTCCATATATGAGGGGTAGGGGGTAGTGATGCAGAGAGTGATGATTGCTTGAGAAATCACATGGATAGGTAAACATACAAGTAGATCTTTGTCTAGGTTATACACAGTCAGAACACTGAGCTTGTATTTTGTCCGAAATGCCAAAACAATTATGTGCTCTTCACTTGTACACATATACTATCAATTGCCTTAAGTTATTTAGTTCTAGAGAAGAGGAGAGGAGGGAGAAGAGAAGTGGGAGGGAGAAGGAGGGGAGAGAAGGGGAATAAAAGAAAAGAAACCATTTATGCTTCTCCTCCCAAAGAAAGTGTATCCTTACTTTTCTGTTTAAAACTCAGGCTGTATTTGGTACATGTCTCTAGGCCTATGTGAACGTTACCATTGTAGAGGTAACATTAGTGAAAGATACCCAAATCTTTCTCTCTCTCTTTCTCTCTCTCTCTCTCTCTCTCTCTCTCTCTCTCTCTCTCTCTCTCTCTCTTCCTCTTGCTCCCTCTCTCTCGCTCCCCCTCTCTCTATCTCACACACACATGCACATAAATTCACACATAAGAAAGTTCAGCTCAATTTTTTAATCTTTTGTTTTAACCACTAGTTCTTGGGAAGAGCACCAGTGCTCTTCACTGTTAAATATAAATGAAGCAAAGGAGTCAGGGAGCAGTGGGAAGTGAGCAGTAATGAAATAGACTTGAAACAGAAACAGTTATGAGGACATCATTGCATGCTTGTATGAGACTGGGTTACTACTGCCTTCTTTAGCTTGGCTGAAAGGCAGACCCTGGTTCTTAGGAGTATTGGAAGAAGTTCACAAAACAAAGGTCCTTTAATAAGCTAAGATGGGAACATGAGGTCACCAGTCTGCACCTCTTATTGCTCATGTAATGCACAGGAAACATCAATCTTTCCCAATCCCCTAAACTCCAGAAAACACATTTTCAGCTTGCTGCTCCTCTTTATCCTGAGCTTTAAACAACAAAAGCAGCTGAAGCTCCGATGTTAGGGTCCCTCATGTGGCAGAACAGCTTCTGCTGATACATTCAATTCCACTCCCTTTCTTCCACCTATGGGAGCTGTTTTGATAGAGAACTGTGGGAAAATGAGTTGACATGTGGCCACTGTGGATGGGATTTTAGAGAATGGAACTCCACTGTAAACTTGAAGCAACAGCAAATCTTACTGCAAAAAAAAAAAAAGATGACAGAATATATACAAGTCAAGGAGAAAGACACACATTGTCAGGAGAAGGACTTATGAGCAGATAACCCAGTATTGTCATTTCCCAATGAACTGAGCCCACTTCCTGAAGGATTGCTCATGTCCCCACCCCACCCCTGACCAGTCTTCAGATTTTAGTGATTACTACCCAGCCAGGTTAGATGACAATGTTCCCTTAACTATCCTTCCACTTCAGATCCTCAACATTCAAATATTTGTTATTATAAAACAATTAATTTAGACTAGTGCACATTTCTGACAATTTAAATCAAGTGAGGTAATTTAGATATTTGAGTGTGTGTGTGTTTATATGTGTGTATATGGGTGTATTATGATCATGGCTGTGGGTACAGTGGATATCACTGTGGTATCACTTCAGGTGCTGTCCAAATTTTTGAGACACAGTGTCTCATTGACCTGAAACTTTGCCAAGTAGGCTAGAATGGCTGGCTAGTGAATGTGGAACATTATTCTGTCTCTACTTCCCATCTTGCCATCACTGAGGTTATAGGCACCTGGCACTATGCCCAGATTTTATATAGATTCTGATGATTCAAACTCTACACTTGTGAAGCCAGTGCTTTACTGGCTGAATCAAGATCTCTGCTTGAAGCTGATGATTCTTACTCACTCTTCCATTGTTTAGTGGCTTCTGTGTGGTACAAAGCAATAGAGTTTCTACAGTCAGCACAGTTATATGACTAGAAATTAAAAAAAAAGGAAACATAAAATCAAAAATGCAACAAATGAGACTTGAAATGATAAAAGTATCAGCAATGTCATGAAGAAAATAAAATGTGATAAGGAATAAATGGCAAGAGTGATGATAGGAGTGAACCAAGATAGGGCTGACATGAAAAGTGTCATGCAGGATGAGATGTGAGAAGAGCTGTTAAACATGAGGACTCAGGATGAGGAAGGGCAATCATTAATGAAGAGGGAGTAGTACTTAGTTCTGTTCCAACCCAGGTACAATGCCACTGGGGGAAAGAAAACACCCCGAATGCCTTAAGCAACTGAGAACAAGTAGCTTATAATGAAAGCAGAAGAGTCGAGAGTTCCACTGGGCTAGGATTTACAAACCATGCTGCTTTGGTAAGCCTTGGAGAGCTAAAAAGGCTGATTATGGATGCCCTTGAGCAAGGAGAGCATATAAAGAGAGGTCAAGATTTGGACATTGTATGGATAAATACAGTGAAGAACCAAAACAAAGTCATAATGAACTAGATGGGGAAATGTGTTGTTGGCCAGATAAAGTAATTGAAAGATCCCCCAACCACTGTTAGAATTCTTTCAATGATGACTTCGGTGTCTCTCAAACACTCTACATATTTTCCTAGCTATCTCAGATTCTCCTTAAAACTAGATACAACCTAAAGAACAAATAAACAAGTAAATAAATAAGAAATACTGCTTTGAGCAAACAAAGACTTTTGAAGACTGGTAATGGATGAAAGCAGTCATAAAATTAATTAGAATGGACTTTGTCCTTCTCAAATGAGCATAGAAGCCTCCTTTCAGCTTACCATAGTGTCCGTTCCACAGGGAAAGGCCCAAGCTACCTACCAGCTGTACTTTGGCAAATAAATTGGTCACAAACTATAAATTAGTTGATGTGGTGAAGATAACCCCTGGCTGCCTTTCTTGCATGTAGGCTCTATGCACAGCCACTCATACATTAAAACAAACTGGTTAATAATGTTTGTAATTTTTAGTAATTACATCTAGTACATACTTCTCTATGTATCATTCATGAAAGCTTTGCAAATGTGTAGGAAGGCTTTCTGATGGCAGAGGCATCTTATAAGATATGATGGTTCTTTACCATAAGTTATTGAATAAGTAGAAATATCACCAAGGAATTTTGTACCCTAAGCATACTGACAGAATGGTCAATGCACAAAACTTTAGAAAATAGCATAATAGTTAAAAGCTAGAATTTCTAGCTCCTAATGCACATTGAAATTAAATAAAAAAGCCATTCATGCATGCAAATTCATTTGCTGAAGTCTTAATCTACACTATTTTAGATTGAGGCTATATTTAGAAACAGAGGCTAATATCTTACCTATAGTGTCTTTATTAAAAAAAAAATAGGGGAACAGAACATAGAATCATACTACCTCTAGTGTCTTTATTAAAAAAAAATAGGAGAACAAGGCACACACAGTAAGAAAGTGTCATCTTATACCATCCAAAGGGAAGGAAATCATAAGAATCCAACCCTGTCCCTATCTTTACTCTGAAATTTCAGTCAGCAGAATGAGAGAAAATAAACTATCATTGCTCTAGTCTCCTAAGGGATGGCACTTCATCATGGCAGGACAGCTAATACAGAGAGACACACTTAACTTCACATTACAGCAACATGTGCCTAAACACATGACATCTGAGATAGAAAAACTCACAGTCACAGGGATGATTAAGAAATAGCCACCTTTAGCCAGGACATAGTTCAATGGCAGAATTATAACATGCAAAATGACAGCAATTCATTTTTCAACCTCCTGCCCCGCTATAAAGAGAAAGAAACAAACCACTTGCATCTAGGTAGCACAGTGCATCTGATACATACGTTCAACTAGAGGACAAGTTTTTCTACATGATGCCCATTTTAAACCTAATTATAGTTGTCAGGCATCCCCTTGAGTACTTCGTATTGTAGGAGATGAAAACTGTCATTTCCCAGGTGCTGTGGTCTTAACAGTTCTAAGAATCTACCCACCCCCTCCTGCCCAGGACAATGAGTTATGACTTCATATCTTCAATGATGATCCATTAACAAAAATGAAAACTGCTGCTAAGTGTTCATTAAGATAAGTGATATCACCTAACTGTAATTGCTTTCTCAGACGATGAAAATCACTGAAGTACTTTGATATTTTACTGACCCTCTGCACCAATAGCTTCAGAAGTAAGTGTCTAATTCAGAAAGGAAATATGCCAGAGAGAGGGAAGTGGACTTTCAAGATGACATTTGATCACTCCCCCATTAACATCATTCCCCTTATTCAGGTTAGCTGTCTCTGTGGGTTTCTGTAGCCTAGTCTTGCCCCCATTTTCTTTTCTTTTCTTTTCTTTTTTTTATTTAATTTATTATTTTACATGTCGATCCCCCGAACAAGGGGGTGCTCATGGACCCCCCAGACTGATAACTGGGAAACCAGCATTGGACCAACTCAGACCCCCTGAAAATGGGTCTCAGTTAGAAGGCCTGGGAAGCCTAAGGGACCTCTGACAGTGGAACCAGGATGTATCCCTGGTGCACGAAAGTATTTTGGGAGCACATTCCCCATGGAAGGATACTCCCTTAACCTTGGGACAGGAGGGAAGGCCTAGACCCTACTCCAAATGACTTGACAGGTTTTTGATGGTCCCTCCTGGAAGGCACCAACCTCCCTGGGGTGTGGGTGAGAAATGGGATGGGAGGAGGCATCAGGGCGGACATGGGAGGATGGAAGGGAGAGGGAACTGGGATTGACATGTAAAATAATAAAATAATAATAATAATAAAAAAAACATCGTTCCCATCTTAAAGTGGTTCCTGAGTACTTGAACTATAGAGACCACAATATTGGGAACAGACCCTACACCCTCACTGAGAGCAGTAATAAAGCATGAGAGGATGAAATGTGATTCTTGACAAAAGGAGAAAAGTCACCTAGGGATGTGATACTGTTAGTATTCTTCCGAAGACATGAAGTAAACAGGAAAAAAAAAAATATGTGAGCTACACTTTTGTGTAACAGTAATGAGAAAGTATGAGTGGCAACGTCATAGACCACCAATCATGGAAGCAATTAACATGACGGAGAACCCAACATCATGTGAAAGGCAGTATACCACATGGCTGTGTAAGATCTGTCAAATGATCTCATCTTCCTGACAGGACTATGAAATAGCATTACTGTGATACCATTTCTGTGATGTAGAAACTGATGGCCAAATATTTAAGTCACTTTTCTAAGGTTATGTAATTGAGAGCTCCCTGCTAGCATCTATGTATTCAAGGTGTCCCTGCCAATACTACACTTGATAACTATTTTCTTATGCCCTTAGTAAAGGAAAGGACACACAGTATGACCAGCAGGCCACAAATATATTCTTCTAGTTTCTCTGCCAGTACTCTGTTGACGTGCTGGTTTTGGAACAGTATGATGAATTGTGCAGAGCAGGCTGATCTTAAACATTCAATCCTCCTGCATCGCCTCCTTTGCATTAGGATTGCAAGTATCCAGGTGATGTAAGCCTGCTCTTGACAACTGAGCACAAGTCTATGTAATGTCATCAATATTTTCTTTTATTTTTCCCTGTAACTATGTTACTAAATAAAATTTTGGTAACAAAAAACCATGCAAAAACAAAACAAAACAAACAAACAAACAAACAAACAAAAAAACCAAAACAACAACAACAAAAAAATCCTCAGATTTTCTTGTCCCAAACTTCTGTTGTTGGATTCAAGGATTGGGGTGGGGGAGGGGACGAAAAGGAATGTAGGAAGAATGGGGAGAAACATGTTTCACCTACAACAGAATTTGTATGAAATGAAAAAGTAAATAATAGGAAGAAAAATAATAATAAACAATAGCAACATTAAAAAAATATCATTGATGGTAAGTCAGTTAAAAGTACTAGTGAAATGAGGTTGAAGGGAGACAAAGTGGAAAGAATCTTAAAATCTTCTTTTAACCAGAAGAGAGAAAATGGGAAAGAGAGATGACTCCAGGAGAGGAGAAAGTAATGTTGCCTCAATCAGTAACTCCATGTGAAGACTGAAATCTGGGATCCACCACCTGACAAGTTCATGTCCAACTGTGTATGGTTTACATACAAATTGTCACTTAATGTGTATTTCTTCAATTTACTGATATATATAGCTACCAATTTTGTCTGATATTGGGTAACTTGACTACAACAGCACTTTCCAAAAGCACATAATGAATGCTACTAGGAGCCCTAAACATCAGACTTACTGAGGCAAAACTTCAAGAAAATCACCATCCAATAGAAATGGATACAATTACCAAAAGAAATTAGGCTCAAAATATTCATCAGTGAGTTACTGTAAAAAAAAAAAAAAAAATGTACACCCAGTGCAACTCAAGTGCCTGGTATCTCCAGACCCAAGCAAATGTGGGGAAGGATGTGTTTTCACTAAGTTGGATGGAAAGGTCTGAGGTGACATTAAAGAAGAAGAGGGAAATGTTGACATCCAGGGCATGGAAAACTATACAACTGCATTATTTATCAGGTTCAGTGCAGCTAGACCCCAAAAGGCTATGATTAGTTAGTGGCACTTATTCTGTGATCTGTGAGAACCGTGTTCTCTGAACAGAAGAGCCCTATCTTTGCCATCAGATCCAAGGAACAAACACTTCTGGAAAGTATCCCCCAGTTCCCCCTTTGTTTCCTGCATCTTATCTCCTCTCTCTCCTCTCTCTCCCTCTCCCTCCCTCTCTCTCTCTCTCTCTCTCTCTCATATTTAATTTAGAAACAGTCTTATTTTACATGCCAATCCCAGTTCCCGCTCCCTCCCACCCTCCCACACCCCACACCAACCCCCTATCTCAACCCTCATCCACTTCTCAGGAAGGATGAGGCCTCTCTGATCCCCTTTGGGGATCATCATTTGGGGCAGGGTATAGGCACTCCCCCCGTGTATCTAGGGTGAGAGAGTATTCCGCCATAGAGAATGGGCTCCCAAAGTTGGTGCGCTAGGGATAAATACTGGTTCCATTACCAGAGGCCCTATAGACAGCATCTCAGTTCTTAACACACACACCTAGTAAGGTAAAACCAGCCACCCACCCTTGCTTTGTTGTATGCCCTTTTAAAAACCATCCTTTGAGCACAGTTCCAAACTGCAGCTATTTAGATAAATTTCATTTTTCTGTACCCATTTATTGATTTTATAATTAGTACAACTAAAAAAATAAACTAAAGTATATTGTTGAAAAAAAATCCCTATATTTCCTTTTAAAACTTTCTTAGAGGAATATTCCAACTATTTCTCAATTTCCCACTCCTATCAATTGGCAGAAATAAATGCAACCAACAGTAATAATTCATCCTTGAAGCATGACCTAGAAAAAAATTACAATATCAAAGACATGGGGTAGATGGTAAAATCTGCCCTTAAATTGAGACCTACTGATAATGATAATGTTCAAGATGTGGACCAGGTAGTAGGAAGTTGAAAGGTGTCCAAGATGATACTTTTGAAATATTTTTGAAGTCCTTGGAAATTGTAGCCTCACGTAGTAAACAGAAGTGCATGACAGATAAGATTCAAGCAAGTAGAGAACACAGGGGAAAAAAGTAAAGTAAACCAAGATCTGGAGAAAAGCTGGAATTTATACTTTGAGTTCTGAATATGACACAAATGCATTTGTGTAACTCAGCTTTAATTGTCACTACTTAGGGTACCCTCACAGGAGTGAAGCAATCTCTTTTCCAACTTTAAAATGTGTGACAATCTTCCAACATCTATCTATAACAACATAATATTACACAACAACATTTTAAAAATTAATTAGATAAGTACAATGGCTTCATGAGATTATATAGCTCATCAAATTAATGTAAGAATAGACATGGACACTGATGAAAGTAATATACCTCAATTAAATCAAAATAGTTCAAATACAACGCATGAAAAAAATACTTTGTTATGTAGAAATATGCATGATCTGTACAAAATCCAAATGTTTCTTATCTGTCATTTTCAAGTCCTCATGAGGAAGTTTCTATAGGCAGTGAGCAATTCTGCAGAAGCTTTCTGATGTAATTATCAGTTTTTCAGTAAATCCTAGTGTTCTAGAAAGCACATACACAGTCTATCCTGCCCTCTATAAAAACCAATGCCCAGGACTTTAACTTGCCTTTTCCTTATAGCACAAAGGGACCTCCCACTCCTCCCCTCCCCTCCCCTCCTCTCCCCTTCCATCCTCTCCCTTACCCTCCCATTCCCCTTCCCTCCCCTTTTCCTCTCTTCTCTCCTCTCCCATTGACTCCAGAAGAATAACTTTATGAGTTCAAAAGAGAGCTCTTAAGTGGGCAGTGTATACTAAGCAGCTTTCAGGAACTCAAAATAAATAAATAAATAAATAAATAAAACCACACACACACACACACACACACACACACACACACACACACACAAAACAAAACCAAAATCAATGTCTCATCTGCAAATTATTTAGGAGAGAGAGAGAGAGAAAAAAAAAAAAAAAAAAGGATAAGCTAATGAATAGCTGCAGGCGGAACATCAAAATGAGAGGCATCAACAAAGATGTACCCTGCACAAAAGGAAGAAAAGCTATTTCTCTTTCCCAGCTGTGAAACTGGAAAGTTACATGTGAGACAATCTTAGTTTGCCTATTTATACTATCCAGTGAGATGTAAGAAAACTATCTTTGGACATTCCCTCTTCCAAAACACAACTCAAGAACATGGATGGCCAGTCATCCAGAGTTAGGGAAGATTTCTCTGCAAAGTACAGTCATCCAGAGTTAGGGAAGATTTCTCTGCAAAGTATCTTCCAATTGATATTTAGTCTCATTCTCTTCAGCAATGAAAGATCTCCACAAAAAATCCCATGCCTGAAAAGATACACCATTTATCTATGACATTATAAGCAACTTGATTTCCAGTAAGTTGCCAGATGAATACAGTTGACATGACAAAAACCACTAATGTGAAAGTACAGTTGCTAAAGTATAATTGCTCCCTTTTCAATTCATTCATCAAAAATAACCAGAATGTTGGTCCAATTATACTTCTTTGCCCTGAATGTAGCACATCATTCAATGTCTCAAACATTGAGGATTCCAAAGTTTTGGACAAACCCTGATGCAGATTAAGCAAACAGAGAATGTAATCAGTCCTGATTTCTCCAATTTTTTCTTTGAGCTACAGAGTGCTTGTATGAAATCAGAAAATCAGTAGAAGTGTCCTCTCCACCCCCCACCCACAAAAAGGAAAGAAACAGAATAATAAATCAAGACAGAGATTAGAACCAGGGATACAGTAGGACCTCTCCCACAAACAGAAATCTAATTACCCAAGGTTATATTAGCAACATTGTGACTCTGAGAAACTGAACTCACATTTGGGGAAACACTCTGGCCAGGAGAAAGCACAGAAAATCATCAAATATACTTATCTCAGAAAAATCTATGCATATTTATCTTCATTTGCTGTGTTTATATATAACCACAATATTTAATGGCAATTTTGTTCATTTTAATATGTTGTTAGAAAGGAAGCACCTATAATGACTAAGAAGTGTTGTTGACTGAGACAATAAACCCATCCCCCAATCTCAAAGTACCACTCGTAGACTTTTATAGTATTAAGAGTCTTGTGTGCTATTAACAGGAAACTTTCCTACTCATGAGTATTCTGTGCCCGGTACAGGCCAGTACATCTTTAGTGCTCCTCATGGCCATCTCAACTTCTGAAGCTTTAACAATAATAATGATGATTATTAAAGATCTAATGTTTGCATGCAACTCATCCATTAGACTATATTCTGACACATTTCATTGGATATGTCACAGTATCTTGCAAGAAATATCTTCACAGTTCTTTCTTTTCCAGTGACAAAACAGAGCCTTACCAATGATTTGCATGGGCTGGTCTAAGCAACAGGCAGCAGAGCTTTGAGTGAAGCCACAGTGTTCCATTCTTTCCTTTAGGCTGGTAAAATCTTCAGGGATTATTCTCTGAGCCATTTATCTATGGTACCTTGCCAGTAACCATAAATGTACCCTGATGCCTCCTATTAATAAGAGATCACCAATTTTCACTGGTGATGGATAACACCGGGCATAATTTTAGGAACACAAGACTGACTATATTTCAGAATCCTTTTATGAAGTTCTGGCCTCAACTCTGGCAGCACTGAAATATCTTTCTCCTGTGTTGAGATAGCAAGTTCTTTTTGGCCTTGATGTTATGGAAAGCTATTTACGGACCATCAAGAGAAAAATTTTGTTATGGGTTTCTTTCACAATGTGTTTCCCCTGAATGTTTATTTCACATTGTGCATCCTATGCCTCCTTTAGCACTGTCTTAGGTTCCATATAAACTCAGACTTATTATGTCTTAGTCACTTTCTTTATGCGCTCAACTGTTCCTCTCATACATCAATCTTTCTCACTTCCCTGTCTGCACTAGGATCCTGCTGCCATTTGTACCTTTGGGTTCAGGACTCAACAACACTTTGAGAATATAAAATGTGAGGAATATGTACCATTCTATCTTGGCAAAAGGCTAAATTACTTATTCAAAACACATCTGCTAAGAACTTACACCAGGCAAGATACTGCATCATGAAGCATAAGCCAACTGAGAACTCAGGCTAAGTCAACCTCCAGGATAAAGACTGTCAGGTTTTCAATGTCCCAAATATCATTTTAGCATTAGAAATTTATCAACTTCCTACTCAATTTTGTCTTTGCTTTTAAATAAACTATAACACCTTTACTTTACTTCTTATTTTCTAGTTCCATACACTTTAGGTCAGACCAACTGAATTAGCATCAAAACTAGGTAAAGTCTCATGGTCTACTTAGTCTTCCTCCTCTTTTTCATGGATTCATCCTTATGTCCAGCTCTCCTTTTCCTATTCTCACCCACCTCTAACCTGCTTCCTTGTTTCATCTTTTTTTGCACTTAACTCCTGAACACATCGCTCTCAAATGTATCTCTATTGCTGTAACCGATTACATATACTATGGCTAAGACAGTTATAGCAGTTGAACAGAAGTTAATCCCAATACTTCCAAACCCTTGGATACTGACAATCATATATTTACATTTGATGTTGGTTGTTTATTTCAATATGAGATAAAATGTTCCATCCCTAATCATTTTCTCTATTCTCTCTTATGCAATGAACTGGAATTATGGACATCAGCATTATGAAAGTATCCTTGTGCCCATTCCTGTGACAATCATATGAAATACCACGTCACCTTTCAATGGGTGTGTGTAGCCCACCTTTTTATTTGATTTTATTTTATCCCATATAAACTATTTATTAACTATGTGAGAAAAGATAAATCACTTTCATTCTCATGCTATGATTTACTCATGTGTAAATTAATGAGCATACAAATGTATTATAAGCTTAAAGAGGCCACAAACCACACACACACACACACAGAGAGAGAGAGAGAGAGAGAGAGAGAGAGAGAGAGAGAGAGGCAGAGAGAGACAGAGACATACAAAGACAGACAGAAGGAGATAGATACGGAGAGAGTATATATTGTGTGTGATAGGTATGCAAGTGTGAAAGCACATATGCCCATGTTAGTGTATAGAGATCAGAGGAGAACATTGGGAGTCCTGACCTATAAACCTCCGTAGTTTCTTGAGAAAAAGTCTGAATGTAGCTGGAACTTTGGACTTACTTTCTGGGGTGACAAGCTAGTGGCCAGAAATCCTCCAGAAATTGTTCTGTCTTCTGTCTCTGCTTCCTTCAGTACCGGATTATAAATGTCCTTGGTTGTACCAGCTTAACACAAATTCTGAGGCTTTTTAGCTCCATCCCTCATGCTCTGGAAGGAAGTACTTCTCTACACAAAGACATATCCCAGGAGGCACTTCTCTTCACAGAGACATCTCTCAGGAAGCACTCCTATTTACAGAGATATTTCCCCAGTCCTAATAAGACTATCTTTGAGATTTTTCTAAGGAACATCATCTAGAGTAGCAAAAAAAAAAAAAAAAAAAAAAAAAAAAAAAAAATGGTACTGTGTCTGACCCTGGGCAATATGTTTAGTCTATTAACTCAAAACGGTCACCTTAATTACATTTGCCACCTTAATATAAAGGATAACTGTATTCCTCTTACTCCATCCCAATGCACAGCTGCACTAAAAAGATTGCACAAGGTTAAGTCAAGCATGCAGCATGTATAAAAAAATAAGGAGACATTGAGTTCCAGGCTTTCAAACTTTGTCTTCATCCTGTCATTGACTAAACATCCTGATTGTCTGGGGTTGAATATTTTGAAATTGTATCAGGATGGAGTTTCATAAGTAAGGTCTCATTCAGCCTAAGATCCTGAGTTCATTGATGGATGGATGGCTCAGCACACCATCAAATCCAACTGCAAAGAAGCCCTAAGAACTGGAGAATGTCTCAGAGCATCTGAATGTCACCATCAGAAAACAGAATTTATGGGGACTCCACCAGGCATGAAGCTTTCAGGAAGAGGATAGAAAAGACAACTCCTTGTATATTTTTCACATTTCTGGGATTCCTTATGAATTGTGGCCAAGACTTAATTTGAAAATCTGAAGTTTAAATTCCAGAATAATCTGTTTACTCAGCTAAGAAGCCTGCTTAATACCAGGATGAATGAACATAGTCAGTCAGATTGTAGATCCAAACACTGTTCTGCCATTAATGAGCTGTAGGCAAATATTTAACAAGTCATTTAACTTCTCTAATGCAACATTTCCTTGCAAATCAGTTGCAAAGATTAAATGCACAAAGCTTTTACTTAGTAAATAGTGTAAATGGAGTAAATGCTCAATAAATGGTAATCATTATTTTTATCATTAGACATAAGTTATAGCTCTGTGAAGTGACCATCTTAAGTTTTAAGTGCAACACAATAATTCGAAGAGTGGTAAATGTATATAAGTCATCCAAGACAGGTTGACACTGGGGCAATCAATTCAGCTTATTTTCCAGCAATGGACAAACAAACTATAACTATAGAAAATTCACTGGTATGAAAGCAATACTAACAATATCTATCCTCTCTGAAGTTCCATTCAGCTATAACATCTTACGGTGTATAATTTAAGCCAAATATTACTTAATAAAACTTATTATCATTATATTTATTTGCAGATGTAGAAACCAATGAGGAGAGAAACATAGAGTCTCTATGAACAACAGACTGCGGGTCTCTGGCTTCTTCACACTCATTTAATATCTTAGAGAAAACTGCATGTTGATATTTCTTGTATTTATCTTTCCAATAAGAAAATAGTATTGTCTTTAAAATTAATTTAGAAACTTTTGCTGTCTCATTGAGACTATCCACCAGAACAATTTTGAAAACAAATGAAAAAATTAAACTTCTGTGACATTTACACATAATATTTCTCTGCATAATTCAATCATACAACTCCAAATGACTGTATTTCATAGAAATTCTGTTCTTGTACCTGACAAGCCATCTCGTACAGGTTGAGGTACCTCGAGACTCAACAAAGAGACAGATGGTTATAGAATTCCAAATTTATGACAGAGTTAAAGATTAAACTTTATGTTCCATGGAACTCAGAATCAAGACAGGTGGAATTTATCTGTGCAAAGCAGACTGAAGGAGATTATGTGGTAACACAGTACATATGGATTGTGGCTAGCTAAAATGTGCTTGGGCTGTCTCGCATACTATTCATATGTTCTCATGTCAGGTAGAAGTCAGGCCATCAGATGTTGGTACATAATTCTTGGGTGACTATTTTAGTGACTTTACTTGCCCTACAGGGCTTGGGATGTATACTATGGTCATTTGTCAAGCAAGACAGAAGCCATGACCAAGATGTCTCTTGTTCTGACAAACTGCAGTCTTACAATCTCATCTTACTCAATCACACATTTCTCTAGGTTAGTTAAAAAAAAATACATTGAGTAATATGTTTAATATCCTTACACTAGATTTTCCTTCTTACATTTTAATTGACATTTACATATTAAATTTTATCTGAATGATTTTTTAATCCAAAAGCCCTGAAATAGTCCTGTTCTTGTAGTGGCATTTTATGTCATATCTAATTTGAACTAAACATGAATAGCTAGTTCTGGTTTTTGTAATCATACTTTTATAACAGCAGAATGAGCCATAGTCTAAAATAAGGAAGAGGAAAATCACTTCTGCTATTAAAATATCCTGATTTCACCTCGATTTTCACCATCAAGAAAATCTATCACTTTTATACGTTTGCTTGCATTCTGAGAATCAGATCTTTAAAGCCATATGCTAAGCCCCTGCTCATTATTCTCATTACCATTTAAAGTGTAGTTAAAATCAAGTGAAAGTCAACACATCATATAATAAGTTACAGCTAGAATGTTTGGATCTTTGCAATTGCGAGGAAACACCTGAATTCCCCAGTCACCATGATGACAGGCAGAAAGAACTTAAACAGATAAAATGTTCCAAAACATAATCAAGTCTCAGGAAAGATGGTGGTAGTTATACTCATATTCCTAAACATGAAGTTCTCTTATCTATTTGTACATTGCACAAATCTAGAAAATATATTTTCCCCTAGCATTTTCACATTGGAAATTACTGCATAGGCTGAAGAAATAAGTTAACAGAGATAGTGCTTGCTGTAACAAACATATGGACCCGAGTTACGATATAAGTGCCCATTTAAAAAGCTGGGCACTGAAGCAGTGCCCATAATGCCAGGTAATAGGAAATAGACAGGTAGATTCCCGAAGTTCCTTCACCAGCCAGTCTGTCTGAATTCATCAACTAGTTTAGTAAGAGAGAACCTGTCTCACAAATTAAAGTGGAATCTTAGAGGAAGACACCTGGTATTAGTTGGGTCTAAACACAATCACACAAACCCACATATATAATGGACACATATATGCATCTTTCTCTCTCTCTCTCTCTCTCTCTCTCTCTCTCTCTCACACACACACACACACACACACACACACACACACATACACACATACACACAAAACTTCAAAATCAGCTTATATTATGCTACTGTCTGCTTCTGGCATAATGGACAATTCTAAGAAGCAAAGATGACAAATAGCCAACAAAATATGTTTCAGCTTCAAAAACAGAAAGAATGAAAAAGAAACAAAAATATATGGAATGTGTGTCCAGCTTTGTTAGAGATATATATGATTCAGTTTAATTTGTATGTGTACTGACTCTACCCAAAACCCAAAAGGACAATTTTTATGTCTGTCTCCAGATCTGCAAGAGGCGATAACTAGTAAAAACAATCAGGGACTACAGTTCAGAGATGTCTGCTTCCTGCACCCTGGATGAGAGGCAGTCTCCCTGCCTTGTGTAGGAGATGCTGTTTGTTTTGGGGGCAGCAGTATTTTAAAAGAGTCTTCCTGGCCATGAGAAAAAAAAATGGTAATTTCCTGAGATATGTAGTCACAGGTCTTTCCTAATATGAATGAAAATAAGTTTGATGCCAAATGCAGAATCCTGTGAAGTGCAGACCTTCCTGCCCAGGAACTTGTACAGATACAGAAAGGCATACAAAAACACAAACTCATCACCTGCCAATCAACTGATCATCTCAAATCTTCATGAAACCAGAAAAACAGACAAATGTATAGATAAAGTCAAGAAAATATAACTGACAAAGAATGGCTGAGATTTCCCACTGTGTTTCTTTATATGTTCCCTGATAGGAACAACTATGGATTTCACATTTAGGCTCTTCTGTGTTAGTACTTCAAAGAAAAAATTTAATATTAATCCTATTGGTAGGTACCCTTTGAACACAGACAGCATTTAGAGCTTGGATAAAAGTAGGGCATTAATTCCTGAGCTCTTTTAATAGACTTCAAAAGGCTCCATATTTTATACTATTGAAAGAAATCCATAATTTCTTAGAGCCATGTGCATATATGTACACATAAATAAATAAGAATTAAGAGAGCCCTTGAAATGTGTTCGCATCAACTTCCGAGAATATTCTCCATGTGAGGCACCTTGGTGGGCCTTTTATTTGTTATTATATTCTCTTAATGGTCTTCAGAAAACTCCCTGGAGGTCCTGATTATCCACACATTTGTGAGATTTTTAGGACTAAAGAAAATTAAAAGTCACTCAACATACTGGAAATTATTTTGAGAATCAACACATGATCCTATGCATATGAGACTCCCCAAACCCAGGGTCAAAACAATTTCTAACACTAGTCTCATGCTAGCTAATTACTAGGAATGTTGATGGAACTGCAAAAAAATAAAAAAAATAAAAAAAACATTAGCTCTTAAGATTGTAAGGAAATCAATTGGAAGTCTGAGATTCAAAGGTTTTAAAACATAATTATGTATGTGAATCAACTTCAAATGAGCAAGACAGAGATAATCACAAAGGCTTTGCTTCTTGCAGAGTTCAGGAAGGTATTTCCCTAGATTTTTCTAGAAATAAACATAAGTTAAATAAGCTTATGCTATCCAGTAAAGGGCTGTGTGAGAGCATTTCACACAGCCATGGTCAAGCTAAACTTCACCAGTGGTATTTAAAACAAGAGTTACCCATGTAAGAGATGTGAGTCCAAAGACATCTGTGGGAATCTCTTCCAGTTCACACTGACCTACAGTCAAAGACACACATGCATATGCATTGTACACTACACACATGCCAGATTTCCTTGCCCACATGTCTCCTCCTCCTTTCCCTTCAATAAGAGCACACTTGAAAAGCAGGCAGGAACTGAACAAGACCCTTGTGCTCTGCTAGTCACCCCATCCTATCTCATCCAACTTCCTATTTTTGTTTTCTTTTCTTTTTATTTCATTTTTTTTGATAAGCTTTTAGTGAGTCTTGAACATGAACTTGTGTGTGTAAAATTTCTTCTGTTATTGCTTTGTGAATCCATCTTGACTCAGCTGCCTGAGTTGCATATTACTTTTCTTTTCTGAAGGCATGTGTCACAGTCATATACGTGGCCCACATTAACAAATGCATTACTTACTTGTCCTGTTACTATGATTTAAAAAAGAAAAAACAAAACAAAACCTACAAAAGCAATTTAAGGAAAAAATTATTGAAAGTACAGTCTGTTGTGACAGAGAAGTCTTAGCAGCAGGAACTTATAAAAGTTGATCTTATTACATTTGTAGTCAGGACTCAGAGAAATAAAAATCCTACTCAGTTCATGTTCTCAATTTTTTCAGTCTAGGAACCCAGCTCACTGAATATTGCCACCAATATTCTAGGCATGTGTCCTCACCTCAGTCAGTCTAATCTAGATTATCCCTCAAAGACACATGCAGATTGCTTCCTAGGTGATTCTAGGCTATCATGTTAAAAATCAATATTAACCACAGCACCAGTCAAGAAATCTGAGCTAAAGACTCATACATCTTAAATACTGGTTACAGTTTTCCTGAATTACTTTTAGTTCATTTTTGGGTGCAGGAAAGCCCCCAAGAATTTCCAGGAAGGTCACCTTGTTGAGTAAGATACACCTGGGCAAAGTTTGGGGCAGCTAACCATATGCCTCTGAGCAAAGCATGGTGTCTAAATCCTCCTCCTACACAAGTGATATCATGTCCTCAATCAAAGACAGGCACATATTTTTGTCCTGTTAAGACAAGGCCAGTCTTCATTTTCATCATCGGTGAATTGCGTATGTCTACCGACCCAACCCTTATTTGAATTTCTTGTAGAAACTTGATTCAGAAGCTTAAATCAGCTCCTTGACATACAATAATATGAGGAGACTTAAGAAACTCATTGTTAAAAAAAATATACCGTTTAGCTAAGACAAAAGCTAATTACTTACCGACAAAATTTCACTAGCTGATTTCCTTGAGATTATTTGATTAATCCTGATTAAATCCTTATGCAAGCTATAAGGTCAGTAGTAATTTTAATAAATTTTGACATAATTTCTTAATACACATCTGAATATTCTCAGAAAAAAATAAACAGAAAGTTGATGAGATCTATAACCTAAGGTGACTAATGGCTTAAAATAAATAACCACTTCAGAATCAGGAATTAACTATCTTTAATATTCAGAGTCAGATGCAAAATTATTTCAATAAAAGGGAGAAAAGTGTAAGCAATTAAGAATCATTTAAACATTGCTAAACAACCAAAAGAAATAGCTAAGAGTTGATAATGATGTAGATGTCTTTTTGGGAAAAGACATAGTGGTCTTAGAAAGAATACAAAATACTGGATGATGTATAATGATATTAACCCTCACTCAGAAAGCACGTGGCACAACTAATATCCTACTAGCATGGCCTAATTTTTCTATCTCAAGGCATCAGACTTTCAGTTAAAAGAGGGACCCTATGAAAAGTATGGTGAGACTTAAACTAACTACAATAGCCATTTAGCCAAAATATATGGAATGAAAAAGAGGTTGAATTTTAGATGAAAAAGATAAGCAGCTAGCTATATGGAATTTCAAAAGCAAATAGGAATGCAATGCAAACTAAACTTTACAAAATTATAGGGTGAAAAACAAACTGATTAATCATCAAAAGTCATTTGTGCAAAACAAAACCAAGAAAGCATTAATCTATAACCATTACACAGATACTTTCTAAAATATCATGTATATCTTTTCTCCACTTAGCCAGAGCATTATTTAAAAAACATAATATAACCCACTGTCAGTAATCTATTTAAGAAAAAGAGAAAAAGTTCTTTGGGTATTTCCAGGGACTTCTGGGCTATCCCCATCTACATAAGTATGACAGTTTTAGTTGCTCATGCTTAGGCAGTCATGTTAATGGGTATAGCTGGTGATGCTATTAGTAGACACAATCTTAGAGAAAAATTCCTGTTCTTGTGGCTCATACAATATCCCCTTCCTCTATACAGCAATGATCCCTCATCCATGAAAACATACATACAATTAATCATTATTCAGACTGAAAAGGTTTTACTTATCCATTCAGGAAAAATGTGTATATAATAACAGTTAATGTAAAAAAGAGGCCAAGAATTTGAAAACAAGAAAGGAGGAGATATATGGGAGAACTTAGAGGGAGCCAATTGAAGGTGGAAATGGTGCAGTTACAGTTTTTAAAAATAAAAGAAATATTTAAAAAACAACAAAATATTGTCATTTAAACTGTTGTCTTACAATGATGATATTTTGGATATATTATGTTAAATAAAACTTATTATTCATTTCATAACATATTTCATCTTGTCACATCTATTTTAGTGGCCAATTTCAAGTACTGCCAAATCTATTACTATGATGTAAAGACATTGTTCATCTGACAATCCTTAAATCACTTTGTAATCTATTTTGTGGTTTTTCAATTAGTGCAATAAATTATTCATTTCTTGACTGTTATGTATGATTTAAACAATAAAATAAACGTGCACTAAATTTATATAGCAGTCTGTGTGAATTAAGGTCCTTTTACCCAACATGTCGGTAAGAGTCAAAGTTTACCTGTCAGAATATTTTTTAAACAATGAAAGTGCTATACATATACCAGTTAAAGCAATGCCTGTATTGTAAATTAGGGGCCACACTCACTTGTCACTCAATAAATCAAAGATAACTAAGGAGAAGCATGTAGTTGCTTGTAATGTTGGATATAGAAAGATATGAATTATTTTCAGAGGTCAAAGCAACTTGATAGTTACTTTGCAGGCTTGAAGTAATAGGTCTCTCAATCTCCTTAGTGGTCCCCTAAATTTCAGGTGCATAATAACTTGTTCTGACAGGCATCAAGCAAAGGGCAGTGCTGTGTTGTATGCTCAGTCTGTTTATCTTTAGAATCAAAATCCCTTCTTACCACAGACCTTCTAATCAGAAGAATTTACTACAGCTCCGTATACTTCCAGTGCACCTAAGATTCAAGGTGTCTCAACAGCTACGGCTATCGGGTGGCTCCAACTTCAAGTGACCACTTTCACTCCCAATAGTTGCATTCTTATTGTTTTTCATTACTGACTGATTTTGGTTCACATGTGAGAAGTTTGTAGGGTAATCTTTCAAATACACCATGTTGAATGTGGATTCAAGGAAAGGAAAAAATTCCAATACCATGGTAAGTAAAAATTGGATGGGAATGAGAGAAAGAGCTGGATATGCTTGGTGTGTTAGTGGGGCTGCTGGGCTATACTTGGACTGTGAGGATTATGCATACAGGCCTGGGCCTTAGGCACTCACTGGTTAGAACAATGTAAATGCTGTATGATAGAAGCTAGGGATGAGAGTTGGGGATGACACAAACAGGCTAGGTTCCAAGAAGTCCATAGGATGGGACCATGCACAAATGTGAGACTCAGCTAAGCCTAGAAACTTGAAATGGTTTGTTAGAGTCATGACATGTTAGAGTCAGGCAGGCTCTGCAAATTGGAATATCACAAGGATGCTAAGCATGGAGGGTAGGAATGGACCAGAGTACTAGAATACATAGTATAGTGCTCACTAGACGGCATGTAAAAAATACCAATTGGGCTAGGTCTAGAGGCTAGTCCTCAAGGATTCCAAATCCTAAGAAAACATAAAACAGAAACCAAATAGTGCGTTGCAAGTATTTGAAACCTCCCTTGCTTAATTATACACTTAAAAAAATGATGACTATTTCATAGGAAGAGTTAAAGCCAAACAGGATGCTTTATTTCTCACATGCTATTTCATTTTCAATGAATTAAGTGACCTGCAATTTCTTTCAAACTACCCTGCAGTTAGCTTTTTTCAACTTACCCAAAGATAAAGGTAAATGGAATATCAGATAAAGAATGGCTCTCACTTCCTCTTAAAAAAAAAAAAAAGAAAGAAAGAAACACAAGCAAGTCAGTGACTTACTCAAGGCCACTCAGCATTCAGAGGAAACAGTGATTAAATGTCTGATTCAGTGAACTTATGACTACCAAAGCCCGAAGCACACACTCAATGTGAATTAGCAAATGGTGCTTCACCTATGACTCTTCATATATCCAAACCTCTATACTATTTTTAACTGAATATATTGACAAAGGCAGGAGGGATATGATTTTATCCACAAACTGAATGAACCTATCACCTTGTTGAACAAGTAGACAGCAGTGATTCAGTTTTTAGAGGATAAAATTTCAAGTTTAGAAGAAAAAACAAAAAGGGGAAGTGGACAGAGATTACTACCAACAAGTTAAAGAGAGAAGCAATGCTACATATGAATTAAGAAGATATAAATTAGACCATTGCCAGACTCTGCTACATCACTAGTATAGAAACTCTCTATAATAATCATTTTACCTCTCAGGCTCCACTCTCTGGGCCCAGGGGAGTTATTTTGAAAGTCACAGCCTGAGCTGTGATTGGCATTGGTTGGGTAGAGAAAGCAGAGATGGCTACTCTCTTACAATGCAGAGCACAGCATGAAACAAAGATGTCAATGTATGGGAGTGGTCACCTTGGAGGAATATTGAACTGATGATAGGAAGTTGACCAGGTAACTACTTTTCTGAAAGCATTTGTATTTCCATCTATAAAATATTACTAATGAAATAGCAGGTTCTATCTAGAAAGCTATGTTTTGCTATGACACGAAACATTTCAATGCAAACACTTCATTCAATTACTCAAAGGTTGTTGAAACTAACATTAATGTTACCCTGAAGACTTTAAAATACATACAAAAAAAGATGAAACTCTAACTCTGCAAAAAGTGTACCCTAGTTTGAAATTGATATTAACACTAAGAAAATAAAGTCCAATATTGAAAAATTATACTTGGTGTCTTTTAGAAGACTGTAGTCTAATCCCATCACCACCAACAAGAAAGAATGCTAAAATAAACAACCCCTCAATAATTTCTCATGCCACAATTTTGAGTTATTTTGCCGAGTGAAAATGGTAATTAAAAATTATGGACAAGATTTATGCAGGCGAAATTCGCACCAAAAATAATGCTAAAATCATGATTATATCTGCGTCAACTTTGAAACAGGAGTCCCAGTGCCAAGGCTAAAATTTTTATTTAATCTTCAGGGATCTGATAAGGTTTATTTGAACTGTCAATTGACCACATCTGAAGAGGCAATTTTCACTTGTCTGCTGATCTTGTGGTGAGTTTTGAATAACAGAGATGTCTTCACTTGGGCAGTGGGGGGAGAGGAGAGGTGGTCCCCATGGTCAGGGCATTTAATTTGTTGAAACAGTTGACACTTGAAAAGCAAGTTCCTATTAAAATGACCTAAAAATCCAATATGGTTCTCCACTGTAAAAGGTGAAGAGAGCTATAAACCACAAGATTATACAGGCAATGAACAAACAAAACAAGTCAGGAGGACCCAGAGAGCAGAAGGAGCTCATCAGCAGAAATTCACTGCAACTATTAGCACGTTGGTGTTTGTGTCAATGTCAATTAGAGGGTCCAAGATGACCTCTACTTTTAAATGTTTTTCATCCCTCAGCCAGCTATAAACCACATGACAAAGCAGTTTCAGTGCAAAAATGTACTTGTGCCCACTTCCTGAAATGCAGAAAGACTGTGTGCAAGCCAGTGTGCATACACACAGCATTACTTTTGGAAACAAGACTAAACTGAGCTTCCTCCTTTGAGGGTAAGAGGCAATCACAATACACTTGTCTAAAATACAGTAAAGTAACAAATGCCATGTTAGAGGCTGGTTATATAAAACAGATTGGATTTCACTGCAGTAAAGGAGACTATTGATCTGGAAAGGAAAAAGCAACAAAAAAATAAATACATAAACATAGCTAGTATTTTTAAGCTCCCTGGGAACTCCCTTGTTCTACCAAATCTCCTGCGAACAAGCCTTCCTTGTGTTTCAACTTTTTGATGAGAATTTCTTTTCTATTACTTTGAGGTCATACTGGATAAAATGCTAAGTTCATTTCCAATTGGGTTATATGTTGACCATTTCCATGAAAAAGTGCATTTTATATGTAAAAATATTCATGTATTTTCATGTGTTTTATGTATTATATATTCACATATACCATATTTTAAAGATTTATTTATTTTAAACTTATTGAGCATAGTTGTTTTCATTTATGGGTTCAGGTTACAGATGTTTCCTAGCAACCATGGTGGTACTGGGAACCGGGCCAGGATAGTCTGCAAGAGCAAGAAGTGCTCTTAACCACTGACCAATCTCTTTGGCCCCATTAAATACCATATTCTTAAAAATTCCACAACAAAAATTATTACATAAATATTGGTATATACAGAAAAGCTTTAAGCACTAATTTTTCAAATCATCCTTTGTTTCAGAAATTCTACGTACTATGGCAATCACATCTGACATGTTTCTACCCACTTACCAAATTTGAACTGTTCAATATGGTATTTTAACCATACGGCGATACTGTACTGTAGACTTTTATAGCTAGTTCTTCTTTCATCCCAAAACTTTATGATTGCTGATAGAGCATGATAGTTTGTTTGCACTGCCTAACAAACTGAGATTAGAGAAAGGCTCTACCAGTAGGGTACAAATGCAGTTACTCACACCGTGTCATGCTGTGTGACGTGTTAATATGCTATTTAAGTTCATGGTGCCTCATTTCTCTGATTTGACAAATGGAGGTGAAATACTATCATAGTTCTTTTAAGAATTAATATCTTGGATAGGAATATAGCTTAGTGGCAAAGCACTTGCTTAGCATGAAAAAGAACTTAGGTTCAATTCTTAGTGAGAATCAATATAATATTGAATATAATACATAGTGCATACATAAATACATGCATAATATATGTGTGTTTATATATTGTATAAATGCTGATTGCATTAAATACATGTTAGTTGTAGAAAGTATTGACTGAGAAACTTTCATTTACTCATTAAAAACATGTAGAACTGATGCCAAGAAGGACAAAGCAAATATTTACTGTAACTGAGTGAAACTGAAACATGTTTGCTCTTCTACAGCATGGGGAAGGACATGCAAAGCCACTCATCTCTAGTTTGACATCTTCTAGACCTTACAAGCTTCAGGAAGAAATGCAAGGGACCCTTGCAGCTTTATTTCTCTGTGTAACAAATGTCTTGTGGCTTAGATTTAGCTAAAAATGGAAAAAGAAATATATCCTCATTCTTTGAAGCCTAAAATATATACTAGAAATACAATACATAATAGAAAACTCTGTGTCCACACTGGCATGTATATACAAAAATAAACACACATGAAGGCACTTAGGTGCACACCCAATGACCCCCCCCCTTTCTGTGTGCTCAGTTTAGAGTTGTTGGATAGTTTATTCTTTAGCTTTGGGTTTTGAAAAATCATCAGCAATATGGTGTTGTTTAACATTTAGATTAACTTTCATTTTAAAAATGTGGATGAATTCAGTGATACCATTATATTGAATACTAAGTTTCCCTTTGAATGGGGAAGTAAGAGTAAGTCTTGTATAATGCAAATCCTGTCCTAAAAAATGACAGTCTGGAATCACATAAACCTGAAAGAGATTAATAGAGGAAATAGAATGTCTCTGGCAAATAACTTCTTTTCAACTCAGAGGGTAGACAGTCAACTCAGTAAAAACCTGATCAGAAATGGTTTGCAAAAGACAAGGTTCATCCAGTGCTGATGATGATGGATGAGATGGCAGGCATTATCTCCCTTTATCTCCATCCACATTGTAGGTATTACTAGAATACTTCATAAAGAAGGAAATCAGAGCTCAGAGTCACACAAAGGGTCAGAAGAGAACTTTGAAATACCTACACATTTCTTAGAACTAACTTAATCATCTATTCATTATGCCACAGAGAACTAGGCTGCCTCTTGACTTTCCCTGGACCATCTATATCTTTATTTTTTTTTTGCCATCTCCCCACCCCCCACCCCCAGCTCATTCACCATATACATTTTGGATGTTGGCCCCTTTTCAGTAAAAAAGTAAGCAAGGGTACAAAACATCCCCATGCTCCTACACAGAAAGGCTGCCTAAGGTGGGGCCAATGATGTCTGTACACACTAGCATTCTCCCAGTAGTGCAGCTGCAGACATGCACACCGACTCTGCAAGGCTCATAAAGCAGCTTTCAGCAGCACTTAGCATCCCGTGTGAGTATGCATCTGCAACAGCAGCCAGCCTCTGCACAGTGAGCGATTCTCTGCTGAACCCAGGCAGGCCTGCGTGTGAGCAGAAAAAAGGGCCTTGGATCCAGAGAAGAATGTCCATCCTCTGTGGCTCTGGAGGGTGTATTGTCACACCCTGTAAGACAGGAAGAGGAAAGCCAGCCAAACACTGTCCATGGGAGAACCTCAGCCCCACTGTGTCTCCCAACCCAGGCACTTAATATGTGAATATGTGTTGCTTTACAGATTGCAGAATGAAGATGCAAAATAAGAAAGCTTTGTGCATCTTTCATCCTCCCCAACCACTTTCTCATTTATATCTTTCTGTGGTTTGGTCACGAAATAGCTTTCCTAATTATTTAAACAAGGAAATAAGTATCATGTCCTGAATCAATATTCTACAACCTGGAAAGTGCACATTCCATTCAGAACAGACAGCTCAAGTCTTAGGCAAACATTAATCAACTCACTCATTCATGTTATGAGGTAAGTAGCTAAGAAGCCCTGGTTCAGCAGTGCTTAGAAAGGTTAAGACAACAGAGCAATTTAATTGGAGGGACTTCCAGAGCCTTCAGGCTGACGAGCAAAGGAACGTGGCAGCCCACGTTCCCTGAAAAATAAATAAATCTGACTGCAGTGCTAAAGACGGTTCATACCATAGGGGCCAGTCAATAATAAGAAACCAATGTCAATCACCAGCTGTGCTTATACCATTCATACACTTGTGGCCACATTCTGATTAACTTAGGAAAGGTCCTTGTTCTCCTAGCTAATCCCCAGGAGGCTCTTGTTCTCTATTCTCTACACTATGACAGGCAACTTTCTGCACTTATTGACTATAAAGGGAACTATATTTCTTTCTTTAATAATGCCTTGAGGCAAACCTTCCTGGACGGTGCCAGGAGCTGGGATTCTGCCGTTATTCTCTCAGCATTCAGGAGTAGGCTCCTAGGAACTCTGAGAGGCATCCAGGGCTGATTCTGAAAGTGCTTTTGGAGCACCTGCTGCCAAAATAGGACCACACTTCTAAAATTCATTGTACTAACCCACATTTGAATTCTGCTCAGGAAAGAGTGCCCATCCATTGCTCAATGTATTAACCCCTTAATGACTGCTATTCTGAAAAATGTAATGTCCTTGTTTCCCAGCAGCAAGAATCTGGGAGGGTTTAAAATTACTAAGAATACGAGCAAATATACAAGATTTTTGTAGATATATTTTAATTTCTACATTTTTGAAAAGGATATGATACAGGTCACAAATGCAAGGAAGATATCACAAGTATTTACATCGTTCTAAATATTATTTATAGAACTAGTAGGAGAAAGCAGACACCCATAGCTACACAATGAGCTGAACCGAAATCCAGATGCAGAGAGAGAGGAGTGATAAGAAAATGGGGACAAGACCAGGCTACAGAAACCCACAGAGACAGCTGACCTGAACAAGGGGGAGCTAATGGACTCCCAGACTGATAACCTGGGAAAGACTCAGAGCCCATGAACATGGGTTTCAGTTAGAATGCCTGAGAACTGGGATCAATATTTAAAATAAGAAAAATAATAATAATAAAGTAGTAGGACAGACCATCTGATCCTCAAAGTTGAACATTACCTGCAATGCTCATTACACATAAAGATTATTTTTAATTAACATTTCCCACACAGTTTTTAGAATCCTAACCCTCAACTAGCTAGAGGGAATTTTCCCTAGGTTCTTTCCAAATTCAAATCCTTATTATTTATATTGCACATGTGTTGAGTTGGTAATAAAAAGTCAGAATTTACTGAGCACTTCTTTAAGGTAAAAATATTTGTACGTGCAAAGCACATGATGTCCACTGAATGGCCACTTAAGATCAGATGAATTACCATTGCTATTGTACATTCACAGTAGTGATAACATTAGTAAGATTTAGAGAACTTAACTGTATCTGCCAGGCATAATAGTTAACGTGCCTTCATTTAGCTTATGGAACAGTGGAACAGCTTATGGAAGCTGGTTCTTAATTGTTTCCAACACACATAGTTGGAAACTGATGCCACAGAAGATAAACGACTTGGTACCTCAGGGAATAAGTGCCAAGATGTTAACTAAGAATGCCTGGTTCTAGACTTCATAACCTCTTTGTAACTACCTCGAACAAATGTTAGGGACAACTGAAAATCACTCAATGGAATTCAAAATCAAGTCTAAAGTTATTGAGCAAATAACTACCCATGATTCTATTTCAAACTTTCTGGCTATTTCCATTAACCACTGTTACATTTTCACTCAGAGGAAAATACTCTTACACATCAATCCATGGTAGCTAATATTTCTTATGACCAAAATAATGCCCATATGACGAGTGCATGTAATTTTATCTGAATTCCACTTGTTTTAACTTACCACAAGCCTGTGGTATCGAATAGTAGGTCATGCACACACATTTTAGTTTGTAAATCATATAGGCTATAGATTAGCAGTCATGATTAGGGAAAGATTTGCCATTACCAGAGGTGCATTACATGTCCTTCATAATATGCTTACACCAGGCAACATTTGTATTTGCATGTGCATATGCCAATCATAGCCAAACCTGTATCCCTTCAAAGGCCATAAGCTTGGTTGGATTAAAATACAACAAATTTTGTTTATGACACTTCCGTGATGTGAATAGAATGAAATGAAAAAAGAAAGAAAATGGTACAAAACTATGATTTAAAACTTATATCACTTTTTTCATTTAAATAAAATACAGGAAAGGAATATTGGCTTATCATTCTCATAAGTTCTGTAAACATGCACACTGGTTCCTTAAAAATCACACAAACACAATTTCATCTTTTAAAATTCATTTCAGTAAATTAAAACAAAAACAGTGTATAAGACAAACTTATAGGAACATTTGTAAGGTCACCATTTTCTAGAGGGAATTTAATGTCCCATTCCAGCAGAAGATGGTCCCCTGCATCCTGGTATAAACCTTTAATGCTAAGGCTACAGCAATGGTAAGCAAGCATGTCTGAGAAGAATAGGGTTGTGAACTTAGAGGAAGGAAACAAGCTGTACAAAAACTGCCACAGACTTCTAAGAAGCTGAGACATGGTAGAGTTTCCTGAACTGTTTCAACCAGAACTCTATGGCACTACCCAGTTATTGTTTTTCTTTCTTGACCACTAAAGTAGGCCTTTTTCTGAGCTGAGTGGCTTTCTTCAATGAGCCACTGTGACCACAAGCATCTCATTCAGAGCACTGTTTGTTCTCTTCTGGAATTTGGAATACCACTTACCCTCGCTGCTGCTTCCAGACCATCACGGAACAAGTAAGAAACCAATTTGCATAAGTTTCATTTCTACTTTATTCACCTTCTGTCCAAATCTAGATCAGGATGTTTTAGAAACATCCCAATGTAAAGGTTACTAAATTTCAAGGGTACACGTGGTCAGTGACTAAAAGGCATAGTCTCAGGACCTATTTGAAATAAATAGCTGAAGCAAGAGATAGCCTTTGCAGGAAAGAAATATAAAGACCTGAGTGACAGTGAAAACTGTCAACATGGAAGAAACTGGAATCACTATTATGCTGTTGCATCTCTGATTAGATAGAGAGCCAGCCAGCATTTTTAGGGTGCCTATCTGGTATCCCAGGTACTTCATTTCCATTTATGTACTTACTATGTTAAACGGTCTAGAATTATGATGACATTCAAAATACTGAAAGAGCAGAAGCAAGATACAAATGTAGTAACACCTGGGTCTGGACACATTTCCTTAACTCTAGGTCTTGGTTTCCAATCAGTAATTTTAAAGAATCCTTTGCCATGTTAGGAATTGAGCTTGTAAGCAAACTGAGAACTTCAGCAATGCACTCAGTTTTCTAGTGTTTTGCTCCCTTGAACATGAACTAGCACAAAACATTGACTTTAAATTAAACCTTACTGAGGTTGTGTTTGACAAGCTGGATCAAAGCCACAGTAAAGGAACACCAACAGAGGTCCATGCATACATGAACAAATACTTCTTGGGTAAACATACTCATCAGGAGCAAACATTGCATTTCTTCTGAAACTCTGCAAAATTCCCTCAACAACCACAACACCTTCCCTGGATCATTCATTCTGGCACACACTGGCTATTGTCTCTAAAGCAATCACACTGTCCAGCCAGACACACACCTATTAGGCAGATGTGACTCTCTATTGATTCTCACCCAAAACTTATGCACAAAAAATTGGAGTGGGGTTGGGTGGAGCAGCTCAGAGTTCAAAAGGAATCTCAGCCACAAACACTTTGGAGGAAATCCAAGCAACTAAAACCAGAAAGAGAGAAAGAAGAAGATAATATGCAAATGTGAGTGAGGAAATGGAGACAAGTCAAAATAGACTAGTGAATGTTCAAGGGCAAAGCAGCAAAGATGCAGACTTCTGAGTCTCGCACAAAAAGCCCAGCTCTGTGTGTACGGGATGACCATCCCTTAGTTATTCCATCTGAAATATTGTTTACATATTTGGTACAAAGTCTTCACACTGACTCCAGTGGTGTTGCCAGGAAAAGCTGTCAATTTTTTTCTATTTCAGCCTCTGTGTATGCTCAGTAGAGACTCCCTTACCATAAACACAGCCTTGCATATGATAAATGATTTCAGTCATTGAGCAATTAGAATAAATCAGAAACTATATAAAGTGTCCCACACCTATTAATCCTAAAAGAAAGAAAGAAAGAAAACATGAGTAATGGTGTTTGTTTCCATTTTACAGTTAAGAAAAATTGAGATTTGGTAGAAGAAAAATAATTAGATCCATATAGCAAATGAATGAGAAAATAAAATAGGAAGGATTGGGCTTTAGGGCCTTTTATGCATTTTGTGACACTTCCCTAGTAGTTCTTTCCCCATTCTCAATAACCTATGTCGAAATGAAATGACTATGTGCCCAAGTTCCAAATCCTGGTACCAGTGGCTTTGGCTACAGATACTCATCACACCCCTCTCTACACAAGCAAATTAATTTCCAAGGGTTACTGAAACACTTATGAATTTTTTTATTTATTTTAGCAAAGAGGAATTACACATTTCAAAACAAAACAAAACAAAAAAAAAAAAAAAAAAAAAGAAAGAAAGAAAAAAGAAAAAAGAAGAGGGAGGGAGGAGGAAGCTATAACACTGGAGTGACATGGACTTCTATTGGCCCTTTTTGCCTCTTCAATGTTTCACTATCCCCAGACCACTGAACAACTCGCACTGACTTCAAAACCAGCTTCTGTGGAAAAAAATAGCAACGAGGTCAGAAGGGTCAGTAGGGGGGAGGCCCTGATCTGTAAGGGAGGCATGAAGAAACAGAGATCCATTGCAAATACCAGTCATCCCAAATCATGTGTTCAAAGCATCCTCCCAATGCTGATTTCTATCAGAGATCTGGGCTGGCTCAAAAAAGTAAGAGTTTCCATCTGGGATGGATGTGTTCCTGCTGCACAGATATTTCCCAGGTTTTTAAGACCGTTCCAAGTTTCTGTGGGCCAGTCAGAGTTTGATGAAGAGGGAAGGCATCCATATGTCAACTGGAATTAATTTCTCCTTACCATGACAAGGCAGGCCTTACTGTGCTTCCCACAAAGCTGATCTGTCTGGATTTGTGCACTTCTATAATTTCAAGAAATATTTTTTTTAGAAGATAGAAACACAGATTGAGCTAATACATAAAACAAACTTGTGATATAATTAGAAGACTTCTTACAAGAGGTTTCTTGTGTTACCAAGACCCTGTCTCTCCATATTTCTATATCAGGGATTAGAGTCTGCCTTGAAGTTAGGTAGATGCCTCCCTCCGTCCAGTCTGTCACTGATTTACAAGCTGATTCTTTGAGACAGCCATTTAGGCATTCATTCTTACTTTATCACTCATCCATCATCATTGTTACTACTGCAACATTATTCAAAGTCATTACAGACTCATAACGATAAGCCTTTGGATAACAATGTTTGTAATAAGCTTTCCCACTGCCTAGTTAATACAGCATGACTTTAATGTCTGCCACAAAAGGCCCCGAGTTTCATATTCGGCAGCTTTCTGGGTGGTTACATGTAGAGCTGAGAGGGACAAAGAAAAACAAATCATGGCATCTTTGGCAACAATAGACTAATAAACTGAGAGTTCTTTCATGTAGAGAGATAGCAAAAAAAAAAAAACAAACAAACAAACAAACAAAAAAAACTATAATACCAATCCAACCCATCCAATTTGTTCTCAACTCATATTTTGAGCAATTCTCCAGGGATATTGATGGCCATATGCTGAATGAAGGCCAAAGTCTGTCTTTAACCTTCTCATATTCGTCCTACTGAGAGTTAAAGAAGAAAAACACATTCTGGAAGCAAGGAAAGATCCTCAGAGACTAATAAACACACTATAAGACAGTACACTGCCTAGAAAGTGAACATAGATAAAAAGTGTGGCTATGGGGAATTAGTAAAAACCCATGCATCTCTGTTTAGTCATAGCAGCAATGAGCTTGTGACTAGGATCCTATCTATAAATGCACTTCCAATGTCAACGGGAGTTTTGTTACAGCATTGCAGAGGGAAATAGATTCAGACGTCATTTACAATGATTCATTTTGCTTCCTCTCCTGCATTTTTATATATATTGACAAAATATAAAAATACATTGTTTAAAAAAAATCAATTGTGTTTTGTAGTGTTCTACTGAAATAGTCAAAAGAGCCCTGAGAATTAAAAGATTTGACAGGCTGTGAACAAATACTTGAGTGGGGGTGACCCACAGTGGAATTTCCATGGGCCTCAAACAACCAGCTCACAAAGAAAAGTCCAAGTGCTTAAGCATCACAGATTGCTCTTGACTTATTTTGATATTTGAATTTCCATTTTATTTTTAACAAGAGCTTTACAGTTCACTGACAAATGTCCTGAACTATATTTAGAGGAATAATAATATTTAAGATCGGGAGCACACACTGACAGAACTGGCTTTCTACTTTGTCTCTACAGACAGAGAAAGCAAATGCACACAGTAAAAAATTCATGTCAATGGTTTGCATCTTTCAGCAGAATGATCAGTTCCACTCTGACCTCAGTAGTGAATGGACTTGCAGGTGTGTCAAGAATGCTTTCAAAGTCTATCTATGATGACTTTTTCCCAAAAACTAAAAAAATTTCCACCACTAAGGAGTCAATTAATTTTATCCAAGGAGAGCTTCAGAGGTGAAAATGAGTTTGAAAACAAAAATAAAAAGGACAAATAGCTTGTTAACCTAGCCCCAAACAACACAAATAGGGTCTACTGCCTTTGCATTTAGAATTAGAGTTTTCAGCAAAAGAAATAACACTGGTTTTGGCTTTCCTTGAAAGAAAGCTAGAGGCAAGCAATATGCTGATTATTCTTCAAAGGAGAAAGGGTGTTGAAAGTTTTTAATAACATGTAAAGTTTGCAAGCCACAAACAGCAAACAGCAGTAATGCTTTATCACATTATAAATGTAGTCGCTCTGTCTACTATTTGGAGACAGCAAAATTTTCAAACAAATCAGAATGCCTTTACTTCTACACTCAAAGGAAACAGTCAGACACTTTGAGGTATTCAAAGACAACTGTCATGATAAAATTACATAATATTTCTCCTGAAAAAGACATATGTAATTAAACAAACACTTAATGCACAAAAAATTGAATAACTGAGGATTGGTCCAGAGATTCTGAGGCTTCTACTGTCAGTAAGCTTTTCACGGATAGAACTCATTGTCATTATTTTCCTCATGATGGTCATTATGAGTTCCACAGTAGACCATTAATTGGAGAAAACAGCACATAAATAAATAGCCCTATGGGTTCACACAACAAACATCTACTCCAATTCTTGAATGTATTCTTACAAATAGCAAGGAACTAAGATTTCCTGAGTCCTTAGGGGCTGTACCGGTGCTAAGCTCTGAACTGATAGCATCTCCTTTAATGCTTCCCAGGGCTCAATGAGTGAAGACATCACTTCTCTGGTTGTGAACACTTAACACTAAGAAGAGAGAGGATATCTATGGCTGTGGTCCTCTTGTAAGAAAGTGTCCAAAAGGCCCTTTGCCTTCTCCCCTAATCATTGTCACTATGCAGTTCCTACACTGAGTCTTGGAAGTGTGAAGAATGTTCCTTATCCACTATACCCACAGAAAGGAGCACAGAATGAAGCATTATCTACTGACCATAAACCATGCTATCTTAGGGCCTCGGAGAACCTACCTGTTCCTCTCCCATTACTCCATGAAGTTGAGCTTGGGTAATAAGCCAATCCAAATGCAGAGACATATTTTCTTTCCCACTTCCAACCTAACTTTCCACTCCTAGAATGGTAAATTCAGTAATACTTGGAGGAGATACAAAAGTTTCTTAATTTTTTTTTCTTTTAAGAAAACTTTTAAGGTGACAATGTGTCAGTAGATACATTAGAGTTGGAAGAAAGAGTTCAGTAAGAAATTGTTAAACTATCAGTCTTGGAAATAGTACATGGGGTTTGCAGGTACGTACAGAAGTCCTTACTAAGCTTCATCTATTCTACATCCTCATGAATACAGATGTAACAGACAAGTACACTCAATGTTTTGTGCAAAATAGCATCATTCTTGCTTTGGACATAATATTGGTATATAGGTTCATCTGGTTCTGATTTTCTCAGCCTCAGATTGTAAATGTCTGAGGACACATATTGGAGATAAACAAAGTTGAGGGTAGATTTGATTCTGGCCAGCTCAACCAACTTCCTCTGGCTATCCTAACTAACCATCCCAAGTTCTGTGTTAGAATCTGACATAGGCACAAAACATGTATACCTATGTTGAGCACAGAAAACCACAAGCGATAAATTACTAAAAGCCATACAGAAAGCATTTGCTTATCTAGGACACAGAACTTTTCTGCTGGATAAATCTGTAAAATATGTGGGTGGTAACCAGAGATCTGAATGGAAACGAATTCTGATATTGTTGGCATTGACCTGGTTTACTCTTGAGAGATGGCCAATGTCTTTGTTTTCTGCATTGCTTAGGATCATCCTGGAGATTTTCTCTTCTCAAAATGAGAATTAAAAGGTGCAATTCAATTAGAGTGAAAAAAATATTCCATTTAGGATAATGACTGAGAAGACATCATAGTAGTTAATGGGGACACTGAAGACTCCTCATAAACTTCTGGTTAAAATAAAGTCCTACAGATTAGGGGAAGGGATTGCACCCAAATGAGAAAACCTGAAACAAATTTCCATGTGCAGTGATGACTTAATAATAGCCATGGGGTTTGGTTCCTGAGCACTGGGCAAAGCAACCTTTACTGTGATTTAGGAATGAAGGTATAGGCTGCATTGTTGCTGAGTGGCAGAAATGGAAGAAATGGAATGAAATGCAAACAAGGCATCTACAAGTTTCTAATGATTCTAGAAAACATATCAGGACATGGGTCTGTAGCAGGACCAATGCTTCTACAATGCACCTGCCCCCATTCTCTGCAATCTTTCTACATTAACATTTGAGAAAGTAGGGATTCTGTGTCTCATAAAAGGCAAGCATACTAAACAAAATACAGTTCTTATAGGAGATATATGGGTAAAAAACACACTGTCAGAAAGTCCAATGTAGTCTAGCATATTGAAATTTATTATTTATTAACACTAATATTAACAGAAAAATCTGACAATCATGAGCCAAGCCCTTAATGATTTCTTCTTGATTAATGATGTAAGCCAAAAGTCCTAATCTAGGAGAACAATTCACAGTTACTAGGGACATATTTTGAAAACACTAACTGTTGGGGGCTTCTTCTTGTGATCAGGACTCATAAATCAAGCACAATTGTGTTTATATTATCTTTACAGTTCCTGTGCACACCCATATGTGAAGACTATTAGAACCCAGAATAATGAAAAGAAAAGAAAATGAAGACAAAACAATACACTGAAGTCCTTCAAATGCTCAAACAAATGCGCCAGGACTCTAGAGAGAATTTAGAAGTCCCAAACCTTCCAAGGCCATCACCCTAGGAATGATCAAGAAGATTATGCCAATCCAAATGGTACAGAAATTCAGTCTCACCTAAAGTAGCAAAACAGAAGCACCAGAATAGACGCTGCAGCACCTCGTGGAAGAACTTCCACATGCTGTCACTGCTGAGCAATTCTTCCCTCGTGTCCTGTTTCTTCAACAGCTGACAGAACTGGCACTCCCAGGAGAAGGAGCAGAGACATTTTTCTGTGCTTACGTGATGGGCTAAGTCCTTCATTGCAGAGGGACTGTCCGGTCGTAACACAACATAGCAAAATCAACAAGTGAATCCGAAATTATCTCAACAGATGTCAACCATTTCATCATCTTATCAGCAAAGGGGCAAGCAGCAGTAAAAGTGAGGACACAAAAATATAACTGGAGTTCAATGAGACAATTTTTTTCTTCTAGGGATATATGTTACATGTGTGCATGTGTGTTAAGTGATGTGTCGAGGTGTAGCAGGGTAGAGGGAATATCCCCTTTCCTTTTCTTCAGAATATCATATTCCCTAACATCATAAACTTCTTACCTTTATTCTGTTTTTTAAAGTAAGTATCATTACATCATTCTCCCATTCGCTAGTTTTTCTCCAATACTTCCCATGCCCTAACTAAATTTACTATCTTTTTATCTTTAATAATTATTGTTAGCCGGGCACACCTTTAATCCCAGCACTTGGGAGGCAGAGACAGGCAGCTCTCTGTGAGTTCAAAGCCAGCCTTGTCTATTACACAGTGAGTTCTAGGACAGGCTCCAAAGCAATGCAGAAAAACCCTGTCTCAAAAAAAAAAAAAAAAAAAAAAAAAAACCTTATTGTTACATCTGTCTGCATAATAATGAATAAATATGTAAATATTCCTTGCTGAATCTATTTACTGTTGCTTATATGTACATGTTTTCAAGGCTGACACTTGATATTGGATAACAATTTAAATTGCTCATCTCTGGGGAAGGTTGATTCTCTTCTTCTTAGAACTCATTAATTGCCTGTAGCTCTTCATCTCAGGGAGAGCCCTATGAGATTTCTCTCATCTGTGTTGGCATGTCAACTGGTATCATTGAACAGATCTTGTTTAAGCAGCCATACTGTTAAGATTACATGGGCGTAGTTCCCTGTCACATCAAAAAGACACAATTTTACAGCCTCCCTTTTGATGTGTTCTCTAGGCTGTGGGTATAGGGACTCAATTATAAATGTATCAACTGGCTTGGGGCACCTCACTGTCCATTGCTGTAGCTGTAGATTCCTGTAAGATCTCCCTCTGCTGCAAAAAAAAGAAACTAATTTTAAGAGGAGTGAAAGGTATATTTATCATCTCTGTGATTAAAATACTAGGCTTTTAACATGCTCTCTCTCTCTCTCTCTCTCTCTCTCTCTCTCTCTCTGTGTGTGTGTGTGTGTGTGTGTGTGTGTGTGTGTGTGTGTGTGTGTGTGTTCATTTATAATTGACAGGCACTTCCTCAGGGAAGGGTTTGGATGACAATTCTGTTTTGTTAGGAATTCCAAATTTCTAAAATGATGAGTCAGCCAGAGAAAGCTTTTTAGAGGAAAGTTCTTGCAAATCAATGCAAAGAGTGACCAAGGACTGGAGAGCTAAATCTGAAGGGTGGATATCCCTCAGACTCAAAAGCTATGAGTAACAGAAATTTCCTCTTGATAGTTATTCAGCACCACTCTCAAATTCAGGTTCTCCCTCCACAGGCTAATGCACAGAATATTGAAATCCAAACCCTCCAAGACACTTAGTCATCTGTAAAAAGTAAATAAATTTATATAAACTAAGTACCCACCACACAGAATAACACGTGTCAGTAAATGAGAAGAATAGAAAGCAGCAGGGTATATTTCTGTGCATCCAAAGGATTTTTCCCATTGTTGTACATGTAGCAGTACTCAGGCAAACATTTACTTTGTGCCAAACTGTGAATGTAAATTTGTGCCTAGTTATGAACAGGACAAAAGAGCAACACCAAATGCGAGCATATGTCTTGCCAATCATTGTCCTATAAATAAGGAAATCAATACCTCCTTAATGCAAACTCTTGCCATGAACTTGGCATAGGAGTATTCAGATGGTTGGAAATCTTAAGATATTTTTGTTCAGCCTCCACATCTTGGATCAGAAAATAACATGTGATTGGCTTGAAAAGTTAATGGGAATGATTGAAATAACAGCAAAATGACTGTATAAAGGAAAAATTGTAGCTATTGAGCATTAACCTAAATTGGTATAAATGGTTAATAAAAGAAATGTGAGCTCAGAGGAGAAAGGAACTGCCTTCACTTAGAGTAGTCTGGGAATTCTTCATGGAAGATATGGCACTGAAGAAAGGCTTTGAAAAAGAAGCAGAGTTCAGATAAGCAGAAAAGAGGAAATCCTTTACATATGAAACAAGAGAAGCCAGAGAAATAAGAACATACAGAGCCAAAGGATGACTGGGAGACATTGCCACACATTATTAATGTTGCTCATACCTTCCAAAGTAAATGCCAGCTTTCAGCCACCACTGTTTATGGGTTTTCAACCATTTGTTATATTCCAAATATAATGCTATCATATAATAGTCAGATGAGGGTAGCATCCATTTTCAAAGTACACATTCTAATGAATTGGAGTTACATCCCCTCAACACTATGGGCACATTTTTGTGTGTGTGTGTGTGTGTGTGTGTGTGTGTGTGTGTGTGTGTGTGTGTGTGTGATGGAATGCAAACACAGGAGTTTCTGAACACATGGTTTAAATCACTACAGTGGGGAACAGAAGTCACTGGATGCTTTGACACACTCATCATAAAACACTTGATAAAGAAAGAAGGTGCTGATGCTGTTCTCCAGGCATCACTTACAAAAGAAGTTAGACAAATACAACCTTGTACAACTCTTCCCTCATCATCCTAAGCAATTCCATTCGGTGTATATCTTCTCTCAATACCACTGTGATAACAGAAATAATACTAGATAAATAATGGTTTTCTTTCATTCTATCTTCTTTAGGAAGTAATTATTAATCTAGCTTTGGGACATGTCAGTCAATGAAAGGAGAGAACTCAGAAATCAAATGAACAATTTTCCCCCATGTCTTTACCTAGCTCTATCAAGAGGACTGGATTACACTTTGTACATTGCCCCAATTTTTGTAGAGAATAGAAGTATCATAACACACAGTATTCATCCATCTGATATTCACTATTCCCCCCTACAACTTTGGTTAATAGATTTTGAGCATTTTTGAAGTGTATGTGTATGTGTAAGAATGGAATAACTTTCATTTTGAATGAAATGCTAGAACATTTATAGACAAGCTAGCTGATCCCAAGTTAACACCATGGTAGTTTTAAAGTGATTTGTTCATCTACAGAAACACACCAGTTTTCAGTGCAAAAGTAAAGCTTTGCATTTTAAACCATTTCATATGTGCTTGAAATACATGAAGGAAAGCATGATTCCAAATCTTTAAGATGTGACCTGGATCAAAGATCCGCTGTTATCAATTAACATCACTCCAACCAAAACCTGAAACCTTAAACAGACATCATCAAAGCTGAGAGTTCTTAGCAGTTGTTAACAGAGCAATAACTCCAATGCCTGAAGTTCTGTTGTAGCAGATTTCAGAGAAAAGTCTGAGGGTATTATATAGAGTATCCCTGTTTTCATGAAATAATGGAAGTTGAAGAGAAAATACAAAGTATGCTTCAAAACCCTGTACCCTGGAAACATGGTGGTATATACTTTATGATATGGCATTTGGTAAGTAAAGGAAGGAAGGTCAAGATTTCAAGGCCTACCTTGAAAATATAGGAAGTTGCAAAACACACTAAAAGACATGAGACCTTGCCTCAAATAAGACACAACTAAACAAACCAATACGAACAAGGATAGAATACTGTACACTTCACTCTTTGCTTCTTTATTTAATTGTACAAATTAAAGTATGCCAATGCAATGTTTTAAATAAGCAATGAGTCCCGAACTGTGAAGTCACTTAGCTGCTTAATAATATCGTGCTCATATTGAAATGGGAAAACACTACTAAGGATTCTAATGTCTAAAACAACAACAACAACAAAAAAGAGCTGAATTACTCCAATTTCAGTTCCCATTAGCATTTCCAGTTATTTACAATATCCTCACATAGAGTCAAATCTGAACTTGGGTTCTGAAACCTATAAAATCCAAGGTCTTTAATCTTTAGTGCTCAATGGAAACTTGACACAGAAGCCAGAAGAGATCTTTGAAAGGGCAGAAATATGTCTCCTGTGTTGAAATGACAACTCTGCACACCTAGGTGATGGCTGTCAATAACAGAAGCCAGACATATAGAAGAAATGCTCAACGTATTTGGTGTGAAAGCTTGACACTTTTAGCTCCTGATTTGCTCTAAGGCTGAAAGATAATATGCCCATTTGCAGAAAGGCTGTTTAAAGAATGCTGGAGTAAACAAAATGAGCATAGTAACAACTTATAAATACCACTGAGACTCACTGTCACATTCAATTAACTTGATTCCAAAATTCAATCTGGCCAAAACGTTTAAAAGGAAACAACCTGGTCACCATGGCTCTAGAGATCCTTTTCAGTCTTAATGAAAACACCCTCCAAAGGCATGAGAAAAAAGGATAAAACCTTAACAACATGACCCCGAGATTGATTGTCATTCTGTCATTGTCTCATCACTGTTTAGCTAGATATGTGTTTTTTAGTATCTCTAATAAAATCCTAACAAGCTATAGTTGCGGAGGCCCAGGTACAAAATAAACCTCACTTGAAAATCTCAAAAGCACTCCTTGTGATGACTGTCCATAGTCTCAGGTTAGTATACTCCAGCACACTTACAATGTCTTGGCTCAGACAGTGTTGCACACTTTTATCCACACAGCTGAAACAAATGCATTCAGTGTGGGTTCATGTAACATGAAATGACCTCTTGTCCCCAGTGTCCTTGCCCTGCTCTGGTCCCACAGTCCCAGGCTAGAAGATTCTACTTCTGATTCTGCCCTCCTCCTTCTTTGTGATGCCATTTCCTGGTCAGCCAAGGCAACCAGAGGAGATCAAATTTCTCCTTCACTCTAGTCAGACAGAAAAAAGAAAACCTGCATTGATGGTGGTATCCTTGACAGTAGCTCTTTAGCTTCCAAGGATGTGGAGGAATGGAAGAGCTTCTCTGGGCTGACACATTTTCTTCTGTCTTCCGAGGAAAAGCCTGTGGCTGTATCTTCATTTTCTTCCCATGGGTCTGTTACTGCTGTGCCACATGCCTACCTATGCAACCTGCCAGGCTAAACCTATACCACAGTGTAGTCCTTCCTGCTGGCAAAAGGCTGTGATTGCTAGGAAATTGCAGTTAAACTATTCTATCATGAAGGAAATTACTGATCAAATATATCATATTCTTTCTAAAATACCGAATCCATTTACCTGCATATTAGTTAAGAGAACATAATATCAAAATAAAGCAAAGAGGGAATAAGTGGAAGTCAGGGATAGTGAGTAGGAAAATTCAGCCAGAAATTGAGGGCAACACTTTAAAATACACTTGTCTTTCAACATCTGGGGGTGGCTGGTGTCAAGTCATGCCAGCTCTAAAATCTCCACCACTTGAATGCCTCTTAGAAATTGATAATATTTTCATGAAATTTATGCCCATCTATATTCATATTTAAATCATCTCTTCATGACTTGTAATACTGAATACAACATAAGTGAATTATGAATAGTTATTCATTATATTTGGGGCATGACTACAAAACTGTCCTTGTTCAGCAGACCTAAATACCCTCTTTTAAATATATATATATGTATATATATATATATCACAAAAATGTCATGCTTGTACATTACATCCATTAACTTCCAAAGCAAGTAATGTCTTTTCGACTTCACTAAGAGTGGAACTGGAATTCAAGCTGTTAAGTATCTGAGGGCTGGTGGTGTGGCTCAGTAAAAGTGAAAGCTGTGTGTGTGTGTGTGTGTGTGTGTGTGTGTGTGTGTGTTTGTGTGTTCAAGTGCATGTGTATAAAATATTCAGTCCTTACTCTCACTCCTAAATTTAAGCAGAAACTACGTTAAAGGAGACTTAGAGTACAGATAATGCATTCTCTTAATGATTTGTGAACCAAATGTTGTATATTGACCAGGAAGTCCTGTTTTACTTTATAGTCCAGTGGAACAACAGACACTGGAAGAGTAAGAGATGGCAACCAAATCGAGGCTGGGTCCCATAGTAGTAACTAATTGAGTAGGAAGGGATACAGGATCTGAATTCCTATCCCTAAAATATTTCATAGAAATAGAAAAGAACAAAAAATTAAAAAAAAAAAAAAACTGTAGGTAAATTGGGTGTCTTATGCTTAGTCAAGAGCTAGTCCAGGCAACTTGCATAGAATATTTTGCATTATACTCCCCAGAAACCAGTGATACATGAGGAAGATTCAATTAAAATGAAGACCAAATTATGTAGCTATGGTTGATGTTTCTCTATGGATGCTTCATATGTAATCTCTAGTATATTCAATTTATTTTATTATTTCATTACAGATTTACACAATATGTCTCTAATATACAAGCTATAAAGAAATACTCTACCTAAAGCCCAAGTGTTCTGTGTTCCAAAGTCCCCATTCTGCACTGAGCTGTCTCCTGCCTGTAAGTAGATCAACAAGATTTTTATGAGGACATCTTTAATTACTCTTTATTTATCTATTTATGAAACAGGATAGTTAAAAGAATCTCACGGAACCCAAGTCAAGAAGAGAGATGGTTAATTAACATATCAGCTGTCAAAATCCTTGCTCATGGCATCATGCATACTGACCAGAACATCTGGCTGAGGAGGGTTAAAATGTTTTACAGGAATGGTCAACCAAGATAAACCTTCCCCTACTATATCCAACTCTAAGCTATCTACAGATACCTATGCATTCAGGCATCATTACACATGAAATAAGTGTAATATCTGCAAATTGCAAGGAGAAAGAGGTAAGCAGAAGGAAGGTATATGCCATAACTCCCAAGGAAGTGACTAGACATTTTTTTAACCACACAATAAGCAAACACACATTGTATACACAGAGGAGAGTTTTTTTTTCTTTCTCATATCCATCTTAGATGCAGAAGGAATCTTATAGGCTTTAAACATACTAGGATCATCTCAAAGACCCAGGATGGAAAACAAAACGATCAAGACTATGTCTAAGGGTGAAGAGAGAACATGTCAATTGTGGCAGATAAACTTGGATGGTTTTAAATTTTAAATTTACAATTCTGCTCCTAATTTATGCATATATACATATATGCATACATATACCTATTTCTCCAGCTCTAGCCTCTCTCAAATAAATCAGAATTCAATAAAAACATTAGCATATTACTCATTTAAACAAGTTTTAAAAATACCTCCTCCTCTCAACTTAGAATGATGTTGTAGGATGAGAAATTATATATAACTAAACTAAGCTTCATTGCCCTTTAATCCCGATACAAATATTAGTGTTTGAATTTTCATAGTGTATTATCCTTCATCTGGCAGAATGGATTGCTCTTTAATTGTGACTAATTTACAAATTACTACATCATGATGTATTTATGTTTTCTTCATTTCTAGGAAGCTGATATATGGAAGGGATAATTCCTTTTTCATGCCAAAGATTTAATAGGACTGAACACTGACATTATTTTTCAGCCAGTAGATGATACTTCTTTTTCCTGCTAAGTAGCATAGGAATTGTAAGCTCTGTAGACTCTACTATGCACATTTCTAGCAAATAGCTAATAATACTAACTTTTGCATTTTCTAGAAGTTTTTCTCCAAAATAGCAGAAACACCTGCCTTGTTCAAGCATACACACACATGGGGGTGGGTGAGGCAGAGATAGATACACAGAGAGACATTCACAGAGAGAGCTATAGAACTGATTTTTTTAAAAAAAAAAAAACAGCTTGTTTAAGATTATGCTTGAGGATTCTGCCAGTGTTTTATTAAGCACTGAAAAATTGGGAGAATGTTTCACTTAAAAAATTATCCTTAGAGAAAAATCTGTGATTTGTCAAAAATTTTAAAAATATTTCATTTTTCATTCTTCTCAATGAAACCTCCCTTTGTGTTTTCTACAGTCAGAGTCATTATCATCTAGTCACTTGATTCTATTAAATGTCATCATCCCCAGGCCATGTACACAGAGCTCATCAGGTTCTTGAGGCTACAGCAAAGTGGTACTTTCCTCCTCTAACATATCTACATGACATTGTCTGTTTGGCTCAAGCATTTTTTAAGGCCCCAGATCAGAATTAATAAGCAGATACCATCACGAGCACCAACCTCTATCTAGGTGTAATTCCTCTGTCCTCTAGTCACCACCGGTGTGTCATTGGATTACACCATAAGAAAACTACTACTGATGGAATAAAATTCATTAATTTCCCCATTTCTTTTCATTTTTCATCTGTTAGCATGGTATATATTTGGCAGAAGATAAAGAGTTTTCTTTCATATTCTAAAAGTTTTCAGGAGAATCTTGTAAAAGTAAGTACATGTGTATATAGTACATGTGTATATTCATGCTTAAACAAAATCTCTCCTTAAGTAGAGCCAGTTCTGCCTAGGATGCTAACAAAGCAGCATCCTTTCTCCCTTAAGACAATGCTTGGTGGTATTTTGCAATAAATTCCATCACAGATTTCAAGGCCCCATGGATTCAACCTGTGTGAATACATTACTGTCACACCAAGCACATTTTCCCTCGTGGCATGTAGCAGCTTTCAATCTAGGAATCCTTTTATGCTATTTCAAAATGTCTTTCAAGAGAGACATCCTGAAATAGCAACATTTATTTTAAGATTTAACAACATATATTTTAAAAACTGTAACCAGATTTCAAGGACTCACACACACACACACACACACATGCCAATACATCTTTGTACGTGGTTCCTGATATCATGTGGAATGCTAAGATTCAAATTAGAAAATAAAAAAATAAATTGCCCTGCATGCAATTGAAATGACAATATTCTTGTGAATAAGATTAAGAAAATGTCAGGGTTTCAGTTAGTATATATGAACCTGAACAGCTACTATAAGATCATTATTCCTACCCACAGACTGTTTCCAAAACCTTCAGGTTCTGCTTGTCTCACAGCCACATTTTAGCTTAAAATGAATGTGACAGGTTTCTTATGAGAAAAGTAATAGCACACTAATAATGTTATGACAAAAGTTATTATTATCCTATTGTACTGAAGCTTTGAAAAGCAATTTATGCAAATACATGTACATTTGTACGTATGTATGTATGTAATCACAAACACACAGAGCACTCCTGCCTGCGTATCAGTTGAGTCAGAGACTTTGGTTATCATCATTCCCTCATTCACTCAATCAGGGAAGGAACAACACATGTGTGTGCGCGCGCACACACACACACACACACACACACACACAAATCAAAACAAAGCAGTAGCTAAAATTTTTGTTTTGTTTTGCTGTTTTTCTTTTATTGTTTAGTTAAGTCACCAAATTCCTGTTCCTAAGATCCTTGAAAGGAAAAATGGTGGTAAAACTTAAAGTGTAGCCTGAATCCGAATCCCAGGATTCCAAGGGCTTTGCACTTTGACTCTATTGTGCATCATCTTCGACTTTGTACATGAAACTGCTTATTTCTTGATGTCACAGAGAGCAAGTGAAGCCAGGATAAAATTATTAATCTCATGACAAATTACTACTCTTCTCTGCAATAGGGAATTACCAGTATGCATCCCATAGCTTTCTTTATAATATCATATAATTTAGGCGAAATCACTAGTTGGAATTTTCTTTTAATGTTGAAGAAACAACATCTGAAAATCCCAAAGACATGGCTAAGTCCTCGATTTATTTGCTTTTCAAGGAGGCTAGGATTGGATTTAAGAGCTAATCTGTAGCTGTAAGTAACTAGAAGAGACATTAGTGCAATAAAATGAAATCAAACTGTGATTACTATGTAAAATTAAGAAATGAAACTACGCAGTGCTTGAAACACCTTAGAGACTCACAATAATTATCAGACATAGGATATACATGTGTACAGGCTCTTCCACTTCAAAGTCACTGCTAGACAGTTTCACAGAAAGCCCTTGAGATGGGCACTATTAGAGATGGGCCTCATGGAGTGGATGAAGCAGCTGATTCCTGGAGAATGCAAAGCTTCAGTTTAAGAACTGCAGTATTAAATTCCATTTTATTTCAGTTAGAACAGCAATAGTAGTATACATATAATACAATTACCAAGAGTTAGAAGAGATCTAGAAAAGGGTATAATACAATCTTTCTTTCTAATGTTTTCTTTTAATGTTATTTGAGAGCATTATCTAAAAGTGAAAACCAGCCTTTCTTGATGACATCAAAATATCTTGAAATAGACCTGAATGAACATACATGAAATGGTAGTGGTTTGTCCAATAATTACACAATGACTTAGTCTTTTAATCTCAGGTTTCTAGTGGTTATTTTTTTCTGTTTATTTTTAATTAAACTCCATATTTCTAAAAAAAATAATTTTTATCAAAATGCAATAAACCAGTGCTTATTTTACTATTTTTAAATTGCTGCTTGACACAGCTTTTAAAGAATGGTAGTGCTTCCAAAAAAGAAGTAATGCAAACTTATCCATCCCATGAATATCCAAGTTATTAGTAGATTATTCTGGCCAAATCAATTCATGAGGAATGAAGAAAAGCTTTTTGACTGCAATATCCTTATACAGATACTAAGGAGGAGGTAGTCAGTGAGAAGTATTTTTGAAACATGATCAGCAAACAAAATCTAAAAAGAAGACTACTGTTATCAGCCATTCTCTAATGCTAATCACCTTATATAGAACAAGAACCATTATCCTGACTGCATAACCAAGCATCATATTCATAACTACTTTTGAGGACCTTTCCATACTAAGCCTTAAGAGAAGAATGAATGATCTGTTATCTTCCGTTACCTCCAGTATATTCATTGAGATTGACAGTCAATCATCCTCTACAGGAATATATACAAGTAAGAAATAACCTCATGGCTTCTGTCTACAAGAAAATGTTTACACTGTTTTACATATTTGGGGATTTGGGGAGATGTTCCACATTTTTTGTCTTATTTTGTGCTCATTTATCAGTACCAAATAAACTTATAGGGTTTCAATTTAACAGGAGATCTGCTTTAAAACCCAGAGCAAGAATTCAATATGCCTTTGGTGTTTGTTACACAGCATAACCTATCCAATCAGGTGAATTATTTCTTATTCCAATATCCCTACTTCTTGACAATGTAGCCCTGGCAATTGTGTAACTGTTAGGATATTACACAGCAAGAATACTACTTTTTTTCTATAATGACAAACCTGAGAAGGGTGCAATGAGCATGAAACCTTAATTTTCTAAAGTTATTTTTAAGTAAGAAGTATCTCATAGCATGTATGCATGCACTCTAATAAAAGATTTCAAGACACATATTTCCATTTATTTTTATATTTTTTATATTTAACATGGTAGAAAGCCATAGCAATGTAGAAAACCTCCTCTCTCTTTTTATGTGACCAGAGAGCATCTCTTCATGCAGGATTCTGTTTCAACGTATTGATTTTCATTTGCAGTACAAAATTTCGTTTGCCTAATTTCATTGGGTTACTTCCCTTGGGTCATTCTGACCAATTATGTTCTTTGTTGTTTACACTGTTGAGCCATCAATAGATTTCATTCTCAAGACCAGCAGTGCAATCATGTGATGGTATTGTTTCCTGCAAGTGAGCTGTTACAGCCGATGCATGTGCCAAAGAGAAGACACATGAACTGTGTCAGATTGTTTGGGGGAAAAAATGAGGAATATAATATAGAACATACAAGAAAATATCAGAAGCCCAAGGGAAGTTTTGTGAACAAGAACCATGTCGCAGACATTATTTAGCCATCTATTCTCAATGATGGCAGATAAACATCAGCTCATCTGATCCTTAGAATTAATTTATGTGTCCATATCATTAAATTGAATGTACCATGAAGACTCAATTTTTTGGGAGATTTAACAACTTTCAGTAGATCCCAGGCTCAAAAATATAGTAGATAATACTCTAGAAACTAGCCAGGAGTGTGAGGATATCTTTTAGAAGACAGTGGTAGTTTGGTATCAATGAATATTTTACCCAGTTTATCAGTCATTCACTAATTTCTTTCACAGGGTATAATAGCTATAATATGGAGTCCAGGCCTTACTTATAATTTTAAGGGGTAAATACTTTTGGGAAGCTCCCTTATAACATGGATTTCAGTCAGAGACAGTACAATGAGAATGAGTCTGGCTTCCTTAGTCAGAAAACATTAGGACACCCATAACACTATGTAATCCAAGTGCCTCAAAGTTGCAAGGAGGAGGCTGTCTAGAATTGTAGGAACAGCACAGCCAAGCAGTAACAACAAAAAGCAAATACAATAACAGAAAACAATTAATTATTTATCTGAGGCCCAGATGATGCTAAAATATTTTTTTGATTATTTTTTTTTTCCTTTAAGAGTATTTTGACTACCTACAAGCATGCATTGCTTGGAGAGACCAGAAGAGGGTACCAGATCCCCTGAAAGTGGAGTTGCAGGGAGTTGTGAACTACCTTGTAGACGCCGGAAATTAAATACATGTCCTCTGCAGGAGTAGAGCCATCTATCCAGCACTGGGACTAATGCTTTTCAAAGGTTCCACTAGAATACATTTAAAATTGGGGTGATTTCCCATTGCATATAGAAAGTGATTATATTTTATGGCATTTACACTTCATCATTTTGGGGGGGGGCAGCCATTCTGTAACTTTATTAGTTGTCAACAATATTATGTGCTGTCATAATGGAGGGAGAGTTTTCACACTGGCTGGAGCCATGCATCAGGGTGACTTGTCATCCACCTGCCAGGGTTCAGGGAGTGTTCTAGTCTATTTCCTAAGCACATTCCACACATTCATAATTTAACAGATGGTGCCATTAAATAGTGCCCCTGAAAGTCAGTCTCTTTGAAAATGAGGGCAAAGAAATGAATGGAATTAAGTTGACTACCATAATTCATATGCTTTTTCCTTATAGTATGTTGACAATGGGCTGACAAATTTCTAGGGGAAGTAATCTCACCAAGCATGCACAGAGACGTTTTCCAACATAAGCTTATAAGAACCCTTGATAAACAGTTCCTTTCTCACCGCAGGCTGTGTTTCACTTTCCTCAGTTACATGTACGCTTCCCATTACCATCTAAAAGCCAGAGAGAATTACACACTGCTCAGGAGATGGCTTCAGAAACTGGAGACATTCAAAAAGCTATATTCAGATCATGAGGTAGTGGAACACAAACACATCATACTGAATATATTACCATTTTCTGAGGCAAAGAAATATATGCTGTGTAAGAGAAATGTAATGGAGAAAAATTTTAGCATCCTAAGACTTGACAGTGAGCCATTCATACAGTAATACAACCAATATTGTTATGATTTGGAGCTTGTATTTTCTGTTTGGAGAATTAGAGTAATATGAAAAAGCTATCATTATAATTAGGAGAGTAATTATTATAACTGGATAGTTGCTTATCTGTCTGGTTTTACTTAGTCAAAAACATCTAATTTTAGGAGAAAATAAGAGAAATGGGTTCACATATATTCTTTTAAAACTTCTTACAACTCTCACAAGAGCTCAAAGAATCATGATGATCGTTATGGACACATGCACAGCTCCTTATGTTTCTGGTGAATACCTTCATTTTTAATTTCTTTTAGAAGCTGCTTTGGTCCAATAGAATGGACCCACATGTGTTGAGTGTGTGAGGAATTAGTTTTCCTTGTGTGATACCATGTCTAATTCTGTTAGATCAAGATAGGTTCCCTGCTTCTGGATACAATCATTTCAATTAATTGAGTGAATACACATTCTTAACTACAGAAACAAGGCAAGGTGAAGTAGTTTCCTTACATTGTGTACATCCACACGTAGAAAAGGATGAGAATTTTAATTAAGATCGAGAGGTGGTTCAGGCAAAGTATATTGGGTGGAAACTTTTTAAGGTGTGGAAATGAGGAAATAGCAATATGAGATTTATTTAAATTCCTGGCGATTTGGCAGAGTTGACAGAAAAATCAACACTGAGATTTCATAGGAATCTGAAATAGTCCAAATGGAGTCAAAGAAAGTCACTAACAAGATCTTAATAATGACCAGGGGAACATGGTCAGAAATGACATCTACAATCTGCAATTAAACCTGAGTCATGGCAAAGGGAGATGAATCTCAAAACTTCATGGGAAGAAGTGACTCCTGTGGAATTACAAAAGTAACAATGTCTCCATTCCTCCTTGTCCCTTCCTGGAAGACAAGAATCCCATTAATATGACACTAGTGTTAAGTTTTTTAAAAGGAAAAAGAGGGAGGAAGAGGAGAAAAGTAGAATGTATAGACTTTTTATAAACTATATATATTCCTATTGCTTATATGTTTATCTAATTCCTTTTCCTTTATCAAGAGCCAGCTCAGAGGCTACCTCTTCTTAGAAGCTGCTAAGTTTCCTCAGGAGAAAAAGCCTCACTTTGCCACCTATGTGTAAATGTCCTCAATCATCAGTTTATGTCCACTGCAGAAATAAACCACTTGACAAAAGAGATCATGTCCTCCACTGTTCCTTACACTAAGCACACATACAAACTGTGTGTGTGCATATATGCGTGTATCCTTGTGTATATTAGCCTCCACCACATGTATTTCTAAGCTGTGTAAACATATTTCAAACTCAAAGTCTCATGATTAAGATGCTAAGTCCCCAGGAAGCCACTAGCCATCTTGCACACATTATCCTATCTAGAAAATGCTATGCAAATAATGAGCTCTTTTATTTCAGAATACATTATTTCCTGAAGGCTGTTATCTGTGGTGGTAACGGCAGTGTCACAGCAATTGCTGCAAAGAAACACTGTGTCAGATATGCATGACACAAAAGCGTCCCTAAAACAACATGTTGATCTAGACAGGAGTCACGTAGCAGGAACTCCCAGATGAATGAACACCTCCATGCTGAGATGGTACTCTGCAGACAGGCAATCACACTCTCTCTGTGATGGGATTTTAAACCTTAAGCATTAGGAAGCAAGACATACTGTAATTAAAGCTTCAGAGAAAGGATGATTGAAGAAACACTGTGAGAAACCATCCCTTTGAAATATTTCAATTCTCCTCATGTCTCTGTAAGAAAAAGAAAAATGCTCTGACAGTCTATACCTTACCACAATTTCATATAATAATGCATATCGACATTTATCCAGGAATATTCACCCTTGATTTACTTCTCCCTTCAGTTCAGCTAAGCATGCCCATTCCTAAAATTCTGACTCTTCCCATCCCCACATGTCCACTTTATCTTTTTCCTTTCTTCATATTTACTTATTTCCAATTAAGTTTAGAAACAAGGACAAATCTTGCAAGGTCCAACAGGGGAGAATTGTCTGGAAAAAAAATTCAATATGATTTTGTGAGTGGAAAAAACACTTTACCTCTTATTCTAGTTACAAAATTAAAAAAAAAAAAAAAGTCCACTAAATCTCCAGAAAGCACAGGAACAAATGTATATGTGGATACATACATTCCAAGGACAGCACAGAATGCTCCTGGCTTCATTATCATAACCGTCTGTTCCTAGAATGTCCTGAGAGATCCTTCCTGTAGAAGTGCTTTATTTCCTAAAATTTCTCCCAGGTAGGGCAGTTCATGGCCACTGCTTTCCTTTTAATATGAACAAGCAGAGAATTAATTAATTAATTAAAAACAGTTCTGAGAAGAATGCTTTGGCATCATGTATTTATCTAGGCTTGTGTATGTCTTCCACATTAATATTACTCATATTCAGAATATAAAATTAGGAAAGAGGACATTAAGAAGATTTGGTCATCATTTCAATGCTCAGACAGGTGCTGTAGAGGTATCATGACACACACACACACAGTATGACACTTGATTTTGCAATATTTTAAAACCAGCATTACAGCTACCACATTTAAAATGTTTTAAGAAAGAAGACTGTGAATCAGTGATTCCTTTAAGTTTCCACACCAGTAGGGGCATCTGTGTTTTATCCTGGCATTTGTAACAGTGGTTAGCAGGCAAATTATAAGTGGTATAGAAACTGTGCCAATACAGCATCATTTATAACTAAAAGTAAAAGCTAATACTTATTATGCACCAACCATGTTTTGAAGTCACCTACAAGTTAACTGATGTAATCTTCTCCACTACTACATAAGATAGGCATCCAGTTAATAGCCACATGTTCTAACAGGAAATTTAAGATACTCAAGAGACAACAGGCTTGTCCAAAGTGATACAATGCTTGCAAGAGACGGGAACTGAAACTAGGGAGTTTGATTCCCTTGGTTGCTTGACATTTTCTGCAACTTAAACATACTCTTGAGTATGTTTAATATTAAGAACAAAAGTGCTTTTCTCCCAAGAAACTGTATTCCATTTCAAATGAATATATTTTAGCAACACCATTTTATTGATGTTATTCTTTTAATTAACAGCATTATTTGAATATGAAATTCATGGAATGAAAAGAAGGTATTTGGGGATTAAGTGTGAAATTTAAAAAGGATTTAAAAAGTGCCTGCTGCTCAAACTGCCATATCACAGACAATCCTATACAAGTTGCTTCCCAAAGACTTATCAGTATTCTTTCTGTATTATTATTATTATTATTATTATTATTATTATTATTATTTACAGAACTGACAGATTGTCTCTAAGACATGAGGCCAGGCCATTGTAAAGGACCAGACAGCAATAATTAGTTCTGATGCTTTGGTTTTTATTTTAAGAGTCACCTAAATATTCCATCTAGTTCTATGTAAGTACATAACTAATGAGCAAAGTGATGACTATTTTCACTTAACAGATACTCTTAGATGATGCCATGGATTTTCAGTCTACATCAGGAAATTTTTCAGGATCTGACAGATACCTAATGGGTCAGGGTATGTGATCAAGGCAAATGGTAAGTTTTACGGGCTGAAAAAATGGCTCAGTGTGTAATGGCATTTCACACCAAGCCTGATGACCTCAGTCTGATCCCCCAAGTCCCCATAAAGGAAAGAGATCAATTTCTCTAGGCTGTCCTCTGATGTTTACACATGCACCATGCTATTCACATACACACACAAACACACACACACACACACACACACACACACATACACACACACATTAAACAAAAAAAATTCTTTTCATTAGAAAAGAAGTTGAGATTTGTCAATTTGATCGAGACCCCCTAATTCTACTCACAGTGAACTAGCATCTTATTGATAGAAATCAGAAAGCTACATGTCTGTGTACAGCAAATTAAGTTGATGTAAGCTTCCAGATCTTCCAAATATTTCTTTGTCTGGGATTAGCTCTATGTGCTACTCTGATTTCTTATATGGACTCAGTGGATCCAAACTCCAGTCATGCCTGCATGGCCAGTGTTTTTCCTACAGAACTGTCTCCTCAGACTGTGTGTACTTTCGTTGTTTTCCTTTTTAATTACTCCCTTTCATCTTTAAAATGTTGTCAAGGATTTTAGCTGCCTGTATTCATTTTCTTTTTTATTTCGTCATCCAATGAATTTTAGTCCTTCAATGGCAGTACATTGGACTACAAGACCCCCAGGTTCAATTCTGAGCAGTGACAAACAATAACAATAAAACATCCTTTACTGTGTTTCTAAGTAAGGTATTCCTTTCTCTCTTTCTATTAAGAGAACTTTCACACAAAGAGCAAAATACGATTGCTGAGTGCATACCAAATCTTTAAGAAACAAAACTGCATTTCCAAAGGAATGTCTGCTGGAGGATGCCATGTTTTTTCATTGTGGTTTGTTTTGTTGTTCATCTGCATCACCACATTTTTCAGAGTGTGACACATACCTAAGGGATGAAGCTATGTGGTCCAAGCATGTGGGAAAGGCTAACCTATAACCCTATAGAACAACAAAATACCCATTTCAGTCACAGGGACTAGGAACCATATATTAAGATGGTGGCCTTCATATTGTAAAGGTACTTCACCAGGCTAAGTTCATTAAAATTCAAAGCAAAAGTTCTTTTTGACTTTACATTCAGAAAAGAATTACCAGAAAGATAAACATTGTTTGAACTAGGTTAAAGGCTACAGTAATATTCATAACGCTAATTGTTCAGGTCAGTGAACTGAATGATACAAATAGTTGAAGTAGAAATCACAGAACTTAAAGATGAAGCAGCCTCTTTGTATTTGATAAGTTGTATTCATAGTCATGTTCCTATGCATGACTCAATTTGAAGATATATATTTCTTCTCTCTTTTTACCCTACAGGTCATTTGTAAATATATTATGGCTTCCAGTTTACTGCTTTTATGGAATCTCTGAGTGTGTGAATAAGTGGGTCTCTGTTTCTTGTGCCTTCTTCCTTTTGTTTGTTTTGTCCACGTCCGATATGTTAGTTTATATTCTATCATCTTATTATTATTCCAGGGAACTTTGTTTTCTAATGAGCCACAGAAAGTGGGTAGATCTAGATGGGAGGTGAGGTTGTGAGGAACTGGATGGAATAGAAGGAGGGGAAACCATAATCAGGATATATATGTGAGAAAAAATGTATTTGCAATAAAATGATAAAGTAATAAAATAAAATGAGCCTAAAACCTACTAATACCTGAGACTCATCTGTCATTCATTGATGCTCTTCAAAAACAAAAGAAAAACTGTGCATTCTGGAGAAAATATATATAAGTATGCAAAGGAATCATATACTATTAATTGTTAGAGAGAGCATCATAGCCATGACAATGCATTCATTAATGTTCATCTTTAACAGTTTGTTTTTTTACTAGATGACAGTTTGATGAATCTCTCAGGAAGACAAGTGAACTAGCCTTAGAACTTTCTGGCATTTGGAACTTCCACTCTACTTGATGATCACTGTCTCTGACTGTCTCTGGCAAGAAAGCATTTTTTTTTCTTAAACATATATGGTGTCCTGCAGAGTGTCATAAAACCTTCTACTAAGTTAAGCTCTTAAAAGCGAATAAAATAAGAAGTTTTCCCTTTCTTCTCCCTGAGAATGAAAAGGGAGGCTTTCCTTTGTTTCTGATAAGATTTTTCTTTCCAATTTAAACCCTTGAAAGCACACTTACTAAGTATATACCCAACCTTGCAAGCCAAGGAACATAAAATCTATTGTGTTTCTTTAGGCAGAATTGACTGTTACTATATCCTGAAATTCACCACTTAATTCTATTTATTTCATAGCCCTCACAAAGTCTCTATCATTCTCAAAAATTAAAGTGAAGCATAAAAATGATAACAATTTACAATGACTTGTTGAAGGTAAGTTTCAATTTTTTTTCTCCTTTCTCTTTTCCCTACAATCTTTATCTCCCTCTTCATTCCTCAATTCCTGCCTTCCACATGCTGAATCCCCAATTACTGTCATGACCTGAGGATAAAAGTATGGATTTCACCCCTATAGACCCTAAGAGTTTCGAGAAGAACAGGTGGTCTTCAATGTTGCTCCAAGAGACACAGAGAAGTAATAGGAAGGCAGTTAAGAGGGAAAAAAAGCAGCTAGCTTCCATTTCAATCTTGCCAAATATCAATTGTTAGGTACAACCTGTGCATCCTGTCAGAGATTTGCTAGCCATAAACAAATATATAAGCATTCATACACTCTTTAAAATACCCTAATTTACACCATGGTTTTTCCTCATAGAGTAATGAGTAACATTTCTTGATCATAACTCTGTATCCATATGTATTAGAACCACCTCATTTCTTTGCACTGGTATACAAAACTCACTTATAAGAATGCATTTTAATTCTCCAAACATTGTACTACTAAAAGTCATATAATTTTGATTTTTGTTGCTGTTCTTTTGTCATGATTTGAGACAGGGTTTCCTGTAACACTATGTGGTCTATGTAAGGGAGGATGATCTTGAACTCTTGACTTTTTTGAGTGCAACTCCCAAATGCTAGGGATAACAAGTAGGTAGGTACCACCACCTTTATATTGATTCTTTTATTGTTTTGTTCATGTTTTTGAGACAGGTTCTCTCTACGTTTTTCAGCTATCCAGGAGCTCAAAAGTAAATACCTTGTATCCACTACCATATCTTGTTCTCTTTCATATTCCTTGAACCATCAAACTTCAAGGCTGCACCATTCATTGAACCCTTTTGGCCTTTCTGAATATTGCACAAGATAGTCAAAAGCACATTGCATAACCATCACTAACACTGATATTCACACTATCGTACCTTAATCAAAAAGATAAGAACCAATATGTAAAAAGGCAGCTGTTCTCTACAGCCCTATTGGATCCACCTTATCTGCTTTGCCTGGGTATCTTTAATCAATAAATTCCCATCATTGAAATTCAGTGAAGGATTCACAGGCCAAATACTGCATGAAGATGCTTCCATGGTCTTCACTATAAATTTTCAGAGACTTAATACAATGGCAGACAAATTAGATGGAGGGTCCAGTGTCTCAGGGTTGCAGAAATAACTAACTTTCTCCCAAAATACATAGGTGTCACTCACAACCTGCCATAATCCCACAGGTCTCCCCAATTCACCTGTCTTCACCCCATGTTTCATAGAACCATCAACCCTATCATTCTCAGTGCCTCAGTAATTAGAAGACTTATTTTCCCTTTGAGAGTCCTGTGAGACTTGCCAGGATTCGTCATGGTGGCCCAGTCTTTGGGATGTTTTATTGAGGATGATTTGGGCTCCTGAGTAAAAAACACAAGAACATATCAATACTAAAGTTTTGTGAAACCACCAGAGGTACTTATCTAAATATATTTCTAAAGGAAGCCAAGAAAAACTTGGTGGCAATTACTGATTTCTTACCCCTACCAGGTACTCTGGTAAAAGCTTTCTATTGAATTATCATTTAATCCTCTGGCAACTCATTAAAATGTTTTTAATCAATGCTTTCCACAATATATATATATATATATATATATATATATATATATATATGAAAAATGAGGCTCATATAAAGGTTAAGTATCTTGTCAACACATCAAGACTGTGAAACAATCAAGGCAATTATAAAGCTGAATAAGTTAGGGGCCAAGTCTATCTGCCAATGTTGGTAATCTGTACTATGAAAGTCAAAGATCAGCCTCTGACAGATAAACTGAAGCATGAAGTTAAGTCATTTCACATAAAACAAAGAGGTTTTTCAGAAGCAGCATAAAAATTAGAATGCAGTGCTATCTATAATAGTATTTATTGGTCTGTCGAGAATCCCACAAAGCTCGTGGGGTTACATTCATAGTATCAGTTGATGGTGAAATAAATGCCTATTGAAACAGAGATGTATATTTATCACCTTCATCATTCACCTGTCTGAGAATCTACATACAGGAGAAAGTAATATGTTATAACCTCACTGGAAACTTTAATCAAAGGAACACACGCACGCGCGCGTGCGTGCACACACACACACACACACACACACACACACACACACACACACACACACATACACACACACACAGGATTAGTCTCCCCCACCAAGTTCCTCATTGCATGGTTCTATGGATATACCTTCTTTTGGGTAATAATTGACTTTAATCTTCAGTTATCCTTTTGGGGCCCTTGCAATCAAAAACAAAATAAACTTTTATAGAATTTGAGGGCCAAACTCTCATTCAGATACATTCAGTTCCTGCATGCATGCTTTTATCAGTAACTTTATGAAACAACCAGGCTATAGTAGTCAACAGTGAAACATGTATAATGTCAACAACAATATACTATATCCCTATGCAGAGTACCATGCTCAGCCTAATTCATTTAATTTTTCTATGAATTGAAATAAAGTATTCTCATTTAGTAGGAATGGCTTAGATAAAAATAACATTGTTCTCAAGTTCTGGGGACTATTTAATTCGAAATTGATGTGGTGGCTATAATTCCATCCACATAGAGTCATGCTTGCATTTGTCAGGGGAAAACAGCCACGTGCCTCTTCAGTTCCTTCCTATTAAATAAGACACATAGAGGTGACCTTGTACTCTTCATTGGTACCACAAGTCTTCCAAGAGTTAACTAAATGAAAGAAAGCATTTTATCCTTTTTAAATTTTTTAATTAATTAACAATTAATGTCCCTTAGAGAAGAATAAGACTTACTCTACAAAAAGAACACACTGCAGGATTTTTTTTTTTTTTTTTTTTTTTTTTTTTTTTGGTATCCCTGACATACCTGAACCTTTCTTGAGCACTCTCCTCTTCACCCACCATTCATTTCCAAGTTTTTCTGCTCAATCCTATTTCTCCTATTACTTTAACTATAACAAAATGCTCCCATGCATCACCTTCCTTCCCATATAGTGCAGCATTCTTAATTTCAAGGAAAAATAGAAATGGAATTTGAAGATTACATTTCCTTCATCTTCCCATCAGAGTTCTGATAAAGTTGTAGTCAGCCTTGTTTCCAACCTACCAGTAAAATGAAACTAGAGATTTACCACTAGATTAAATTATGTATAAGTCTCTCCTAGGCACAGGGAAGAATTATTTGAGTAACAATATTTTTCAGGAATTTATATGCTATACTCAGAGAAATTCCATTAATGATTTAGCAGTTTCAAAGTGTAGAGCTTGAGAGGAAAGTGATGGTCAGCTTGTTTGCACACTTGTCATAAGACAACTGAACTGATACTAAATCATCTAAATGAGACCTCATGTTGTTAAAATCTCTGGTATGGAAAACACTAGACATTCCCCATGATATCCCTTCCAGATCTCCAAAGTGTGATATAGGAGATCAATCCCCCCACATAATGAATATCCAACATTACTTTGCCTTAGCTCAGAAATATATTATATAAATCATTTATGACATTGAATTTCCAGATTGTGGGGGAAACCTTTAATTTCTGGACAAAACAAACAAATATAAATTAATTATTTAATTAATTAATAAGAAAGCATTCGGATAGATAGACAGCTCAATGGCTTAGAACAATTTGTGATACTCTAAGAGGCTTAGGTTGCATTCCAGCACCTACACCAGAACTCATTCCTATGCAGAATTGCACTTCCTGGGAATCCAATGTCCTTTGGGGACATCTGTGGGAAATGCACACGTGTAGGCAAACCCATACATAAAAAGTAATAAATCTTAAAAAAAAAAAAAAAGAATATAGACTCCATTTTCCCTACCAGCATAGGGGAAAATCCCTGGAATTATAATTTTGCATTTCTTAGGAATTTGGAAACTAAAACATCATATCATTTTAGATGATGTTAATATCATACAGAAAAGCAAAAGTACTCCTTAGCTTACTATAATCACACTGATCCCACACACTGAGTAAAACAAAATGTGTCCCACATTATAATGTGATCAAGAGTTTATTCACATGTATTATTTATTGTTTACTTCTGCCTTCCTCTTTACAACCACGCTCTCATTTGTTCATCTGTCTTTCTCCTAAGAGTCACTTCCAGGGGTTCTCTAAAATACATGTTCATTCTCAGACACTCCTGCTGGAGAATTGCACCTAGTGGAAACACTCACAGCATTGTCCCCATAGAATACATCAGGAATCCTGTATTGGCTCATTTATAGTGACAAGAAGAAATTTAGTAGAAAAACTCTCCTGTCTCCTATTCTCAACAGCCTTCCTCTTCAGGCAGTTATTTTGAAGAACACTTTGTTTGGGTAATTCCTTTCTATCAATTCCTATTATCCACTCTGTGTGAAATTATGAGACTGCTAGAATGATCTTCCTTTCTTCCTTCCTTTCTTCCTTTCTTTCTTTTCCTACCTTCTTTCTTTTCTTCTTCCCTTCCTTTCTTTCTTGTTCTCAGAAACAGAATTGATTTTTATGAGCAAAGAGGATCCTCATTGAGACAGAGCAGTAACTGCTTCCAGAGTATCTTAACTTCCTCTGGACCTCAAAAGTAAGTATTGCTAAAGAGAATTGCATGGTGGCAAAGCAGAAGGTTCCATCAGGGTGACCAGTATATGCCATGCAGGATGTTCTTATATATGTAGGATAAATCAGAAACTCAAAAGCTAAAATCCTTGTGTCAAGTTTGTTGGTAGACAAGAAAGGCCTTTGCGCCTACTAGTCATGATATATGCCAGCAACACAAAGCTGTCAGTCAAAATGGCCCTATGAGTATTATATATCAGATACAAAGAGAAGGAAGCATGTTAACAAGCTGAAGCTGAACCTCGTGTATGTAAATCCAAGTTTTATGGCCTTCCTCCTTTTCTACCCTACATTATGATGATAATCAAAATATGATCAAAAGCATATGAATTTTGTATTTTTCTAAATGTCCAACTGCCTTCAAGAATTCCAGCAAGCCAGAGTCTATGATTTTTGCAACATCACAAGCATCTCTTTCAGAATAAACTGCCACACCACTAATTTTGGCTATCAAGCTTCAGTTTTAAGAATCCAATTCAACATAATCAAGTTCTAATGTCTCTGATTACTCCTATTTGCTTTTGCCTGAAGGCCTGGAAAGAGTACAGGTTTGATAAATATAAACAGAGGGAATCATGATGCTGTTGGAATGTTCTACCTTCCTGTTTTCAAAGCAAGAGGCAACACTGCTTTGAAAAGTATTCCCACAAGGAGAACAAAGGAAGCTTCTATTAGATCATTTAAAATCTTTGTACATCAGCGTTATTTGTACAAACTCCATTAATACTAATATGCTCAGCAATGAAATCCCCATGGAAGCAAGTATCTCTACAGGTGGATTTAGCCTATAACAACACTTAAGTTCCAGAGGTTGAGAAACAGACACTGGAGGAGTTCAGCCCCTCATCTTTTTAAATAATATCTGCTATGAGTGAATTCACAGTCAGATAATAAAAACTGATAATTTGGGAGCACTTTATAATCACATTGAGACTAGTAGAAAATATATAACAGCCTATCCTAAATTTACTTGAGAAAGTGAGAAGTGTCCTTGAAAGACCAGGGAAGACTTCAGAAAAAAAAAAAATAGTTTCAGATCCTAGACATCAGCCTGAACCCTTAATTAATGTGGAATGTAATTACCAGGAAGAGTGGGAGGCAAGGTAGCTGCCCTTGAGGTCAGTGAAGGATAAATGAAAGGCGGGACTAAGTGGAATTCACTACACTGGTCACAGTTTTAAGTTTCTGTGAAAGACACTAAGGAAGAAATACCTTCATAGTGCATGAAACTGATTATGGGAGAGGTAAAGACAAATGAAGAAGAATGGTAGAGAACAACTATCTGTACATCCAGCTCTTTGGAGGCTAAGAAGTAGGATCAAGAGATTATGGCAGACCTGAGCTACAGAGTGAAGCCGTCCTCACAAAAACATACAAGAAAACATGATTCAAACATAGGGAGCACTCTTTGTAACAAAATATCTGTGACCAGAGTATGAGTGGAACTATCCCAATAGTGTTGATCTCAGTCTAAAATACAGGGACAATGACATCTGAAAAGTCCAGGTAAGCCCAGAAATAAGAGGTGGGAAGAAGACATTCTCCATGCCTTGGCCCAACCTACTGATGCTTGTAGTAGAGAAAAGGGAGCTGCCCAGCTATTCCCAGAAGAGCTGACCTGTGCAGTTATGGGCCATGTTGAAAGGGACTTGCTCCTTTCTGATTATAAAATCAAGGTAGCAAATGTTTATATACCATTCTGTGTGAAGTCCTAGATAAGATACACTAAAACATTTGCAGAGATCTAAAATGGAGCTGTTGTTTCCAAGAAATCAGAGTCAGGTGACTGTAAGCATGCTCTCCCAAATTTTCCCACACCTGGGTACAACATTGTTTCAGACAAACCCCATCTACACTGACCCAGGTAAGAAATAATCTGCAGTGGCCCCATGATTCACTGCAGCTAATGGGGTACAGTGTCAAATGTGTTCAGGAATAACAGAAACTGCAGCCTACTGCCTTAAGGGAAGGAAAAATAATTAATAAATAAATCCCTTAGTTTCAACAGTATTAAGAGTATTTATGTGCAAATATAATGAACATGTAACTAAAGGATCTTAATTACAATTCTGGAATTTAAAAAAAATACAAATTTAACTTATGCAGAGATGAACTCCATGGCAAGTCAGAAAGGGAGTACAGTGGTCAAAACAATTCAACAAACAGGAGACTTACAAGCTTTGACTTTGCTTATTTGCAAATCATCAACATGAAACAAGTCTTTCCCAGCCCATTTCTGGGTCATTTTTTTTTTCACTCAATAAAAGTCTACCACCCAAGCAATTACATAGATTGAGAAAAGGAGCAGACCTGACCTATTTATAACACAGTCAATTCTCCATTATTCCAGGCTCTCTCAAGCTATACAGTTTATGTTTTATATGCCCTCTGGTCACTTCATTGCCCATTATCACCTCCACAGGGAAAAGAGGTGAATCTCAAATCAATCCATTTAACTATTTATTAGCAATGCCGGTAAGAGAGCAAGAGGAAAATAAAGGAGAACCTCCTCTACAATTAAAGTAGTTCTCCATCTCTAGCTTTTATCTGAAGACTAGCATACCTGGCAAAAATGTTGCTAACAGTTGTCATGTTTTATTTACAAATGAATGACACTTTCACTATTCCCATTTCACTGAACTATGTTGAACGATTCAAGATCATTTTCTTCACTCAAAGCAATGGCAAGGATTGTATCACAATGGCTTGGGTGGTTCCACTGAATAAACAAAAATGTTAATAATTATAATGTAAGATAAGGAAACTAAACAACCCTATCAGTTGTGCTACATGCAAAGCACAGGATTTCAATATCCATCAGAAGAATGCACTTCACATTTGCTTTGTAAAGTATTTAATGTGGTATCATACATGAATTGAATAAGCAGCATTCTAAAAGAATAAATATATGATAGTACTAAACTTTATTGGTAGTGGTATTATTATTGATCCTCTGGATGAGACTGTGGCCTCACTAACACCTTGTACAACTCAAGCCAAGGGAGAGGTCACTGCTTCATAGCATCCCACATATCAGTATTAAAAATCTGAGATGTCATTAGTCCATAGTGTGAAAGGCTTTGACCTTGTGGAAAACTATCTCAGGGTGCGAAAGAATGGACAACCTTAAAAGGTGCATAGCAAAATATATCCCTCATTTTTCCATACTTTTCTGCCTTTGCTATGCTTGTTTGTTTTTCTGGAAAAACAGGTGCAACAACAGACAACACATATAAGCAAGTCATCTCTAACCTCCAATTTGTCACCCACCATGAAATAAGAATAACACATCATTTGGCCCACATTAAAAAAGAAAAGAAGAAAGAAATATCTAAGGTTTACCCTCTGTAGCTGCCATGGGAACTGTTAAATCACCTTATGCTATACATGTTTGGAACTCATCATAACCTTCCCATACTCTTGACTGCACTCAACATGCAAATCCAATAGACTAATCAGACCCACTTTGTGGAGCAAAAGTTATAAAGATGTTAGGATTTCTAGTCTTCTTTTACCCTCTCTGGAGAGCCCTGGCCTCTCAGAGAATACTGTCAAGAAAGAACAGGCTTAACATAAAATAAATAACATAAAATCAAAGAACAAAAGTTATAAAGAGGACAAATGTACAAACTCTTACATGTGTTTTGCTTTGTTTTCTTTAATTCTGCCAAGACAGATCCATAAAGTTAATTCAATGAGTTTTGCATTTTATTCCATGTGAAAATACACATGTATATGAGTATCTATTCAACAAAGTTTCAGTTGGCATCAGGAAAGACATATCATGAAACTAAATTATTTCTTGAAACAGATCTGTGCTATGCAGCATCTGAATTACCTCATGTGTGGGTTGGAAAACTTGATGCTGATCAGGGTTTGGTTAACCAGCAGGTATTTGCTAGTAAAACCTGCTTAGAGCAAGTCAAAAGGCGGGGGCTATATTTCTTTCCATTAGGCAACCAATGTAGGGGAGTGAACTGTACTTCTGACAAACATCCCTTTTCTCCTACAGTTTGAAGATCTTGTTCTTCATGGTTAGTTCATGAAGTTACAAATGAACTCATTTAACTACATGTAAGCAGAACTTGCTGCACCATACATTTTCATTGATGCTAGGAAGAAAGAATGACTGAATCAAAGATCTGGAATCCAGTAAGAGACACAGACATGAGTAAACCACATTATAACACAATATGAACCAGCAACAAGTGACATGTTAAATGATTCTTATCATCAGAATGATGATAAGGAGGAGAGCTTACATCCCAGTGACGTCTACAAGAAAAGTTTCCTAAAAGAACAATTGGTGGATATTCTATATAACAGATAAACACCATGGGAAAGGCTGATGTTCTTAAGTTACTTAAATACATGGAATGGGAGTTGGAGGACAAATCAGAGATTGGTTTGAGATCTGGATGAACATGGATCTTGCAAGAAAGACCAACATATTCAGACAGGCTTTGTCTAGAAGGCCAAAGAATCCAAGGAGCAAATGAGATGAGTGAAGAATATAATAACAACTATATCTTTTGGTTTATTTGCTGTTTTAGGAAATTAATTCCAGGAATAGTAAAATGAGGGTTTAGGGGAGTATTGATGGAGAAAGGAAAACATAGGATACTCTTGCTTCCAAGAGTGAAGCTAACCCCGATACCTGAAGAATAAAAGTATATGAAGCAATATTCCTACATGGGAAACATACTTTCTCTCTCCTCCTCTTCCCCATCCCCCTCTCTTTCTCTTTCTTCCTCTCTCTCATAAGTTCCTGTGACTCTCGCCTACACTATTACATACCCACAATATATTGAGGTCAAAAAGAATGAAAGCTAACAGTCAGATTACAATTATGGATCTCTTAAGAGCCCATTACCCCAGGTCCTACTAAAGTTTAAGAAGGCACAATCTTCAATGCTAGAGTCCAAAAACTTGCATTTTTATCTAACATCTACATTTAATTCAGCTGTAGATTAAGCTATCACCATCTTTTGAGCAAGGATGAAGTCTTGCATGAACATTCATCCTAAATGCCCTGCACAAAACTTAGCATGGTGAGCAGCACATGGTTAGGATGCAGACGTTGTCCAGCCCACAGTTATAAGCTCCTGACTCCTACGGAAGTCTGCCTGGCATCCCTTGGAGTGTTAGACTAAGGAAGTCTGCCTGGCATCCCTTGGAGTGTTAGACTAAAGTTTTAAATTCCACGGCTGTCAGCACTCCTGGACTTGTTCCTTACCTATTTAAGTAAAAAGAAAAACATTTTCTTTACAAAATCAGTTTCCAAAGAATTTTAATCTCTCTTACATTTTCTAAAATAGCAAAACAAGGTCTTATTGTTTTCTGTTGGGTTGAATTGTAGCTCAGAAGCTGCTTAAAAATACAGTACCAGCTTACAAAAGGGTACCCTGGTGCCTGCTGCTTGCTGCTCCAATTTGATTAATTACATGTATTTGTGTTACATTATATATTATGTGATCTTAAGAGGAAAAGCTACTATGTTTCCCTACTTGGTGGCCTGGACCTGGCTGACATCCTGTTAAACATATCTTTTATAAATGACTACACTATACATTCATAATGTTAAAAAATAAGCAAAGCTCAAACATATTATATTGCATATATACACATATATATATTAATTTGTGCATTTTGACCTATAACTATGTATACATATATATATATATACATATATATGTATGTATATATATAGTATTTTCTACATACATACGTGGGTATAATGTTGTATTAAAATTGATGTTGAACAGTGAATCTGAGGACTATACTAGCTGAGAAGCTGCTATGGAAGCTGTGCAAAGTCCTGCTTTTAAATGAATTGAAACTGTTTTTGAAAGACCTGACTTCACACTGAACTGATAGCCCAACAGCACCATCCCACATCATTATTACATAAGGTTTCTAGGTTGTTTTCCATTGCTCTGAAAAACAACAGGAAAGAGTTCACTTCAGCTTATACTTCCAGATCACATTCTACCTTTGAGGTTGAGGGAAGGCAGGGCAGGGCCTGAAGCAGATGGGCAAATGCTATTTACAAGCCAGCTCACTGGCTCACTGGCTCAAACTCAACCAGCTTTCTTTTCTATTCTTTTTTTTTTTTTTTTTTTCCTTTTTCTTTTGGTAGACCAGGATGGCCTCAAACTCACAGAAATCAGCCTGCCTCTGCCTTCCCAGTGCTGGGACTTAAGGTGTGTGCCACCACTGACTGGCCTCAGCTAGCTTCCTTATACAGTACTGATTGGCTTGCCTAAAGATGTGCAGTCCACAGTAGGATGACTGCTCCCAAGGTCATCTCTCACTGACATGGCCAGAGACTAGTCTGAATGTGGTGAATTTTTCAGTTGAAGTTCCCTCTTCCCAGCTAACTCTAGGTTGCATTGAGTTGACAATAAAATTTAACCATGACCATTAAGGTACAATCATTACACAAAAACAAAAACAATACTAAGAAATATAACAATAATTATAGTCCTAATTTTTTCATGACTCTGTCGAGTCATGGGTAAAATGAATTGGGCAAGGTGAGTGCTTAAATTAATTTTGATAAAAATCACACTGACTTGACAAAGACATAATCACCATAGCTCACTGTGCTTAGTGTCATGGAATAGAAAATGGGGTTCTTGCAAACACTGGCAGGGATGCAAGGATATACTTCTATGTGTGAGAGCATACTACACACAAATCTTAATAATCAAAAGATGGAGCTTCCAATGAACTTATCTGTGTAAGTGTCTGATTTCCCAGCTTGAGAGAAGTTCTTCATTCTGTTTCCATTTTCCCAGGCCCATCTCAAACCCATCACTACCTACTCGATAATGGCTCTTTTTGTCACTGTATAACATTTCACCTTTCTTGTTTTCTATAGGTGCCACTGCATGCATTTCCTTCCTTGTCTTTCCCAAGCCTTCTTAAGCTAGAAATGAGCAGCAGTGCCTTATATATTAGGCAGCTTGTCTACCACCAAAAAAAAAAAAAAAAAGAAAGAAAAAAAAAATGCCCAACCCTCCCATTTTCTACTTAAAGAGACAAAGACTAAGAAGCATTTTAAAAAGTAGCACATTTCACCAAATTAACAAGTAGGAAGAGCCAATATTAGAACCTAAGGCATCTCTGTCCAAATACAGAGTTCCTTTCACGGCATATTATTGACTCGATTACTCAGGTCAACAGCAGTGTCTTCAGTCATGCATAAACTAATGATGCAACCAGGCTTTGCATTGCCCTGTCCTGACACTATCTTATAGTCTCAGCATAGGACTCATTCACTACCTCTATCTTGACTCTCCAGACGTACTGGTCATTTATGCCTGCATTTTGTGCCTGGCTCACAGCAGGTACTAAAGATCATCTTCTGAGTGAATGAATAAAATTCCTTCACCAAGTGTAGTCAGTATAGCTTCTGCTTCTAAAGTATCATAATCTACTTCACAAGAGACAGACCTGCTCACTGCATTTGTTGCTTTTCTTCACACACTGTTTCTTTCCGCCTACTAGAAAGGAAAACTTCCAGTTAAAGAACTATAGGCACCTAAGGAGTGTTGGGGGTTGGACAAATAGTGTTCTCCTAGGAAGATCATAACAGTTGGCTGTCTGATCCCAAATGTTCAGTCCTGAGGATATGCTTGTGAGTAACATTGTTCAGACTGTCAAGGTTATGTTTGAAAATACTTGAGTATATACATAAACACATGCATATATACATGCAGCAGTAATATATGAGAGACCTGCATTTGAAAGAGAGCAAGGTGGGGTGTATGAAATAGTTCAGAGGGCAGAAAGGGAAGGGGAGAAGTGTAATTACATTATAATCTCAAAAAAGAAAGAAGGAATGATGTGAAAAAGAACCCTAAAACTATTGGTGAGACCTCGTTATTTTATTAACTCAAAGATATAACAGCTAAATTAAGAACAGCTTGTTTTATGGCAAATAGTACTTCCCCCAGCCTCTAAGACATAAGATATATTTATATGTTGCAATGGTACACACCAAAATACTAACTCTCCAGAAAGATGCCTGAAAGCTCTTTTCAGTTGAATATTTAAACTTTAAGCTATAGAAAGCATCTTCTTCCTTAAAATCTTATTATTAAAGTATTTGAGGCCAGACCCAAAAGCATTTTGATCCATTTTGCCAAACTGAAAGCATTTTTTATTATTAAAATACTATCTGTGAACATGGACTTTAAAGGTACAATAAAAATGTGAAACTTAAGGAAGACTTGGGAGTAGTGATGCAGAATTTAACTTGGAAGCAGAGACAGGCAGATCTCTGTGACTTCAAGGTCTGCCTGGTCTACAATGTAAGTTCTAGGACAGCCAGAGCTACACAGTGAGACCCCTGTTTCAGTCATTTCAAAAAGCATAAAAATAATTAATAACAAAGAAATTAATAAAACAGAAAGTGAGACTATCTTTTAGAACTTGAACATGTAAAAACCTAGAAATTGGAAATAAGTAGACTCACTGGTTAAAAATATTGATTCTGATCAAGAGTCACCATCTCGAGAATTTTGCACATTTACAAATGTGTTATATTTGTGAAACTTTGGATTGAGGGACATTAAAACATTCAGGATTAGCTTTCACAAAAGCCTGCATGAAACACATTAGCAAAGTGTAATAAATGTGTAAAAAAAAACTGTTTAATATGGGGCAACTGAAAAATTCACAGAAATAGGCCATAAAGAGCAACTCTTAATGCCATCAAGAGTTAGTAGCACTAGCACCAAAAAGATTTATAATATGTGTTTTCATCAAAGCAAATCAGATCTTTCTATTCACTGATAATGAATGAGTTAATTGTTTTGGTTTTTGGGTTTTTGTTTTTTTTTCTAGCCAAAGAACTAAAATGACAATCTTATAAGGTAAACTTTTTAATAACACATCATAATTTTTTTTTTTGCTACTGCTTTTACAAGTAGCTCTCATACATAAAGTTTAAACTTGGTCAGAAACACAAACAATTTTATTTCAAGGGAGTGTGCAGTTTCTTCCAATAGAGATCCTTAATAGAACCCACTCGTGGTCAATTCAGTCTCTGTCAGCTATTCAGTAGTTCAAGGAAACGAGAGTCTAGTCCTTCAACTGTCTCACTCTAACCACCTTTTGGGCTTGCAAAGAGGAGCATCAAAACAGAGAAAGCTCACCAAAGGATGCAATCAGTCACTCAATGGGTGGAAGAAAAATAAGAGACATGGGTCCAAAAAACATTTCATAAGTTAGGTGAAACCACACAAATATGAGAACCAAGACTCAAGAGAAAGCAGGGGAATCTCTTGGTTAACCTGTTAATTAGAAAGAAGCTAGCCTATCCTAGCACAAGACAGTCATGCAATGATAAATGTTATCAACATGAATAATGCCTCTTTATGAGAATATAACACTGTATTGTTACTAAGGAATTCCACACACATTAATCTTATTTGACCTCTCAACAACTCTGTTGAACCCTGCAAAGAGGAAATTAAGTATCTAGGAGATTAAGCAGTTCCTACAAGGGCAAATATAAGAAGGAATATACTGACCAATAAAAAGAAAAAAGGAAAAAAAAAAGGCACTGTACTTTTCTTTCCTCAAAAAAAAAAAAAAAGAAAGAAAGAAAAAGGCATTTCCCATGTTCTATCATAGTTTAAGAGTCAAATGCCTACACCACAAAATTTATAAATCAAAAACTGCCATGAAGCTTTTGTATTTAAGAAAAATATCCAATTCTAGTCTCCTTTTTTTTTTTTTTTTTTTTTTGGTTTGGTTTTTGTTTTTTTGTTTGTTTGTTTGTTTGTTTGTTTTGGTTTTTTTTGTGAATCTATAAAGAATGAAACCTTTGATCCATATTTGGAGATTTCTCCATCTACTTCATTAAGATTTAAAATAAATGTTCATTATTAACTATGTGCAAAGCCAGGTATCCCTTAGCTTCATTACGCCACTTAAGCAGAAGCTGGACCATTAGATGAAGAGATGAAAAAAATGAAGTTTATACTAGAGTCTCAAAGGACAATGTTTATCCAAACTATTCTCCTTAGTTCCCCCTTGTTCTACATGTAGTTAAGTACTAGAACCGTTTCATAACTCTTTTACCCAAGCATCTGCATCCATGCTTGGAAGCAAATATAAAAGAAAACGATCCCAAGGGTTGTCTTGATACTGAATTCTCATGAAAGTGACACCCACAACCAGCTGGTGCTAAGAGTGACACCAACATGTGAACCTATTTCAGGACTAATACGTGTCTAATGTTTTCCACTTGGCCATGTGACCTGTGTGGACTCCAGTGTATCCATGAACCTACACAGAGCTCTTTCACTCCCTGAAAAGGTGGTCTCACTGATCCCTGACATCTATGAACTTTCAGACTTATTTTTCAGTAGGCTTAACTCCAAACCCCTTCAGGTTCTTCATAAGTTTTTATGGAGGATTCTTTTACCTTTATGAAAGTTTGGATAAAAAGAACTGGAAGACAGCAATATAACTGAAATGAACAATTGGGCCTATAAACCTAGGTCAAAGGAAGGCTTCTTCCAAGTTTCTTGCACATTCCTCTAAAATTAACATGAGAATCGTCAAGGAAAGGCAATGGTTTGAAGCTCCAAAGACTTACTTTGTGAATGCTTCCCAAAAACATCTGAAGTCTTTAACCACTAAGCTGGCAGAAAAAGAAAAGTATGTCCTTATTAAATATCAGCAGTGTAACTGACCAGTGCTTGAGGGTTGTGAATGAGGCCTTCTGACTTCCTCAATTATACCACAGGATTTTCTGTGACCTTCCCTTATTGCAGTTTGGTAACAAGGACACCGCTTTGTTCAAGGGGCTCGGGACACACAAGGCTATGCACACTTCTGGAGAAATACATCTCGCATTAAATTAAGTTAGAGGTGGTATTTGAAAAATAAATAACTGAGTTCCAATTCACTGCAAATGGTACAGGAGGCCAGTAAGTGGGAAGACTTCAGGAGAAGGACTTCTTTTAGAAAGACGTTTTACAGGACTTTTTCTGCGTCATTAACTCTCCTGGAATCCTGAACATAACATGATGAATTTCCCTAAAAAAAAAAAAAAGTAGCTACTGTTTAATTTTGAAGCACTTCAAAGAGCCACAGTAGAAAGAATCAAAGAAAACCAAAAAGGACCAGTAGATGTGAAATTTGCCAAAGGGGAGAAAAAAAGGGGAAGGGGAAGGACATGAAGGTTCTAACAGAGTCTGACCATGTACTCAAAATACCAGTGATTATTTTGCTATACAGTGTTTTACTGTTTCATGCAACTGAAATAAACCTCTGTATTCATCAGAACACAGGATATTTCTATTACAATATTTGTGTCATAGCCCTTAAAAAAGGAACACACTTAGACCCTTGAAAAGAATCAGTCTGAAAATAGCCATTGAGGTGTGTATGGGTTTACATGTTATAAACTTGGAGGTTGCTTTTCTTTAGAGAGAGCTACAACATACTGATAATACTGTTCCCTCCCTCAACATGTAGTTATAGAGGAAAAAAATATGATTTCACAAAAGCAAATAAATGAGGGCATGAACAGTGAGTAAGAAAGCCCGTGGGTATACTATAATGGTTGTTTAACTTCAATAATAACAATAATTGGTCTTTAAAAATGTCTTTGGTATAAAACCTGCCCAAGGGAGAAGAAAGAAAACCTCCTAAAAACTCCACATCCCAATCACCACTACATCAAGAACATGTGGAAAAGGTCAGATAATGGTATCCACCCAAGTTAAGAAATGTAATAAACTTTGGCTTCAATTAACATTTCCAATAATCAACTAAAATTCGGGCTTCTATTTGAAAAGCTCCAGAAGATAAAGTTGGATTAAGAGTCAGGTTTTTAGAGTTCTCCTTAAAAGGACCATCTGTTTTGAAATACCCTTTTCATATTCCACCTAGTTCCTCATCTGCAGCTAAGTTCACAGCAGAAGCCAAGCTGAATTTAAAGACATATGCACACTGCTACTAAGAAGTCAAGTTACCACATATGTGTTCTGGGCCATCTCAAGTTTCCCCTGTTATGTAAGCACTTAGGAGCAATAAAATTTCACAGACATTCAGCAGCATTGTGAGTCTCAACACAACAGTGGCCTTGAGTGTGTGATTCTTTCAGGCAGTATACATTACTTGGATTTAATTTATGTTGACCATATTGTCAATGTTTTATGGAATAGTCATTTAGTAGAACTCCATCCCCCTGATAACATTTTATTGCTGTCATTAAATATCACCTGCACTGAACTTTGTATTAGAAAAATCAAATTAGAAAAAAAAATAAAATATTCAGAAAAATCCATGGAGCTGGCAGGTCTCCAGACACACATCATGTGTCTGCAGATGCTGATGAGAAGAAAAACAATGAGTATTCACTTCTCACAGATAGAGGTCACTAATGGACTGAATTTGAATCGGTGTGGCAAAAACCACAAAGTTATTAAAGCAATCTAGTATGTGTGTTGGGGGAAACTTGAATTAAAATTAAATATACCAAAAGATGATTATCCAGAAAATCATGGACCAAACAGAAACAGAGTTCATCACCTTTACCTTACTGGAATATTCTTAACAGGCAGCAGGGTCTCTGCGTGTCCTCACTGTTTCCTTTTATTTACTTATTTTGAACCTGAGGCACTGCGGGTCACAGGAACAGCCATTCTTCCTTGTAAAGGTATAGAACTGAAGAGTCAAATTAGATTAGATGCTGCATCCCAGCCTCTACGGAATGAGACTTCAGGTTGTGGACATACTTGAAGACACAGCTTCAAACAGGGAAACTTAACCACTGTTTTAGGAAGGTTGGTCTAAATCCTAAGTCAAGCTATCCAACAGGCCAAAGTAAATGTAAAGGGCATCAGAGGATGTTCAAATGAGATCCAGCCTTTCAAATTCAGATATGATCATATCATTTCAAACCTTGCATATAGGAAAAAACTTGAGTGGTCTAGGGACCCCAGTGCTCTAGGCCAGCATGGCATAATTTATTAGTTTTAAAGCATACCCTAGAATGTGTAAAACTCTAGTGAAACTGCATTAAGTGTGAAGACATAGGTACAAAAGAAAAAAGAAAAACAGAAAAAAAAAAAAAAGCCTACCATTCCTTATCTATAATTGGTCCTGCAATAGTATAGTTGGTCCAATTCTTTTTTACAGTTCTCTGTTCCTGCTATCCGACACAGGGAATAATGCTTGAAATCACATCTTCCAACTTCCTACAGTCACACATATTTGCAGCTTGACATGACAGTGTGGTGCTATGCTGTCAACAGTCATTAGTAAGGATCCTTAAAGGGTTTTACCATAGCCTGTTTTGATTTCTTTTCTGGCTTCTGGGAAAGGAAGGAAGGAAGGAAGGAAGGAAGGAAGGAAGGAAGGAAGGAAGGAAGGAAGGAAGGAAAGAAAAGGGAAAAACATATGGGGGGAAGTTTCACACATTCAGGGGCAATAAAATGGGCAACTTTTCTTGGTGTGAATATTCCCCAAAGATTGATTCTCCTCTAATATGGTGGGCAGCCAAGCTACATGTATCTGGTAAATATCTTTGGTGATTTAAAAGACATAATCCAGTTCTAACATTTCAGATCCTGGCCTAAAATTTTATATCCATACGGCAACAATCAAATACAGCCCTGGATAAATGCCAACTAGGCATTCTATTTACCCCCAAATGTTTGGGGGATACACTGCTGATGTAATAAGGTCATACCAGATAGGACTAGAGAGGATGCAGCTCTGCTATGGAAGCCATCCTTCACATTAGCTTTGGGCTGGGGGAAGTAAGCCATAATAAATTTAGCAATAATCCTGTAAGCAAGTGGACATGCTCCGAAGCTCACTGGAACCTTGTGTGATTTAAGTAGCCTCCCAGCTGAATGGGGGAGCTTCCATTTAGAAGAGGCTGTGCACAGCAGACACAGCATGCAAAGAAATCTGATCAACACCTTGCCCTCCTGGATGAGCTTTTGCAGGGATTTGCGCCTTGCACTTACTTGATTAGTTTACTGTTAGCTTTACTGGGAGATCCCCTCTATTAGAACTAATCACAGGCTCCCAGGGGCATGATTTTCATTCAGAGAATGTACTAGGAGTTTCCAGGAGAATTAGTAGTGATCATCATAATAAAGATGATACCAGGGCCCCAAGAGCTGCTTCAGAACTATATAGTGCCTGAAGGGGTCATGGTGGTGCTGAATCTTTTCTGCCCAGGGAGGTGGGAGTGAGCAGCAGCTATTTTGTTAGCTGAAGTGCAAGGAGGTGCTGTTCTGAATGGTGGGTGTATTCCCTCTGGTGTCCTAGCCTCCTTGCACACAGAAGGCCATTCTCTGTTCCCCCACATCACTGAGCTTCATGCCAAAGCAAAGAGGGGCACTCTTTGCAACATCATTAACCCCAGGCAGTGAAACATACATGCGCATCCATATCTATACCTCCTCTTTTTCCCCCACCATACACACAGAGAAAATTTACATCCCCAATGACTAATGTTTCATATTACCCTTCAATGAAAATGTGACTTTTATAGCTCATATTTTTATGACACCAGAAGGTGAACGAAATTGGGGAAGACTCAGAGGATGTGGGGGGGATACGTTTTTTTTCACTTTGCTTTCAATATTTATAATCCTCTCCAAATCTAAGATTCAGAGAAAGCCGAGAAGCAGGAGAGCAAAAGTAAGCTTCCTTTCTTTTTATAGAAAATAGGGCTGAGAGAATGAGGGTGAATGAAATCCATCAATCATTCCCTGGATTGAGGCACACTTAAAAGTCCTTGGATACACATTTTAAATTTCCAAACTATACAGAATCAAACACCAGCTGGAGCCCAGGGTTCTCCTCCACTGGGGGGGGGGAGGGTCGACTCACACAGCTGCCAATCTGGCAGGAAGAAACACGAAGACACCTCCCACCCCCGCAGCCACATACTCCCATTCCCACCCCCAGCTAACACGAGTGTGGCACTGCCAGTGCTCCCTACCCATCCCTGGGACCTTGAACTCAGCCCCCTTCTTACTTTGAGTCAATCTAGCTAACCATGCTAAAGAATCTCAAAGGATTCCAAAACCCAGAAGCGGGGAGGCAAGGTTAAAGGTGCGCATTTACCTGCTAAGGTTTTCCAGGTTTCCCTCCAGCCCTGCTGGTAATCCCGCGCAGCACAGCTCCCTCCCCCAGATCCAAACTTTTGCTGGGTCCTCCAGGTGGCGGCGGCGGCTGCTGCAGCCCAGCTCTGTCTCTAGTTGCGTCGGAGCTCCGGGAGGCTGAGGCCAGAGCCTCAGAACGGTGCGCGCCTCCCGGTAGCTTGCCGGAGCCTGAGCGCCCGGCTCGCCTTGCTCGCTGTCGCCTGCGTCCCCTACGGAGCCACGGCATCGTCTTCCCCCGTCCTCCGCCACCTCCGCCTCCAGGGGTCGGGCATGCCACTTTATCTAGGCTCCGGCAGCCTCAGCTCCGGTTTCTTTTCCTCTTCTGGCTCCCCCTCTCCGCCTCGAACCCCTCAAAAAGTAGGGAGATGTAGGAGATCGGTGGGGAACGTCCCGACCCAGTCTGGGACTGCAGCGAGGCAGAGGACCGCGGGAGTCAGCGAGAGAACTGGGCTGGCGCTCGGTCTCGGCGAGTGTGCGGACCACGCGCAGCAGGGCGTGCAGCTCCGGCTGGCTGCGCGGGGGCGGGCGCGGGGCTGACTCCAAGTGCAGCGTCTGCGGGGCGCGGGTCTGGAGGCTGCTCCCAGCCACACTGCTGCCTTGATCGGACCCGGCCCGCTAATGTAGACGCCGAGGTCCCCACCCCCACCCCTCTTGACACCCCCGGGAGATGTTTACTGTAATGAATTCGCGGGATCGGCTTTGCAGCTTGCGCGCCCCTCCTCTCCCTAGGTCCCTCGTGCTCTGGCTCCCCTCTGCGAGCCCTCTTTCTTGGCCTCCCTCTTCTCCTCCCTCCCAAACCGAGTCCCTCCCACTTCTCCGGTTTAAAGAATGCTTGGGAGGAGCCGCAGCAACCCTAAGCTTTCCAAGAGGCAAAGTCAGATGGGGCGTTTAACCCTGTCTTCCCTGGAGAGGGTTACGTGCACCGGCTACCCCAGGAATGCCAACTTGACCCAGCTATCTTTAAGCGTCAGGCGTCCTCCCTACCCTCAGCTTCTCTAAATGGTGAAGGACCCTTTCTCTGCAGTTCGTTCGCTGGACGTCTACGCCAGAGGAGCTATTACTTAGACTCAGAAATGATCGAAACGTAACATTAGAGGGTAAAAATATAGAAAGTCTCTCAACCAAAATGGCGTTATTTTACTCGCAGGCAACACTGGGGATGTGCTGCACCCCCAGTGCATCAAAGGTCTGCTCGTCAAGCTTTCTTCCATAAACTTTAATTGGAAGAATTAGAGTTTGGCATCATATTTTAACACATCCACTTCTCCCTGTCACCCTGGCTGCTCCTGGCAAGAGTGACGTCCAGTGGGTGAGTTGTCTCTATAAATTACGGTGGACAACCGAAAACGTCCCTGCAAAGACTATGAAAACAGGCTGCACAGTTAAAACGTCCAACCGGCACACCTTTCTCACTTAGGATTCTCTTTGCAAAGGTTAAAGTGTAATCTAAGAAATCTGAGACATGTCTCTTTCATTTGATCTCTTTCCTCTTTTTTTTTTTTTTTTTTTTTTTTTTTTTTTGGCAAGGGGTTGGTGGCCTGGTTGCTCCTCTATTCCTTGCTGCCCAGAAGTCTCCAGCAACTTGTGATCGTGTTTTAACTAGTCTGGAGACCGGCGGAATACTAACAGAAGAGGGAGAACAAGCCCGCACCAAGCATTAGGCGGCAATGAGACGCGCTGTGGGTAGGACCCCGGGAAAAGCAATTTGCAAGTTGAAAGCTCGCTCTGGACCAACTCCCTGGGGATCTTCTCGGCATTCTGGGCTGACGACTTTGGCAAGGGCGTTGCCTGTAACCCGCTGGAGATGATTTCCGGACTAAACCCAGGCGCGACCGCACTCCTTGTCCTCGGTTCAAAGTCTGAGTCACTTGGCTCCACTTCCCCGATTGTTTTTATTTCCTTGCATCGCTGTTGTGTCTGCTACCTTCATGGATTTCAGCGCTTAAATCCTGGTAAGACGACTTGGAGAAACGCCCGATTTGTCTCCCAAGCCACACAAGGATCCACCCAAAACGCACCGCGACACACTCATTCGCACACATTGACAGACATCACTGAGGTTCAAGAGAGCTTGCCACTCTTCCCCGTCGTCCTTTACATACACAAAGGCGACTAGAAAACACTTATGTTTAGCGTGTCTTTTCTCCAGACTCAAAGCGTAACTGACAGATATCCAGGAGAGAATGGGGAATTAATAAAGACTCTAATCTAAGGAGAATATATAGTGAGAGTCATCCTGGGAGCTTCCAAAGAGAAGCGACAAGATGACAGCAGCGATGGCAGTAGCCTTTAGCAGCAACTACCCCTGGCCAAGCTCCCTGGCAGGCAAAATAATTTATCCAAATAGCAAGTGTAGGACCAGTCCTTTCAAGACGGACAGACTCTTTCCCAATCTTCTTTTCGCTGATTAGTGCAGAGACCTTAGCTACCTGGGACCCTTGATCATGAAAGGGATTACAAAACAGAAGTGATTCGCACCGGTGCTGAACGACCTGGACTGGTGATTTTAGCAGAGAAATCTTTCTAGGAGGCCCCTAGCCTGGTGGGGACATAAAGACAGTTGGATGGGTCCTTCCCCCTACTACTCTGGGCATCTGCTTGGCCTTGCATTCAGCGCCTGGGGACATAGAAGGACCCATCTCCAAGTCCCAGGCACGTAGGCAGGGAAAGTGATCCTAGGTCAGCGCTGGGATCTCTGGGGTACTTCTCCTTTTCCTGGGGGTGAGTAGGGAAAGGGCAATCACACCAGCCCAGCAGAGCGGAAGGGTCCTTGGATTGGAAAGAAAGCAAACTAGCATTCTCAGTTTAGTGGCTAATTGATCCCGGATTTGGGCCACAAGGAGGATAGAGGTTTCAGATAAGGACATTTAATAATAATAACACTCTGGTATTCAACACAGATGAATTGCTACTTACCGGACTTAAAGGGAGTCAGTCTAGGGGGAATGAGAGGCTGGAATGCTAAAAGCATGGGGGATTTGGAAAACTCCATTTAGGATGGATGTTTCTGGCAGGCAGCAAATGAACGATTTTTTTACCCCAAAACTCAAGTCACAAAACTCTCTAGAAGATATGGATTCGACTTGAGAGTATAGAAGTCCTTCCAGTAGGGATGGGGGGGGGTAGTGGAGGTATTTTCTATGGGAATAAAGAGACAATACTTAGAACACCCACCCGGTGACCACCCACCACTTGTTCAAAGAAGGAAAAATTAATAAATTTTCCCAAATAAAGTGGTGCCCACGTCAGGAAAGCTAGGGAAGTCACTAGAAACTTCACCTAGCAAAGCAACCCCTTTACCTGGTGGTCTTGTCTCCTTAGCTCATCCGAATCCGACCGGGTCGGGGAGGTGGAAAGGGAAGAAGCTGGCACCGCAGCAGAGGGACTCCCCGGGCATGGTATTGTTTTAGGGGTCGCCGCCGAGGTCCCTCCTGCCCATCGTTGAGAAGTGCCACCCTGGTCCTGAGGCTCAGTGGACGCCCTGACCCGTGCTGAGCTACTGCCTCCGGCTGCTGGAAACTCGGGACGAAGGACCAGAAAGGAGCGCACCTGGAAGCAGAGAGCTCTGCATATTTGAGAGGCCCCACACTTGGTGTTATCTCCCAGCGCACATTCCTCGGTGGTGACAATGGATGACGCCAAACTCGCAAGCGATGGCGACCGCTTTCAGATGTACAACTAACTGCAAGGTACCCGGCGGCTAGACAGAAAGCTTCGTCCCCCCATCCCCCCTCCTTTCCCTCCTACCGAGGAGGGAACTAGCTTAACCCTGTATTCACCCTACACTCCGGATAGAAGCTAGATTGCGCTGAGAAACCACAGGCGGTGGCTCTCCCGGCAAAAGCTTTGTTCACGTGCAGTTCCAGTGGGCGTGTGGCTGTCTAGGGGCACTCGCGTGGCAAGATGCCAGTGGCGCGCTTTCTGAGCCAGACTAGGGAATTGGGAAGGAGCCTAGCGTTTCATCCGGACCAGACCCAGCCCTCACAATCTATTTTTTACCTTCAGTTACCGGATTTATTGAAGTTGCCAGAAAAGTTGGTTTTTTTATTCCTTTACTTCAGTGTCGTCGTTACCCCCACCCCCACCCCGCCCCTGGTATCATTTCCTTTCCCAGCTGCGCTTTGAAGACTTGGAAATCTCTGATCTAGTTCTAACTCTTAACAGAATTCCTAGGGCAGCGTGAGAGGAATGGAGGAGGGTACCCACTCACTCCTGGAAAATTTAAATGAAACCACACGGACAGTTGCCTCCCACCTCCCCATCAGAGGCCAATGTAAACTAAATGACATCACTCAAGTAAGGAAGATCAAGACACCTGAATATCCAGTGAAGACGGAATAAATAAATAAATAAACAAATAAATAAATAAATATATAAATCATACGTGACTGGGAAAGCGGGCAGAAAGAGAAAGGCTAAAGTGTAAACACAGCGGGAAGGAGGAATAAAAAATAAAAATATTTTAAAAAGGGAAGAAAAAGGAATTAAAAAGCGGGAAGCTGGAGGGGGGGGCGCTTGAAACAGCAGGTCAGTTTTAAGGAGATTTGACCAACAATGTCTCCCTGGATCGCTTGGAACAGGTTGATCAGCTAATAAACCCTTGCTGCAGTTTAGTAAACAGCTTTACCTATGCATTCAGAACTTCCAGGAAGTTAACAGAATGAGCAGAGAACAGTTTCGCTGACCCTGAGAAGAAACTTAGTCCTGAAAAAATCGTTCTCAGGCGCCTCTGCTGTAGCCTTCACACTCAAATGAGCCAAGACTGTGATCTGAAAGCAAGCCCAGATCCGTGCGAGGGCAGAATCTCTTTTTCAGGCTCTATTCTGCACTAAAGAAGCAGGAAGCTGTTAGAAAGCTCTGAGAGTTATAGGCAGACCTTGCTGAAACCGGATTGTTTCTAAGGGGAAAGCAAATCCTGCTTTTCCACGGAATAGATCCCGGCCCCCCACGCTGAAACATACCCAAGCCATTGTGAATAGAAGCCACTCCAAATGCCTATCTGAGCCATGCAGTCCTGAGAGGCCTGGAGAGCTGCTTCCAGATTTCAGAAGGAAGAATTCCGTTGTAAATCCTTCTGATTTGCCAAGGTGGCAGTAGAGCATAGGGATAGCTCCTGGAGATCTTGAATCCACAAAGACCACACACTTTAGAACAAATGCGCTTCCTCCTGCCTTTAAATATCCATGCTGCTATGCAAGTGTGCATATGTGCCCAAAGAACCTCTCTTCACCCTCCATCCTTCATCTGAGAGGATGGTTTACCGAGTTCACCCTTAAAAACATATTTTGGCTAACTGACAAAATGGAAGCTTAAACACACTTTGCTTTCATATTTATGCTGCTGGAAAGAGATTAATCTACCAGTGGGCATGGTTATCCATACATAGATTTTACTTTCAAGTATTGATGATTCTAAATTATAATGAAGATGCGATGAACATGATCTCCTTTTTAAAAAGCTACTGGTGCAGTTATGATTAGTATGTAATTAAGGAAAGTACCAGGAGGCAGAGGCAAAGGAAACTCTGTGGGTTCAAGGCCAGCCTGGTCTACAGAGTGAATTCCAGAAGAAGCTCCAGAGCTACAGGGAAACGCTGTCGCAAAAACAAAACAAAACAAAACAACAAACAAATAAACAAACAACTTTAGAAATGAATGAAGGTGGGACCAGACAGAGCAAAAGAAATGGATGTGGTCCAAGGGCTTCTGAGTCCAATGGTTTTACAAACTCACAGTCTGTGATAGCCATGCCATTTTACTTGTATTGAGTAATAAATCGGAATGGTAGCAGTAGTCTAAAGTGGGAAGAAGAGAAATGAAACAGAAAGCTAGCTCACTAGTAATCCTTAAGGCTTTAGTCCTTAATGGAGTTTTTATTGCAACTAAAATTTGATTGCCATCTCAAGTTATTTACCTCCCTTCTAATATCTCAAATTATTCTCCATTAATAGATTACATGTGCACATGGGTACAGGAGAACACACACACACACACACACACACACCCTGAGGGGGGACGACGGGGAAGGGACAGAGAAAGAGAGGGGAGAGAAACAGATACCTGGCCTGCTTTTCTAATTGTAGGTAACAGTTAAAAGAACACAATACCTGGATCACAGATGACAGTTTACTCCGCAAGTACTGAAAATTTCAATACTGTCTAAGTTCAAGTCTGCACTGAGCCAGTATTACTTGATTTAGAAAATGGACATAAACCTACTCCACCAGGGAATCAGCAAAGGCAAGGTGCATTAGACATGCATTTGCTTATTATCATTAATGGGGCTATCCTTACATCACATAGTCTTAGCATTCACCACACAGGCAATCTTATTATAGGCAGCATCTACTAATGTTCTCATTTTGCCTCAAAACTGAGAAACCATAACGTAACACTGCAATAAACTACTTTCACATTTCCCCTTACAGACGTTCCCTGTCTCAGAATCCCCTAAAGATGCCTCCAGTCCTTGCACTCTGACAGTTTATCAGATTCTCCTATTTTTAAGATCCTGAGGGTGTGTGTGTGTGTTGAGAGAGAGAGAGAGAGAGAGAGAGAGAGAGAGAGAGAGAGAGAGAGAGAGAGTGCTCCAAAGGTCTACTTTCTTCCCCAATCACTCTCCACCTTATTTTTTTCAAGACAAGTTTTCTCAGTAGAATTTACAGCTCACCAACTTGGCTAGTCTGGCTAGCTTGTAAGCCCTGGGGATACTCCACCCCAGTACCAAAATTACAAGAACACTTGCTCCTATCTTGTTATACAGAATATTAGAATGCAACCTCATGTTCCTATAATTGCATGGGAAGCAGCCACCTTCCCAGCCTTGATCCTGAGTGTTTTGAAAAGAAAGGATTAGGGATTTTGTGGCATTTCTCAAGTTTGTGTTCTCTAATATTTTTCCTGTTTCAACTTTCATTGTGGTTCTTGTGAATAATCATCAACCAATCGCATGGGGTCAGGTATCACATATTACATCAAAGATGTAATATTCCTTGCCAATTTTTCTGCCATAACTTTCTCTTTGCATTTAGTACTCTCTTCTTAGGAATTAAATTGCTAATCCCATAAATTTAGGATATACAAAACAGCAAAATAAGTGTTCCACATGACTGATAAGAACCTCAAATATAAATTCACGTTGGGTTTCTCACAAAGAAGACCCTCTCATGAAATACTTACGATACTTTTTCCTTTCCTTTTTTTTTTTTTTTTTTTTTTAACACTTTGGTCTGGGATAATTCACTTGTTAACTGTAAAGATTTGTCACTCATATTGTTTTAATAAGATGTGGATTGGCCCAGTAGTCAGGCAGAAAGTACAGGTGGGGCAAACCTAAGAGACTTCTGGGAAGAGGAGGGCAGGGACACATTGGCCAGCAAGGGGCAGAGGAAGCAGGATGAGAATGCCTTACTGAGAAAAGGGACCAAGCTGTGTGGCTAAACACATAAGAATCATGGGTTAATTCAAGTTGTAAGAGTTTGTTAGTAATAAGAATGAGCAATAGGCCAAACAATTTATCATTAATATAAGCTTATTTGGAACTAAAAGACTGCAGGACCAAACAGGACAGAAACTTCTGTCAACAGCAATTAAGGTGTTTGTGTGTGTGTGTGTGTGTGTGTGTGTGTGTGTGTGTTTGTGTGTGTGTGTGTGTTTTTTTTGATTACTAAATACATAAGCACTATTATCTACATCATTCCCGTTGCCATCCACCTCTTTCCCTCAAAAAAAGAATAATGCCCTATCAATTAGAGGTGTCATTAATCATTATTGTTACACACACATACACACACACACACACACACACACACACACAGAGAGAGAGAGAGAGAGAGAGAGAGAGAGACAGGGATGGAGAGAGAGAGAGAGGGAGAGAAACAGATGGGGAGACAGAGAGAGCCATGTGTCCAGGGTTATTGCCTACATGATATTGGAGATCCTCTAAGGATCCTGGTCCTTGTGGAAAAAAAAATTCTCCTTCTCTCAGCTACCATTGAGTAACCTCTAGGTGTGGGTCGAGTAGTACTTGTGCTATCCATACTGGCATGTCAACTGGTAATGTAATTACACAGCTCTTATTCAGGCAACTACATTATGAGGTTTAATGGGTCCATTTCCTATGTTATGCTTAGGTGGTATTATCTAAAATCAGGCATCATGGAATTCTGGATCTTACAACTTTTCAGACTCATTTTCCATAATGTCCTTTGAGCTATTTTTTGTGTAGAGATTTCATTGCAGATGTTCCAGTTGGGATTGAAAACCCACATACCTTATTTATTCTGAATTATGACAGGTTGCAGACCTTCATCTGTTTCAATAGAAGTGTCTTTGATGAAGGCTCAGAGCTGTACTTATATGTAGATTTAAGACAAATATGTATAATAGAGCTAAGATGTATAACAGTTTAGAAAAAAATGGCAGTTACTTTCCAAGCCTAGTTAGCTAGGTTTATAGTATCAGGTATTAATTCCTTACTGTTGAGCATGTCTTTAGTCCATTGTACCATTGAGATATCTTGTGAGCACAGGAATTATTGTGGTTGAATAGGACTATCTATTAATTCCTCTCTTGAGAGTGTGCATACCACCTTCTGATACTACAAGAGCCTCCAGTATTTATTTGGAAGAGGGTTCCACTTCTCTTTTGTGTACTCACACTGAAGCACTTTTCAACTAATCTGTGTCAAAAAAAAAAAAAAAAGACTTTCTTCTATATTCTTTGTGCAGTAGGGGGTATTCTGCATTTTCCTCCATATCACTGCATCACATTCCTCGTTTGTTCACAATTTCAACACCTTTATATGATGAGATGATAGTCATTGTGCCCACAACTCTCTGATTTACTCTTTCACGTTTTCCCACCACTGTTCTGTTCATTTCAGTCTTCTATAAGGTGAAATTTATCTACATATTTTTCTCTCAACTAGGTCTCAGCATTGAAAAGAATTATATTGGTTGCACTCTTCTATATCAGTAATACGCAGCCCATCACTCTTTCCCTGGCAGATGCTCAAAGATAGTTTGATTTCACACAGAAACCTTATTTGACATGAACAGAAATATGCTTTTTTTCCCCTAAGGTAGGGAGTGTTATAAAGAAATCCATGGTTAGCACACAGGGAGTAGATTGCTTTTCTTCTATTGCATGAGTAGGAAATACTATTAATTTATGAAATTATTTTGTGAGTGAGGTTGCTGTTCTGCAATCTGCAAGTCTGGGATACATTTGATTTGTAAATGTCTTACTATAGAGTATAGGGTACACTACACAAACATCTGTATAAATCAAACAACATGTAGCAAGCTTTTGATCAATCGATTTTTTTTCTACCCTGTCTAGTGGAAACCCAGATACACATAATTATATGCTCATTATAGAAATAAAACAATTTTAGTATGTGCAAAGTGCTTCACTGCTTATGAAATATGTTTCTCTAGAGAGAAGGCCTCATTGAAGTGATGATGAAGTTCTCTTGACAGTATCCTGATTTTATAAGGGCCTCTGTGGCATTATTTTATATCCAACCTTTTGCATGTTTCAGCTCTAGCTACTGGAGTCTCTGGTCCCATGAAAAGCCCTTTAGACCAGGACTGGAAAGCCAGCCTATAAGTAATTGCTTGAACATCCATTTTCCCAGACCTGAATTTTTTTTTCATTTCTGTGTAGGTTACAAGATGATTATGCGTGAACAAAAACAGAAGGTACACACTGACAGGAAACAAAAGCACATTAAACCATGGAGATTTCCTCTTACATAAACCTGCCATTTGTTCTGCAGTTGCTCTGTTCCAAAGGAAGGCTAGCAAAAACTTGATGTATATACTCCAACTGCACTAGGGGGAACAACCAAGAGACACACCTTTTTAAACAGGGGGTATAAAAAGAAATTCAAGATCTATCAAGGGGCTTATTTAATCTTAGATATTGCCATTATAGTAAATGTAACTGAGCTTTGTATGTCTAACTGTGACTCTGATGAACAGAGGGAAAGTCTTATAACCCAAAAAAAAAAAGCACATTTAATTGAATATGTCTATCTAAGATTCTGATTTAAACTGATATATGTTTTCTTACTTTCTGTGTATTGACATACTAGAAAAATACACTTAATTTCTTAGGAAGGCAGAGACAGTATTCAAGGCTGACTTTTATTAGGAAAACAAACACATCTTCACTCTGGCTTGTTCGATTACAGATATCCCAAACTTGGACTTAGAAGATCTTATTTCAAGTCTCCATTAGTTTATCAGGTAATCATTAAATGGCTCTCAGCCCCAGGCTCCTTCCTATCAAATAAGAAAATTTAAGTCAAATCTACCATCTAGGATGCCTGTGTAAAAATCAAACCTCAACAAAGGAAGAAACTGTCCTTACATAGTTAAAAAGTTCTTCAAAGCAACATGCAATGTCTGACATATTTCAGTCTAGATATTCCAATGCCTCTTCATAGAGTTTTATTTGTGTCTTGTTTCTCTACTTTCTGGTCACCTAATTCCACACAACCTCTCTGAAACTTCCCATGCACACAGCCATGTAATGTAGTCCTTGCAAAATTACCTTGCACAATACCTTCAGCTATTACATTTGGTATCAAAGTTTACTTATGAAATAAAGTGGACTTTAATCTTGGAACTTTAATCTGTCACTGTGTCATTTTAAAACTTCACATTATTTGCTGAAGAAATGTTAATTCACCCTTCCTGTTCTTACTGATAGAAGCAATTGTAAAGGTTCTCAAGTAGTTCCCCGACTTGTCATCTTTATTATGTTCTTATATTATTTTAGTGCTTGAATTTCCAAGATATAGTTATCTCACTTACTTACTGATCTGGAACTACTTGGGTTCGATGTTTCCTTCTTCTTATACTTGAAACACTTCTTGAAAATTAAAATTAACATTAGAGCTTGGTACTGAAATGTTGAAATAGTTTCTTATAGATAATGTTTCTCCATCTCTATAAGTTCATTTTAAAATTTCCCACTAGGTCCTAAAGAACCACTCTGGATTGCTAACCTGTTTTTACAGACTGACAAAGGTATTTTACTATGAAGTAGTTTTGTCAGTTGATTTTTTTTTTTTTAGACAAAATACCAGAGAAACACATACATTATTTGGGCTCACAATCTGAAAGAAGAGTTCATCATGACAAAAACGTCATGGAGGCAGGAGCAGGAGGTGGTTGATCGGAGTAACTCAAAATCAGAAAGTACAGAAAGGTGAACACTCAACTGCTCTAATTTTGCTTCTGTCTGGGACCCCAGCCACAATCTGGGTAGGTCTTTTGTTCTCAGTTAAATCTTTCTGGAAACATCTTCTAAGACCTAGAAGTATTTTTCCATGGTGATTCTAATTCTTGTCAAGCTGACAAGGAACAATCATCACACCTCCACATCTTGTCAACCTGACACCCAAACATATCAGTTTTATAATATAGCATTCTGCCTCTGGTTCCTCGTGATTCATTTCCATATTATAATTCAAATTACATGTAGATGGTGCCTGAAAATTCCCTCATTCATCAATATTCCCAATGGTGCTCAATATGACCAAAGTCTTTTGAGGCTGAAGACTTTAAGCCACTAAAACCCAAGTTATATCTATCCTATATATGATAGAATGAGCATTCCGAGAAGAACAAAGAAATACTAGACCAAATGACAAAAGTGGAGCAAACACCAACTTGCACCTTCATATACAGCATTTGGAACTTCTTATTACATTTCTGAGCAGCTCTGCTACTACAGCTCATGTGCCTAAAACACACATACAACTATTTCTTGAGCAGGTTCCAATCCATACCTGAAATTGTATGTGGTGAATATCTCACAGCATAGCTATGATCCTGGAATATTCATTGTCATTTAAACCTTATATCTTCAGCTTCATGGTCTTGCCCCTCAAGACTTCCTTAGGAGGAATCCAATCCTGCAACAAAATGGCTGGCCTTAGTGGATTTCTGAAAACCTTGGTGCAAACCTTCATAATCCACTGATTCTTGCATCTCTCATGCCTACAAAGCCAGAATTAAGTGGACAACACAGTCATCTTGTACTGTCAGCTCAGTATATAATCTGCATCCCTTTGTATTCAGCCTTATACACAGTCTCAGGACATGGGCAGATGAAATCAGGTTCTTTGCCAGAATTCTAACCCAGTTCCTGATAGAATCTATTGTGGTGTTGTTTTGTTTATGATCTAACAGATAAAGCTTGCCTGAGGATTAGAAAGCAAAGCTAGCCACAGGATTCAGCCATAGAGGCCAGGAAGTGGTGTCCACACCTTTAATCCCAGCAGCCATACTAGGTAGCCATAGAAGCTGGGTTGTGGTGGTGCACACCTTTAATCCCAGCACTACTGTGGAATTTAAGGTGTGTGGATGCAGGAGTGCAGTACATTCAGTCTACAGTCAAGCTGAGGACAGGATTACCCCTTTTTGTCTGAGCTTTGGTAAAGGCAAGAACTCACTAGTGGCTTGGCTGATTTGCTCCTCTGATCTTTCAGGTTTTCCCCCTAATATCTGTCTACAATCTATTTTATACTTCTGAAACCGCAGTAACTAGGCTTCTACTCCCACATTTCTATCTGCATTTTCATTTTCGAAGCTCTCATCAGTATGATCTGTTAAGCTCTCCTTGAATCATCTAGGGATTCTCTAATCTACAGCTCTGAAATCTTCCACATTTCTCTTGCAAATCAGATCCAAAGGCTCCCGAGGCACATCAAGTTCATCACAACAATACCTTCAGTTTTCCCAGAAACTTTATGGCACCATTGCCCTATTACATATTGCAGGCAGGATTTGATTGCCAATCAGACAGTTTGTGCATTGTTTAGTTTTTTTAATTTCTCATTTGATAACATGTAGGGTACCTTCCTAAACCAAAGATGCTAGAAAGCAGCTTGAAGGAGTAACTAACCAATACAGGATTAGACTTATGGCCCACTCCATGTGATGGAACCATATCCAATGATGCCTCTGATACTAGGAAAAGGAGAATAGAATGGCCAGGGACCTAGGGTAAAACCAAATACTACTACTCTAAAAAACAAGAAGCAATCAAACAAAATTTAACAATAAAATAACCCCTAATGCTTTTGTACTATACTCATTGATCAATTTTTGCTGTTATTATGAGTTTTTGTTTTGTTTTTATCTGTTTTGCCAGAGAGCTCCCAGATAATGACATGGAGACTTCTTTTTATGAAAGCTTGGCTTATAGTTTAAGCTTGTTTTTAACTAGCTCTTATAACTTAAATTAGTTCATTTGTATTAATCTATATTCTGTCACATAACTATCATTCTACTTCCTCACTGGCATGTCTCTTGTCAGTGCCTAGATACCTCCTCCTACTTCCTTTCTCTGCCTGGAAATCCTGCCTATACCTTCTATATAGCTATTGGCCATTCAGTTTTTAATTACACCAATCACAACAACAAACATTCACCCAAATACAAATATCCCACAAGCTTCTTACTGTAGCAGATAAGGACGAATGCGGATACAACAGCTTGACATTACATAGGGAATAAGAGACCTTAGAATACTCAGCCCAAAAGGTAATGCCTCTGGTGACAGAGTGTCTTTCCTACTAGGTCCTGTCTCTCAGCCATTTAGTCCCAATAAACACGTAGAGGCTTATATTAATTATAAACTACTTGGCCAATGGCTAAGGCTTGTTATTGGCTAGCTCTTTCTTAATTATTAACCCATTTCTATTAGTCTGTTTATCTCCATGTTGTCTTGGTTTACTGGTGATGCCCAAGCTTCTTGTGCCCTCAGCAACTACATGGTATCTTTCTGACAATTGACTCTCTGTCTTCCTCTTCCCAGAATTCTCCTTGTATGGTAGTCCCATCTATGCTTCCTGCCTGGCTACTGACCAATTGGCATTAATTCATCAGCCAGTAAGAGAAATAGATATTCACAGCATACAGAAGAACATCCCTCATCATGTCTCTATCAAATTCTCCCCCTCAGGACTCAAGAGGCCTGTGGTAGAGGAGGAACAAGGGGTGTGAGAACCGAAGCAGAAGGAGGTCACCAAGGAAACAGGGAATGAACATGGTCAAAGCTCATATGAACTCACAGAAACAGAGGCATCACACACAATAGGTGAAACCAAAGGTAGTCATAATGTTTCTAATTATCCCTGAATTAAAAGCTAGATTCTGCCAAAGACAAAATATTGTTTTGTGTATGTCAGTCTCTATCAGATAGCTTTTTAAATTATGGGGGCGAGTCTATGAGAGGTAGGGGACCTCAACATCACAAGAAAATGTAAACCCAAAGCAGAATGAGATACCAATTAATACCCACTGGTATAATACCCATGTTCCCCATGGAGAGATACTCCCTTAGCCTAGAGACAGGAGGGAGGGCCTAGGTCCTACTCCAAATGATTTGACAGATTTTGATGATCCCTCATGGAAGGCATCACCCTCCCTGTGGAGTGGGTGAGGAATGGGATGGGGGGGGGTAGAGAGTATGGGATGATGGGATGGAGAGGGAACTGTGATCCATATGTAAAATAAAATAATAAAAATAATAAAATGACTATAGTAGAAAACAATATATTGGGTAACAATATTACAGTGATGATGTTCTGAAATGATTCAAGGTAGAAGGCACGTCACTTTTTAAGCTTGTTAAAAATCATTGAGATGTAAACTCAATAACAGTATGATTCAAAATATGCCTTTAAGAATAAAAATGTCAATATCTATGATTATTTAGTCTTGGAAGACCATTAAATTGTCTTTCACTACCAATCTATAAGGCTGAATCTTAAGAGTGGTAAATGACGTTTTCGGAGTATATTACAAAGAGCTAACTAATGAACAAATCCAAATAATACTGCCTGTGGTTCTCAAGTTCTTTGGAGCAGCAGGTGATCAGAAATTTTATTAAGTCCATACATTCGATTGGCAAAATTCAAAGGAAAAATAAACAAAGTTAAAGTGATTTATCCTTCCCACTGTATTTTCTTTAAAAAGACAACATTTTTAAAAAGCCTATGAAGCCACATGCAAAGGAAATTTGCTGTTTTTTGTGTTGCTATCTGTACTCAGACACATGTCAAAATATTCTTCTGTTACTACAACTTCAGGGATCTGTTTACTAGGGTCAAGGTACAATGGATGGCTATTTCTTAGTAAAAAATCTATCTTTTAGTCCAAAATTATGAACTACTTGTATGCAAAGAATTTTAATTCTTTTATATATTCAAATACTGAACATCATTGTGCCTCTGTCCAGCTACAGCTATCTAAATATCAATTTCTAAGAATGTCAAAATTTTCTTTTCCTCTTCTGGCAAAATAAGAAACAAAAGACAGATGGTTTAAGAAGAAAATCAGACACTGTATCTCTTGCCAAGGGGTAAATATAAGTACAACATCTTGTCCATCAAGGAACTTAGATCAAGGGCCTTTCTTAACTCAAATAAATGCTGACAGCTCCAAAGCTATGAGCAACCATAAAATAAATAATCAAAGCCACGAAAAGTACTGCTTCTTCATGTTTTCCACTGTGGTTTCTGGAAAAGGTAAATGTGTCATTTTATCAGGAAATGACCTGACAATTTTAACTACAAAAAAGGAGGACAACCCAACAAGGGTGTGTGTCATGACTTTTACATTTGGATATCTGTCATCATGCTTTTTGGGGGGGCACTGTTGAGGAAAACCTGCAGGAAAAAAAACACCCATCTTCATTTAATGGTACAAAAAAGTTCATAACATAGACTATGTTTGTCACATCACAAGTATCAAGACGCCAGACACAGGGCCAGTCGGTGACAACAGGTCCTGGTTGGTTTTCTTTGTTCATTTTTCTCCAACCAAAGCTGCAGAAAATTCAAGCTGGAGTATCTTTTAATGGCCTTTTACAGCCAATAAGACTTACTAGGCTAAAGGAGTTAGGGTTAGATCTACTGGGCCCATGAATCATCTATCAGCTATTCTGTTGGAAGCAACCCCAGTAAAAAAGAGGGGGGATCTTGGGTGTAGACAGAGAGTATGTGTGTGTGTGATCTTGGGCTGGATAGAGAAAACAATTTTAAAGATTTTTAAAATCCTTTTTTTTTTGTTGTTGTTTTTGAATCAATGAATACATGTTTCCCTATAGACATTAATCATATTGCTTTTATCAATAAGAACATGTCAGAGCTGACCAGTGGTGTCACATGCCTTTAATCCCAGTACTTGGAAGACAGAGATAGGTAGATTGCTGTGAGTTCTAGGCCAGCTCGGTATAAAAAGTGAGTCCCAATATAGCCAGAACTGTCAGAACTATTACACAGAGAACCCCCATCCTAATAAATAAGTAAATAAATAAACCTACATATCGATATAATCTAAACATATATATATATATATATATATATATATATATATATATATATATATATACACACACACACACACACACACACATATGAATTAGGAAGGGAACAAACAAGAGTTGGAAGGGGAAGAAAAAGAACAAGGAAGGGTATTGAGGTATTACTGGCAAAATCAAGCCCATTATTTTGAATCCTAATTAAAAGCAATAATAAAATTGAGCCAAACTGAATTCTAGTACCAAATAAGTTCCTACTATGTTATATTTCCAGGAAAGTATTTTAATGGCCTTGTGTCCCAGATACTTCAGCCATCATGAGAGGGCAGTGATGTCTGGCAAGCTCTCTTTGCACCACTCTGTGTGTGTAGAATAACATGACTGTTTTAAAAATTATTTGAGTGTAAATCATCTCCCAAGGCAAAGGTGTTGATCTTATTTAGAAGATGAGGATGTTTCCTCTTTAACCCTGGAGCTTACTGGAGGATGAAAGCCAGGGTTACCCCTCTGGAAACGACTAGGCTCTGGTTTACATTTCTGTCATTATTGGGGTGATAAAGGTTGATCTGTAGACATGACAACTATGGTCTTATGCTGGGGTTAGAGCTGGAAGAGCCTCATTAATCATGCTCCATTGTGTTTCTGTAAACACTGCAGAAACATGAAGTACAATCCTACTCTTAGTACCATCTTCCCAGCCTAACCCCAGGAAGCCTTTGAGATTTCCTTAAATGACTGGATTTCATTTCAGTCATTAGTTAACCCTGCCTAGTGGGTGACTCTGAATCCCACCAGGCAGAAGTAAGGGGATATGCATTCAAACAGTTCAAACAAGGCTTATCCTGTCACATAACCATTGAGAACAGTAGGAGGGATTTCCTTTCTCAGGACCAGTCAAGTTGTTGATGTGAATCACATAGTATCCCACATTTATTTACTTTTAGACACTTAATGCTATAAAGTTATACTTAGGAAAAGAGCACTAGAAGTGCTTCCTGTGAATATTCTGAATGAGATTAAAAGAAAAACATTATGTCTACCTGATTGCTGAAGTCTTTGGCAAAGCATTTTGTGGAAGAATAGGCTTGTTATACAACCAAGAGTTCAGGTCATTTTGTTGGTCAGAGAACATTGGAAATTCACTAGGTTTCTTCTGCCAGCATTCCAAAATTCTCTCTTGCAAATATTTTAGTTTTTATTTATTTACAAATACATACTAATCCTTTTCTTCTTTGAAATATCAGAAAACACATCTAGTTGTAATGAAGTAATCTTCAAAAAGCTGCAATAGGATATCTCAAAAAAAAAATAATAATGCTAAGGAGAACAATGGAATAATTCTATGACCAGAATTTGAGTATAATACATAAATATTTATTATAGTATTAGTAATTTAATGAGTGTCATCCCAATAGCTAAATTGTCTTTGGAATTTCAAATACTAGGTAGTATTGAATAAAATTAAGCACTAATGTTCTGGTAGTATTTCATCCCATTGGGCATGTTAGTCAGTTGTAGTCCAGATGACCTATAGCTATAGGTCATCTTAGAAACTTAGAAACTGGGCTAATTAAAAATTGTTTCAGTCATGTAAATTTATTTTTTATTTTTTATTTTTCAAGACAGGGTTTCTCTGTATTGATTTGGAGCCTGTCCTGGAACTAGCTCTGTAGACCAGCCTGGCCTACACTATCTTCCGAGTGCTAGAATTAAAGGTATGAGCCACCACTGCCCAACAGCCATGTAAATTTTATACTAATTAATATTTTCATATATTATATAACAGGATCTAGAGAAGCAGTCATAAAATAATACTAATAAAATATATATCTAAACAACAACGGGTAATTCATAATCATTACCAGAAATATAACATGAGTGTGGAAATGCCAATATATGTGCAGTTATATACTAAGTATGTTAACACTCAGCATAGAAATACAGCTATGGAATTGCTTCCTAATTTTTCATATGATGAAAGAAAATATAAGCATAGTTACTAATCATTACCTTTCATAGCTATATGGCATTAGTTACAAAAAGTCAATAAATATCTCTGAACTTATGTATCCTTTCAACAACTCTTGGGACACTGATTCTCTTCAGTTTTTTGTTTGTTTATTTGTTTGTTTTGTTTTGTTTTTTGTTTTCCCCAATTGTATCCTTTCAGAATAAACTACATAAACATATGATTTTTTTCTTTTCTACAAATAAAGGTTTGTGGTCTGTGTGTGTGTGTGTGTGTGTGTGTGTGTGTGTGTGTGTATGTGTGTGTACCTATGTTGCATGAGTATATGTGTATGTACCAAGTGCACTAATAGAAGCCAGAAGAGGACAATATTTGTGAGTCCCCAGATGTGAGTACTGAGAGCCAAACCCAGATCCTATGTAAGAGTAGCAAGTGCTCTCAACAACTGAACTCTGTAGCCTCCCTTCCTTCTCTTTTTTTTAGCATAGGAACAGTATATTGAAGCATGATCCTAATTAGTCTTAATAATAAAAGCCTAGAGTCAAATTTCGTGATATAAACTGAAAGATCAGAGAATTAAAGGACCCGCCACAGTCATAGTCATCTCTTACCTCTGTCACTCCTCAGACCAGAAAGAGCCAAGATCCTGTCTATGCCCTTCCTTGTCACTTCCTCTCTCCACCAAGTCATATTATGTCCCTCTCTTATCTGTACAGACCTCCAAACCTTCATGGTTAACTAGTAGCTAGTTCTACTCTCTGATCTTCAGGCAAATTGTCAAAACACAAACAAAATACCACAACAGTAAATAGATTTTCTTGCAGTTAATTATTTGCAACAATGTATATTTCTTAAATCTTCCTGTGTGCCAGGAATTGTATTTGGTGCTCATAGTGGAAAAAGGAATTTAGACAATGAGTGAAATATTAGAAAAACTCTAGAAAGTTATAGAAATTTAATGTTTAATTGCATAACAGTGGTAGGCATCTGAAGGGCACAGGAGCCGCTCAAAGATGGCACTGAGGGGAAGTCAGACGGGTGAGTACTGAGTTATTTACGAAAAAAAGATGATTGGTTGCCTAAATGGAACCAGATGACATCACTGCATGAACAGTTCCTGTTCACTAGGAAAAAGCGTAGGGTCCCTAGGCTCATGATAGGCTGACCTTTAAAACCATTGGCTGGCTGTTTTCCCGCTCTGCATTTTTTTCCTTTAAAAGATGCTTGCTATGGGAAAATAAATAAGTTCCTGCTTGATTAGACTCCTTGCTGTGTCTGATTGTCTCTGGGATTCTGGGAAGATGGGAAACAGGAGGGTAGCACACCTAACATTACTCAGACAAGTTCAGCTTTCCATGGCTTGGCTCAGACCCTTACAGGCACCTAACATACTCTATCAGAATAAGTAGCCTTTTCGGATATAGTGTGGGACACTATGGAAACTTATTCTCAGTTGCTCATGCCTAGAATCTCTAATGTGTAGGACATTGAATAACCACACAGAAGTAGCAACAACCCACACAAATCGAGGTTAGGAATAAGACCATTCAGAAGTAGGCAGCCTCTGAGTATTTCAAATGGGATACCAATAATTTCCAAATTTTACTATTGCTACAAACTCTTCCATAGACTGTGTAAAAGCAAGGGAACATGGGTGTCATCCAATAAAGCTTTTCTGACAAAAATCCCAGGTCAAATATTGGAAGGATTGGCAAACTACATATGAGATAAAATTACAAGAGAAGAGATGGGTAAAAAAGTAAGGAAGAGGGAGATTTGTCCAGATTCTGGCCTAATCAACATATAATGATAAATACCAATAAGTAATCCTAAAGCTCATATGATAATACACAGAATATTCTGAAAAATACAGTAATAGAATAACATATGATTATCAATTGAAGGATACCTTGAAGCAATACTGATGAAAACCCTGAGTTGTGTTAATCATTGTAGCAGAACCAAAGCTTGAAGCACCCATTCTACCATTTGTACACATTATAACGCAATTGTACAACCTGCTTAACAAATAAACACTTTTAATGCCATACTAAAGAAGAGTATTTGTTTAAACACCATTAAGTCCTAAAAAAATAAAAGAAAGAAAAAAAAAGTGTTAGGTACAGGGAAACTATTACGTTATGTGTAATATTTTGAAACGCTTAACAAAGAGTCACACGCATGGTGTAGAAAAAGGGGAAAATATGGAAACATTTAAAGAAAGGATGTGACTCACCGGAAGAGAGCCAATCTGAAAATTCAGGGAAACGGAGGGAGGAGGCCATGCAGAAATCCAGCTTGATAGGAAATAACTGCTTGGAGAGCAGATGGTGCACTATCTCATTTGAAGAGATAAGATGAGACAAGGATCAGCATTTATCCTAAAAAATGTTACGTTTTCTACTCCTTCTTTTCTTTGAGAAATGGTTCTGCCTGTAATTTGTTTTTATTCAAGATAGGAATTTCACCCTCCTTTTGAAAGATAATATCATTGCTATCACCTTAAAGACAGTTTTCTCAAGCTATCCTCTCTCTCCCTCCCTTTTTCCCACCCCCCTCTCTCTCTCCATTTTTGGCTCCCATCATTCATACTTTACAGATGAATGTGGAGACAGGGTGGTAGTGTTGCAATTAATGTTAAAAATGTGTGGCAACTCCCAATTTGCAAGAAATTGGCAGAAGCTCTTCTCTACTGTGAGTAATGGAGATCTCTGCCTGCCTCCTTTCTGGCAAGCTTCTTTCTTGGGTCATCACAGACCATTAGTGAGAGATGCTGCATGGTAATGCTCAGAGACTACAACTTCGAGCTTCAATCTGTCATCATTTTTAGTACTGAACATCCAAATATCCTCTCATACCTATGCTTACTACACTCCACCAATTTTCACCAATTTTCTATTCTCTAAACACTTGGCATTGTTATATGTAATGTTTGCTACTTTTGGCATGTAACCCACCAGCAAACAATGAAACATTTCATTTTTGTGTACGCTGAGCTGTGTCAGTGTGCTTTAGATCTCAAACTCCACTCCATAAACTTTTCAAATGCTCTCAGTCAGAAGCTAAGGACAGCAGAGTAGATCCTATCCCCAGCTCTCAGCTCCAGCATCATGAGCCCTGACTATGTCCAGATGTATGTGGGTAAGCTTTCATGTAGCTTGCCAAAATGAACGTATGGGAACAGTTGATAATTATGTATTCCAAGAGTATACATCTGTGTACACGTCTGTATATATATATATATATATATATATATATATATATATATATATATCACATATATGTATAGGTGTGTTTAAGTATGCATATGATTTATATTTTCAAAGAAAAATACTGAATCCAAAAATTAAATTCATTCTGTTTTGTTTAGAACTGTAGATGCCAGTTCATGTTCTTGCTATTATTATTATTATTATTATTTTAACTTTCATGGACTTTCCAAAGCTCCTTTTAGCCTTCACTGTCTATCATATGATAACAAGTACACAGGCATTACAACTAAAGATTAAGTGTTTTTAATGACACAGTTCATTTTTTAAAAATAGGGCAACAGTTAAAAAAAATTATAAAGAAAATGCACCATCTTTCCATCAAGTATATTGATAAAGCAAAGATGTGTTTATTAATCTTTAATTCTAAATGTACTTTGCATTTGGACTGTTATATTAAAAATGCAAAGTATAAGGTGGGTGAGGTAGTGAATGCCTTTAATACCAGCACTTTGGAGGCAGGGATAGGAGTTCAAGGTTTCAAGGCCAGCCTGGTCTACCGAGGTAGTGTAGTACCAGGACAGTCTATGAAGCTACACAAAACCCTATCTGGAAAAAAAAAAAAGAAAAAAGAAAAAAGAAACAAAAAAACAAAACAGGCTGATAGGCTGGGAACATTGTTCATTAATTCTTTTTTTTTAAATATTTGTGCTCTTTTATGATTACTATTTTTTATATTTTTTCTTATTTTATATATCAATCCCAGTTCCCTCTCCCTCCATCCCTCCCTCCCATTCCTCCCTATCTCACTCCCTCCATCTCCTCACTCTACAGGGAGGGTGATGCCTTCCAGGAGGGGTCAACAAAATTTGTCAAGTCATTTGGAGTAGGGACTAGGCCCTTCTTCCTGCCTCTAGGTTAGAGGAGTATCTCTCCATGGGGAATGTACTCCCAAGGCCCTTTCATGCACTAGGGATACATCCTGGTTCCACTGTCAGAGGTCCCTTAGACTGCCCAGGCATTCTAACTGAGACCCATTTTCAGGGGGTCTGGGTTGGTCATATGCTGGTTTCCCATCTATCAGTCTGGGGGTCCATTAGCTCCACCTTGTTCAGGTCAGCTGTCTCTGTGAGTTTCTGTAGCCTGGTCTTGTCCCCATTTTCTTATCCCTCCTCCCTCTCTGCATCTGCATTCTAGTTTGGCTCATTGTTTAGCTGTGGGTATCTGCTTCTGTTTCCATCAGCTACTAGTTGAGGGCTCTATGATGGTAGATAAGTTGGTCGTCTATTTCATTATCAGGGAAGGGCATTTAAGGTAGCCTTTCCACTGTTCCATTGTTAGTTGGGGTCATTCTTGTAGGTATTCATTAGTTCTTAATCACTGAGTCATCTCTGTATCCTCAGCACTCAGCAGGACAGAAACTAGAGGATTGCCAGAGTTTGCTGCCTGATGACTACCCACAAAACGCAAGCTTCAGTTGCAAGGAGAGATTTTGAGACACTTCCTCAAATTAAAGTGTAGAGAACGATAGAAGATGATATCTAAAGTTGTCCTCTAGCTTTCACAAATACAAATGTATAACACAAGCACATACATTACCCTCACTCACACACACATTTTTAATGTAAGAAGTAATGTCATCAGTCAAATATAACTGCAACCAAGACTGTGTGTTCATTTCTAATATTCAAAATATTCATACTTAAGATAGCTCTATTTTCTTAATGTGTCTTAGTCCTAACTTAATTCTCCCAGTTTCTACACAAAGTGGATAGATATCCATCTCTTATTAGCCCCATTAAAACCACAGAAAGGTGTTATTTACAATCAGTTGAAACCTTCATTGTTTTGTCTGAAACAAATTCAGAGTAAACAAGATTATAATTTAAAATTTTATAGCTCTAGAACACCAAATGCATTTTAATCAATATAAAACATTAAATCAAACTTTGCTTTACAAAGTCTTGCCTTGGCCAATAATTACTCAAGTAATTTGGAGAACACTCCCATATCCACTACTTAAAATATGCTTATTGCTCTGTATTATCCCAGGCTGATGGTTGTGATATAGCCCCAAATGATGTTATCAATTTTACAAATTACATCAAAGGATAGACATATGTTTCTAGTAACTCTAACTGTACTATTTGAAACCTCTTAGAAAGGCTGTTGCTCTTAGCACATATGGAATCCCAGCTTATAGGTGGTTAAAAAAAAAGATAAAGAATTCAAGGACAAATTTGTTAATATTGTGATTTTTTAGCTATCCTACACTACAGAGACCTTTTTATACACACACACACACACACACACACACACACACACAAACACATACACACAGAGACAAAAACAAAGCATTATAAAGAAACAAAAACAACGTGAGGGAGGATAAGAGAAGGTAATGTACTTTTTCAGTTCACATTTTGAGTTTCCCAAAAACATTATAACTGTTGCTATTGCATATGGTCAAGGTACCTGGAAAATAATGACTTCTCCAAATATTGAGAATTTTCTATACACATCCTGAACCAGGCTGGGTGGTAAGAGCAGACAGACTAGGAAGCATGACTCTAGCCATGATCCTTTAGTATTTGCTCTTCTGAAACAAGCAGATAGAATATTGTTGCTTCAGTTGACTATCATGACTATCATGACCTACATATATTTGATAAGGCCATTAGTTATTGTCAACTATAATTTTCCAGGTTTCTTTTACTCTAGAGCATATCTAGAAAAGGGCTTGTCAGTTTTACTAACAATATAAAACTTGGGAGAGTGAAAAATAAATCTTGAAGAACTTTACAGTGGGTACTAACTCAAAATTTAAAGTATATTATTCATTTTGTTAAACACTGAAGATGCAAAGAAAGAATTCATTACTGAGTAATTAAGTAGAGAAGTAAAGTAAGATTGAAAAAGTTCACTTGTTCAAGAAGAGAAAATATGGCCGATTTTGTCATATATATATATATATATATATATATATATATATATATATATCATAAGATTTTACCTACTTTACTGACTTCTACCAGTCCAACTGTAAGCATTCAGTGTGTCCCCAAAGGAATAAACAACATTTTTCTCTTTTATAATTTATTTTTATTTTGTGGATGTAGTTTTTGCTTTATATCTCTGTGTTCCACATATACTCCCTGTGTACACAGAGGCTAGCAAAGGACCTTGAATCCCCTGGCAGGAGTTAGAGATAGTTGTGAACCATCATGTGGATACCAGAAATTGAGCCAGGGTCTTCTGAAAGATTGGTCAGCACTATTAACCCCTGAGCCATCACTCCAGCTAAACACTAATCTTCCAAATAAATGCATTAAATGAATCAAAAACTCCTCAACTTGATGGCCTCCTGATAAAACTCTTTTTGTCTTGAAATTCCCCAAATATTTACTGAGGATTAATAAAGGAAAAATGAGAACCAAATGTAGATAACAAAAGAGAGATGTATTTTCTCGGACAAAGTAGAAATGTTGGTATTCATCAAACCTAGATTCTCTTTGCATCCTTGAGTTTTATCTTTTTTTTTACTAGCTAACTAAATCCAGACCCTATCATGAGTAGTCAGTGGGAAGAGAGATATGGCCAAATAGTAAAATGGGTTTGGTTTCTGGATTAGTTATTTAGTAGACAATTCTTTGCTTCTATTTTCTTCTTGGTCTAAATATTGTGGCTACCAAATAGTGTCTGAATTTTGTGCATCTGCGAAATTTTCTTATGTGTCCTCTTGAAGGCTTGATTGTACTTGGCAAAGAGAGAGCGAGAGAGGGATGACATAAAGTGCTTTTATTTGGCAAATGTTGTAAGCCCTTATTCCTGCATTCAGATTTATCAAGGCAAAGCTTGAGAAGATCCAGGACAAATCCTCCCCTTCCAAGCACTCGGCAGAGCTTCTAAGGCTTTTTCTCTTGGATTATTCATTGAAAAGTCATCTTCTGCTTTGGCTTTCTCAGATGCTCAGGGTCTGGTGAAATGAACATACAATTGACCCATTAAAACTTGTTAATTGCTGTAGTTTATCTATTTTTCTTTGTTTCTCTTTCATTAATGATACTTAGCAATTTGTCTCCAGAGGTATTTTCTTTTCACCTATTCATAAAGAAGATAATCTCACATTTTCTTCCCTAAAAAGTGATGTCTTGTGGATGAAGTCTCATCAACATCAGAATTACATTTCATTTGTTCACACTGAGCTGTCTGACAAATTAAAGGTTGCCAAACCTGCTTGTAGTCTATAATAAATACTTATATAGATAAGAAAAGAGTAAATGCAACATAAATACTTAAATTTTCCTGAATACAAAACAGGGTTGTTTAAAATCATTTAGCTGATCCTAAGCCAAGTGGTTATTATCTTATATCTTTATATTTTAAAATTAATAAAAGATATCATTTTCTATTAATCTTCATGTTTACCCATTAATTCTATCACATCAATGATCACTATTCTCTATTCACAGCATCTTCTTCCTACTTCAGAGGATTAGGTTTAATTTAAAAGAAATAAAATGTTAGGGTTTTCTCCCACCCCTTATCTGAACATCCAGAGTTTAAAATTTCATGTCCCAAACCCTGAGCTTAAAATTGAAGAAGTACCTTTCCCCCTAGCTTCCTGATTTTATGAAAAGCAGCTAATTTTGAAGGAATTTCTCTAAGTAGTGGATGTGTATATGTTAGTAATTAAAATTAAGTTGTCTTAATTGTCATTACTTAATCAATCACATCATTTTGTATTCAATCTAAGGGCCATTCAATCAATAGCTTTAGAAACCCTAGTGCAATATCCTAAGATATTAACTATTTGAAAAGTAATTTAATAGCCAGTATACAAAGAAAAGGCCTTAGTAATTTCTTCTCTCCTTGTTTAATTCTTCGAGGTCACATTCTGAGTTTTCAAATCAAGTTGAGAGACAATTACTGTCAGACACTTTTCACTTTATTTTTTGAAATTTATTTTTGTTTGAACTGTTGTACAAACATATTGTTAACCTGAGAAGAAAATAATGACTAAAGAATTGGTGCAGATTGGCTCTCCCCTACAACTTAATTTTTGCTTCTGTCACAATGACTGTCTTTCCCTCTAATCCAGTGTATAAAGGGAATCAAATACTTGGGCGTTCAGAGCTTTACTTTCACTGAAAAGATGACTTGCCTGTAGTCCTGCCCAATGTACCTCCACACTTGTCCCCTTTAGTCATCATAATATCAGGTGCCAGTTTCTCTTAGAATTGAAATGCAATCTCCACCTAGAGATTTTCATAAGCTCCCCTTTTCCCTACTTCAATTACATTTCTTCCTCAAATGCCCCAATTTTTGCAAACATGTGCTTTCTATTAGTGTTTTTGGTAGAAAAGTTGCATAGGACAACCTGAATTACCAAATATACCTATCAAGAGAAACAGATTCCTGTAAGTGTTCAATCAACAGTTAGTGAATGAAGCTATTTTCACATGGATGCTAGCACTACATGCTTAGTAGATGCCTTATAGGGGGCTCTGGTATGAAATCATGTTTGAGAAATTGCCTTTTGATGTGGTTCTGAGATTCTAAGTGTTTCACAAAGTGGTTATGCCATGCATATTAGCCTACCTGTAAGTCTTCACAGTCTGTTCTCACACCTGTCAGCCTATTTGAAGCAGTTCCAGAAAGGCCTCTTTGAGTTTCTTCTGTAAAAATGTGGTTAAGCCACCACTGCCTTTAGCCAAGGTCACTGCTTCTTAGTCATTTCTTCCTTCTACCCTTGTTATAATTTGGTCTATATCAACACAGCAACATCTTTAAAGTAAGCATAGTGCTAACCCTCTTTTGCTCACATACTTCCTGAAATTTCTTGCTCATAGTCATTGCAGTGCCCCACACAATCCTTGTGATGCGAACCATGAGCTTATATCCCCAGGAGCCTAATGATTTCCCCTTTCTTACTGCTCTGCAATGTATTGACCCTTGTTCTTTCTCCACATGGCAGGCTAGCTTCTACCTCCTGCTACCAAGATTCCAAGATTTTCTCCTTGTTATCTGTCTAGCTTTATCTGTCCAGACTACTCATTTACTTTTTCTAGGTCTTTGTTTAAAACTCCTAGCAAGGCCTATTCTAAACAACTCAACTTAAAGTGAAATTATCCCACTTCTGAGGACTTCCTGTTTCTGTGTCCTGAATTTCTCTTGTCTATATTAAATTCTGATCACCTATCATTCCATCTCTTTTCCTTATTTTATGAACTCTCATCTTTCTTGTGGCTGTGAGCCATAAGAGCTAGACACATTTTTAGAAAATATATTTTAATTCAATTTCTTCAGTGCTGTATCCCAGCCCTAAAGAATGGGAAGATATGATACCCAATAAATATTTATTGAACTAAATGGATAAAATATCTTATTGTAACAATCCCGCAAAGCACTGTTATCTCCACTAGCAGATAAGGAAACCAAGACTTATAAAACAGAAATAAATAGCTCCCTGAAAACCCGGGAGCCCATAAAGCACTGAGCAGACCTTTTCTTTGAGCCAAAGAGGTTGCCCCTGCCACATTTTCACAATCTTTTCAGGATTCTCTTTACTCAATTTCTACAGTGCTAAATAAGAAAGTAGTTTCAGCTCAAACCAGTACCACATCAAAATGAGAGAACAATGCAGACTACAGCCATGTTGAAAAGACATCTGCTGCTGTCATTTTCCAGCTCCCTTCTTAGATGACCCATGAGATCCCAAAGGCTACACTTGTCTGTGAAGTTAGCATTATGAGCTATCTTAAAATCAACTTTTCTTAATTTTTTGTTTTTTTCTCAGTACTCCACTCTCAATATTTCCATTCTATGGTCATTTGCCATCATCAAAATGTATGCATTTGAATACACATGTTTTCTGATGGAGAAATGTAACATTTGTATTGCAGTCATGTATATGCATATATGCCTGTGTTCATACAAGTGTGCATTCAACTATTAAATTTAACCTAAGTGGAATGGTCATGTCCATACTTTTTCTATTTCTCATTTCTCCCACTGCATTATATTTTCTAAATTTATACATTTATTTCTACACATACAGTATTTCCAAGCATATTTTCTTAGGACTTTTTCTAGATATAGGTCTTAATTCATGCTATATTTCTATTATTGCCATGACAAAAGAAAAAGTTCAGATTTCATGTGATTTATTGAAGTCCAGAAAACAGTTTTGTGGTATAACACAGTAAATTTAGATCTGCTCTCAGTAAAGAAATCTGCTTTTAATCTTCAGTGTAAACAAACACATGGATAGAAAAAAACTTGAAAAGGTGCTATTGTATGGTATCTTAAAGAGTCAGTTAAGATCAACAGCATAAATTTTATAATATTCACAAGAATCATCAGACATGACATGCCCATTATTGCATTTGTACATTTTTACAAAATAAATGATGCTTATGCACCCAAGTTCAGAATTTAGATAAAACATCATCAAGATAAAATTGTCTTGTTCTGAAATGTAAAGGTCACATAGGCTATGAAAAGTCATGTGAATACACTGTAAAGAAATGCTAAAGGAATACTATAAAACAACAACAACAACAAAAGATTCACTCATAACTTTTGCAGTTGAAGAACCTTAAGACCTGATCATGGATAGCAAAGAAGAATTCCAAGATATAGGTTATTTACCTTCAACATAACCATGCCATAAAATACCAAGTTGTGTTAGAGATAGTTGTAGAGGGAAAACTAGCTAGCACTAAGTAACATTAACCAACTATGAAATAAGACCATTGTCTTTCAAATTTAAAGATTAAACTGATGTCAGATCTTCTGTGAATATTAAAAATTGTGGATAGAATCCACTTCTCTTTTACTGTCATCATACCCCACATTCAGTCATAAATGAGTTACTGAATTGCGTGATTTGTAGAAGGGAATTTATTTTACCTTTTATGTCAACATCACAATGTGTCCAATTGTCCCTATTTTCTCCCTCAATTTTATTTTTTGTGTATTATAACTGCTGTTTACTGAAGACAAGGGCCTGAAGGCAGGAAATGATTCTGAACAATATTGGATCCTCCAAAAGGCTTCACACTTACTCAGCTCCCATGATGAGAAAAAATAAAAATACAGTGATTTATGCAAAAGAGAAATGAATTCATTTTTACCCAGTGAGAAATGACTAATGTTTTGATTCAAGAGACTTCATTTAGTCTGAGATCCAGAAAGTACACAAATCTTTGTTCTTAATGGGAATCAGGGAACATGTGGGGAAGTGTAGATGGTGGTTATTTACACTGATTCCCAGGAGTACATGCTAACAATAGTCACAAGGGTGAATACTTGAAAGCCCTGAATAGAAAGTCTACCGAGGCTGCTTTCCCTTTTTGGCTACTCAAATTACATTTTGAAACTACCTTCATGTATATACTATATTAATCCTGCTTTTGTTCCTCTAAAACATTGATGAAAACAAAGGACATTTTTGAAAGTGTGAATTGTTTTCTTTGAACAGAGCAGCAAAAACTCATACACAAAAGCTGATGCTCTTAAGTTCCCCCAGGGCATGATTCTAGGACCTCTGTTCTTGGATAATAACTCTAATTTGGTTAATAACTGGAATAGGAAGTAAAGAAAAGAAAAAAAAACAATTCATATAAATACTATCCACTGCCCTAAGATTTATCTTTGAATATATTGAAATCTGAAAGCCAAGGACAGATTTTTTTTTTCATTGCATTCTTTTTCATATATCCTTTTAAAACTCTCAACAGGAAATTTAAAATATGTGTACACAAACACATATGTTATTTTGATGTTTACATAAAACTTGTCTTTGTTGATTTGATATTTACTTAAATTTTAATACACAGTAACAATACTTGTTCAAAAGTTCCCAAGGGGATACACCATGCTGGTTATAAGATAAATGGCATAAACATTACTGATCATTTTAATTTTTTCTTTTAAATTTTAAACTTTTATGGATTTTAATGTCCATATATTTAAATCATTCATGTCAAATTGTAATGTGATAAAATAAATTTGAAGGCATGAACATATTCCTTTTTTAAATGTCTGTGTTATAAGGGGAAAAAAGTTCCTTTGTCTTCCTTGGCTCTAGTATTCAGCAGTTGGCATCTAATTAAATTGGTTATCAGGGTTGGAATCACAGAGCAAAGCCATCTCCCTTTTCTCCTGATTATGGATTGTAGTTTGATGGTAAAATTGTTGGTTGTATCCCTCCATCTTGACAGATTTTGTGTGACTAGTGTCTTTGACATCTATTTTTTCTGTCACCTTCACACAATAGATGCCACAAAACCAGCATCACCAAGCAAAATGTATTCCCATCCCCTTACAAAGAATTGTTTTCTATCTCTACCTTCCCTTGCTGTGGTGTATCTTTACAAAGAATTGTTTTCTATCTCTACCTTCCCTTGCTGTGGTGGATCTTTAACTTAGTGTATCTGAAAAGTCAGGACAAAGTGACTGATCACAAAGTCACTGTGGGTGATCTTTTAACTTTAGTTTAAAATGTGGTTAATACTTTTGAACTTCCCTACTGATTCTTTTAAAAATATAGACAGAATCATTTGCAATTAATTCTTTAGACATACTTACTTAATGAACTACCATTCAGCAAAATATTGTTTTCTGTGGATGACCTATGCACTTAGTTATTGACCTGGGATTCTACACAGTTTTGTTTGTAGGCATCCTCAGACAAACACACCCATTTCTCAAACATTTGCTCAAATGCATGAATATGATGAATCTATTACATAGTTTATACAAATATAACTGCAAAGTATATTTACTAACACATGCTAACAATAGCCATAAGGAAAAGAGATCTTTCAAGTTACGTTAAAAGCAGTGATTTATGGACACAGACACACGGAGGAAGCAAGGCTTCTCCAGAGACGTGCCTTCCTCACACACATTTTGCCCTTCTGTGTGCTACTTGTGCTCCCTCATAAGCTGATTTCCTGTATTTCCACATGTCAGGTTAGGCAGCTTTCTCTTATCTTAACTGTCCACATGGATTTTCCTTGCCATGCCTGGGTCCTAGTCTGCTCAAAACTCTTCAAAGTTGTTTAGTCTCTCAGCTTCTTATAATGTAGGTCTTTTGGGTAAAGGTAGGTGTATTTGCAATGACTTTGAATGGAGGTTAGTTTACGAGATTCTGATTTCACTGCCCTAGGATTATAGCTTATTCTTTGTCTAATCAGTAGAACAGAGGAACAGCTTCATCACATAGATTAACACAAACTCTATTGTATGACTTTATCTTGAGAGACGTGATCAAACATGCATTTACCCTGGGGTCAAGCACTGATGACAGATCCAAGAAGCTGTTCTACCTATGCCTTTTACTAAAGTGGTGAGATTACTCGTTACTTATATGACCACAGATGAGGGGTTCCATATACACATTAAGCCCACCTCAGCATTGGCAAAGATTCAGGAAAACTGCATCACTAGATTCCCTATACAATGTGGAGGCAGCTCTGTCAGGAAGTTACAAACCACAAATGTTCATGCTCTCAACCACGAAAAAGGGCCTTGTAAATCTTGTAGCTTTTATAAGTTTCCTGAGACTTGGACATTTTGTTTATTTCCAGTCTTTAAGAGTTTCCATTGTCTCTCTTGTCTTGGGGGAGGGGGGTCTTTCCAGTCAGAGAAGCCAAACTCTTCACAATCAAAACATCCTCCAGTGTGCTATGCTTTCCAAGATGATCAGACAATCATCTTGGACAGTCAATCATTCTGTGCTACATACAGTTGAAATTTCTTTAACTACTATGTGTGACTTTCTAAGCTGGAAGGAAAAGACACAGAAAAGAAAGAGACTTACTTGTATTGAGTACTTACTGCTCTAGTGTTTGCCTGAGTTTTCCCTGTCATTAAAGTTCTTTAAAACCATGACATGTGAAGGACACCAAATTTGGAGTCAGAGAACCTATATGCACATTGCTAACATTGCAATTCTGACAAACTGACTAAATCACTAGCCCTTGCGATTTTCAACTGGACTGTAGAGATAATGTTACATATTTTTGTAAATATCATTTGAGTATCATTGTCTGGCACATTTTATAACATTTCTTTCAGTGAAACCAAAGGCTATGTGTGGAACTCAGTATTTTAGAACCATTTGTCAATAGTTTGGTCTGGATTTCTCTGCAAAATACTGATTATCTTAGTAATAGAGACCAGATTCCCTGAGGGAGAGGTTGCTATTGCAAAGAAAAAGAAAAATCTAAAACCTCAATGTTACTGTAGAAATAGGGACATAATAGGGTCAGCAGTTGTTACTAACAAGTGCCAATAAAGAAATATAGACATGGAAAGGAAAGTACTGAAATTTATGGTTCATCTACAGAGATATAGTGGACTTCAGAGTTCGACTAATTCTGCCACAGTTGGTTCCAAGCCTAGATGGGTTTGACCTTGGCTTTTTGGTCTTATAAAACAATAGCATCTGGTTTAGAAGAAATGGTGTAGAATCAATTTTGCCCCTTTGCCTTTATAGACAAAGGATAAAATGGCAGTGGGAGGGAATCTGGAAAAATGATCCATGACAAAGGTAACTCCAACATAGTGATTTATCACTCACTTAGCTTTTGGGTGTAGAAAACAATAACAGTAGGAAAAAGCAGAACTTGAATGAAAATTCTTTTGGAAAATGAAAGTTTACTTTCCTTTTATTCCATCACCATTTTTTTGCTAGCCTCAATGCATCAGGTTTCTTATAATTTAAGTAACTCTAATGTATACTTTATTCTCATTTATACAATAAATGCCTTCAGATGAATAATAGGGAAAGCTAATTAGCAACTTATCAGTTCTGTTTTGGCCAGAAGCCACCTCTACTGAGTTCACTACCCTGTGAATGAACCTTAGCTCTAGGAGTGTTAATTAAACTGCCCTTTAAATAGTCATACATTCTAAAAAGGTGAGGTTATTATATTGTCCTAGTGCAAAGCATCTGGTGTTTCTTTTCTTAAAAAGTGGGAGGCATTGTATAAAAGTTGTTTATAGCATTTATTTAAAAAACTGCCTGAGAAATTTTATATAAGTTTTAAATCTAAGACAGGTAGATATTTTTGCCTTATATGAAAATGACAAGGAAGGACAATATCATATTTTTATGAATCCAAGGAATTCAATTTATTGAGCATATTTGTGTGAGCCACTTGTGACTAAAGACTCACAGCATCAGTTTCCCTGGGATATATGTACCAGAGATCTACAGACTTTCAGGATCAATAAGAGAGGCAGGAGACAGAGAGAGAGAGAGAGGCCAAACAAGTCAAGTATCAAGGCTTGGACTTCATTTATTTAGCTTCCTAAAATTAACCTACCTAGCACAGGACTTTTCAACCAGCCTTGTACAGGGCTTCTTCTTCTAAATCAGAGAGCAAGTCATACCCCCTTAGTTCTGCCCAGAAGTGTAAGAATCTCACAGATATATAAATAATGAGGGTACAAATATGAATCACTAGGGAATGTGGAAAAAATGCTTTATAAATGCATGGTTTCTTTCCTGTCTCTAGGTTAAAGCAGTTATCCCTCCATGGGGATGTATTCTCAAGGTCCTTTTTTGCACCAGGGATACATCCTGGCTCCAGTGTCTGAGGTCCCTTAGTCTACTTCAAATGACCTGTCAGATCTACATGACCCCAACTGGATGGCATTCCCCTACATATGGAATTAGGGTGGGGGCATGGGAGGAGAGTGTGGTTAGGGTGCATGTGAGAGGGCAGAGAGGGTAAAAGGGAGGGAGGGAAGAAAGGAGGAAAAGGGAACTGGGATCGACATGTAAAACAATAAATAAATAAAATAATAAATAAATAATAAATAAATAAAAATAAATAAATAGATAATAAAATAAATAAATAAATAATAAATAAATAAAATAATAAATAAATAAAAATAAATAAATAGATAATAAAATAAATAAATAAATAATAGAATAAATAAATAAAAAAGAACATGAGCACAAACTGACTAAAAATGCGTGGTTTCTAATCATTTGCTTAACACATATACACAGACATACACACAAATACACAAGAACAAAAATTTGAATTATTGGAAGACTTGCATAATAAGAATATTTAGTTGTTAAATCGTTATGCATTGGTATGTGCATATGCACACATGCAAAATTCAAAAGATAGGTGTTAAAATTGAGTTTCATCACTAGTTCTCTTAAAAGCACATCTAAAAACAAAGACAATGTTAAAAAGGAGGTTAAATTTGATATTAAATCTTGTGGTGATTTTCTCAAGTTCATGATCATTATTATATATGAATCCATAGGTAGTTCAGTTTTCCATTTAAGGATTTTTTTCTTTACAATAAAATTTGCCTTTCTGTGTTCAATTACAGTAATCAAACGTTATATCCAATATTACACTGGTTCATCAATCAGATATGATTAATAATTGCATTGATACTTCAATCCACAAGAAATATTAAGCATGAGAGGTCAAGATCATGATGGACAAATCTAATGAGACAGCTGGACCAAGCTCTTGGAAACTCATGAACTCTAGACCTGGGGAGACTCTAGACCTGGGGAGACTCTAGACCTGGGGAGACTCCAGGGGACCAAATTAGGCCCTCTGTATGTGGGGGACGGTTGTGAAACTTGGACTAGCTGAGGGGCTACTGACAATAGGACCATGACACAAACCTGGTACGTGAGCTAAATCGTTGGAGCCCATTCTCTATGGTAGGATAAGAAGCTCAGGCTTAAGATATGGTTGAGGGGCCAGGCCCTGCCCCATCCTATTGTGCCTATATGTTGAATCCTCATGGCAGCTCTTACCTGTGAGGATGAGTGGATTACAGGTGGGGTGCGGTGGGGGGGGTTGAGAGTAAGTAGGAGGAGGTGGTGGGAGGTAGGAGGAGGGGTAGGAGGGAGAACTATGTTTAGAATGTAGAATGAAAATTAAAAATTGTTAACAAAATGATTATTGGACATTTAAAAATTAATTTCAATTTATCTGTATAGTTTCATTGTAGGCTAATATGATTGAGCAATAAATAAGAACAAAGAGTCAGACAGTGGAGCCAGGATGTATCCCTGGTGCACAAAAGGACTTTGCGAACACATCCCCCATGGAAGGATAACTGCCTTAATCTAGAGACAGGAGAGAAGCCCTAGTCCCTACTTCACATGACCTGTCAGATCTACATGACCCCAACTGGATGGCATTGCCCTACATATGGAATTGGGGTGGGGGGATGGGAGGGAGGGTGGCTAGAGTGCATGTGAGAGGGCAGAGAGGGTAAAAGGGAGGCAAGGAGGGAGGGAGGAAGGGAAGGAAGGAGGAAGGGAGGGAGGGAGAGGGAACTGGGATCGACATGTAAAAAATTAAATTAAAAAAAAAAATACTTTGACTCCAAAATTTAAGTTTAAGGACAAGTTACTAGGGAAAAGGATTTCTATTTTTGTTTCCACAGAAAATGAAAAGATGTGGATTCCTTCCCGACTAATGTGGTTTGATCAAGCCAAACCACCTGAAACAGAGTACCAGGTGATCCTACATTCAAAACAGCTGGACAAAGCAACCTTACAGTCTACAGCCAGGATTTCTGAATCTTCTTTGAATCCCCCATGACAGGGCCCCTTACCAGCAGGAAGTAGATTGGAAAGAAAGACGCCCAAATTCCCAAATATTGCCTATAAATGTTTGTTTTCATTTAAATTGACTTGGTTATATAAAATAAAATTAAAAAAAAAAAAGAACAAAGAGTCAGGAAGGAGCAGTTGGTAAGTATTCTAAGAAGATTGCAGCAGTATGGAGATACACAAGGCAGGAGGATATCATGTTCTATAGTCTACAACATAATCAAATGTAACCAATATTGAAAATGTGAGGGGAAAAAGGAAGGGGGGAGCATGTAAAAAGCAACACAGGGAATTGATTTTTCTTTAAAAATTTTTAAAATTTGACAATTTACCTTTACAGGAATTGACTTTCTATTTTTTTTGTTTGTTTGTTTGTTTTAATTTTATAGTGAGGATCTACTTCTTCAAAGTAGAAGGCAGTGAGCCTTTTTTGGTGTCCCTCACAGCTATTTTATGCATCTGGGACAGTGTGAAAGCCACCACTGGCCTTATGTCACAAAAGAGTATAGCAGGCTTCCAGTAAACTTCATTCACTGGATTTTGAATTACATATCATTTCCACATGTAATGATATCATATAGTCTTCAAGTGTGTGTGTGAGTGTGTGTATGTGTGTTTGTGTGTGTGGGCTTAACTCTAGTCATTTAAAGTTCAGAAATGCACTCTGACTTAAAACTTGCATATAAAAGCTCACATTCAGGATTTATCTGTAGTTTGCCCACCTGAATTTGAGTATCTCCAATACTTAGTCTTCATTTAACTCAAATCCTGACCTAAGTCCATGACAGAGTATGCAGAACACAGCTTTTTCTTCTCCTTCTTGACATCCAAACTTCCATAAAATTTCAGAACATGGATTTCTTTTCAGTTTGAAAGCACTGTAACTCATTTATTCACTGTTGCTCCTGTATAAGAAACTGACAATTCTGAAAACTTTCTGTTTAAGCATATGCACTCTGCCCATACGAGCATCTTGCTGAACTGCATATCTGGCCACCTTACATTTCTAAATCCCCCTCACACTCTACTTACAAATTTGTAATACAGAAGAACCATAAACTTCAAGGTCACAGTCAGAATTTGATTCTTGTTTTCTCTACCCATTCATATAACTGGGCCTCTGACCCATTTTGGGTAGTGATGGATGTGACATAAATGATCTATGATTGGTTACAGTGAGAACTGTGATAAGTGATGTAAAATGCTAAGCTTGAGACATGTTTTAAACATATCATATCTCCATTATGAAAATTAACAAAATTCTTATGGACATTTTTTATTTTGCTTTGTATCTATACAGAGATCTAGATAAATAACAACATATTTTCAAAAATGTGTTTCATTTTTCTGACTTTCTTTTTGGGTTTTTCAGCCCTGACTGTCCTGGAATTCACCCTGGAGACCAGGTTCAATCTGTTTCCTCTGACTCCTGAGTGCTGGAATTAAAGGCAAGTGCCACCACCACCCAGCTATTTTCCTCATTTTGTTTTTTGGTTGTGTGTGCTAATGTTTATACATGCACATAGTTGTAACGAGTAAGGTTTTTTCTCCCACCGCCAATCTTGTCCCGCTGCCAAGCCTGCCCCAAATAACACAATGAGACTCTGTATTTGATACAATGCTGTTGGCCAGGTACTAGTTTCTCATCTGCTAGCTTTGTCTTAATTATTAACCCATTTCTATGTATTTTCACGTGGTCTTACCAGGGAGAGGTGGCTGGCAGTTCTGCTTTCTCCAGACTCTCCATCTTGACTCCCCCTTTCTACTTCCTCTTTCCTCCTTGTCTCCTAGTTCCACCTATCTTGCTTTCCTATTGGCCAACAGTGCTTTAAAAGAAGGGCTTTAACCTTAACATAGCAAAATATATAACACAACACTTATCAAGTAAGAATCACAGTCAACAATATTTAGTCCATTAACATTTAGCAAGATTTGAAGAAAATATTCCATCATCTATCCTATCTTTGTGTGTCTAAAGTCTATGTAACTTATCTTTAATCCTAAGGAAAACTATAACCAGAACTATCTGTCTTCGACTCCATCAAAGACTACAGAAGGATAATATATAAACAATAGAAACGACAGAGACAGCTCACTGTCTGGTCAGTCATCCGAAGTTCTTCTGTAATCTTCCATCTTCAGCCCATAGGCCATAGTGGTGTGTCTGGCAGACTCTTCAGCAAAGCAGGAAAGTTTAAACTGTCTTCTTGTTTTGGCAGTTTGTCAGTCACTTTTCTTTGTGTCCTGTAGACTTTCTGGCAGACTCTTCCATGAAGCAGGAACTCTGTAGCAATGTCCATCTTGAATCTGCAGTCACTTTTCTGTGGGTCCTGCATGTCCAGTTTTTACCTAAACAAGAGGAGAAATATATACATCACAAACATTGATCTTAAATTGTATCAATAAATGAAAATTCATTCCAAAACAAAGTATTCATACCTATAACATATTCCCCTTTTTACCTTTAAAAAGAGATTGGTTGTGGTCATTAACCATTTATAACCAACCCCATTTAAATGAAAACAAACATTTATAAACACTATTTGGGAATTTGGGCGTCGTTCTTTCCAAACTACTTCCTGCTGGTAAAGGGTGCTGTCATGGGGATCCTAAGAAATGAAGAAATCCTGGCTGTAGTTTACAAGGCTGCCTTGTTCAAGCTGTTTTGAATGTAGGATCACCTGGTACTCTGTTTCAGGGGGTCTGGCTTGCTCAAGCCACATTAGTCTGGAAGGAATCCATAGCTTTTCATTTTCTGTGGAAACAAAAATAAACAAAAATAGAAATCCTTTTCCCCAGTAACTTGTCCTTAGACTTAAATTTTGAAGTCAAAGTATTTTTAAAATATATAAATTGAATTAATCCAGCAGTATTTCTTTTATCAGTTGTTGTTATTTCCTCAGCAGGCAAACAATGTGAAGACAACAGAATATCATATAGTATCCACACTTTTTTTGTGTGTGTGTGTGTGTGTGTGTGTGTGTGTGTGTGTGTGCTTTTCATCTTTACGTGGCTTTTTTACTTGCTCTGTTTTTTTTTTTTTTTACTTGCTATTTTTTCATTTTTGAGACAGGGTTTCTCTGTGTAACTCTTATCTGTCCTGGAATTCACACTGCATACCAGGTTTACCTTGCAAATTACAGAGCTCTACTTGCCTCCGGGGTGCTGGGATTAAAGGCATGTGCCACTACATCCAGTTCCTCTTTGTCTTTTTAAAACCATTTTATTCTTTTTCTCTCCCATGTGTATGTATATTTTAAAACACATTGTAAACCTTTATCTTTTTTCTGGCCACGAGTCTTTTATCTGGTAAACAACTACATTGCTAAAATGAAAGTCATATTTGTTTCTGCCCTGGTTTATCAAAGATGGTGGCAGGTACCTTTACAGCCAGCAATGAGCAGTGCTTATCGCCTTTGTGCATGCTGCACCCAGCAGCCTGTTGCTGGCTTGCAGATGTGGTCACTGCCATTGCCAGCTCTCATACACACCAATTAATTGTTAGCAGTGCTTTTTTAAAGCCCTGCGTGGTCTTACCAGGGAGAGGTGGCTGGCGGTTCTGCTTTCTCCAGACTCTCCATCTTGACTCTTCCTTTCTACTTTCTCTTTCCTCCTTGTCTCCTAGTTCCACCTGTCTTGCTTTCCTATTGGCCAACAGTGCTTTATTCATTAACCAGTATGAGAAACATATTTACAGAATCACATCTCCCATCACAAAGTAGCCTTAAGTTAAAGTTAAGTGTTTTTCAATTACTCTCTAACATCAATATCATTATCACCATTATTTATGATTATTATTATTTTAAAAAATTCTGTCATTGAAACTGAGGATTACTTATTGTCTAGATTGGCTATCTGTGGAGCTATCAGAATCTGTCAGTCTTACTCCACAAGAGTTACAGTTGTATGTCCCTGATCCTAGACAAACAAAGTAGTATATAAAGGGACATATTCAGGACATGCTGGACATGCAAAATAGACATTCATGGTTCCTCAACAAGTGGTTTACTAACTGTACCATCTCCTTGGCACTAACACTCAGATTTTTGGTCCATAATACACAAGGTCTTTCATCAAGCTACCTGAAAAATACTAGAAATCATTACTGTATGAGAAGAGCATCAAGCTGTCAGAATTCCTGGACAATTTTTTTTTTTCAGTGATGTCAAGGCCCTTAATTTTCTAATCTCTGTGGCTTCTCATTTCTTACAATTGTAGCTTTTTTATATCTGATTTGTAAGTTAGTCCTTTTTGAGATTCTGGGATCAATCTGAAACAGAAACTCACTGACTTTGGAGAAATTCCTATACAACTTGTTGGTTAATGGCCTCAGCATCCTTAATGATAGTCTTTAGCCATCTATTCTTTCCAAGGACCTTATTCAGCTCTGCCACTTTTTTTGTGTAATTTTACTGCTGTTACTGTTGTCTTTCTAATTACTTCTCTACGTATCCTTGGAATTAAAGTCTTAATTATTCCTTGAAATTTCCTTTCCTGAATATTCCTGTCTTATTCCTAAATTATACCATGTCACTGAAATTCTGTCATTGACTAATAGAATTAGTTGTCCTTCTACCCATGATTACCCTTCACTTCTCCTTATTTGCTTTCACAAATTTCTTTATGGATATACTTTGATTCTAGGCTATGTCTTATTCCCCTGACTGTTGTACTTGACTATTTATTCTCTGTCTTTAATGAATATTTGAATTTGTGTATACACAATACAGTATTCACTTGGTAGGAGACCTTGAGACTGAAATTAATACATATGTGAGGTGTCATGGTAAGAATAAGGGAAGAGAATGAATGATAGGTCAGAGAATAGGGGTGGATTAAACAAAACAAAGGATGTAAGTATAAAGCATTGGAAACATAAGACTATATAAGCTAATTAAATATATTTTAAAAATAGTTTGAAAGAAAGAACCCTATCTGTTCAGATAATGTCAATATTAAAAGCCAAAATGAAAAAATATGACACACTGTCTTCTTTGTTGTAGATGGATGTTTCTGTCTTGCCATTCAGGCCCAAATAAACACACAGAGGCTTATATTAATTATAAATTGCTTGGCCTATTGCTTAGGCTTATTACTAACAAGCTCTTACAACTCATAATTCTTATCTATGTTTAGCCACATGACTTGGTACCTTTTCTCAGTAAGGCATTTTCTTCTTGCTTCCTCTGCATCTGGCTGGTGACTGTGTTTCTGCCTTTCATCTTCTCAATATAAGCAAGTTTAGACTATAACAATTAAAGTCTATTTCCTCTTTTAAACAAATGCTCACACATGTATCTGAATACACAAATAGCTCCATTTTCTCAATATATGTGTAGGGGGTACAAAATGTTATAAAATATTTGTTATTTTTAAAGTAAATGGTTTATGGGAAGAAATATTTATTTTAAAATGTTCAGAAGTCCATGAATTCTGCTCACTCAAAGACAAAAGGTTACTTCTATGTCTAAAGGCAGATCTCATGGAGAGTCTAAACCTTTGCTTCTGTTTCTTAGAAAACACATGTAGCTACATTTCAGTCCCTAAATACCCTTTTCACAAACACACAGTTTTTAAAATTATTCAGAGAATTATCCTTGGAGCTATGCACTAAGCACCTACTAAGTTCTTCATTTAATGTTAAGCACACAATTTATATCTTATATAAAATAGTCACTCCATTATATATTCCTCAATGCCATTCTGGAATTGTTTTCTCAGGATGAGGGTTGAGTTATTTATTTCCCTGCTATTTCACATATTGGGTATAATATGTGTATAAATTATACTTATACACTCCTAACTTAATGTATGATAAGAGTAGTGGAAACTTCACCCCTTCAGGCTATTTAATTCATAAACTTTTGTTGAAAATCCCTTTTCCTTTATTTTAGATGTGATACTAGATTCTAAATTATAGTACTTGGTAAAGTTGGATTTGAACTGTCCTCGAGTATCTTTTAATATTGTTGGACAAAACACAGTGTGTACTAACAAGAGAACATATCCATATTGCACATTTTGAATTACTAGGCTGGGCAAGCATTATTGTATCCTGCTCTTTTAGAGACAAAAGAAAATGGGAGTTGTTTTTCATTGTAGAGGAACACATTATTGCCATTCTTCTATTAAGTATGTCAGAAAAATTCAAATTAGGTCTTCCTAATTGCCTCTTGCTGTTGATTAAAAGCTTTAAATGCCAGAAGAGTATTTTATTAATATTTCAAATCCTGGGGATGCCTGCAAGCAGGGAGAATTTGAGTCTGTTGCAGATGTTGTGGTCATAACAGGATTTGGTTTTGTTGCAATATAAATTGTCTTCTTGGTAACATAACTGCTTCATGGACATTTTTAAATATCCTCTGTCATCATCACCATCATCACCATCACCATCACACACACACATACACATACAAACATAAAATATTTGAGTTAGGCCTGTGGTAGGGTATAAAAAGGAAGATGGTAGATAACAATAAGGCTGGATTTTTCTGATTCCTAATCTAGAATCTGTTATTAGTTCTTTTTTTTTTTCTTGACGTAAGAACATACTTTGAGGAAGAATCTTGGGAAGGGAAAGGTTTATTAAAGGTCATAGATTCAGCAGGAATACGATCTAACCATCATGGTGGGTAAGCAACGATGGCATGAAGGTGAGACGGCTGCTCCCATTGAGTCTGTAGTCTTGAAGCAGAGAGAGATGAACGCTAATAATCGACCTCGGTTTCTATTATTTACTTTTTATTTACATTGGATCAGAGGATAGTGTCACTCACATTCAGCATGAATCTTTCTTTTTAAAGAAATCTCACAGAAACACCTAGAGGTATGCTTGCATGGTAACTTAGAGCTGACAGTGATAGCTGACAATGGTATTTAACTATCACAGACTCCATATTTTAACTCTCCCTGAAAGCTGTACAAATACAAAGTGCCATATGTCACTTAAAATATGCTAAATTTCAGTGTCTGGGCTTCAAGTATTAAATTGTACCTATTGAATATAGGGATGGCTTTCTAGATGAGAGAATCTGCAAATGTAGCCCAGAAAAACTTCACATGGAAAAATGTGAGTGTTGGGAGCTAAATCTTTGGTCCCATAGCTGTTGTTAACTATCAACATATCTTGGGACTAAATCATTTTAGTTATCTGGCTTTGATTGTTTAGTCCTCTCCTTCCACCTCCTCTCAGTACTATACCCAGTAAGTTGTATCAAAATATGACACTTAGAAAAAGTAACTATGAGTAATTAGGAAGTATTATTCACAGACACAGTGTCAGTCCAGGACAAAATTCTTCAATCAATTAGTATTCAGCAAAAACATAATGTGGGAGATTTGAGAGCTGTAAAGACAAGGTCGTTGTGTTCAAGAACTCACCATCTGTGTTTTGAAAGTAAATTTCTTTTAACCCTGATATAATTCCAAGACTGCTAGTACAGAAAATTACTGTATGAGATCAGAGATCAGAGACAGCCTTCAGTTGAGTTGTCAGATAAAATGTGATATCAGATGACATTCACAGGACTAGATATAAATTCTTCTAAAACACTGATTGACTGTTTATATAAAATTATAGAAATGTGATTTCACTTTCAAAAGAGAAAAAAGTTCAGTTTAGAAGAATACTACCAAGTCACTAGACTACTTTCTTAGTCACAGATCTTTCAAAGATTATTACTCTAACTTGCCTAGTCATTATGTCTGTTAATGGTAAACTATATCTATGACAGTTTAACTGCTGCAATCTGTCCTTTGATGCTGGCTGTGAGAGAGTCAATATTGACTCCATGGCAACCAGTAGGACCAGACAATAGAGAGGTATGCCTATAGAGCTCAGAGGATAAGGCTATGGGAGGAGGGGAAGCATATCTATGCTGGTCTCTTAGGCAGGATGAGGAATACTGAGATTTTTCACCTCAAACCACCTATCTGTTCCTTTCAAATATGCCATTGCCAATGAATTTAGTGCCATCACCTGGAACAAGCCAGTTCAGGCTACAATTATAGTCTGAGAAACACATGGGAGAAGGCATACTCATACAGAGAAAGAGAAAAGTCAGAATATGAGTCATCCATTGTGCAGCACCATGGAGATATCCACCCTGCACATAGATTGTTCAATGATGAGTAAACAAAGGCTAAAAGAAAATAACACAGTTACAGATTGATGGAAGGGTCATTGGTAGCCAAACAGAGGTGGGACTGGGACATGCAGGTGAGGGGACCTTTCTGGTAATTGCTTAATTCCTCAGATGCTTATCTTCTCTTTGGCAAGTCCCCTACTCCCCACTCCTCAGCAATGTCCTCTCCTAAATAACAATGGGACCTAAATCCCTGTTTTTCTCCTTTCCCTTCCCTCAGAGAAGACCAGTGTGTTGCTAGAAGTTTGTGTGTGGTTAAGGCCTTTGGTGGTCTTGGAACAGTCAAGCTTGCTTTCTTCCCTTGAAGTCCTTCCTGCCTGTCTATGGGAAAGGTGTACTCTGTCTAATAAGCAGGTTTCACTGCTTTGATTAGGAGACCTATTTGGGAAATCTGAGAGTGAATGTTCAGTACTGTCCATGCTCTAGCATTAATTACTTCCTGTGCTCACCACTAGCAGTGTATTGTGATTGTGTGTAAATCCATATTGATGTCAGTATAAAGCTACTGTATTCACTTGCCTGCCTTCCCTGTGTATCCTCCAGTTATCTCAACATTGGACAGAAAGAAATTTATTAGTCTGCCACTAACCCAAAACTATACAGAAAACTATGTTTCATATACATTTATATTTATTTTATATATTTTATTGTAACTCCTGGACATTTTACACATTACTAATTAACCATGTCAAAGAGTTTTTATCATAGCCTCAAACTGACCTGACACTGGCCTGTTTAAAAAAAAAGAGCTATCTACTGGGGAGCATCAGTCTTACCTGGCCAAGATGGAGGAAATGGGATAGGTGAAGAAGTTCATGGTCAGTTGTTTGTAATGTTTATAAGCAGCCCCTTAGTCCCTTATATACAGCAAGAAAGGACACTAGCAATGGAGTGGCCAGGCATCTGCATTTCAATAAAGTTTAGAACATAGAAGCTTTAAATAAGTATGGAGGAAAAAGTCAGCAGTTCAGGTTTATATTAATAGCTCTAGAAATTGAAAAACAACATTGGTCCAGGTTTACCAGGAATGGTGAACACTTCAGGACACTGCTGTGTTTGCTAACTTCCAAGACAATTTGAACTCCCTTGCTACCACCTGAGAGAATATGCACAAATATCAGACTTGAAAACATAAGTACAGGATAATTTATTTGTTTTCTTAGTGATGCTAGTCTTTGGCATTCTTGGTGTGTTTAAAATCAAAACAGAGTGTTGGTTATGTCTTTAAACAACCCACAAGAGTTATGTGCACCAGGATGGGTTGAGTAGTGGCTTTGGAATTATTTAGTGAAGACTACAACTCACTTTATAATAAAGCAAATTACCTTAAGCCAATCCTCCAATAGAAACTTAAGATACAATTCATAGTGTGCAAATTAAAAGAGGCGTTGCTATTTCACATACATACAACTCCATATGTTTTCAGTTTAATAGTCAAGATGAGTAACAAAGACAAGTGGTTTATGGCATCTGATGTGAAATTTCTACCATGCTGTTTGTTTCTGGGAAAGATCCTATAATTATATGTAATTTGGGGAGAAGCATCCTACCTTATCTATGGATCCAAAAGATTAATGTCATTCCTTAGGCTCTGAGTCACTGACCTCAGGGTGTTCTCTATCGCCAACAGTAGAAATCCTGACAAACTGGTGATAGTCTCCTAACTCCTACCACATGCCAGTAGGTGTTAATCCAATTATTAACCATGTGTCTGGACTCCTTTGGGAGCTTCTTAATTTTCTCTATCTAGTTTGTGCTTTTTGGACCTCAATCCTGATAGAAAATCTATCAGCTATCAGGAGAACACAAGACACACATAGCTAGGCTAAGCACATTTTATTCTTGTATTTGACCAACTTGCAAAGCCCATTTCTATCCCTCAACTCTCTGTGTATGTGCAAACCAGACTTTTGCTATTTTTCCATACTTTGGTCATTTTCACTTTATTATGGATTTTGACAAGGATATCAGACACTCGTGTTTTAAACCTGTCAGTCTGTGACACTTTATTTCCAATTTACAGCCATTTTACTGGCTCTTCCCTCACTTCTGGGTGTCAGGCTGATGATGCATCTATTGACTGCGCATGAATCAACGGGGAGGGGGGGAGTTTAGTCCTTTGTTAAAGCAGCTATTTTGGTCTGGCAGTCTCCAATTTATCAGTGCTTTCTTTTCTCTGTCTCTCCCTGTGTCTGTCTGTCTCTGTCTCTTTCTGTGTATGTGGAGGATCAGGGAGGAAATAATAGTTCTTAAGGAGCCTTTTCAGAAATGGGCCTCTTTAGAAATGAGTCATCCCTGGAGAAAAGGAAACCAAAGGAACCACCTTTTGACTTGGAGGCAATGGAGAGTGTCTTCAATTTTTGAATCTGTAGTAGGTCAAATGTAAACCATGACTCAATGCCTGACTACACATAGATAATAAATTGTAGTCTTTAAAACTCACATTAGACAGTATGTACTGTGTACATATTTATCCCACTGCAGGTAAAATAAATCAAACACATTTTATGATGTGTTAATCCATTCCAAACTGTGGTGAGGGGATGTCCTCAATACCCATGATAAGGTTCCTGACATTTGAATATGTAAATAAGAAAAATAGAAAACAAAGATGAATATATACTGGTTTCATATTTACCCCTCAACCAAAGATATTTGGGAATAAATGAACATTCACAGTACCAACATTTCACAATGATAAGATAGTATATCTTTAAATGAAACCAATGGCTTTTTGAACAGTTGTTAAACTATTTGCCCCTGTCATTAAACGATTGTTTAGAGCCAGACTCATGAACTCTGTCTATAAAACCTGAGAAGACTCTTGTCTCCTTTCACAGCATAACTAACCCATGCCTTCTACATTATGATGGCAAGAATCATTTAAAGAATGCACAACTTCATCTTTTCTCATTAAAGTGAAAATATGCAAGGAGTTTGTGCATGTGATACTAGAGACTGTAACTAGAGCTGTGCGCATGCAAGTACTTTATCATCGAGCTGCATAACCAGTCAACTTTTGACTTTGAGACTTGATCTTATTTGATTTCCTGAGGTGTTTTTTTTTCTTCCTTTCTTTTTTTTTCTTTCTTTCTTTTTTGTTTGTTTTTCTTTTTTTCTTCCTAATACAGATATGTGTTTGGGAAGAATGTACTTGTTTGGTATAGGAAATTACAAAGTTAGTTCTGGTTAAAGCACGTTTGGATTCTAAGGAGCAAGGAAGAAGTCTTTATTCCAAATTTGTTTTCCTTTCTTCTGAGGGAATGCAAATTTTGTGTTTAATGTTCTGGGCCATGCTACTGGGAATCATTGAAGGCTGAGTTAAGCTAGCTGAGTACTTTGCAAATTTCCCTGCTTGTTTTCCTACTGAGTTGCCTTGCTTCCTTGGACCACATAGTTTTCTTAGAGACAAGTCCTCAGACCCTTGTAAAATTACAGGGCTCTAAGCACTACAGGTAATTTTGTTTGACAGGTGGCAGCCTTTCCCCCCCTCCCCTCTGGCTACAACCTGTTGATTAAAATCTAAACAGTGAAAACTTTGGATGTTGTTACAATTAGAAGAATATAGGTTTGCCAGGTTTGGCATGCATTACTCAAGGAGATTAACACACAGAAGATGCTTGATTCTCCTTACCCTTGTTCAAGTCCCTTGCCTTCAATGGGCACTGGAAAATGGATGTCACAGTTCATGACCCTTTAGAAGTTCTAACAGTTATTAAAAATGTCATTTTTCTTTTACCTGTGCATTTAAACCCGTAACAGTTAGACATCAAAATGTGTGGTATATTACCTTGAAACTGTGTGAAATAAATGTTCAGTAGAGTTTGTCATATACCATGGATTAAAACATAATGAACCTTACTCATATTCATAAAAATTATCACTTTTTCTATGGTGTTACAAAGGAAAGTTAGATTCTATATTGCTAGACACATTTTATCACTGAGCTATGTCCCTAACACTCTCTCCACTTTTCTCTGATGACACGGTCTCACTATGTAAGCTAAGATGCCCTAAAATTACAAATACTTTTTAATCTTCTCTGGAATTGGTATGTCAGGCTGCCTTTATCTCACTGGGATGTATTATTACTACTATAGTGTGTTGCTCTTTTTCAAATGCCTTAGCAGACAATGGATTCTGTGGTTAACTTTGGACCAGCTGACTCTCTAATATTTTGTATAATTCAGAGGGTTTTGAATGACTTCTAATTTTGAATTCCTCTTAAAGATGCTTGACTGATCATGACTGGAATCACTCTTCAAAGGCCTAAGTAGGGCACATTCTGTTATTATAAGTCATCATTATTTTTGTTCCTATGGGAGAAGATGAAATGGGAAAAAAAATGAGAAAAAAAAAACCCCACAGAATTTTAATACTCAAATATCACATACCACAAAAATATAAAGCTGTGTAAAATAATATTATTTTGTTTTTTTGTTTTTTTTGTTGACAACAGATACTTTATTCTTATACTGTTCACTTCAGTCCTGGGGCAGAAATTCAGAGATTAAAAAAAAAATCTACAAATGTCCCCATAGATACTTCAGTATCCCCCATTTTTGATAGTGAAGTGCATAATTATAATAATGACATTGAGTGTGAATTGAGAGCTCTTCTAGTGCTAGGCACTCAATCCAATAATTTAAATTATTAAACAAACTGATCTTTACAGTACTATTTTCAATATTCCCTTTATATAGATGAGGAAAGTAAGAGATGAAGATCAAATCTTCATTGCAGTTGAGGAAAAGATAAGAAAAAAAAAAAGAAAGAAAAAGAAAAATGTAGGCCAGGGAGTTTAATATCTTGGCAGTATTCTCCATGGATGATGTAGGGCAAGTAACATGCTAATATTTAACAAAATGTAGATATTCTTGGAAAATGCATTTATATCACTTTTCCCTACTTTCTGAGTGCTGATGGGAACAGTTGGAATGGTTGGAAAAATTTTGAAGAGACAAGAATAATTCTGGACCCTGAACCCTGATCTCTTATAGGCATCCACACTCATCCTGATGAAACTACTTCCTTCAGGATTCCAGTCAAAGTATAAAATTGATTGTTTGTGTCTTATTAGATTATGAAGTTTTAGACTATAGGTTACAGTCTCACATAGAGTTGCAAACGAATATGGTATCAAGAAATATTTGGCAACAGTAAAACGTTTTAGGATGTTCATTGGCCAAAAGATAATTTAAAATTTTGAGTGTGATCAATATGTGTTTCTGTCAGTGATAGCTTCTTTTGCATAATGAGACTTTATCACAGCTTCAATTTTAAACATTTTTGTCTTAAACACTTTACATGGCACATGGTGTCATATATCACAATACAATTGCATACTGCGTGGAAACAAGTGGGTTTAAAGTTCATACTACTGTATTTATAATTTGCATTGTTTTACTGAATGCACAGAGCTTTCTGTGGGAGTTATGGAAAATAAAGATTATTAATATGTTGACATGATCATTCCTCAGCATTTAAGTATCAAATTAACAAGTATATCTTGGGTTGTTAATATATTTAGTTTTAAATATTGCCATAAATTGCTGACCTAAATTTCATAAAAGATTATTCAGTGAAGTTTGGTTGGGATTATGATATAATGATCATCACTTTTTAAAAGGATCTTAAACATATTTCTTCCCGTTTATACTCTGTATTTATGTGATGTGTTATTCTTAGATGATTATAAAATCAAAGCATTGATTTTACAATATAGAAGATGATCTTTGCTCTAGAGAATAAATTATTAAGTATATATATCTCATTAATATGCAATTTTCCTATTATTTGTGTGATAAATGGTCAAATTACATGCACACTAAGGATTTGTTCTAAAATTTTTTGTTATTAATTTTTAGTAAATGTTGATACCTGTTTTATATATCTATATCTTCTGGGCCACAAAAAATTATGTGGCAAAAATTTTTCATGAGTAGAGAAGGTATAAGAACAATATTCTAGATTACTTTTATTTTGGCATTTTCCAGGAACTTATCTTGGCTTATCCATCTCTTCAATCTGTGTCTCTTTCATTCACTTCTACATTCAGATTATATTTATATTTTTAGATATCTAATTTGGTTCTCAATACATTTATGATTTTTTTTTGATTTCCAATTTAAATCTGCACTTTGAAAGAAGAGTTGAGTCTTTGCATTGCCATATACACCCCTCCACCTCCAGCTACTTCCCAACCTCCATGTTTATTCTTTACCTTAGAGAAATTATTATCTAATATGTACTTCTGGACATGTGATAATCTAGAGTGTCTATCAAAGTGATGTGGTTTTGAGCTGTACCTTAATGGACATAAGCTATTGCTTTTCCATCATAATTGTGTGGAAATACTTGTTTGCATAGTATTTTAGGAAAGCTAGACAAGACTTGGGATTTGGTGTAAATGGCTTCTGGTAATCTGTTTCCCATAGTAGATTATCTGACTCAACTTGATGTGCCATGATTTGTGCAAACCTGTGGGAGACCTGACCCTTTGTGGATGGAAATTGAGGAGAGGTAGATGGGGAGGAGGTAGTTGGGAAAGGGGAGGGGACTGGAGGAGAGAAGATAAGGAAACTGGTTGATATGTAAAATAAATGAAAAAATGTACTTAAAATATAAAAAAAGAAAAAGCAGATTATTTCTCATGTGTCTCTTAAGGTTTATAATTCAGAAATCTACTTGAATCCTACTTGCAAAACATTGCTTACTCAAATTTAATTTTTTTTTTAACTTCCATGCTTAGGTGCACAGTCATGTTCTTAATTTAGAATCTTGTTATATTATGTTCAAACTCTAGAGAAATTTAACCAATGTCCTCATTTTATCTTTGCACTACCTCACTACTAAAAACAAAAACAATACAAAACAATTCCTTCCAGGCTAATGTGGTTGTTCAAGCCAGACCACGTGAAACAGAGTACCAGGTGATCCTACATTCAAAACAGCTGGATAAAGCAGCCTTACAGACTACAGCTAGAATTTCTGAATCTTCTTTGAATCCCCCATGACAGGGCGCCTTACCAGCAGGAAGTAGTTTGGAAAGAACGATGCCCAAATTCCCAAATATTTTCTATAAATGTTTGTTTTCATTTAAATGGACTTGGTTATATAAAATAAATAAATAAAAAATAACCACAACAAAATAAAATAAAAAAAAGACAAAAAAAACAAAACAGAAACAAAATAACCCCTGAATTTTGGTAAATCCATAGATCTCAGTTTCTGTGCTATAAGAAAAAACATTCAAACATAAATCCCTTAGCCTCCTGGTGATGTAGAGAGGTTTCTGCATGTTGGAATGAATATACAAATCTTGCATTTTATTTTTAAATAAAGTTAATACAGTGCTCATATAATTTATCTCCTAATCTTCCTACAGATATTCCCTAATTCCTCTAAAGAAAATAAGCATTTTCTGGACCTAAAGAGTTGTGAATTGCTTGACAAGTAAATCAAGAATTTCTCTGTTCAACATGCTGAAATTTCTAGGAAAGTTGTTTTTCATTGTTTCAGCAAGTCAACATTTGAGAAATGTCTACTTTAAGAAAAATTACACCAAAGGATTAATACCTAGGTCACGGGTAATAGAAAATTCACTGACTTGGGAACACTGGTCTTGTGAAATTGAAACAAGTGGCCCTATTCATCATTAGTAAGAGTATACTGTTGTGTTTCAACTAAATATCAAAGTCTGTTTTGATTTGAAAGGACTAAATGACTCCATGATATAAAGCCCCTTACTGACTTTTTATGATTTTTTTTTTTTTTAGACGTCTTCGTACAGTTTATAGCCTTGTAATCAGCAGGGTCCTATAGATCAAGGTGTAAGTAGGGTAAAATATGTTTTGTTAAAAAAAAAACTGTGAAATACTCCATTGTGGAAAATAAATTATGATTTTTTTTTCTATTTCTCTGCTCTCAGATTTTCAACCTTCATGTGACACATTTTTTATACAGGAGAAAATCCAATTACTTACATTTATTTAAAGGGAAATGCAATTTAAAAATATCAATATTGAGATGTTAAGTCCTTGAGCCCGTCTTACAGTTGTGTTTCTGCAATGTGCCTATGAATGATTTTAGTACAGTCCATAAAGGGGAGCTTTTCCATAGTGAATGCTTATGTAAACTGACTATCATTTACTTAAGCATTTCATAGAGTTGATTAATTTCCTTTTGTTGCAAAGAAAACTGGACACTGTATAAATCTTTTACCTGTAAGCTATCTTTCAAAATACTATACCAGATAAACAAATAAATATATGGATAAATATATAATCAGTTACCAGGCATAGAAAAATTAGGCATTACATTTTTCCCATATTTGTCAAACTCATTTTGAAATCATTGAAAAATCTAGTCAAGTATTTGTCCAATGTGCTATATTATCAGATCAAACTACTTGAAAATCCTATTAATTTTATGGATTATAAAATAATGAAAAGAATTTTTCTTGTTAATCTTATATATTTGGGAGCCTACTATAACATATGATGATATATTAACATTAATTTGAACAGATGTCACTGGCTGGAGAATTCTACATGGGAATGAAGTAAGCAGAATTTATCAAAGTTTTCTGTCATCATGAATTAATATTTAAACAATGATTATGAGGGGGTTTTCATATGTAGGTGTGAGTACTCTAATACTCCAGAGAACTGACAAGTACTCAATTACTTTAAAAATATTTAAATTTATATTTACTTATATTAACATTAATATAAATTTAATAAAAAGCATTTAATAATGATATTTGTTGGCAAGGCATTTTACTGACATCACCACATTGTATCCTAGTAAATAACCTGTAAGACAAGCAGTATTACCCCCTTTTACACACATAAGAACTATGTCTTAAAATGTTTTAGTACAGTTGCTAATTAACAAATTTGTTAGCACTTTTAGATCTTCGTTTATTTCTTTATATTTTGATGGGTGATTGAATAATACTGATTACCGCTCAGCCTCATGTTTGTATAGGGTCTCATATAGCCCAGGCTGGACTACAACTCAATATGCAGCTAAAGATATGTTTCTTGTCCTTTCTGCACTTCGTAACAAACCTCCAGCCTAAATTTCTAGTGTTGGCGGGTCAAACATGGGAAGCAAACTGAAAGCACTCTAGCAACTGAGCTATAACTCCAAAATCATGGGGGCGGTTTTGGCTTCTTTTTGGATAATAAACCATCTAATTGTAGATTAACTTTTCTTAAACTTGTGTGCATTTAGTCAAATTAGTCTCAACATAAGTGAAAAAAATATAGGAATTTGCTTTGAATGGATTAAGTATTTGCTCTCGGTTAGTAACTGGGCTTGGTTCCTTAATCATTAAGATTTAAGTAGCTGATTAGAAAGATTTTGATAATCTCACTTAACAGAAAATTAAGATTTAGAAAACTAGACTTGAACCTACATAGAGGAACCTATATCAGACCAACTTCAGATGCCATCAACTATTTCTGTTTTGTGTTCTCCTTCATGATACTCAAATAACTTTAGTTATGTATCTTTTTGCCCCATTTTCTTCTCAGTAATTCACAGTGTCTTGTTCACCCATTCAATATTTTAAAAATTGGAACCCTGCCTCCTCAATAAATCTAGTAAAATACTAAGAATAAATTACATGTGAAAGGCCATAATGACTAATTTCAACTTTACTACTAAGGAAATCCTTTTTCAACATAAATGATGTTTTTGTCAACCTTGAGAATTGTTAAAATTCTAGAGCCTAGGTTAAGCCATATGTGGAAAAGATAGAAGTTATTTTTATAATTCAGCTCCAATGCTTTGATTCTAGGTCATATGATTTAGTGAAAACCAACATGTAATATGTATCTAAATAAATCTTGTTTCTCAGCCTATATCAGTGTCTACTAAAGTTTAAAAATTTTGAAAGGCAATGAATTGAAATGCAAATAAGTTCTGTAGTGAGTGAGGATGATTTCATGTTTCTCTAGTTATTTTCTGATTCTCTATAAAGACAATGTAATTTCATTAATTAGCACCAGTAATCCTAAGAGCCATCACTTCCTTTTGTGTTCTTCCTGCTTCATGCATCTGTGATGTTGCATAATGTGGCATTTTTGCACATTCCTCAACCAGGACTGTCAGCAGTTGAATTACCATGTGTTGGCAGTATCTGTTAAAACTAGATCAGTGTAAGTCTTGAGAATAAGAAGTGTGAAACTTTCAGTAAGAGAGAGATGACTTATGTTGGATAAAATGCATTTGTATCTTCCTTCTGTTGTTAGTAATGGCATCTAGCAAGTCTTGAGGAAATTATAAACCACTATAAACTAAGACACTGAACAATTAAGCACATTGAGAACATTTTAATACTTGTCCTCAGGATATTTTTCTTTTATTCATCCTGTGGCTTTTTACTTGCTTTCATTTGATAAAAAGTTTACCTTTAAAGAGGGCAGAAAATAGGATGGACTGCCTCATATAAAACCCATAGAAACAATTTATACTTGACTTATAAAATTTATGTCCTTCAGAATTAAAATGAATCCTATTTAACTGAATACTCACTACTTCTCTGTCAGGAACTCTGTCAAGCTGAATAAATACATAACAGTGGCATCTTGGAAATGGGAAGACAGGCTGGTGACTCATGATGGGGTCAGAGCCTTTGCTATTTGCTTAGAAACAGATCTCTTTCTGGCTGCTGTGGGGAGGAAGTGGTGATGGAGAGTAGTTAGTTCCTGGACAGGAGGCCTTGGCAGTTGGAAGGTCAGGGGTTAAACATGTGCTATCTCAGCTATGCTGGGTGTAATAACAACATTAGGCATCAGGAGAATGATCTATCAAAGCAATTAGTCAAACAGGCCTGTGGTAGCCTAGATAGGCCAGGCTCTGTTTACATCTGTTTATCAGTTCGAGATAAGATTGCTCATAAACCTTTTTGTTACCTTGAGAAAATAGACACCTGGAGGCAAACTTTAGGCAGCATCATCTCTAGAAATTCATTATGAGAAGATGAGTACTGCTCCCAGATGTGATTAAATATTATTTACCTCAAAATTATAAAGAAAATACAATGAACAGAGGAGAAAAAGAGAAGCAGGAAAAGATGAAATTGTTATGTTTTTTCCCTACTTCTCAGTCTATTTTATTGTAATTTTGCCAAAAATTACAGAATTGTAAGGTGTTTTATCAAATATGAAAATTTTTCTTCCTGCTTGCATAAAGGATCATTTATGTTGTTGTAGTTCTTTCTTTTAATCTCCTAAAGGTTTTCCTATAAATACTACTCATGCATTCAAAACAATTGTCTTTCTAGATTATGTTGGCAAGATTATTTCATAATTCTTTCATCTCCTAGGATTGTAAACTCCTAGATAATTCCCACAAAATCTTTCTCTCCCCACTTGATTATAGAAAGAAATATAACTCAGGCACTTAGGAAGAACACTGTAGAGCTGAGGTGGTGGCTCAGTGGAAAAATTCCTTGTTAACCAGTGTGAGGACCAAAGGGTGTTTAGATGTCAGAATCCATGTAAAGTCCAGGTATAAAGGCACATGCCTGTAAGTTCAGTGTGTATGCTGGGGAAGGGGATATGGACAGGCTAAGACACATTAAACTGAGCTTTCTGGTCAGCCAATTAGTGAACTCCGTGTTTAGTGGGGGATCTTGTCTCAAATAAATAAGGTGGAAAGGGAAAAAGATATCACGTGTTGACCTCTGGACTCTACATTTTGGCAAATAGACTTTTGAACACATACACACATACATACACAAAGAGAACAGAGTAGTATGTTATTAATTTCAAGGTTACTGAGTATGTATATACTGAAATATATATATGATGGGAGATGTCATTCTGTAAATATGTTTTTCTTATTGGTTAATGAATTAAGTACTCTTGGCAAATAGGAAAGCAAAATAGGTAGGACTAAGAGACAAGGAGGATTCAGGAAGAGGTAGGAGGAGAGGCAAAATACGACCACATGGAAATACTTAGATTGATAGAAATGGGTTAATATTTAAGAAAGAGCTAGCCAGGAAGAAACACAAGTAACAGGCCAATAGCTTTATATCTAATACAGTGTCTCTGTGTTTTATTTGGGCCTGATGCTGCTGTGGGACAAGGCTGGCAGGAAAACTGCTCATAACAAAATAATGCCTAAAACTTGACCAAAACTTAAAAAATGGTTTTAGAAACAAAAGAACAGAGACAAGCAAGGCTTCTTAGCAACAGCATTTTTTCTCAGTTAAATTCTGTATTGCTAGAGATAGGCAGAGATTTGTGTGGCTCCTTTAAAGGAGGTTTCCTGATTCAGCATAAGTGGCAAAAAAATGCAAGCTTTTAAGAAACTCAGCTAACAATTCAATGGTATGTTTGAGCAGCTGGCAGTGGCAGTGACCACATCTCCAGGCGGGCAGCATGCTGCTGGATGGTAGCATAGACCGAGGCAGTGAGCACAGCTCTCAGTTTTGGCGGTAAACACACCCCCAGCCATCTTTGATAGATGGTGGCTAATACAGCTGTGGATTTAATTTTAACCATGTTGTTTACCAGATAAAAGACTCCTTGCCAGAAGGAGATAAAGATTTATAGTAAAGACAGATTCAGATAAAGAAAAACCTCTAAAGGTTTACAGTGTGTTTTAAAATATACATAGGTTTGGGAGAGAAAAAGAAACAGGATAAAGTGGTTTTAAAAAATAGAGTAGCTGAGTGTGGTGGCACACACTTTTAACTCCAGCACTTGGGAGATAGAGGAAAGCAGATCTCTGTGATTTCAAAGTGAACCTGGTATACAGAGTTAATTCTAGGATAGGGATAAGTTACACAGACAAAAAAAAAAAAAAAAAAAAAAAACACACAACAACAAACAAAAAAAAAAACAAACAAACAAAAAACAAAAACAAAAACCCCCAAAACAAAATAAAACAAAAGAACAGCAAAAAACGAAAATAGAAGTCAAAGAAATAGAGTAATACAAAAGCCACTTGAGCATGGAAAACACACAGAGAGTCTGGATATTGTATGATATTGAGTTGTCTTTGTATTGTTTGAGTGCTGAGGAAATAGCAACAACTGTAAAAAAAATGCTTCTGAATTAATCCAAATTATATATTTTAAAAATGCTTTGACTTAAAAATTTAAGTCTAAGGACCATTTTTTTTGAGGGGGGGGATTTTTAATTTTGTTTCCACAGAAAATGAAAAGCTGTGGATTCCTTCCAGACTAATATGGTTTGATCAAGCAAGCCCCACTGAAACAGTGTTCCAGGTGATCCAACATTTAAAACACTTGGGACAAGCCAGCCTTGCAGACCACTACAGCCAGGATTTCTGCATCTTTTTGGGATCTCCAAGACAGTGTCCCCTACCAGCAGGAAGCAGTTTGGAAAGAACAATGCACAAATTCCCAAATATATTTTATAAATGTTTGTTTCCATTTATATTGGGTTGGTTATGAATGGTTAATGATCACTGATGGGAGATGTCATTCTGTATATTTTTCTCATACTGGTTAATAAATAAAGCACTGTTGGCCAATAGGAAAGGAAGATAGGAGGGACTAGGAGACAAGGAGGAAATAGGAAGTAGGGAGGAGGAGTCAAGATGGAGAGCCTAGAGCGAACAGAACTGCCATTCCTCTGCTCTCAGTAAGACCACGTGGAAATACATAGAAATGGGTTAATAATTAAGACAGAGCTAACCTATTAGAAACTAGCACCTGGCCAATAGCATTGTATCAAATACAGAGTCTCTGTGTGTTAATTGGGGCAGGCGCGGCAACGGGACAAGAGTGGCGGCTGGAGGAAAAAACCTGTACTCCTTACAGATCACAACCAATCTCGTTTTAAAGGTAAAAAGGGGATTATGGTATAGAAATGAATACTTTGTTTTGGAATCTATTTTCATTTATTGATACAATTTAAGGTCAATATTGTGATATGTATATGCCCCCTCTTGTTTAGGTATTATGTTCATATAGCTCATTTAAAAATGTATAATTTAGTACAGATTATAGATAGTTATCTATACTAGTCAAAATGTATAGTGTTAATTAGGTTTTCTAGTTACATGGAGATATATTTCAATTAGTTAGGCATTCTTCAAACTATTCAAAGACCTACAGAATATGGCATTTAAAATGGTTTAGGGTTTTTCTTAACAGTGAGGCACAACTGCTCCTGACAACACAACCTGTGTCAGAAAGGAAGATGGATTCTGAAGAAATTCGTTATGGAGTTTGCCTCCAATATGGCAAGACTAACCATTTGGAGAAGATACTGCTCTTGTCTGTATCATTTGACTTTATGCTGTGTAAACTAGACATGCAGGACCCACAGAAAAGTGACTGCTAATTCAAGATGAACATTGCTACAGGGTTCCTTCTTTATGGAAGAATCTGCCAGACATTCTGCAGGACACAGAGAAAAATGACTGATGAACTGCCAACACAGGTGGGGCAGTTTAAAGTTTCCTGTTTTGCTGAGGAGTCTGCCAGGTACACTATGACCTATAGGCTGAAGATGGAACATTAGTGACTGAGCAGGCGAGTTGTTTCTGTCATTTCTAGAGTTTATATACTATCCTTCTGTGGTCTTTGAGGGAGTTGAAGACAGATATGTATGGTTATAGTTTTCCTTAGTTAGGATTAAAGATAAGTTACATACCAGACTTTATACTCACAAAGGTAGGGTAGATAATGGAATATCTTTAAATCTTGCTAAACGTTAATGAACTAAATATTGTTAACAATAGTTCTTATTTGATAACTGTTCTATTATATGTAATTTTACTATGTTAAATTTAAAACCCTTCTTTTTATTTAGATAGAAAAGAGGAGATGATGGGAGATGCTCTTCTGTAAATATGTTTCTCTTATTGGTTAATGAATAAATCACTTTTGGCAAATAGGAAAGCAAGGTACATGGAATTAGGAGACAAGTATAATTCAGGGATAAGTAGGAGGAGATTCAAGACGTAGAGACTTGAGAGAGCAGAGGTCCAGACACTCTCTCTGGTAAGATATGACCACGTGGAAATACTTAGATTGAAAGACATGGGTTAATATTTAAGATATAGCTAGCCAATAAGAAACACTAGTTACAGGCCAATAGCGTTATATCTAATACAGTGCCTCTGTGTATTATTTGGTGCTGACTTGGTAGTGAGACCAGGCTGGCAAGGAAACTATTTGTAACAATATACATACATACATAATTAATTATTGCTTATATCTAGAAAAGTTACTTTCCTTTGCCATACTGGTTTTCCTAATATTTTACTATGTAAACCTATCAAAGGACCTATAAACCAATACTCACAATTTTTAATCTAAAGTATACCATTTGAAAATTGGTTTTCTGAGGATACATTATTTTACAACTCACGTAGATCACAGATCTACCAGGTTCAAGTCCTGTAACAGCATACTCATGAGGATTTAACATGGAAAGCATTTGTCAAGATGTAAAAGAATTTTTTTTTCTGAATTTTCCTATTCATTCCTGCAATAAATATGGAAGGAGAAATTTTAATTCACAGCCCTGTTCATTTGCTACCACACAGAATTTTAAATAAGGTCCTATGAAAGTTGTTTTAGGCAGATGCTTGCCTTCATTTTAAACTATTATTGGATTCACAGAATACATCAAAGGCCAACTTTCAGCAATCTGCTTTAGCACTAGATTTGGGATGATATAGAATTGTTCAAGTCCTCAGAGTTACCCTACTAGAACAGACCCTGCTTAAAATCCTATGTAGCCTGTAGTTCCACAGAGACAGTGCATCATGTGAATCCTCAGGACAAGGAAAAATATATTGTATGTACATGAAATCTCTATACTAGATTTATGTACATAAACCAGCCAGGCAAGAGTACCAATTTTCTGAATTATAGCTAAAACAAAGAGAGGACTTTAGAGCCTACTTTCTGAGGGAGGGGCAGTAGTACAGGACAAGATGAACAGGAGGATTCAGCTATGTTAGACATATATTTCAAGCATTGCCTCCCTCACTAAATCTGCTGTACTCAGGCTTCTTGATGTATGTGCCCCTATTGCAGGATATCAGCTTTCTTCTTTCTTTCACTCTCTCTCTCTCTCTCTCTCTCTCTCTCTCTCTCCCTTTCTTCCTCCTTTTCTGTCTTCAAAACAAGTCTTTCTCTTGATTTGAGTAAGTGATTCTTTCCAGTTCTTACTCAAATACCACTTAATTAAGGAATTTCAGCATTGAGATGAAGTCTAGTATTCTTTTGTTCTATTGTATGCTCTGGAATATTAATATGGGCACCTGATGAATTTTCATGTCATCCAGTAGAATATATGTTCTCATAAACAGATTTTGAATCTTTGCAGTCTTTGTTGTGATTTGGGTACACAATATTCCCACAGAAGCTTCATGTATTTCAGGCCTTCTTGTCAACTGGTATACCCAGTCACTGAATAGTGATGGGATGATGGGGCTCTGGTCTTGTCAGTGATTTAATTCACTGATGAATTCATAATTGGATGATAATTTTGAAAGGTGATAGAAATGTTCAGAAAGTTTGTCTAGTTGCAAGAAATAGGTTACTGAAATATGTCCTTTGGGGTTCTCAATTATTCTTGGTCATACTCTGTCTTCTATGATGCCTGCAGGTAGCTATGGAGTGAGAGGCTATGGCCAACTCCACCTTCTATTACATTATTTTGTAACACAGTACAGGTTCCTAGCAATAGAGCCAAGTAGACAGGGACTGAAACATTTGAAGCCAGCTATGGGTCAGATTGTATCTTTGTAATTGATCACTCAGGGATTTGTCCAAGCAATAAAAACTAACAGATTTTTTTTTTACCACTAATAGCTGCATGGAACAGATGCATATCAAACACTAAGTTAAAAGATAAATATTCTAGTAGTATTAATTAGAAACCTAAGAGTATTAAATGCTTACAGTAACTTTCATAACCTAAGAGTGTAATATGGTTTTAAACCACATCTTAAAAGTACCTAGTGTTTTCTAGCTAGTACTAAATGTCATGTAAATGAATACATTTTACTATAAAATGTGACATGGTTATTTTAAAACTCTCACATTATTAATACATTAGTAAGGTTAAAATCTATTTAAGCAATGGTATCTTGGCTTTCCAGAAATTTTCTGTCCCACCATCCAGCTCCAAAATAACCATATGGAGACTTCTTGTTAATTCTAAAAGATCAGGTGATAGCTGAAAGTTTGTTGCTAACTAGCTCTTACAATTTAAATTAACCCACTTTTGTCAATCCACCTTTTGTCTCATGTCTGTGTTTTTATAACTTTTATTCTGTACTGCCCATGCTGCTTCCTGTCAGTCTGGCTGGTGACATCCCTAATCTCTGCCCTTTTTCTTCACAGCATCCTCTCTGCCTCCAAATTCTACCTAGGTACTGGCCATCCAGCTTTGTATTAAACTAATCTGAGTAACAAATCTTCACAGTATACAAAAATATTATTTTGGTTTTTTTTTCCATATAAAATTGAGTATTATCCTTTCAAGGTCAGTGAAAAATTGTGCTGGAATTTTAATGGGGATTTCATTGAATCTCTATGTTGTTTTAGACAAGATTGCCATTTTTACTATGTATGATGGTGTGTAGAAGACTGCAGATAGACCCATGTCTATCATCATACACAAAACTTAAGTCCAAATAGATCAAAGATATCAACATCAATCCAGCCACACTGAACCTCTTAGAAGAGAAAGTGGGAGGTACCCTTGAACGAATTGGTACAGGAGACTGCTTCCTGAACATAACACCAGTAGCACAGACACTGAGATAGACAATTAATAAATGAGTCCTCCTGAAACTGAGAAGCTTCTGTAAGGCAAAAACACAAACAAACAAACAAACAAACAAACAAACTAAAAAACCACAGTCACAAGACAAAACCGCAGCCCACAGAGTGGGAAAAGATTTTACCAATCCCACGTCTGACAGAGGGGTGATCTCTAAAGTATACAGATAACTCAAATAGCTAGTTACCAAAACACCAAGTAATCCAATTAAAAACTGGGATATGGAACTAGAATTCTCAATGGAGTAATCTAAAATGGCTGAAAGACACTTAACGTGTTCAATATCCTTAGCCATCAGGGAAATGCAAATCAAGGCAACTCTGAGATACCGTCTTACTCCTGTCAGAATGGCAAAAATCAACAACACCAAAGACAGTTTATGCTGCAGACAATGTAGAGAAAGGAAAACAGTCCTCTATTGCTGGTGGGACTGCACACTACTACAGTTATTTTGGAGATCAGTATGGCCGTAGGAAAATGGAAACCAGTCTACCACAGGACCCAGAAATTCCACCCTTAGCCATATACACAAAAGATCCACATCCATGCCACAAAGACATCTGTTCAACTATGTTCATAGCAGCTATTTGTAATAGTTAGAACCTGGAAGCAACCTAGGTGCCCTTCACCTGAAGAATGGATAAGGAAGATGTGGCACATTTACACAATGGAATACTATTCAGCAGGAGGGAAAAAAAAAAAAAACAATGGAAACTTGAAAAATGCAGGTAAAAGGATGGAACTTGAAGAAACCATCTTGAGTGAGGTAACCCAGCCACAAAAAGAGGAACATGGTATGTACTCGGTCATACATAAATTTTAGACATAGATCAAAGAACCACCAGCCTATAATTCACAACACCAGAGAAGCTAGAACACAAAGAAGACCCTAAGAGCGTCATACAATGTTCCCCACAGAAGGGGAAAGGGATGAAATATCCTGAGCATATTGGGAGTGGGGGAGCAGTGAGTGGAGAGGGAGATAGTAGAAAGAGAAGGGGAGAAGAGGAGAACATGTGGAACCAGGAAGACTGAGTCAGAAGACAAATAAATGAGAGCAAGAAAAGTGATACCATAATAGAGGGAGCCATTATAGATTTGAAGAGAAAATTGAATCTCGAGAAATGTTCAGAGATGTACAAGGATGAGTCCAACTAACAATCTGAATCGCAATGCCCTTCCCTGATAATGAGATTGATAACTAACTTATATGACATGATAGAGTCCTCATCTAGTAGCTGATGGAAATAGAAGCACACATTCACAGCTTAACACTGAGCCGTACTCCTGGAATCTAGTTGCAGAGAGGGAGGAGTGATAAGAAAATGGGGTAAAGACCAGGCTACAGAAACCCCCAGAGATAGCTGACCTGAACAAGGTGGCACTCATGGATTTCCAGACTGATAGATGGGAAACCAGCATTGAACCAACTCAGACCCCTGAATGTACATCTCAGAAGGCCTGAGCAGTCTACTGGACCTTTGACAGTGGAACCAGGATGTATTCCTGGTGCATGGAAGGACTTTTGGAGCACATTTCCCATTGAGGGATTCTCCCTTTACCTAGAGACAGGAGGGATGGCTTAAACCCTTCTACAAATGACTTGATAGAGTCTGATGATTCCTCCTGGAAGGCCTCACCTTCCCTGTGGAGTGGTTGGGGAATGAGATGGGAGGGGAAGGGTTGGGAACCATGGGATCAATATGAAAATAAGATGAAAAAAAAAAAAAAAACCCAGGTAAACCTGGTGGATTTGGTGAGTCATTCCTAGAAGGCCAACAAAGAATATAGAAAGGAAAATTTCAACACTAGCTCCATTGTCTGGGTAATTGAACTATTGAAGCTTTGAAAAGAAGTAATTGACATTCATGAACTATATGTCTTTTATATGTTTAATATATATTAAGTTCAAGTTTTCTAACTGCTATAATAATCAAAAATAAATACATAAATTGTATGCATGTAATATTTGTATTTTAAATTAAATAGTTCTGATGAATTCAATAAAGAACATACTTTTGAAGGCCTGGTTTGTTTCCCAATCCTCCCTCTACCCCCCAAGTAGAAAACTTGCCTGGCTCTAGGAGATGGCAGGTTCAAGCTCCTTATCCACCCTTACTAGGAGTCTTAGCTAGTGTCACCTTTCTAAATTCCTGGAGTTTCTACTTTGATTCCAAAATGAACCACAATCTTCTGTTTTTCCCAGTACTCTGTCTCTCAATCTTTCCTCCATCTGATTTCTCTTCTTCCCATTCCTACCCACTGTATATTCTAGTTTCCCTGTCCTGGGAGATTTATGCATTTCCTCCTTGAGTCCTCCTTGTTAGATTCTTTTAATTAATCATATATTCTTAGCCAATTGCTCCAGCTTGTTGCTGGCTAACTTTAATTTTTAAGTTACCCCATACTTCTTATCTACCTTCTGCTACATGGCAGTATTTTTTTTTTTCAACCTAGAACATTCATCTTGTTTCTCTCTGCATCTGCTGGAGACTACTTAGACTCTGCCCCTATTCTTCCCAGCATTCTCTCTGCCCAGAAAATTCTGGCTAGCTATAGGCCAATCAGGGTTTTCTTAACAATGATAGCAACACCTTTTACACTATACAGAAGGATTATTCCACAGCAGAATAAAATTAAGCTAAAAATGTGCATATATATTCACATATATATGATTTGTTAGATTTTTGTGAGACTTTTGATACTTAATTCCTTAGAAATTTTCAAATATGATACTTTCCATATATAATTCTAATGTACAACTAATCTTAAAATCTCATCTTGGATAAGAAATTCTATATTTTTGACTACCAATCCTAGTTTCTACTTATCTTCGCACCCTGATATTCATGATGTTTCTCTGTATAATAAATGACTTTTTTTCAAACACACAGATGACTTGAATAGACATAGTTTTGAGGTTGCTTTATGGATGGGTTTCCTCCATCTACTTTCATAGACACACCCAACTGTAATCCTGTTTCCATGGTTTGTATTTTAGTCTTTTGTGTCATATTTGGTTTGTGTGCTCCAACTCTGTCAGTACTATTCATTCATTACAACACTAATGACTTATAATGAATTTGTCCTTGATAATCCAATATTTTTTGTGGTAAGCTCCCTCCAAATTGTTTTCAAATGACTAGTGAATTTAAGGGCCTACCATAATCTAATAAAAATGATATAACAGCCCTTTCCATAATATTTTTGTTCCTCACATTTCAAAGGGCACATGTGCCTAATAAAACACAGATCTGTTGCGATAGATCAAAGCATCTGGGTTATGATATGAGATCAGTGTATGGTCTCAATAAGATTTTAGGTTTAGAAATTTGCATAAATTCATACCTAGCTAATCTCCTGAGTTTCAAAGAATTCTCTAAGGATTGAAACTTGCAATGCATGTGTTCTTGTTTCTGGGCCAGCTCAGAAATGAAAACATTCTTAATTATTTCAAGTCCATGTAGTGGTGTATAGGGTAATTAACTGTGATATGCATTTTACACCCAATTAGAGGGTATCTTCGCTCCAAGATAATTGGAGCCAGCAGCACCTAGGAAGTGCAATCAAACAAGTTTATCATTACATCTTATTGTCCTATGATCTCATGAACTTTTACAATACCCAAAGGATGGTTGAATAGGAAAATGTTACTCATTATTGAAATTTTATTAAGGCTTAATACCAGATCAAGGATTTTGTGTTTGTTTAAACCTCCTTAACCTTTACCGTAGCTTCACAGTCTTTTGCTATTTTTACAAATGATTTCTTCACTATTTGGCTAATGATTTAGTCACTGCTTTTAGGATGATGACAATCCATTTGTATTGGTAGCCAGTTTTTGTGACATTTCCTTGGTAACTGAGGTAATCTGTTAGGTTCATTTTCTTTTCTTGCTACCTGAGAATCTGCTATAGGACATGTGGGGTTTAACTGTGATGCTTAGATTTTCAGACATTTTCCACTACAGGTTCTAAGAAATCAGCTAGAGGTGTGTGCCTATGAGGGTGTCCCATAGCCCTATGTGTAGAAATACCAGTGGTCAGATTGCTCTCCTGGGCTCATTGTCTCTAATCTTTAAGAAGATCTCACTCACAATGGCTGAGAAATAGACTAGGGTAATACTATGAGTTTTTAAATCTAAATACTCTTGATAGCACTAAAACTATAATAAAATGTATAAAAGCAAAGACTAGGGGGAGGAGGGAAGGAAGAGAAGGAGGATGAGATGGATATAGGAAGGTGTGGATGCAAGGAAAGAATGAATGCAGGGAAGAAGGAGATGGTGACAGAAAGAGTGATGTCAGAGAAGTGAGGGAGGGATAATTGAAAAGAAAGGAAGAGAAGGCAGGAGAGAGTGGAGAAAGAGAGAAAGAGAGAGAGAGGGAGAGAGAGAGAGAGAGAGAGAGAGAGAGAGAGAGAGAGAGAGAGGAGAAGGAGGGAGGGAGGAGAAGGAGGAAGATTATAACTAGTCATCATGGGTAACATACTTCCTCATAAATCTAAGAACCAGATGCCCTTGACTGTATTTGGACAGAGCTGGCCTCAGAGTTCTTACCTCAATATTTTACTTCTCAGTCCTAGAGTTTTAACTTACTGCTGAGTTGAACACCTTCACATCATGTCCAATTCCTAATTTGTGTATCCTTCTCTTTCCTTATCCACATTTAAATGAACTACATTTTCTGTTTGTACAAAGTTGTAAGCAAAGACAAGATAGGCTTCATCATTTCACCTGCACAGTGTAAGAAGCAGCAGCAACATGCTGAACTAAGTTCGCTTAGATAAATGCTTTATTGGTCCTTTCATCTCTTTTGGTCTTTTTTCGTCTTGATTTGAGTAGCATTTCAAGAGAAAGTCCATATTCTCACTTTATGTAAAATTATGGTACACTATGCTCCCTTATATGAAAATACAGAGACTCCCCATAGCCATGGGTTTTACATAAGACAGGGGCATCAGTGTCTGGCAAATCCTAGCTCTGGTCCTACTGGGATGTATGAAACTTTCATCTTTTCCATATTATTATTTGGGGCTGCAGAATCACTTATTATTGTGTTTAAGTCTTTTTCTAGCTCTGTGGCTTTGAGATACCTTTTTGAAGCATGCACCTAAGCAACTGATAAAATATATTAATGGTAATGCTAAAATTTAATAGAAAATTTAATACTTTGGCCCACCCCTTCAAAGTTTTAGGTTTTTAAGGTGGAAATCAGTTGATTCCTAGAGGTGAGAGAGAATTAGTAGTTTACATTTAAAGGAAAGGTTATCCGTTGTAAATTGAACAGATGCTGGGCACAATAAGAAATATTTATTTATTTATTAATTCATATATATATTACTTCATATATCTATATCTCTATCTATCTATCTATCTATCTATATATCTATATATATGTATATTTTTCTATATATATCACATCCTGGCCTGAAACTGCATCTTCCAGTCTCAGCTCCCCAGTGTTGGGATTCCAGCTATTGTACCATGTTGGACTTGGAGAGTTTTTAGACACCAGAAGAAATAACCACTTCTGGCACCTGAACTGTTCTGTAAATTTTTCAAACAGAAGCAACAGCAAAATGCCCAAATTTCACAAGGAACCACATTGTCTCTTGAGTAGAATTTAGGTAAAAGATGTGGTGGGAGTTTTGTTTATGTGTTTGCTTGGTTATTTTGCTTTTCTACTGAAACTTTATTGAGTAAAACATGTGAGAAGAAAAGTTTCTGAGATGCTACTAAATGATACCACCTATATATCCATACTCATCATTGAATACTTTACATGCCTTTTGCCCTTTTAGCTGGGAAATCTAGTACGGAATAAAAAATGAAATCAAGATCCTTACACTTATCCAGCTAAAATTGTCATCTAGATGAATTTGAATCTATGAAATGGAGCAAAAATGTATATAAGCTTATGTTCACCATAGCAATGTTGAAAATCTATTTAGAATATAAGGTGGGTGTGGTTTCCTGTGCATCAGTCAGGTTCCAAGCACACACAAGTTCATGTGTGTAGATATTTATGTCCATATCTGTAAACATCTCAAATTTTTTATGATTGAATTTTTACATAGTGTTAGACTGTTTCAGTTTTCCTATTCCTAGTAAACACATGAATACTACTTTGCAAAAGCCCATAGCTGACTTGAGTAAACTAAGATTCTTGAGCAAAGTCAACAGTATTTGCTTCTCATCACCAGTGTAACTAGAAGGCCAAAAGCTGTTTAAAATATTAACATTTTGTCTTCAGTAGCAAATTCTATTTATCAACGAAAGAAATAAGAATAAGGAGAAAAGGAAATAAAAGACAACAAAGAGATATCAAAGTGTTTAAACATTAAACTTGATATATTTCCATGTAAAAAAAAAATCAAAATTGTAAAATGTCAGCTGTCAATTGCAAAACTTCCTACTCTGAGGTTAGTTTCTCTCCATCTCTTAGGATGATTCTGGTCAGATTGAGTTCATATTCAGTGAACTCTTTAGCGTAGTAATGGCTAAGAGCTTATTGTATGCCTCTTATTCCATTCCCATTATGGAGGTGTAACCAATGGGATGTGTGTAGATTTATTTAACACTCCTTTGGAAAGTATTACTTTGATTATTTTTCCACCATTCTTCTAGCTCCCAACTCATTACTTTCGACATGTGGAAATAGCCTGAGCAATTTTAAAAACCTCCCACAGCATTTGGCCAATATAAACTCATTTTCATCCCACATCAACAAACTTGCTACAACCTAAAATTATTCCATCTCCGATATGTCCACTCCTCTCTTGTGAATGATTCAAGGCGCAGACTTAATGGTTTGAGGCTCCCAGGATGCCATTCTCAGAAGCAGATAGTCTAATAAATGTGCATAATATCTCAGAATCCAAATAGAGAGACAGGCTTAATTTTAGAACTTATTTTGTGACCCAAGAAAATACAAGATTTTAAGGGGGATACTGTGGACAGCATTTTGACTTTAATTATCTCTCTTTCCTCTCTCTTCTTTGTGTGTATATGTTCATGCACTCATGAACATATATATGATAAATGTGGCATCATTAACAATAGGATATTAGAGAATAAAATGCAGTAAAATAGCTGAAATCTCCAGTACTTATCTGAGTGTTTTCAGTTGTTAAATACAAATAGGAAAACATTTGGAAATGCTGTATGATAGGTAACATCCCAAGATTTAAATTTTTGATGATGTACAGATTAAATATGAAACGTTATGACATTTCCAGACTTACTATTCAGACTGCTGGTGCTCACAGGGCAAGAGTCTCACTATTGTTGAGGTTTGATATACAGCTGTTTAAACACAGAAAGCTCAGACAAGTGACCGGAAGGAACATTTGCACTTGAGCTCAATTCTCAAAGGTTAAAAGTTTCATTTTTAAAATAGTGGCAGGAATATTTCCCCAACAAAGGAGTTGAGAGAAAGAATTATGTTGAACAGATTGAGCACAGGCTTCTACAAGGCATGAATGCATTTCTTCTCTGCAGCAAGATCCTCTTAACATACTCACCCCATTCCATCAGTTGCTCAGCTTGAGGAGGTGAAAAACCATTCATCAAATCACCATGAAAAATAACTTTCTCCTGTCACACAACCACAGAGTCTCTTAGATTTTTACCTCCAAGGAAAATATCTACACTATAATCTAGTTCCATATAATTCACTTAAAGTTATGCTTTTGTATTGATAATTTGCCTAGACTTTGAGGCGTTGAAAGCAGTACCTTTAGAAAGATATCGTAATCGTGACACTAAAAGGGTATATGTAATATGTTCTATTCTAAGACTTCTGTTCTTGTTTTGTTTTTTGTTGTTCTTTATAGACAGGAGTGAGTAATCCAGCATCATCCCCTTACTCTTCACTTTACATATTACTGTTACCAATTTATTCTTTTTTTTTCAATTTTTATCTTTTTATTATTTTTTCATTTATTTTTGCAGTTCCCTCCTCTCCTTCTGTTCCCTCCTCCCAGCTCCATTCTTCCACCCCCTCCCATCTACTCCTCCTCTATCTCCATACAGAAAGGAGCAGGGCTCCCAGGAAAGTAAACTATCATGGCACATCAAGTTAAGGCAGGACCACAATTTATTCTTTGCTTAGTTATGGATCTAAACACAGTCTATGAAGACACCTAAGGAGCTTTTTGTTGCTCCTCAGCTACTGAATACCTAAAATGCTGAGTCTCGATAATTGCTTAAGTTTTCGTCAGTGGTTTTCATTTCTCTTTCCTTCTCCTAAACATTTCCACAGTTCATTCTGCTACTGTAAATTGTATGTGTGTATTGTGTTTACAACTGTAGATGTGTGTCCTCTAACCTCATACTTACCTTTTTTATTCTGATATAAAAAGAGTACATGAACATTGGCATTCTTCCCTTTGAAATGAAATATATTCCCACAAGAGATAGAAATGGCAATGACTCCAAGGTACAATCAGGAATATCATAGGAAAAGGCCTATCAGAATCTGAGATAGTTGGGTTGGTGCTGCAAGGAGCATATGTGTCTCACTGTTATGAAGAATTTCAGTTATTAAAGCATTTGTAAATGCTGTATTCTGTACGTCTTTGAGATGTTGGAAGAATGCCTGTTTATTTGAAATATATCTTTGTATATCTAGAGAACCTAATTAACATGACTATAAGTTTAACTACTATAGATGACTATTTTTGTAAATATTTATTTTTAATTATACATTGTATTTTAATTGATCCTTATAAACACAATACCTTAAACAAGAATATATATATATATATATTTATATATATATATATAGAGAGAGAGAGTATAATTCAACCTTAAATTTATATCAATGCACTAAAATCCTTACCAATGTAAAATATTTTGAGATTAACATTTTTGGGGATTAAAGTAGATCTAGTTATTAATTATTAATCCATATCCCCTTTCTTCTTTTAGAATGACATTGACTATGACCATTAACAATTTATAACCACCACCCCTTAAATGAAAGCAAACATTTATAAAAAGTATTTTGGGGATTTGCATGTAGTTCTCTAGACTCTTTCCTGGTGATTGGTGGGTGCTGGTGATCTTTGAAGGATCCAGAGAAAATTTAAAATTGTGATCAAGTCCTGACTTAGAGACTGGATCTTCTCAGTTAGAAGCTTTGAAGCTATTCTGAATATAGAACTCAGAGGAAATTTCAACAGAGGTGCTCTGGGAAGTTGGATCATCTGGGCCATGCATTCCCATCAGAGATCTGTAGAAACTCTGCAAGAAGTTTTTGTTTTTGTTTTTGTTTTTTTTTTTTCTTTATGGCAAAGCTAGCCATAAGGGCAAAGAAACTGCCCTTGCTTAATTGATGGCAGTTACCATCCAAACTGGACCAGCAGAGCACAAGAAAGGCAACCACTGAGCTTTGTCACAGCAAGTTAAGAAGGTCCTTCAAAATTCCCTTCTTCACAGGAAAGTTGATCAGATTTGGACTGTAGGCCAAATATGGATACCCCAATATTACAGAGGAACCTTGAGTGATTTTCCAGGCAGCCAGCTGTTTCTGTCATTACTTCATTTTTCGATGTCCCTTCCTCATATTTCCTGATTGCTCAGGTAGTATTATTTCCTTCTTAGGTCTTTGATGGGATTAAAAACTGGATAATTATATTTTTTTCTAGTTATGATAGAGGATTAATTTTATAAAATTTCAGACTCTGCAAGGTAGGATTGATAATTGAATATTTTCTCTGATTTTGTTGAATATAAACAGATTATTGCAACTCTTCCTAACAGCTTTTTTTGTTGTATATACTTTTGTTATGTTAAAGCTGAAACCTTTTTTATTTTGACAAAAAAAGAGAAATGTGTACTATTCCTGTACACTGTGTAAAATATGATCTGATTGGTTTTCTTTATTAAACTGACTGATGAATAGCCAATCAGGAGAAGGTAAGGCAGAAAAAAAAAATCAAACTAAGAATGATGGGGAGAAGAAGGGCAGAGTCAATTGGGATGCCAGCAACCCACTAAACAAGCAGATGCTTAGAAAATGAGGTAACTAGCCTTTAGCCATATGGAAAAACATAGAAATATGGATTAATTAAAAATGTTAAGAGTTAGCTAGTAATGAGGCTGAGCTATTGGTCGAGCATTAATAATTAATATAGACCTTTGAATGTTTATTTTTGGAAGTGGTTATGGGACAAGGCAGGACAGAGACACCTTGGATTACAGATTAGGGCATTTACTGTTGGTAGAAATGTACACTGTTGTGGTTACTTCCTTATGAAATGCAAACTAAGCCCTCAAATAGCCTTTAATTATCACACAGCAGTTCTACCTCTAGCAGAATACATTCAGAAAACAATAAAAATTATAGAGAATTGTTACTGCATAGTGAGGAATAAGTTAATAACAAAGCACTTGCTAATACTAGACACTGATTTTAGTAAGAGGTTGCTCTTAATTGTGAAAAGCATCCTGTTTTATCATACCATGGCCTTCCCAGCAAGCCTCTGTAGTCACTTCTGTTTGTATACTAACTTGAACAATGGAGATAAGGAGATCTGAGAGGGTTAAAACACTCAGTTTAGAGCCCTGCTCCAAATGATGGGACAGACATTGATGATCCCCCTTGTGAGGCTTTATCCTCTCTGGGGAGTGGATGGGGGATGGGATGGGGAGTAGGTAGCATGGGAGGGCAGGAGAGAGAGGGAACTGAAATTGGTATGGGATTTTTTTTTTTAATTTAAATAAAAATAATAAAAAAAGACAAAAATTTGGAAACATCACTATTACAAAACAAAATACAAAGTTTAAATGAACACAGCAGGGCAATTAAGGAATTAGAAAGATAGGTATGGCGTTTTGCACAAGGCACAAACTTCTCCAGGGAGTACTAGTTTGCCTCTATAGGTCAAACCCTTAACTACCTCAAAACTGCTCCTTCAAGTCTATAAGTGTTTTCACTGCCACACATATCTCAGTGCCTCTCTGGACTGCTGTGTATAAATACTACCTTAGAGTTATGAGAAATAATTGACTTCTATATGATAGGAGGATCTTGTAGGAAAAGCAGAGGATATAAAACATAACATCATAGCACACAGTAGGGTATTTTCTGTTCTCTTTGAGTTTTCAGAGAACTCTGTGTAGTTCTTTCAATTGAAAACAGTGGTACTGATTTGCCGTTGGGAAGGGACATTTATTTCTCATTGGAGATCCTTAAAACAATTTGTCCTGGCAACAAGCAACTGCACGTTTGTAGGTTGTGGCTACTTTCTCTGCCCTGTTCTCATCATGAGGATAACAGTGATGTTGGACATAACACATATCAATGCATATGCAGACGAAGTAAGCCTTCTTTATCCATGCATTTGTGGTTTATGATCAGAATTCTGAAAACTCCCTTAGGATACTCGGAATATACATACGTACGTACATACATACATACATACATACATACATATATATATATATATATATATATATATATGATGAGGTTGATAATGGCCCTTTGGGTAAAAGGAGATGTACAAGTATATGTATAAGGTATCTCTGTAAAGTGTATTCTATACTAATAAAACTTAGAGGAAACTAAGGATAATTTCATAGTTTGTGAGCTCTACCATATCTTTTTCGTAGTGCTTATTGTTGCCCTTATTCAGCACATGCCCAGGCAGAGTACTTTCCTTTTATAAATAAGTAAGCCATAGTAACTAGAAAGACAGGATTTTGTAAAAAGCTCAGAACATAGTGATGGGTGATGGATGGTTTTATGAACATGAAACATGGATGTGACAACACTCTGTACTGATAGCTTAATGTCAATCAGTTTATAGTGACTATGGTCTAACATGTAACAATTACAAAAATAAGTTGTATGAAAGTACTTTATGTGTCATCTATATTGGTAAACATAGTAAGTCTATATCATGGTTACTTATGATAGCTGGCAAATAATAGAACTTTTTAAAGAAAACAGTATATCTTTTTAAAAAGCACACTTCCCCAGAAGGTTTTTGCATCCTGTAATGTCAGGATGACTGGAGGAATTTAAGCTTACATTAAAGAGAAAATATAATTAAACTCACCTCAATAAAGGTATGCATTTACAGTGTGGACTTCATTCTTTCACCTAATACAAGAATCTCTGTAATAGAAAAGAGAAAATCTCCCCTCTCATATATAATGATCATTGGTACTTGTTTATGATTGGAATAAAACTCTTAAGGTATATGGGCAAAATGCCCAAATCTAAAAAGAAGCTTATGAGATCATTTTGTATACTTTTCCTCATAAATATCTAATTAGATCTTTGCATGAAATTAAAGAATGTTGTGTCCCGGTCCATATAGTTATGCTTCTTCTCCTCATTCATCTTTGTGTGTGCATGTGCATATGTATTTCCTTTCTATTTAAAGTTAATATTCATAGAATATATTATGTTGATCGTGCATTTCTCCTCCTATGTCTCCCACATTGTGCTTCCCTCCCTATATCCCTGCCTACCTAAGTCATGTACTCTCTCTGTCCCCTCTGCAAAGATAAATATAACTTTATATTTCTTATAAATTTATCACTAATGATGAATTTCTTTTGTTAATAAAGCCTTGCAATTATGTTCTAGGCTGCATTTTTCTAAATAGGCATGCTTATTTCTGAAGCCTTAAGAATAATAGCCAAAGTTAGTGGAATTTTAAAATGCATGATTTCAAACATGTCTGTTTGTATGTGTTGGGAATGTGTAATTTATAAAAGATTTCTCTTTTAGAAGGTGTATTCTAAAATGTCTCTTAAATA